>NW_028227268.1:88430598-89045598 GCF_978045245.1 Mus caroli | reverse complement strand
TATTAAGATTAAATGAGGTCATAAGAGTGGGGTCTCCACTGAGCGTTAGTGGCTTGATCAGAAGAGCTGCCCAACCTAGCATGCTTGTTTTGTCTCATCACGTGACTCTCCCTTCTAGGTCGTGGTGCAGCAGAAGGCCTCACTGGATCCCAAGCACGTGCCAACACTGCATTTCTGAACTCGCCTGCATCTTGAACTCTACGAAAGATGCTCCTTTTCTCTCTATAAATTTCTATGTAAGTACACTATAGCTGTCTTCAGACACTCCAGAAGAGGGCGCCAGATCTCATTGCGGATGGTTGTGAGCCACCATGTGGTTGCTGGGATTTGAACTCTGGACCTTCAGAAGAGCAGTCGGGTGCTCTTACCCACTGAGCCATCTCACCAGCCCTTCTCTCTATAAATTTCTAAGTCTCAGACATTCAGTAATGGTAGCAGTAAAGGAACTAACACTTTAGTTTTCAAACCAGATTTATTGATACCCTAGCATCTCCCTTGCAGGATTTATTTAAGAAAATGGCATGCAGAGTGAGTGCCAGGACAAGGTCAGCTGTAATGAAGTGACAACTAGTTGCCATTGTCTCTACTAGCATAGCTGTGCATGTTAGTGTATAGCCAAACCTATACTCCCTCCAGGGACAGACAGTCTTCAGAAGTGATTTAACACTTGAGTGCTATGTGAACAGGAATTTCAGTTTTTGCTCTGTATTTTATGGAAAAGAAACAGAGGTTGATGGTCCCTTTCAGACCCAGGAAGGAAATTCACAGGTATTGGCAATTTTTATGAAGACAGAACTTACGGATGTTATTATTATACGGCAGCCTGTTTAAAAACAGGGAAGTGATTGGAGGGACAGAACTTGCAGTTACAGTCATAAAAGCTGCCTCTGAGTCTGTGTTGTTACAGCCTCCCCAGGGAGAAGCAATTGATTCCTAAGGTCTACAATAGGCTCCTGTCTGTCTGGAGTCTCGGGGAATGGGGAATTGTTTTCATTTACTTGTTGAGATACCTTCCCTAGTTGTCATTGGAAGTGCTTCTGTTCGAAGGTAAAACACTGGGATTCCATTAGTTCACGATGATGGGGAAAAGCAGAAACTCCCATGGAGTTCAAACTTAGAACTTGAAGAGAAAATGAATGGAAAGAAATGTCAGGCAGGACAAAGGCCACGTGGTGCTGACATCTGCATGGGAAGCCATGAGGATGTGATCTCACCCTTAGGCTTTTCTGGGGTCCTCTACTCATGTTTTGAGATGAATTGTTGTGCAGTGGCTAGAGGCTTTTTGATCTCTGCTTCCTTTGGGAATCTAAAGCTGTCTGATTTCTGCCCAACCCCCCACAGCTACCATAGCAAGACAGACTTAGAGAGCTAGAGCAGAAAGTGGGCCTGAGACTTGGAGAAGGGGCATAGACACTAACCCTGGAGAGATTGGCATGATGAAGGTAATGAGGACTCAGGATGTCCTGGGCACTAAGGGGTGCTGGAGTATTAGCCGTGGGGAGGAGCTTAGCTTCCTGGGGAAGAGTTTAGCTTCCTGTCTGAGTTCTGGAACCAGTGTTCATATCCTAGTCTTAGATCACTTCTGCTTGTGCCTCAGTTTGTCCATCTGGGTAATAAGCATACCCAACTCTTAGGGTTACCTATTAAGCTTTAGGGACCCAGGAACTTAGCATCTAAGAATACCCACCCACCCCTAGTTCTGAACCCGACATTGCCATTCACTTGACTTTCATAAAAGCACAGCCTTATGCCCAGGTCCCTCTCTCCACAGCTCTGTTCTCTGGGGTGGGATAGGTTGAAGTGGTTCTTCGTTCCCTTCCTCTTCATTTGGTCTCATCCGAGAAACCTGACAATGGACATCGTCATGGTTTCACAGGTAGACATCTCTCTAAGACAGCTACCACTCCTGACCTGATGATAGAACTTAGAAGCTGAGCCATGAATCCATCAGCCCTCAGACCTCTCCTTTCCAACACTGCTTGGAGGTTTCAGTCGAGTAACAGGCTGGATGTGAAAGTCTCTCCTGTCAGGCTGTAAGAGGAAAATCCTGGGTGGGCTTTCTCAGTATCCTAATACCCCAGGATCTGGCTCCAAAGACACCAGAGTCTTCTACACACATGTGTATATTTTTTGGTCATGGGTATGTGCTCTGTGGAGTGTATCCAGGGATCCAAAGACACCAGAGAAGATTCTTGAGTTTGCCTGAGCAAGGAGAGAAACCATGGCATTGAGATGAGCCAACATAAGCCTTTCATACTGCTATAGTCCCCTGGGCTGCCTCCCATCCTGGGATCTTTCTCCTCAGTCCTTCAATAAGAGACTCAGCAACAAGGTTTGTTAGACCTAGTGGGGAAACCCCCACCCCATTCCCGATTCGGCGTGCACCCAAAAAATCACGAAGGACCATCTCTTGCTGTAATTACATGAGGACGTTTAATTACGGAGCTCCGGTCCGACATGCATCTCACACAGGAGATAACGGATGCCGGCCCCGAGGCTCGAAAGCTAGGAGTTTTTATGGAGTAAGGGGCTTAGGGGTGTGGAATTCAGCATAGCGACACACTATTGGCTTATTCAAACATTAACAGAAGGATTACAGAGCAACAGGACTTTGTTCCTGTGGGCTGGGGGCTTATCTTGTTCACATAGCAACCAGTTGACGTATGACTTTACCCGGCGTCAAGGGGCAATAGACAGAGGGGGAGGTTCCGGCCAAATGGGGACTCAAACAAGATAGCCTTGCCTGCTTCCTTGAATTCTTTTTATCTTCACAGTTAAGATGTTCTTAGGAATGCCTTAACAACAGCCCTGCCCTGGCAGGCCTGGGGGCTGTTCGCTTTGTTCTCAGTCCCAGGCCTGGGCAGTGGGCTCTTAAACAACTCACAATTTACAATATTTTACCTTCCTTCAGGTTCATTTGAGCTATGGGTCATTTTTAATGTCGGTAAGAAAGCAGCAGTCTGGAGGTGATGGAGTAGCAAGGGGCTTATTAGAAAAAAAATGTAAAAGTACAAAAATGTTAAGCAAAAATAGAACATTTAAATCAGTTCGTTTAAGTGCTGACACTTAGGAATGAAACAGAAGACAGCTCCTCCTAGCTGTGACATTCGTCCCTTGGATGCTGGGGAGAACATTTATCGGGCACTTGCTGGCTCCTTGGGGTCCAAGAATCCATGGTGGGGCTTCTTTGTTTGTTGAGTCATTCATCACTGTTGTAGTGGCCACAGGAGATGCGAGGCTAGTCATCACTTGAGTTCTGGGGGCCCCTTGAGATCATCTGTCTCTTTTAAAGCCTTGTCTCCTTGTGGAACTCCAAGGTCATACTCATGCATTCCCGCAGTGCTTGACTCAGCAGTGCCTCACATGTTGGTGGACAGGAAGTCTGGGATCTGCTTGCTTTCTTCACTCGACTTGCTAGCCAGCTTTGTGGGAAGATACGCAAACAGGTCAGCAAGATGGGATTGGTACATGCAGCATCAGGGAGCACCCTAGACCCCACAGCCTCGACCTATGCCTAAAGACAAGGGATTGGGAATTGCGATGACCTTGGGTTTTGTCAGAAAGCCGATTTGGGGAAGTTTGCTAGCTGTGTGAATTCTGCACATAGCTTAACTAACTCTGTGAGTCTAGCAAAAACCATCCTGTAACAGGAAAGGATCAAACAGTATAATGATGGGGAAGTGCTTAGCGTGGTGCCTGACTCACTCATGCAGCCTCTCAGGCAACCTGTGATTTTTTTATAGTATCTCTGCCCTGATTCATGGCACCTGGAGGATCCGAAGTGCGTCCGTACCTTCTTGATCCCAGATGAGGACCGACAGGGGAACAACAGGAGGTGGGACTTCAAGAGTCAGTAATTCAAAACCAACTTTTAATTTGAAGGATTTTTATTTTTATTTTTTTTTTGTAATGTAGGTAGAATAGGAAAGTGCTTTGCCATCCTTCCCCTTCCACCCCCCCCCCCAAAAAAAAAGGTTCTGTTGGCTTCTGAAGATAGCTGGCTGCTGGGGCTCAGAGAGGAGCTCCAAAGGAGACCTTAAGTCAGAGCTAGTCACCTACTGGCTCTCAGGTCCCAGAAGCCCCCACTTCACCAGATCTGTGGTCAGTCTTGCTCACAGGAGTTACTCAACGCTCCAAGGAGCACTGCATGGTGGGCGTGGCTAGACAGTTGCCCTCGCCTTAGGATCCCTAGCCACACCCCTCAGGGAGTAGCACATACCCACAGGCAAAAAATATAAACAAGTGTGTGGACCCTCTGGATTTTTCCTTCAGTTGCCCTTCCCCCTCCCCCAGCATTTCCTGTCTCTCCAGCCATTGGCATGCTCACCATGGTCTTGAAGAATTGATTGACTTTCTTCTTTTTCAGGGTCTTCTTGTCACCATCTGAGACTTGGAAGAAGGTCTGACTCAGGCGGGGAGATGTGTTGGCCTCATCCAACCCAGGCACGCCTGCCACGGAGAGTGTGAGGGCTAGAAGGGACCCGGATGTGAGTGAGTGGGTACAGGAAAGAGGTAGGTCCCGGAGGACAGGATGGGTATCTTAAGTCTCGGGCTGTTCTTTGGGTGGTCCTGTCTCCTGACCCTTTGCAAAGCCTTGTCCAAATGTATTGGGATGGAAAGGGGGATGCGAAAGGGAGGGCCTGGGGCCACTGGGGCTGAGGTCTTCAGTGTGCTAAGTCTGACCTTAGCCTCCCACTGACTTCTTGGTCTGTATGGGAGCCTGACATTCAGTGTACTGCTTTGAATGTCTGCAATGAGGATGGTGGCATTTTCCACATCGTGGGTGGGTGCCATGGGGTAGTGGCAGGAGCTTGGCCCTGCTAGGCTACTCTAGCAGAAGCAGCTGTCTTTACTGTCATGCACTGTTCAGCCTCAAGGGGGCAGCACCAGAACTGCCTTGTTCTATTCTGCCCAGAGCCTGGAATCTGCTGCCTGCAAATGCAGGGATTCATGATAGAGAGTGGTCCCAGAGGAACGGCAGACTTCCCCTTCACTAGAACTTGATCACATGGCCTCCCTAATGGGGGATGTTGAGAAGGTGCAGAAGCCATGGATTTCTGGTTCCAGACATCCAGCCTGCCTTGCCCTAGACAAGGAGTTCTCATCCTTCCTCTCCCTGACAGCCTGGCAACCCACCCTACCCCTTCCCCCAGGTGGGTAGTGGGCAATACATACCGGGGATGGTGGGCATGGACTGGCTGGCAAAACTCATCTGAGAGAGGATAGACACCCTGGCAGGGATGGCTGCATGCTCTGAGAGGTTGGTGTCACTCATGAATTCTTGCTTTCTAGAAAGCTAGATGATATAACACACAAAGACACACACACACACACACACACACACACATAAATATAAATAAATAAATCAGACCATAAGGGCTTAGCATAAGGCAAATATCACTCCTCAAAGGTCAGGGGAAAGTACTTAAAGTGTCATCTATGGGCCTGGCAGCATAGTCAGTCTATTTGTTCAGCTTTTTACCATTCCGTGTCAGTCTGCCTAATATGTCTGTATAGGTTGCATATTATAGAACACTAGGAGTGTTCGGGAGGGTCCGTTCTGTTAGACTGTCAGGTGAATGGTGCTCTGTAGAGTCCTGGAGCATAGAATATGTGCCTATCTTTCAGAGGCCCACTAGGAAGTTTATGGGTTTTTTTTTTCCTTCACCAGAAGGCATCAGCTGGCCCTGCCCTTTCATGCAGCCTCACCCCTGCTGTGCTCACTCCCTTGCCAGTCTGCAGCAGGCTTTCAATAAAACTTTGCATTGAGCTCAGGGCTGTATGATGCCAAATCTCTTCATTAGTAATTATTAATGTTGAATTTCTTTTTGAGCAAAAGGCATACTCTGTAGATAAGGCTGCTCTGAAACTCACTGTGTATCATAGGCTGTCCTCCAACTCATCACAACCCTCTGGCCTCAGCCCCCTTTCCAAACATCGATTGTATAATTTTAATATATATAACAATATATGGTTGTGTTTTATTCAATATATACATCATATTTACAAATAATTATATATTATATTATATATATACATATATATGCATATACATATGCATGCATATATGTGTGTGTATATATACATATATATATATATATATATATATATATATATATATATATATGGGTCAAGGTGGCTGCTTTCCCCTGCACCAGTTGTTCAAGCACTAGAGTCTGATGGCTTGGGTTCAAATCCTACTTGTGGAGTGTGAGTGTACCCAGGACCTCATATTGGGCAGCTTCCTTCCTTTAAGACCCACTGTAGTGTGGGAGCAAGGCTCCAGTCCACCCACTCAGGAGACCTGGGCTGCCTGGCATAATGTTCTGAAGAGCTGGGGAGAGCCTGGCACCTCTGCTCACCCGCTTCAGGTCTGACTCCGTTGCTGCCTTCTCGTCTGCAAACACCACGCTGCTCCTCTTGGTCCTTTTCTTGGACCGCCGCAGCTTGACCTCTGGCAGAGTGCTCCCTGGGGAGATGGGCTCCTCCTCCATTTTGGGAGTCTTGGGTGGGGCTGACTCTAGGTCAAAACTGGAGGGCAGGGGAGGAGCAGTGGAGATTGTAGTTAGATCCTGATAGGGACACAGAAGACCTTCGTGCCAACTGAGCTATCACGGCACTGCTGGGGCCTGATCAGTTATCTTGATAGCAAATTGAGTTGTTTGTCCAAAGACATTCAAAATGAAGATTAGAATGATCACATGACTAAAATCAAGAGACATGGCAATGAGGTGAAACTGGTTAGAGTGTAGACCTGGGTTCAAATCCAGGCACTGCTGCATTTTAGCTGAATGGCCTTGATCAGTCTCTCAACTTCCCTGAGCTACCACTTGCCCAGTAAGAGGGGAACAGTGGTCCTGGTGCCTGAGCGGTGGGCACACGGTATATAGGTATATGATGAATTTGGTAGGGGAAGATGGTGGTGGTGTGGGAGGGACATGTTACTATGGGAGCGATGTGGGAAGCACTGAACCCCTATTAGAGGAAAAACCATTTACAATGCAGGCCGGGAGAGGGATGATGGCTACATCAACGGGCAAGAAGTCCAGCGGCAGTGGCAGTAGCAGGTCGGGAGGGGATGTGGGTGGGTGGTGGCTGCAGTTAGGTCTGGGTTCTTGGGAAAGCCATCAGCCTGTTTCTGCTGTCTAGGCTGCTTTAAAAAATGGCACCAGTCAAGGCAACATGCTGCGTGAATCCAAGATTTTCCTGAGGTCCCTGCTGGGGAAAGGCTTTAAAGTGAATGGGAAGGAAGCCTGGTAGCTCCAGGAAAAGACTTACCTTTCTGCGGGGACTTTGCTGGGAGTGCTGCAGTCAGAATGCATGGAGGCTAGAGAGATGACGGACATCTGCCTATAGGAACGCAGCATGGACCTGGGGCGGCCCACTCTCCTGTCGTCGAAGTCAGGCTGCAGGTAGAAGAACAGTGGTGAGCATCCAGGGCTTTGCCACCTGAGCCCCCTCCTCTGTGGACAGAGGGCATCAGTGCAAAGCTCCCGGTCAGCAAGACCACAGGGCTGCAGGATAGACATCAGCAGCCTCAACCCCGGGGGAAGGATCACTAGTCCTTAAGTTTCCCCATAGAGACAGCATCTCTATTATTCAGTGGCCTCATGAGCCATCTTTATGCTAATGAGAGGGCTTGAGTAGGGCTGGCCTGTGCCAGAGAGACCAACCCTATCATTACAGGGATGAGACTTTGAGTCACATATTATCAACACAACCTCCAGAGAGGAGACAAGGAACAGAGATGAATCTCCAGCCCGGGGCTAATGATTCACTCAATCATGGCTGAGTTGTGAAAGCTTTGGAAAGATTCTCCACACTTAAGCTCTAGTGAGCTCCCTGGTAGGTAATCGCATGCCAATAAGCCAGAGGATGATGTGTCCTGACAACATGGAAGTGTCCTGTTTGGGATCCTCTACTGCCTGCCCTCTGTGCCCTTCACCTAGCTGCTCTGGATTCTTCATCTGAAAGCTTCTGCACAGAAGATCCTCAGAGGATGAGCCTGCATCCTGATAAGCCTGCTGTTAAGTTGAAAGTGTAATCTGAAGATGCATGAAATCTACCCGGACTGCCAAGCACCCTGGCTGGCAACACCACACCATATACTGCTGCACTCTGGCTGCTCACCCCACAGGCAGCCTTTTCACCCATGGCTGTGAGTTTCGTGTAGGTAAAAGTGTTGCTATCTGCCTATATCAATCACTTGATATATATCAACTGTATTTATAGAAGGCCAAGCACATATTAGATGCTTCACTAATGTAGCCTTTACAATTGTACAGTCCCTTGGGTAAGTGGTAGGTCCATAGGTCCAATTCTAACTGGTTTGCCTTTAGGAGTGATTTTTGAGAGACTAGGCATACAGGAAGGTTCCCCCATTGCCAGCCCCTTTAAGCTCTTATTCCCACAATCCTCCCTGTTTGCAGTCACAGGGACCACTCATACCATCTCTCGGACACCATACTCCTTTTCCACCTTCATTTTCAGGTTCTTGAAGCACTCCTCCATCCGGTCATGGAAGGGGCGCAGGTTGTCTGACACCCTTTTCTCGTGGATCTTAATCCCAGCTCCCAGGAAAGGGATCTGAAGAGAGAGGTGGCAAGCCATGGGACTCAGCTTAGGGACTATCTCAGGAGCTCAAGTCGACTTAACTCTTCCTGGAAAGCCTTCAGGTGCTCAGAGACCCACACGGTCCCTGGGACAGCGGTAGCCTTAGAATTTATCGTCAAGGGAAACAATGACCCTACTGCTCTAGTTTCCCTGGATTGAGGGTGTCCCGGCCGGGCATTAGAAACCACAGACATGGGGAAATCTGAGTCCTCAAAAAAAAAAAAAAAAAAAAAAAAAGAACCCTGCAAAGTGTCAAGAGTTCAGAGAACAGAAAGGCGGACTCTCCAGGGCTCTGCCTCACAGTCTTGTTTAAGAAGTATTCAGGAGTATAAAAGTGAAATTATGAAGATAAGAAGCCATGGCAAGAGGGAAGAGCGAGACGGGAAGCGAGGCCACAGCCCGTCTTACACCGTGGGGCCCAATTATACTTTCCATGGCTGCTAAGGGTATGCTGGTATCCGAAAGTTCTTTTATTAGTAGAGGGTTTCTAGAAAGTGCTGCCACATCCCAGGAAGATGTGAGATGTGGGAAGAATGGAAAGGAGAGGCACAGTTTGTCTTATCCACAAAAGAGGTCAGAGCACAGAACCTCAGAGACCTAGAAGGGGAGGAACAGAGCCGCAGGGCTCACGGCTACAATGAAAGTTTGAGAAACTCAATTGCATGGCCCTCTGGTAAAATAACTAAGTCAGCCAGGGTAGGGGATAGAATCCTTTTAGAGAAACAAACATCTCTACCATTTCTGTCTCCTTCTCTTAGCTTTCTTGAGAGAAGAGAGGTGCAGGGAGACACACACTCTGCAGTGAGATGTGCGCTCGGCTGTGAATATGCCCAGTGCATGGGCAGGAGGAAGGTAGCCGGAGGCTGGAACTGACCTCCAAGAGCAGAGGAGGGAGGTGGTGGTTAGAAGAGGCCATCCTGCCTCTAGGAATGAAGGAGGCACTGGGGGTAGAGGCAAGGCTGTCCCAGGAAAGCTGAGAGCCAGTTCCTTGCCCGAGGTGCCCGTTGTTTCAACTTGCACCTAGCTATAATGCGCTTCTACTTTCTCAAGAAGCAGGGACTTGTCCTATAAAACAATTAGATCCTGAAACCTGGGACTCAGGGGTACCATACCCAAGGGCAGGAGGAGGAGCAGCTGTCACCAGACTGAAAAAAAAAGGACGATAAAAAGTGGCTTATGGGTAGGGAGATGCCCACTGCATGATGCCCAGATAGCCCAGTATAGGAACCAAACTCATCTTCCCGTTAAACACTCGGAAGAATCTGCTTGCAGAGAATGTAAGTGTCCCATGTAGGTGTGTAGTTCAAACACGTGGGTCATTCAGTTGCCAGGCAATGATGCCACCTTGCTGACAGAGCCTTCTCTCTCGCATGCTGATTTCCAATTAGCTTCACTAGAAATTAGGAGGAATCTGCAGGGGTCACCAGGCACCGGAGGAAACTCACCCAGAGGGGACAGGACCAAAATTAACAGGCAAGATTGAGAACATGGGAACAAAGGGGCAGATGAACGTGGAGAAAACCTATAGAAAGCTTAAGGTGTTAGGTTAAAGATAGTACCAAAGGAGTCTTCCATAAAGATAATATGGTAGGATTTAAAATGGAAAGCGTGTATAGATTTAGTGTTACACTTTAGGTAAGGAAGAAAATTGGTCAGCTTAGCATCAATCTCAAGGTATTAAGGGGGAGGAAGGGGTAACAGTAGATGCTCAGTGACACATGAGCAGGCCAACCAGACTAAGAGAAGCCATCAAAGACCTATGGGCGTTAAACTACTGATCAGCTAGACTTTAACACCCACAGAACACTCCACCAGAGCATTGGAATACACATTTTCCTTTCTGAGCATGCCACTCCTTTACAATAGACGTTTCGCTAAATCCCATGGGCTTCAGCACATTGTACTTCAGTTTTCATTGGGTTCAAGGGATTGTCTTCATATCGTCAATGATCCATCATTCATTTAAAAATGCATTATTCAGTATCCATCTATGCGTATAACTTCTGAGGCTTACCACACTATGTATTTTGGTGTTTATCCCACTGTGATCAGAAAGGATAACATAATATGGTTGTGGTATTTTTAAAGTTAACTTTTGTCATATGTGAGTGTGGATGCGTGTGTTTAAGTGAGAATGGAGAGGAATTTAGATTCTCTCAGGTCTGCTGGCAGACAGGGAAGCTGCTATGGGCACTTTGGAAAACTATTTCTTATGTCCAGCATGATGGAACACAAATTAACCAGCAATTCTACTACCTCCACCTCAAGGGAATGGAATGTATACACACACTTAACTACAGGAGGATGGGTCGATAAGTGGAGATACTATTTGTATGCTCTATACTTTCAAGGCAAAATTTAGAGAAAGTCAAATCTCTGATATGTGCTGTAACCTAGTGAATTTTAAGGATATATAAAAGAAGCTGGATACATAATAGGGTGTAGTGTATATTTTATTTAATGATGTTGATAAATGAACCTTTGCTGACAGAAATTTAGCAATAGATACTAAAGCTACATTTTCTCTTGTGTTAAGACCAAGGATTTCCAGGTCTGAACACACCCAAAAAATATACAGGCAAGAGCCCCAACTAAGTTGAAACTAAACTAATGAGCACAAAACTTAATACACTGGGTATCATTGCATGATCAATCTGTATAGACTTCTAGACGGCATGGAAAAATGATAGCAAGGTCCAACAAAATGAGCAAACTTCACAAGCCTAGCTGACACAGGGATCTGTCTGTCACTAGCCTAGCCGACACAGAGATCTGTCCATGGTGGTTCCAATTATATGTAGGTCAGCAGGAATCCAGGGCAAACTATGATGCCTACGAAGGCATGCTTGGGAGTGGAGCTCTTGTAAAATGCTAGGAAATAATTCCTATAATAGTAGGAAAGTGGTCAGCCTAGCTGAGGGCTGGTAATGACTACAGGGTTACATAGGTGGCCTGAGGGGCACCAGAAATAGCCTGTCACGTCTAGGTATGTGTGGTGGTGATGGAGTCATGTCCAGAGATGCTTGGTACTAAACCAAAGAACCATATTTTTGTGTGCACTTTCCTATATGTAATGTTTCACAACAGAAAGCTTGAGAGAATAATATACCGTAGACATTGTCCCATGCAATCAAATCTTTACAAAGAACCTCCAGAAAGGTCCCAGTCTTGAAACCTACAGATTCTGATACAAATGGCATATTGGAAACTTCAGCTTTCTCTGATTTGGTAAAAGTTCCCATTTCCCTTTAAAGTCTACAGTTGTTGAGTCTTTAGAAAAATCCCAACGTGAGTGTAGCTTTGCAAAACAAAACAAAGAGTTTAGCTCTAATGGTCAGGGTCAGGTTTGCCCATCTGTATTGCTGTGTTACCTGGCACAGTGCCTGGGACACAGTGTGGGCTCACTAAACAAGGGCTTTGAGAGTGGATGGAAGAGAAACATACAAGCTGATCTACTGAGTGTAATGACAAGAATGCCACAGTACCTACACAGCAGGACTGCACTATCTGAACGACCGTGGTGCCATATTTAGAGATCCTGGGTAGAGTAGGAGACGGGCATGGTTCAGGGCAATTTCCTCTGGGATGAAATGGCCTCTGTAACCTGTGGCCTTGGGAGCCATAGGCCATGCTATAGAAGAGGTAGACACTAGGGGGTGCTGCCAAAATGTGCTCACAGCCTAAGAGGCAGTGGCATCTAATGCAAGCTGCTTTCAGTGGAGCCCTTCTAATCAGGTCCGACACTTGGGGAGAATGTTCTTAGAAGTGGTAGCCTGAGACAACTGCTCTGCAAGGCTAAGCCCTATACTCAGAAGGCAGTGGATTCTGCACAGGGAACTAATCAGTTGAGAATAGGATCCTCACAGCTTCCAGTCAGCAGCATAAAGTCAATGTGTGAGACCTGGTAGTCCTCCCTGGGTGCCCCAGATGTATCCAGGGAACTGATCCATTCAGCCCGCCTTCTTGCTTCTCTGATTGGCCAGCAAGGGAAGTGCCATTATTTGAGTATTAAAAAGATACAGATGGTCCCAGAAAGATGGAGACACTTGAGGAATATTTAAGTTTCATGGGTGGCACAGAGTGGGAAGCAGAGAGAAAATTCCAGACACACCTAATGCATTCAGGGAGAGCATGTCTGCAGTGCTCGCTCAGCGTTTCGTTTTTAAAGTCCCACTTTGCATAAATTGGCAGAGGCAGGGAAGGACCTGAATTAGGAATACTTATTTTAAGAAAAGAGTCGGCACCCAACACTTCTCAGTCCCTGATTTCCCTGGAGTAACCAAACTCCCTACCAAGGAAACTGCGCCTCTCTTTGCATGGTGACTGGCAAGGAGTGGGGAGCAGGGATGGGCAGCCTGCAACTCCTGGCCCCAGGCTTCTGCTCACTCCTTACCATCTTACCCCTCCTAGGTCCAAGGGTGTGCCATCTGCAAAGAGCCCAGCCCAGCACATGTCTGCGGAGACTGTCAAAGGGCTAAAAGCAGGAAGGATCTGGTTCTTTGAAAGTTCCTAAAGGAGGGATCCAGCAGATTGTTTCTTCTTTGGAAAGGGGTTGGGAGGAATAAAAGAGAAAGGGAGAGCAAAGAAAAGGCAGAGAGAGGGGAGGAAGAAATGAGGGTGTAGGAGGCAGAGAGAGGCAAATGACAGAGAGGAGAGAAGCAAAGAGCTTCTAAGAGCGGCAGACAGATACACAGAAGGAGGTGGGGAAGAAAGGTGGGCAAGAAGAAGACAGCAAGATGGGATACAGAGGCAGATAAATAACAGCTCCTCAGGCTGGAATCTGGCCGAGCTAGGCAGATGTGGACCCTTTGACCGTGAGCCAGCCCAACAAAGACCTCAATTATCTGCAGAACCTGATATCCATCTGCACACTATCTGCAACAAACTGGGTCAGCCTCACATAGAAGGGGGTGGTGGCAGAGGGGGCAAGCCTTCTATTGTCTGATTGGTGCAAGCTGGTGGTGGCTGTGTGTGTGTGTGGGGGGGTGTTTTTCATTTGAATCCCCACTGTGAAAAGCTACTGCCTGAATTTAACATCAAAGAAAGCAATCTCAACCACCTTTAACACTGCATCTATTGCTGCCAGCACTAGGCATCACTCAGGGGTAAGGTGCCCTGAATATGTGTCCCCATGAGCCAGCTCAGGTGTCACCCAGCATCAGAAGAGGATGGAGGTGAGGAGCAGAAGGTCATATGGAGTCAGCTCAGGCCAGGTGAGCAGAGGGAAGGGAGAGGGCCTGGATGGATGTTCCCATGCCCAGTGAGGCCTTACCTGCCATGCAATCAGGTCCTTGAGATGGCTCAGTTTGTCCTGGTCCTCTGGGTGCTCCCTGCTATACTCTTCAGTGAAGAAGGCCTGGGATGGGGGTGGGAGGCAGGTGGGGACTTAGGATATTTTGTTTATCAGGTGGGACACATGGTCTCTGGCATTGAGAGAAAACTTGATGTGAGAGAAGCTTCGAGGACTCAGGCATTGGGGTGAACCTTGCTGTAGCTGATGTTGCTACAGTTTTTTACTGGAGGCTGCAGAGATATCAGCACCCACTGGAAAGAGCCTGCAGACTCCAAGGAAGTTCTGCTACCATGGGGTGCCAAGACCGGCAGCAGCTCCCGTGGAAACTGTTCTGAACTGGGAACTTGACATACATTCTCTAGTCCTGGCTGGGTTTTACTGAACCAGAATTCAGGGGGCTTGAGTCAGATGGAGGTTTAGAACAGGGATACCTGTGTTACGGAGCTTGGGAAGGATCCTCAGGTGCAGGGGATCACCGCTGGAGGAAGAGAGCTGAGGGAGGAACTTCTCCTGGTGCTTGTTCAAGCCTGCCTCCCAGTCTCCCTCTGGGCTCCTCCACTTCTCCCTTCCCCTCTCTTCACAGTCCCCCATCTGTATCATATGACTACTCTGAAGGCTACGCCAAGGGTGACCACAGATGTGTTTGGGTAGCCACAAGGATGGGCGATGGCTATCACTAACTCTGAACTGGTGCACACTGGGCTGTTCTTGCCTTTGCACCAAATGACAAAGCACAGAGAATGAATGCACAGTGAGGTTCTGTAGAAAGAGTTGTTCATTCCTCATTCAGGCTCTGGGAGTTGGAAGTTAGCTCAGGACTTTTTATTCTAAGTCATGCTAGTCCTTATTGGCATACTGCCATTACAATAGGGGCTCCTACTATGACTCATATAGCTGGTGTTATTTCCCTTTGACCACCTACACCAGGAGGGTCAAATATATAATCTTGGGCCCAAATATAATCTTGGGCTTCCTAAAGGGACCCTGTGACTTTCATATCTAGATTGTGCCTAGGCCTAGGGAGTTGGGCTCCCAGATTTTCACATGTTTAGATTCTGAGTTTTTTGTTCTTTCTCTGAATCTGTGTCGCTGTTATTTCAAAACCTCTGTAGAAGAGATGGGTTTACCAGATGTCATGGCTTGTGGTTTGTAGTCATCTCTGAGCTATTTCTTGACAGAGATTCCTGGAGGTGCCAGAGGAATGGAGACCCTTGGCAAATTGCTTCTTCTTCATCCAAGTGTGGAGTCAGGGTGGGAAGGGAACTGGAACTCAGGTTGAAACCTGATGTCCAATCAAGCTAATTGTCCATCTGGGATCAAGCAAGGATGGGCATGGGGAATAAGCTCCAAGGTCCCTCACCTTCTCATACTTGGCGAAGCCTCCCATGACAGCAGGGTCCACGATCCCATTGAGGAGCATGGAGAGAGGGTTGATGGGGAGGCTTTCATCACTCTGGTACTGGTTTATCATCATCAGGATCTTCTCATTGGTTGTGGACATAGTCTCGATGGCATTCTCCAGAGGACTAATTGTGGTCTGTTGAAAACAAGATTGGCAGGAGAGCCTTAGCAGGTGGCCTGAGAGACCGACTGAATCAGAATCATTGGTATTGATTTCACTAGGGTAGGAACTCAAAGGTAGCCCCTGCTCTCCAGGCTGCAGCAGGATCTGAGGGTAATGAGTCAGCTCTGGGGGCTGTCTGCTGGCCAAGGACAGGCTGGCTGGCTGGCTTTCTACTTAGAGGAAAAGGATTTCTCTGGGGAAATACAGGCAGGAAGTGGCCAGCTCTGCTAGAACTTCAGAGGGTGAATATGCCCAGGTAGGTTTCTCTCCCAGTTAACGGGGTAAAACACACATCAAACCAACTCATCACATACTGGTTGGAAGCTATTGTGCATGCTACTGGCAAGAGAAATCAAGAGAGCTTGCTCTAGGAGCACCCAGCTCGGCACACAACAGGCCCTGAGACCACAAGTTCAAGGGAAGATGAAATGGCAGAGAACTCTTCCTCCATACATCTTAGAAATCAAGATAAACAGTGGCATTAATGACAACAGACAAACATCGAAGTTTGCAGAAGCTTATGGTCCAGAGTCAAAACTAAACTAGAGACCAGCAAACATCTCTGCAATGGGGCCAGAGAGTAAATATTTTAGATTGGCAGGCCAGATGGGCTCAGCTGCACCAACCCCACTCTGTTACTGTCAGGCAGAAACAGCAGCCAAGAAAACTTGACAGGAAAGTGTGGTTGTTCCAAACAGTCTTCACAAAAGCAGAAGCAGGCAGGAAGGCAGACCATAGACCCCAGTTTACTGACCACAACCTGGTACAATGAACAGTGTGCTAAGTCTCAGCTCTGTGGTTATCTACCCATGTGATACAGGGCCAAGTGTCCTCACCCTTGTGAGCCCCAGTTGACTTGCTGGTAAGACTAGAGTAAAAAAGCCTACCTCAGAAACCTACTGGGAAGGGTTGTCATTAATGTGTATGAATGTTAGGATAGAAAGTAGCAGTTATTCTGAAATGGGAAGATCACCAGTGGGAAAGGATGGGAGGGAAGAGACAAGAAATCAGAGAAACTTGCATGGAGGAAGGGAGCTAAATTTATCATGTCTATCATGATGGTGATGTTGTACCTGCCTCATTGGCTATGTTGTGAAGATTAATTGAGACAATACAATATCTGACACTGCACAGCTCTTGAGAAATGCCCCCACTACTTGTACCTGCCACATGTATGAGAGGAGCAGTCAGACTCTGTAGCCACACTCTGAAGTTATTTCTATAAGTATTGATCTAATACAGCTTCCCCAACCGTTTCTCTGAGTGTTGCTTTCAGTGATTATGGTGGTCTGAATGAGAATGGCCCCCAGAGGCTCCTACATTTGAATACTCAGTCCTCAGTTGGTGGAACTGTTTGGGAAGGATTAGGGGGTGTGGCCTTGGAGGAGTCATGCTTTCAGAAGTCCACATCATTCCTAGCCAGATCTTTCTCTCTGCCTCCAACTTGAGGGTCAGGATGTAAACTCTTAGCTACACCATGCCTGCTTGCTTCTATGTTCCCACTATAGTGGTCACAAGGGCCTAACCTTCTGAAACCATGAACCCCAATAAATACTTTCCTTATAAGTTGCTTTGGTCATGGTGTCTTTTCACAGCAATAGAAAAGTAACTAACACAGAGATGGAAGCCTATGCAGTGAGAAGGTCTGGGAGCAGATTTCCTGTCACTACCATTATCTTTCTGTCACCCATAGCATTAGTCAGTGTCATGCTACTATAACTAAATACAGGTGCCAATTTTCTTATGAGAAAGAAAGGTTTATTTTGCTCATGATTCTAGAGGACAGAGTTTGAGATCAGGCAGTTCCTTGGGTTGGACCTCAGGTAAAGGCAGTTAAAAGTTCATAGTACCTACTAACAGCATTATTTGGGGGACAAATATTTCACATTCAGACTTTTGGGGAATATCTATATCCATCTGATTCAAATTATGTTGAATTTGAATTCATTACTCAAATTATAATGCCCACACCTGCATACATACAGGCACATTGACTCACATACACAAACACTTAGAGTATGAATTGGAATAGAACACTGCCTGACCTATTGCATAACATTGAGACCCATGTTCAAGTTTGTGTCCTGCATGCAAGCCAACTCTGGAGAGCTTTACAAGGCTGAGGTGCAGAATGAATTCTAAGGAAAACCTACCCCTCAGCTGAATTGTGTAGCACTTCACTTGAATGCTGACAACAGACTGGACATGTCTGGAAGACAGCACCTTTGAAGTTAAGTCCTGAGAGAAATGGTAAAGCTTACTGGCTGGCTTGCCTGTGCACTTCTGAGACTATTTCTGCATCTGAAAACCTGACTTCTCATTATAGCTGCCAGGAACAAAGACTGAATGAGGAAGAGCTTTGGCTCTCCACAGATGGGCATTTGAGAAGGGAAGGAACATAGCTGTGAGTGGAACTTGGGTGCTGCACTTGGAGGAAGGCATGGGTGTCAGCTGCTGATAGCAGAAATTAAAATCAAAGCCATCACAAACATTCATCAAAAGCCAGGCAACAGAGATGGCTCCATTTAAAGTCATCTCAGATGCCAGTCCGTGCATGTGCTCAAGGACATGTGAAGCAATGCTCTGTGGTAGTTTGAGTAAAATGACCCCCCCATAAGCTCAGGCTTTGGATTAGTTGGTCCCAGTTGGTGGCACTCTTTTGGAAAGTGGTTCAGACTCTCTGAGGAAAGTATGTCACTGGGAGTGGGATTTGAGAGCTTTTAGCCTTGCCCTCCTTCTGGTCCGTTCTCTCTGCTTCCTTCAATTCACATGTCCAAGGACAGTAGGTATCGGAGTTGGAGAGGGAAACTAAGCTGTTCTTGGTTGCAAAGGTTAACGTCCATCACAAGTACATCAGACTATGTCGCTAAGCCTGCCATTAACTGGCTCTTGGGACTTCATTAGTCCCATCAGATCTCTGGCATCTTTGCTGAGCTGACCTTCAGTTTCTATGGGCAGGCAAAATAACTTAGGTCCAACTCGCTGTGAAGAAACAGTTAATTCCTAAGGCAAAAATGCCATGGGAACCAGCATGAAGGTGAGTGGGAAGGGGTAGTGACTTCCGTTTCTGGCAAGCCAGTGTCCTTTCCAGTTGCTCTAGCACCTCCCATTTATGTCATCTGCTTGGGTCAACTCAGGAGTCCTGTGAGCTGCATGGGGCAGTCATCAGTAACTAACATCAATTTGACAGTTCAATCTTACCAATGGCCTCAGCTTCTCATACAAAATAGTACACTGGACAGGGATCAAGAAAGAATCTGAAGATTACCAGGCCATGCTGGCCTGCAGGGATCTGTCACTCAGCAAGCACTGAGTAGGACTCCCCCAATGTCAACTCAGTAGGGGGAGAGCTGGCTGCTTGCATTTGCTTCAGCGTCTGCCAGTCACTAATAGCCTAATGTGACATTTTATTTACTTTATCTTACGGGGCTTGGGAGAGATTTGAGTTTATAGCTCTGGGATCCAATGATTTTTGGCATCTGTTGCAGCTCTGAGATTCCACACTTTGTAGTTCCTAATTTGTAAACTGAGATGAAGATATGCATAATGATCCTTCAATAGCACACTGTCGTCCCAGGGCCTAGCCGAATGTTCATTCTCCTTCCTACATTAGGGCTGAGGACAAGGGAGAGTCCCTAACAAATAGGCAAGCCTTTTTCTGAAACTCCAACCTAAAATACTCCTCTAGACACACAGTGATGGCATGATAGTTTCTATATGCTTGACCCAAGAAGTGGCACTGTTAGAAGGTATGGCCCTGTCAGAGTAGGTGTGCCATTGTGGGTGTGGGCTCTAAGAACCTCATCCTAGATGATTCTGCTAGGAACCTTTAGATGAAGATTTAGAACTCTCAGCTCCTCCTGTACCATGACTGCCTACGTGCTTCCATGTTCCCTGCCTTGATGATAATGGACTGAACCTCTGAACCTGTAAGCTAGCCCCAATTAAATGTCCTTTATGAAAGTTACTTTGGTCATGGAGTCTGTTCACAGCAGTAAAACTCTAACTAAGACAGACAGGGACATGGTACTATGCAAGAGAAAGAACAGACAATAAGAGACAAGTTCATTTAATGAAAACAAATGCTTAGAAATGTAGTCACAAAGCCAGGCATTAAACCTCTGTGTATCAGGCTGGGGAGATGGCTCAGCAGTTAAGAGCACTGACTATTCATCCAGAGGTCCTGAGTTCAATTCCCAGCAACCACATGGTGGCTCACAACCATCTGTAATGGGATCCACTGACCTCTTCTGGTGTGTCTGAAGACAGCAATAGTGTACTCACATACTTTAAAAAAATTAAATTAGAAAAAAAAAAGAAAGCCGTTGTGTTTGAAACATTCTGAAAATCAATAACAAAGGCCAGAAAGAACAAATCTATTCCAATCAATCTGAGGATGTTTTCCTGATACCCTTTTACCAGAAGATGTGTTAGTTTTATTTGCATTCCTGTGACAACATGGACACACACACACATGCGCATACCTGCAGACATGAGCACACACACACACATGCACACATACACACAGACACACATGAAACAAGCAAAGGGAATAATTTGTTTTGGCTCACAGTTTCAGAGGGCTCAGAGCATCACAGAAGTGAAGGCATGAGGGAACACCCTACAAAGACAACAGACAAGAAGCAGAGAGATGGAAGGCTGGCACTGGGCTGGGTCATCCAACCTCTCCCCATTTATTCTATCTAGGTCCCCAAACTGTGGGATGGTGGTTCTCCCAGCCTTGGCTAATTCTCTCAAAATAGTGTCATTTGCCTTAACCAATCTCCTAGGCAACTCAAATTCACAGTCAAAATTAACTATCACAGAAACTAACAGGATGAAGAAAGTCAGTATAGAATGATGTCTGCTTTTGCCTAATTTCAGAACTATGAAGTGGAAATGTAAGGTAACTGTTTAGGCATGATGAGTGTCAGTGGAACAATTACTTATTTGATTTACTTAAATATTCTTGAGCAGGAATTATGGGCCTGAGGCTATTCTTGGCACTTGACATATGGCACGGAAAGAGTAACAGACAAGGCACTGCCTTCCTGGAGTTTATATTGCAGTGGAATCTACAGCCCAACATTATATTTAGTATTTGGTTAGTAAATGCTGAAAATAAGCACTCAGAAAATTTTGTAATCTATTAGGAAGCACTAAGAATTTTGAAAAGTGACAATAATGGGACTCAGGCACACAGGAGGGGCGCCCTCAGATTTACTACAGTCTGGCAGGCACAGCTGGAGAAGAGGGGCCTTGTAGAGCCAACCCAGGGATGGGCTCAGTCAGGGATAATGGGTAGAAGCTATGGCTGCTGGAAAGCCCCCTTCCCTCAAGGGTTGGTCATGGTCCAGTCACCCTTCCTTGTCCATGGAAATTTGGCTTTAGAATCCACACCAAAACTCAGTGTTCAAGTCCCTTTACAGTGCGGCACAATACTTTCAAATCATTCACATACATTTTCCAGGAGACCTTAAATCCCATCTAGAGTCCTTACAAATGAATATAGGACAAATGCTATGTAAATGGTGATTTTTATCATATTATCCAGGAAATAACAAGAACATATATC
Organism: Mus caroli; assembly: GCF_978045245.1. NCBI lineage: Eukaryota > Metazoa > Chordata > Mammalia > Rodentia > Muridae > Mus > Mus caroli. The sequence goes on along the minus strand of NW_028227268.1, from coordinate 89,024,553 downwards.
CTTAGATATTCTATCCAGATGCAATTTTCCCAAAATATTTTCAATTTGCAGTCAGTTGATATATGGATGTAGGTCCTGTGCATATAATGTCCCAGCTGTATCCACCTCACAGGACTTTGTGAGATTACATAGGATAAGGCTGTAAAAGCATGTGGCACAGCGGTGGGGCTGGGGGGACCTTTGTTGAAACTACCACATGTTAACATGTCTGGCGAACTAAGAAGACATCATTTGCTTCCTCTCAAGGACACTGGGTCACTAGAATGGATGGGACACTCTGAGGAGAGCTGTCCAGACCAGGAGGATACTATGAGAAGTTGAAGCCAAACTTGACCTCTTCACTAACCTTGACAACTTATGAACTCACTCTGCCTCAGTGTCCCCATCTGCAAGTGGGAAAAATATCTACTCCTGGAGTTTCTGAGAGTGTAATGAGATCATGGTGGTCGACAAGTTAGCACATGTTCAATAAATGTTTCTTGCTGACATCATTAGTGTTCATCATTATTGTTTCCAAGACCCAGGCCATGCCTATGGAATAGAGGCTCCAAGCCTATTGGCCTATGGGCTCACTACAGAGGCTATTGAAAGCCAGACACTGACTAAACAGTAGCTTGAACATATCAGCCAGACCCTACTCTGCACAGGGCTCTGTGTTACATACAGAGAAGCCAGAGTTTCTCTAAGGTCCTACATGACCTGGGATCTAATTGCTATTGTGCATCCTCTTGATGTTCTAATTTGGACATGGTCTGACCTTAGGGACTTTGTGCCAGCTGCTTGCTCTATTGAAAAGCCCATTCTACAACCCAGTACAATGACACACACCTTTAATCCCAGTGCTTGGGAGGCAGAGGCAAGTGGATTTTGGGGAGTTTGAGACCAGTCTGGCCTACAAAGCAAGTTTCAGGACTGTTATACAGAGATACCCTGTCCTAAGATAAAACCAAACATGAAACTCCCAATAAAACAAAAACAAATACAAAAAAAAGAGAGAAAGGAAAAGAAAGAAGAAAAGCCCATTTCTTCAAAATCTGTGGACTATTCATCTCTGCTCTTGGACCTTTGTTCAAAACCGTTTTGACAGGGAATCTTCCTCTGATGCTACTATTTAAAATAGCTACCCTTCCCATTTTACCCCTCCTTCATGACTACCACCATCTGACATACTGTGTTTTCTTTGACTTGCTCCCCCACTAGAATGGAGGCTGCACCATGGAATCTGTAGGCCAGGCATCTGACATGTGTTAGGCACCCATGAAATGGATTTCGAATGCATAAAGTCTTATCTCATCTCAAATGTATTCCCACCTGCAAAGGTTCTCACAACTGTACTGGCCTGGCCTGTGGAGTGTAGGAACTGCATGGTCCTTAGTGAACAGAGGACACGGAGACTCTAAGGCATGCTGAAAAGTAAAACCTCCGTTATGGCACTCCTGGGATGGTTCAGAGAGCAAAGAAACATCCTCCCCACCAAGCCTGGTGACCTGAGTTCAATCCTGGGAATACATATAATGGAGAGATGGAAGCTGTCCTCTGGCATCCACACATATACACACATCATAGTGTGCATGAGTGCACACATACACACATACTACATACCACACATCACACACATACACACATATATACATACCACACACACATATACACTTCCCACACCACATACATAAACATACATACACACACAACATACATACTACACATACATACACACACAACATACATACTACACATACACACACAACATACATACTACACATACACACACATTACAGATAGATAGATAGATAGATAGATACATACATACATACATACATACATACATCGATAGATAGATAAATAGATAGATAGATAGATAGATAGATAGATAGATAGATAGATAGATAGATAGATAGATAGATAGAACAAAATATAAATCTGCTATCTATACAAGGGGGATTGGACTTCTGGATTCCAGCTGTCTCCAGCTTTCCAATATTTCCTCTTTCAGCCTCAGTGTATCCAAATAGAAAATGGTTCTTTCTATACTGTGGTCTCTTGGTCAGGATGGGAGAACTTTGAGGGGATAACTGGGTGGTTGACTTCCAGAGCCTGCCTCATTCCCTCCCCCTCCCCTAAGTCCCCGTTACAAAGATGTTCTTCATCTACTGATTTCATTACAGGTATCTAGAGAAAATTTTATTACTAGGTATTAAAAAGTTACCTAACAATTTAAAAAATACACCCTGGCAGCAGATGCCCTGGTCACTGCCTACTCTGGGATTCCTACAGGACCTTAAACATAAACTGTCTCTTTTATAACATCAAAGAGGCCTCTTGAGATTCACTGTGCTCTGTCCATCAGAGGAGGAGAGGAACTGTGATGACTCCTTGAAACTCACCTGAGACATGTGAACTACCTCAAACCAGCGCAGGATGCCAGGCAGCTTGTAGGCCGTCAGGAAGGAAGTCCTCTCGATCCACATGGACTGATGGAAGAAGAGCAAGGAGCTTATGAAATCTGCTACTTCTGGCCCTGGTGGCCTCCCATGCACTCCGAGGAAAAGAAATATTGCAGTTTCCAGATACACAGTGACACCTTCCCCTGGGGAATTCTTAACAGTTAGTTTAATTTCTTCCTGGACTTAGGCCGAGTCAGTTCTACCTGACTTCACAGACAGTCTGAACTCTTAGTCCATTTTGAATGTATCTGTTTGTGTGCTCTAGGGGAAGAGTCCATGGTGTTCATTAGATTCCCCAAGGGATGGTAACCCTTAAAAAGATAAGAATCATGGGCTGAGAGCTGAGGGGAACTTGAAGTCCTCATTACAGTCTTGACCTTGAGGAGAGATGACGAGTTCAAGCTAGGAAATATGTGTGCAGGCTGCTAGCATGTGGGACAATGACAGCATTACTCAGTAAGTGCTGAGGCTCTACAATGCATGTGCTGGAGGGCTGCTTCAACCACATTCAGCCTCCTGGAAATGCGCAAATGTCCTTGGCTGCCAAGGTCATCTGAGAGGCAGCCCTCTTACATCTTACAAACCTTAAAAATGAGAAGACCCAGTAGACTGTCACCCTATCTGGGATGTCCATGTTGTATTCATTCCCTGGCTCTGGATCAAGCTGCCCCCACCTGTGGTTGACAGAGGTGTGTTCTGGTTGCTGAAGATGGCTGAGGAGGGGTTATACTCACAGCAAACTCGTTCTCTGGGTCTACCTTGCCCCTGCGCACAGGCCTGGAGTAGTGGAACTTTTGCACATAATTAGACTTGTAAAAGCTGAAAGACAGAAAGGAGTGGAAGTTTCTGGAAGCCATGCCACCCATCCACTGAAACCTTAAACATCAAGTCTGGCAGGGCCCTGGCAGTGGCATTTCAAGGTCTGAGTTGGGGCTTCATGAAAAGTGATTTGCACAGGGTTGCAGGGTGATTTAGAAGCCACCCTGGGCATTTGCAATTCTGGCATTAATGCACCAACAGTGGCCTGTGTCATCATTTTCTGCAGTTCGCTGAAGGGTTTAGAATAGGTAAGCACCAAGCTAAGCATCCCCAGAATGACCTCCAAGTATTGCTTCAGGAGTCTCAGACACCCCCCTCCACTTTCTCTGAATATGCAGGGAGGATCAACTGTCACTGATCACATAGCACTTCTAGCTAGGAAGGTGCCCCTGTCCACAGGTGCCTGGCCAAGACAGAGAGGAAGGCTGCCATCTACTCTGCATTGCCCCTGTTTGGGATGATGTTGGCAGGAGGCTCCTGGAGAGGCTGTGTCTTCCTGGGGAACTCCAGTCACTGGTCTACCCAGAGGGAAGAACCTACAGGGAGTGCTACAGCCAAAGATTCCCCAACCCCCCACCTCATAGCCTACTCATTGACTGTGCAGTTTGATATGTAGCAGTGGATGCCTGCCTGCATGCTGTTTACTTTAACCTTATTACTGTCAGAACACATCCATCGTTAACCCACACCCACACCACAGGCTAGAAGGATGTTCCTTCGTGAGAATGTGCCCCGTATGCCCAGGGCCACTTTGTTTCATCTTTCCACCATTCTGTCACCTGCCGATCCACACTCCTTACTTCCATGGGTCCATTTCTAGGGTCAGCCTGAGAAGAAGGCTCCCATATCAGTTCAGCTTGGTGACTACTGAGGACTCACTGTACACAAAGCTAGCCACACACCCCAACCTGTCCCTCCCATTCATCTCTGGCTTTAGCCTTATTATAAACATAGCCTAGGTAACTGGGGGGCAATTCTTTTCCCAAAAGGCAAAGCAGGGAAGAACTGGCTGAGGAGAAAGGCGCTGGGCCTGTCATGCGACCAACTCAGTCTCCTAGGGTTCTCTCCATTCCCACCACAGTGGGCAGTGGCTCTTACTTTATGATCTGGTCAGGCACCGGTTTGTTCTTGAACCTGGGGTGTTCATCCAGAACAGGCTGCACAGCGAAACACTGGATGTCTGTGCCATCCAAGTTAAGGATCTGAAACGTTTGTTGGCCACAGGAGGATCCCAAATCTGACAGAAGCCAGCTGAGAGCTCCTAGGTTGGTCCTTCGGGGACCATGCTTTTATTCCATAATCAAGTTGCTGGCTTCCTACAAGGTCCTAACGATCAGTGCGCACTTAATGGACTTTCTCAGAGCTGACCACCGCCTTGCTCTAGCGAACAGAGTCGCTTAGCAGGTCTTAATCACCGGTATCACTGCTATACTGTCATTAACAATAATGCCCTCTAATGAATGGATGGCTATTAATTACAGAACACAGCTTTCCTGGGTATCACTTAATCTCTCTAATTCCACCGGATGCCACAGTTAGCCTTAATTATTCCTGCTGGCTCAGAGAAGCCCGGCCACTTGCTGAAAGTCACACAGCTTGTACAGAAAGAGCAGGAGTTTAAATTTAGGGTTCTTAACTCTGTGCTTAAAGTTCTTTAGCTATAGTCTCTTTTACATCCAGCACTGGGGTCGCAGGAAACAATGACACAAAACACTATGGGAGCATTAATGCTAGAATCCCAGCCCTCTGGATAATCTGTGGGAATTGTGTGCTCATGAGAATGGAAGACCAGCCTATCTTCTAAATTACCTTGCTTTAAAAAAAAAAAAACAAAAAAGCAAACAAACAAACAAAAAACCCAAAACAAGCCAAACCAAAACAAAAAACCCAAACAACTTCATCTGAGAGCTTATTATACTTGTTGGATCTCCAGTCTTCCTCAGTACTTCTGAATCAGTGTCTGCATTTTCAAAGATCCTCAGGTAATATCCATGCATGATAAAGTCTGAGAAACACACTAATCTAGAACATGCAAACAAGTCATTTTGGTCCTCCTGCTCTTGACAGCCCCTAAACAGCGACCTATAGCAGAAAGTAAGGAACAGCTAGAAGGAGAGTTCTGTGATTGATTAGTGATGTCTGCCACCATGCACAGGCTATGGGCTGGCAGGGCATATTGGCTGGATCTTTGCCTTTCCTATTCTAGCCACACCATGACTTATACTAAGCTGGTCATACTACAAACTAAGTCGATGGTCACGTGTTCTTTCATCAACCCCTGCTTTCCACTTTTCTCCATCCCCCATCTCACTTCATTCAAATGATTTCCACTACATCTCCTACTCAAAGACCACCACAACCTCCAAAGTTATCCTCCTCCATGGCTCCGACCACCTTCACTGCATGCCTCCCCTGGATGAGTTTCCTCTGTGCTCGCACACTGGGGGCTTAGAGTTTACATCTTGAAGTGTCCTTCCACGTGGAAGAAGGACCCCTCAGAGATAAACAACACTTAACCCATTGGACTGGTCTCACTGGGAACATAGCTGCAAACTTCAGGAAGGCCCTGAAATCCTAACCTGGCAACCTGAGCTGTGAGAGTGTTCCCTCCAGGGCGAGCACCCTAGCTGAGGACAGGGGCTGGCAGACGGTGGTAGGCCCTGACCCATCTCACTGTCCATTTCTGTTGGAAGCACAAGTTAAGCACAGATGGCCTATTTTCAAATAGCTGTGACATGCAAAGTGGTATATTGTTCAATATGTCAGTGCCTACACATAAACCTTTGTGGGAACATAGCCTTGCTTACTATATACATGTGATGATTGGTGACTGCTTATACACAGAGACAGCAGCTAAGAAGCTGTGACTGGGGGCACAAAGCTCTCTAGACTAACCATTACAGAAAGGTTTGCCAACACTTCTTTTAGAGACAATTCTAGGCCAGATAGATAGATAGATAGATAGATAGATAGATAGATAGATAGATAGATAGATAGATATACTGTAGCTGTCCTCAGACACACCATAAGAGGGTGTCAGATCTCATTACAGATGGTTGTGAGCCACCCTGTGGTTGCTGGGATTTGAACTCAGGACTTTCGGAAGAGCAGTCAGTGCTCTTACCCAGTGAGCCATCTCGCCAGCCCTAGGCTATGTATATTGATCTGAGCTGTGGGAGCTCGTCCAAAAGGAAACTCCAAACCTATGACATTGGCACTCTCAAATTATTTATCTGGACTCTCCATGCCTGGTACATGGGCTGGCAGCAGCAGGCTTCTGCTAGACCTGCCTCCCGCCATCTGGAAACCTTAGAAGAGATGGAAGCATTGTCACTTTCCCAAAACACCTGTTGGCTTTTTTACAGCAGAAGGTAAGAGGTCAATGTTAAGAGTTCAAAGTTGTGGTGAGCAGCAGGCCTGAGTTCGAATCCTCACTCCATTGGGTTTTCACCACCACTCCGTGTAAGCCAATTGCTTTCTACACCTCAGTTTCCTTAGTAGTAAAATCTGGAGTACAATAGGCTCATCTCAGAGCTTATGGTGTGGCAAAGGGAGGGAAAGATGCCTACGTGTGAAGTTTATAGAAAACAGCGAATAGCATTCTGGCCCCAGTCTTTAAAAAACAAAGGATGGTGTAAGAGAACATAGACAAGACAGACAGAAGTTGGCATTTAAACTCCCGGCATCTTTTCTAATTACCTTCTTGACCCTAGGCAAACTGCTTCATCTCTGCCTTATGCATTCCCCTCAGTGAAAAAATTTTCACCATTCTAGAATATTCTGTGGGCTTTACGGAAATAATGTTTGCACTCAGTCTCCTGAAGAAATGTAGCAAATGCCAGCATTTTCTCTCTCATTTACCAACTTGTTCCTGGCGCTGAACCAGCCCATGGGGTCCTAAATATAATGTCATACTGAGGGACACATGCTTTCTCTTCCATACCACATCAAAAGGCCATTCAATATCTGGGTTCCACTATCAGAGCCTTAGTAGTATCGAGGACTCATATGTAACCAAACTGGCCTTTGATGCCAGCCAGCAGCCACCAGTTGCATGTTCTCTTGCACATGGCTGTGGAGGGCAGGCAGGCATAATGAAAAGGTCACAGATGAATATTTATCACCCAAGAGGAAAAATATTTGGATTAAGGTTTCCAGTAGAATAGGCAGAACAGCCTTGGAGCCTGACACCCCTCTTTAAAAAGCTGTAACTTTATCTGTGCTAAAGGGTGTGGTGCCTGGTCCCCAGCTGAGGTAATAGGTTTCCGGACTCCACAGCCAGCCTCAACCTGCCCCCTTGCCTCCGTGATCTTACCTCCTGCTATGGCAGCACAGTGTACATGAAGACGCCAGCCTTTTTTCCATGGCTGCTATGCTGCACACGCATGCACACCCAGCCCCTGCTCCTGTCTCTGCATGCTGCTCTATGCATGCCCAGTAAGCTGGTGCCCACTGCTGCATCCTTCCTCATTCAGCCATACCTGTCCCTCCTTTTGATTTCTCTCCTTTCCTTTTCCTTCTCTTTAAGCAGTGAATACATTCCCAGAATGAGCTTTGTGCCCAGCACTGTGGAGAGGCAGGAGTTTAGCATGGGAAACAGGCAACACAGGTCTTTTCTCAGGGACCTGACACCCCCTCTGTGTTCATGTGTCTTTAAAATGCAAACAAAATAGAACAAATGAAGAACGAAAACAAAACATCAACGAAAATCAAATGAAGAGAGCTCAAGGTCACAGGGTCACGATGAACCCAGAAAGGGCAACTTTAGATAAGGCTCCAGGGAAAGGCTCTCCCTGGAAGTGACAAAGGGAACAAAAGTGGGGAAGGACAAGCAGTCCTATTTCAGACATTAAATGGAGTGGCAAAGAGACCTAGGAGCTGGGAGTGAGACTGTTAGGTCGGGTGAGGTCTGCGGCAGCCTTGAAGCTTGGCTCAGGATGGCTTTAGCTTTATTCACTAGCAATGTAAAGTCCATTCAGTCCTTGGGAATGGCATCTACACAGCACAGTGGCCCTGTCCTCCCCTGTCTGGGCCAGCTTCCCTGCTAACACTAAGCTCTAGCTAGCTACTTGATGCAGATTTTGTCGTTAAGGAACGGTGTCCCTTGGTCTCAGCACCTTGCATGCCTTCCTCTTGGCATGGGTCATGCTTTTTGAATAAATATATAGTAGTGTCGCTAGCTGTCCACATGTCTTGTAGCAATTATAGCAACTCTGTACCTACTGAAAGGCAGACCACTTTTAGTGTAAAACTCTGTACAAAGCCTGTACAATGCCAGATATAGAGCCAGGCACCTGAGAGGGTATTCATGATGAGGGAAAAAAAGGAATAGAGGAAGGGCTATGTTCACCCATGGGATGCCCTCCTCTATGAGCAGCAGGAGGGTCACTTACACCACATGTGCATGATATCTACATGTCTTCCCATGTACATTAAGCAATCTCAAATGACCTATGATTCCTAAGAGGACAAATGATACAGTTAGTTGCCACATGGTATACAGTATAATGACCTCACTTTCCCCCTCTGGACATTACAGCCTACAGCTAGTTGAATCCATGCATGTGGACCACACAGTTACAGAGGAGCAGTATAACTGAGATGACTTTTCTGGATCCCACACTTGGAGACTCTGGTGTCAGCTCTGAAATGGCTCTCATCTAAAGCTATGGCCAACCCTTTGGCTGAGACATCCTCCAAGGATACACTGGCCTGGGGCATTCTTCACATCGTCTCCCGGGGCAGAGGTTGTGTTCATCTTTTCTGCGTTGGGGAACTGGCTCAAAAGCTGCATCTGGAAGTCCTCTCTTCGCTCATACTCCTTGCCTCGGTAGATGAACACTTTGTTCTGGAGAGAAAGGAGACCTGTCAGAGACACCAGGGTCTGGGAGTGTGGGGTGTACAGCTCAAGCACAGCTGAAGGTGTTCGGAATGAACTTGGGGCTGGTGGAAGAGAGCAGCTTCGGCATGTCTTTCTCCTCCCAGCCTCTCATCAGTTGAAGTAGGGGCTGACTTAACTGGGCACAGGCCTAGTTCTGAAGGGAGACCAGGGATGCTGATGATCTTGTTTAGAGCAATCTACAAACAGCTTCTGGGGATAATGTACCATGTCACACCCACTTCATTCACATGCCTGCAAAGTTGCCCTTCAATGAGGCCACAAGGCCTAGAGTTGTATGCTGGAAGGAACCAATATCTGGGCCCTTTATTACCTGGCTCCTGGCCAACCTATGCAGGCATTTTCTTTACCTTTCTCTGATCACATTAGTCTCATCTAGAACATAAGTTAAGGGGTGATTTGAGCTACTGGGGGACATTGACAATTCCCAGAACATCTTTTGGTTGTCATAACTCAAGGTGATACTGCTCCTGGCGGTAAAGGAAGAGTCCAGGGATGTGGCTAAGTACCCCACAATATCCATGGGAGCCTCCACAGGAAAGCATTATAAGGTGCCACATGTTTAGGTAACAAAAGTAGGAAACCCTGTTCTAGACCATGGCCATGTCATCTCCATTGAGTCTAATGGCAGCTGAGTTCTTCTTAGCCTGGGCCTGTAACTTAACTGTATGTGCAGTGCCAAGACATCTGGGCATTAGAGGGGCCGGGGATCTTCAGAAGTTCAGATTCCCAGGCTTCCCTCACTCTAGACTGGCTAAAGTGTAGTCTCTAGGAGTCACCCAGGGATACTCCTAGCATATGGTCAGGAGAGTCTGATAAGCAAACAGGCCTGAGTAGACTTAGTAGACTACACTATAAACCCAGGTCATTTCAGGGGTCAGACCTATCATGTACCCGGCATCTTCCTGACTCACAAACTGGAAGCAATCCAGTGTATATTAAAATTCAATCTACCACATGCTAAGAGCAGCCACCAAGATACTGATCAGAAAGAATGATGAGGGACCCTGCGTGTTCCAAAAATTCATCTGGGGGCCACGGGACAGGATCAAAATTACTTCCGTAACGATTCTAAGGGTGTCATTTTTTCCTTCTCATTCACATTTGATCTGGCTTGTCGCTTTCCCATGGTGATGATCACGTGATGATGACAGATCAACACCCCCGTGAGGACAGAGCCCTCTGTCCTCACATCGGGCTTCAGAGGGCTTTGCAGAAAGACAAGTGATATTTACTCTTCTTGCTATTTTTGTTTATTTGCTTGAGATGGGGGTCTCTCTACATAGCCCAAAACAGCCTGGAATTTTCTATGTAGACCAGGTTGCTCTCTCCTTCTGATTCTGTCACAAGTATTCCTCACTGATTTATTAAGTTGGAAAAATGCAGGTATTGTTTATTATTTATGTTAACATGGGACCCAGCACATGGGCTTTTTGTTATTTTTAAGTAAGTTGCCAGACATGTGAGATTTTTCTCAGTTTTTTGTTCTGCATGTGGCACACATTTGTAGAGATAACACACAAATGAAGGAACACCCTGTGACTTCAATAAATATTAAGAGAGCAAAAGGAGCCTGTGAGCAAACAGAGTGAGAACTACTGTCTTGAAATTCCTTGGGAGCAGATCTTACATGGTCTTTCCTTGAACAACTCATTCCTGCACTGGGGGCCTTACTACCTGTCCCTGCAGCTCCATTTTTGGGATAATTACTACCATTGATGATTAGGGTGGTAGAACTGACTCGGGGCTCTACTGGGGGCAGTGGCAGTCCTTGGATAGCAGAACTCAGCTCCTAAGCTTCAAGATTCCAAGAGCAAGCAGATCTTCAAAGCAAAGAGGAACAGTTATGATCCTGAGGTCCCCAGACCCCAGCCCGAGTCACTGGCGAACCTACCCGCAGAAAGGAGGGGAATCCCTGGCCATAGTATCCAACAGCAAAGTAGTCTGGTTTGGGTCTGAGGATTTTCATGATGTTTTCATAGAATTTGGCCTGCTGGGTCTGAAAAAAAAAGAAAACATGACTTGTATCAAGACCATACAGCTGTGTATCTGAGGCATATTGGACTGAAAGAATCCACAGTTACGACATTATCCTCACCCCAGAAACAAGTGTAGATAATGGCATGCCTGCAGCTATGCTTGCGACTATGCCTACATTGCAGTGGACAGAGCCATGCTTAGTGGGCCCACCATGCTAGGTGACCCACATGGAGGAATGCATTTATCCATTTCATACCCATGCCAGTTTTGTATCTTCAATGCTTGAAGTAAGAACTTGGCAGCTAGTCCACGTGGAATTGACCCCAGTGAGCTCCAGCTGGGGGCCCTGCCATCCCCACTGTACTCCCTTCTCTGTGGCAGTGACAGAAATTTCTGAGAGTATATGGATGACCAAATGCCTCCAGATGGAGACATCTTCCTGTGTGTGCACACACACCTAACATATGTTGTGCACTCCAAGAGGTGTGTGCTTTTCAAATGTTCAGACCCCTAAAAAAAGTGTGCAGCTCACTCCACACTTCACAGCACCCTGCAATTGTGCGTTGGTCCTAAAGAAATATTGACATGGCGCAAGCATATGAAGGATATGTCACAAGGATCACTTGATGTGGCATAAAACATACATGTGGATTGCAACAGGTCCCTGGATGGTGTGTACTTCATTCAGGGATGTTAATGTACATTAGTAGTATGTGGGATGCCCTGGCATGTGTCTGCACATAACCTCACACATATGGAAGACTGCACACCTCTGTGTCTTCTAACATGCGTACGTTCAGGGACTATTATCACTGAGTATCCACTGGTGCCGACCCATGTTTGTATTTGGGTCTTATCTTACATAAGCTAAGAGCTCAGCAGACTTACACATGATTACCCGTCTAGCCCTCAATTCCCCACCCTAGCTGTCAATCCCATCAACATTCTGGGATGTTGATGTTGACAACTCCTATTTTACCATTTTCCTGGATGTCTATGTTGACCTTTATGGGCTGAGAATAGAGTTTGGGAGCCAGACACTTGGGCAACCATGAGTGGTGGCGAGGGATGAAGGAACAGCCAAAAAGGAGAGCTTTATTTCCCCTGCTAAGTCTAGTTCCCTGCTAATCCCTGATAGTAGAGGCTGGGAAGGCTAGTCCCTCTCCTGATTTCCCCCACCCCAGTCCTGAGCATCAACATGCTAATGGGAACAGCCAGATGGGAAGCGTGTTAATGTGATTTATCTGTTCATCTGAAAAGCACAAAGTTGTGCTTTTGTTTAATTGGTTTGGTGATTTGTGAAACCTTTACTGCAAATGCAACAGAGCATTTACTGGGAGTGCAGCAGCTGCAGCAGCTGCTGCTCCATCTAACAATGGAGGGCTGATGCTCACCGAGAACTCATCAGGTCTTTCTCCAGCCTTCTGTCTCCCTAACCCACAGGCCTCACTTCTGTCTCTGAGCTGAGCGAGCACTGTGTGTGTGGCGTGCGTGGCTTTCTGGGAGAGCCTTACCAGGTTCTGGCTGAGCAGCTCGTAGTCAAAGATCTCCATCTCATATTGTTCCGCCAGTTCCTTGCACAGGCTGATGGCCTCTTCCCACATCTATGGGATCATCATGGAGACAGTGGTTAGAGGTGGTTCAACTTTTCAGAGCCTTTGCTGAAGAAGGGACTTGAGCCTTGCCATCGCCCGTTGCATGGCAGACAGCTTCTTACCTAGTGCTCACACAGAGCGAGCCTGTGACTTGGTAGTAGTACAAACTTCCCCTGGCTTTCTACCCAGCTCCTTTACTGAATAATGGAGTAACTTGTTTACATGTGCTCTGATCTTCCTAAGTACCGGGAGAGAGGTCACTAACATCATACCTACATTCTAGGTGAGAAATGGAGAGTCATCTGCATAACCAGGAGTGGGCTTGGAGGCCAACCCCAGTTGATTCCGTTTGAAGCTTAGTAAGTACTTGGTGACTTATGCTCACCCCTTGAGTCCCTCACCTGCCCAGAGTGCAGGGGAGACAGGGGAGGCATCAGAACCCTTTGTTAGAGAGAAATGGTTCCCAGTGAAGTATACAAATGGCCTGGCGTCAAGGGCATTTCTGGGGATGGAATTGGTCCCAAAATTCAACCTGTGATCTCCTCTTCCAGTTCTTAATGGGATGATGTGGTTGTAAGTTAAGCAGAGAGCGGCACTGAGAGGTAAGAATGTACTAGAGTATTAGAACATCATTAAAACTTTCAAAGTAGGTCTTCTCTGTTTTTAAAATAAACTGAAAATATGGACCCCAGACACAGGAGCTTCTTCTTTGCTGCTTGACTTTAAGCCATCGCCAAGATCATCCTCCATCTAGGACTACAGAGGCATTCGCAAGCTCTGCAGCCAGGCGTGGGGAGAGGCAGGGCTGGCTGCAGCTTGACAGTCTCAGAGGATACCCATTCCCATTCCACGCTGGGTTTAAAACAGAAAATGCACCTAAATGGAGAAGCCAGAGGAGGCGGGGGAGGCGAGAGTGGAGGCTGCCAAAATTCATCGTGAGCTTCTTAACGAAAGTGCTCTCTGCATCCAAGCATAGAAATAAATAAAACCAAGTGTGGAGCAGAGGAGCCATGGCAGTAAACCCAAGACAGCTTAGTGAGCAACATAAAAATGCTTTATGTGCCAGGAGGACCCCAGTCTGCCGACTTTACCCTGAACAAGAAGGTTGGGTAATAACCTGGCTGGGTCAGAAGGCTGTTTGACACAACAGGGTGTGTGTGTGTGTGTTTGACAGTTTCTCACCAGTATGGGAACAGGAAGAAACAATGGGGTCTCCATGTGCTAAGAGATTTCTAAGAGGCTAAGAGGGGCAGGGCAGTAGTCAGATATCAGCAGTTCCTCCAGTCCTCTGGGACCTCTGGCAGGCACTGATCTCATTGGCTTTACACACAGGTTATGGAGTAAGTGACTGGGTTCTAGTGACAGTGCATGGACATCCATCCATCTGTGCAGTCAAAGATGGGCAAGAGACACTATTTTTGCTGTCATGAACATCAGAGGTGAGGCAAAAGGAGGTGGCTGGAACTGTTGGGTTTGGGGATCAGGTAGTGTCAAGCCAGGCTTATGGAGTGATGGCCTGTGTGTGTCTGTAGGGCAGGAATGTTGAGGGGAGCTAAAGAGTTTAGGTTTTATTCTAGAAGCTTCCATGACCATGGTTTTCAGGGTGAGCTATATCATCTGCTGCCTCCTCTATACTCCTAGGTACCACCATGTAAGCATAGCACTTTTCTTTGAAGAAAGGAGAAGGGTGACTAAGGGTAGGGGGTGCCGATAGTGGTCGAGGAAGCTCTTGTGACATCTAAGTAAAACTCCAAAAAGTGAAAAGATCCAAGCTGCCAGTGGACAGAGGTGGAGGGAATGTTCCAAACTGGGCAAATAAGTGGTCCCTCATTATTGGACAATACCAAAAGGAAACATGCAAAATCTGACAATAATTGATATGTCTGGTTTAGCAACAAGACAACAAGTGCTTTGAGCATGGGGTGCTGTGTCTTCCTGCTCTCTGCTCAGCACAGGGTGGCTGAGTCAAATCCCAAGCTGGAGACAAACTGTACCCCCTCGTGGGGCTCTTCCAGTAGGACTGATGTAATCAGCAATAAACAAATAGAGAGCTCTTATTTGATGGCTAGTGGAGTGAGAGGTTCAAAGATGGCAGAGTCTCTACCCTCCAGAGGCTTATAATCATAAATTCTAGGACAGTCTTTTCCAACTGCTGAGCCTTAGGAATTTATAAGCCCTCCATAGACATTACCTCATGTCATCATTCTGGGGAAAGCGGGAAGAGCAGACTAAGAGGCAATGAACTGCAGAGGCAGGACAAATCTAAACCAAGAATCCAGTGGTGTCCCAATAGATGATGAGAGCTTTTCCCAATCACAGGAAAGCAGGGCTATGTGTGAGCTAGGGGACTTATGGAATGCCTCAAAGATCGAGTAGCGTAGTTAGGTAGCAATGGTGGCCATTAACAAGATGGCATTGCTGCCCGCTGGCTACCATGCTGACATTTCTGACATCCCCCACTTCCCGCCTTGGCCCCTGCCACCTAGTTTTCACCTTATAACTAAGAAGCAGATACTATTAGTATCTCACTATGGTAGCAGGAGAAGTAAAATATCAGAAGAGCCCATCGGAACTGTGGATAGACATGACTGATGAAATGCCCAGACATGGAGGTATACTGTGCTGTGTTGTCTACAGGGCAGATGGTAGCCTTCAGGCTGGAGCTGCCTCAAGGTCTGCTGGAAGCTGGGGCTGGGTAGCAGCTGGTTTGCTTCAGCTCCTGAGCAACCCTGCCAGAATCCTTGCAGAAGAGATCACTGGCAGCACAGTATTACCCATGGTTCTGCCCATTTACCCAACCCATATCACCAGCTCCTGCATGTAAGGTTCTGTTTTAGCCACCAGGCATCCAGCAGTGGACGAGACAAAAGCTTTGAAATTGAGGTCCTCCATAGTGAGAAGCCAGAGAGCAAGCAAATCAATCCCATGTAAGGAAAGGGTTATCAATAGTAGCATAGTGCTCTTCTCTGAGAAAGAAGGGTGGCTCAGGACAGGGGTGCTGAAGGTGGTCGAGGAAGCTCTTGTGACATCTAAGTAAAACCCTGAAGAGTGAAAAGATCCAAGCTTTCAGTGGACAGATGTGGAGGGGATGCTCCAAGCTGGGCAAAGCAAATATAGTGGTCCAGGTGTTGAAACGAACTAACTAAGCACACAGCACAGGAGAGACCTGTCCCTCCCAGTGGTCAATGCTCCCACAGAGAGAGGACTGCAGGCTCCAATTACCTTTCCTTTGTCAAAGTAGCCTATAATGGTCTCATAGAGTGTCTCCTTCAGCTGCCGGTGGGTCTGAGGGTGCTGCTGGCCTGTCTGCATGACCTGGGATGCACACTGCTCATCTGACCACTGAAGAGAGAACACAGGGAAGCCATACAGAGATAAGTGGCTGCCGAGGACACAAGCCTTCCCAGGATGAAAGGCAGAAACCTCCCTGACCAGAGCCTTTCCTGTCTCCCTTTCCCCATCTCAGCTCATCTTTGAAAAACCAGGGTTCCATGGGGGAAGCTGCCCTCATGGGTCCTTGCCGTGCTTGGAGGTCGCCCTCTGGTTCTGATGATGTAAGACAGAGCAGATGAACCAGGGACCATGAGTTATGAGAGCATCTCTGACGAGGAGCAAGACGAAACTTCACAGACACCTCTACTGGTCTCGCCCAGGGTCTCGGTGTCTGTAGTCAGACAGAGGCTGTCTGATTTCCATTTGTGATTTGATTCTGATTTTGGCTAAATTGGACAACTTTGGCTTTCTAGTGGCTTCACAGTGTGGACTTTGGGGATTTTCTCTAAATCCTAATGAGACATGGCCACAGGGCTCCAAAAGCCGAAGGAAAGAATTTCAGGCTTTTGCAGAAACATCTGTAGACATGGAAAGCAGCTCAGTGGGCATGCTAATGATTTATCTTCCACAACACGTGAGATGCTATATAATGGTGAAGATGTATGTCCCAGGAACTTTCAGTTATTAAAGGCAAAGGTCACTCAGTACCGCTGGGAGCAGGTGAAGTAGCACAGAGAAGTGTGCTGCCAGGCAGGGAGTCTGAGGGGCACCAAGAAAAGGAAAATTCCTTGACTTTCTTTCCCCGTTTCTTTTGATTCTTTCTTTCATCCTCTTATAAACTCTTCAACTTGCTGTGAGGACTTGGTGGGGAATCTCAGCATGGATGTCTTCCTGGGACAGTACCTTGAGAAGCCAGGTGTGGAGGAGGAGTGTGTAGGCAGCCTCTGTGTAGTTTTCACAGTCCAAGTGAAGGTCACGCAGTTTATACAGGTATCTGTGTAGGGAGAAATGTGATGAGTTACAAGATGTGGTGATGAGGAATCTGATGGGGATAGGAAGGAGCCAGCCAGAACAAATGGACTCTTGCATAGCCTTCTAGATAAGTGGTAATGATAAAATCTAGTATTTGTTGGACCCTAAGTATGTGCCAGGTGCTATGCTAAGTGATGCCAGGTGCTATGCTAAGTGATACCAGGTGCTATGTATGCTAAGTGATGCTAGGTGCTATGTATGCTAAGTGATGCCAGGTGCTATATTAAGTAATGCCAACTGTTCTGCTAAGTGACTTCTTCCTTTTTACTCCTAAAACAATGCCTGTCTTTCAATAGTGCCCAGGCTAGCCTAGAACTTACTATTTAGGCCAGGATAGCTCCAAACCATGATCTTCCTAAGACGCCCTATGTGCTGGGATCACAGGTGACTGCTCTGATGCCCAACTTTGTGCTAAGTGTTTTAAATGCTTTGTATCACCTAATCTTCTTGACAACCCTATGACATGGGTCCATTAGGGATATCCATACTCTGATGAAAACAAAAACATGAAGCCAGGGCTATCCTGGACAGAATTCAGTGTGCTATAGAATGGTCTGCCCAATGTGATATGGCGTGGAAGCAAAGGAAGAAAATACACGAAGCTTGCCAGGAGTCTCATGCTAATACACAGACGTGCTGGGGTGTGAGCCTGAGCAGCATCTCAATCACTGTGAGAATCCATGAGAATGCAATTCATCAAGGGATGTTCCTGCCCTCTCTTTAAGGTGCTCTAGGAAAGCATAAAAGAAAGAGAGGCAAGCATGGGAGAAAAAGAGGCTAGAGAGACCCTGAGATGCCCACACAGAGACACCGATATTTGGACACCCTGACATTCCCACCCCCTCTTTCTTTGCAACTGACATTTTAATTCTGAGCCCTGAGAAAAATCCTGCGGAAAGGAACTAAGAGCAGAGTTGAGAGCAAAGGGAGGGGGCTTTGACCAGGTAATAGCAGACTGAAGCTCCTGAACCAGAGAGTGAAAAATAAAACTCTCTTTAGTTAAGTTCATGTTCTCAGTTTCGGTCACAGTGATGGAATGCTGACTAACACATGGTGGTTCAGAAAGACTTCTAGCCAGACAGTTGAGCTGGGGTAGATGGGAAGTGGGGGGAGCAGCCCTGGCAGAAAGATTCAACTCATTCTTCCAGCATTGACTGAAGATTGGAAAACTGGGGTCTGTGTTAGTAGGGGGAGGGAGGGGGAAGGGAGCTGTTTACACACACACACACACACACACACACACACACACACACTATTTTATGTGCATTAGTGTTTTGCCTGTATTTATGCCTGTGTGAGAGTGTCAGATGTTGAAGTTACAGATGGTTGTGAGCCATCATGTGGTTGCTGGGAAATGAATCTGAGTCTTCTGCAAGAGCACTCAATGCTCTTAACCTCCGAGCCATCTCTCTAGCCCCAGAGAGTGCAGTTTTTATATCCACAGCAATGTCTGTCCACTCTCTTCCCCAACCCACAATGCCCTGCTGATAACAGCCATCAGTGAAGTTTGGAATTTGGAAACACCCATTCTTCCCACAGGGCTCAATCCTATCTCATCACTTCCCTACCAACCACCCATTAGACCCCCCATCCTTTGGCTAAACAACATCCAGGAGAGTGTCTCCAGGAGATATCACCCATGCTATTTCCACTTCTGAACCAGCTAAGGCTCCCCTCTACTCTCCTTTGTTAATTTGTAGGCTTAACCATCTGCTATACAGCCCCAAGGAAGAAATTTTAATGAGCCCACCAGGGCTACTGAGTCAGATGTCTCTGTGTGCTTGAGTGAGGTACCACAGGGAACAGAGAATGGCATGGCCACAGCTGGGTCTAAAAGGGCCACCACCACCCAATGAGGTGCCAGAGTGGAATGAGGGTACAGTTGTGATGACTTCTGAGCTTTTCAGGAAGAAGAACTGTCGGTTTTTACAAAGTCTCTAGATGTAAAAATGTTGGCAACCCATGGAAAGTGTTTTAAACACTATACCTGCCAAAGAGAACAGGCTTTCAGAACATCACAACGTCTGGAGTAAGCCAATATGGCGGCTTTCCTAGATTAACACAGGCCCCAATCTCCAAGCCTGTGGGGGTCTGGGACTTTCCATCTGTGCTTCTGAAGTGGAAACGAAGAAAGAGTTTGGAGAGAGGAAAGCCTGCATACTAGGCATGTAGAGAGAGTCTTGCATCTCATCCTCCAAACAGAAGGCAGAATGATTTATTTGGTTTTGTTTGGTTTTTTGGTACAAAAAAAAAAAAAAAAACAAAAAACAAAAAGCAAACAACAAAAAAAACCAAACCAAACAAAAACAAAACAAAACCCACAACAGTAGTTGGAAAGACTTATCCCAAAAGGCCATCCTGGCCCTGCAGACCCCAAAGCTTCATGTATCACAAAGGTCGGGACAGCCTGTGGAATGACTTCCTCCACACCACTGGACCAGTGTAAAGCAAGAACCTAAGCACAGTGGTCGGCTCAAAGTGAGTTTAGGTGCACAGGCTCAGCTTCTAACAGAACACGCTGCTGGGCTGTTGACTCACAGGAAGGGGCACAGAAGCCAGTGGGCAAAAATCCATTGTTGCTATTTATTGGAGAAAAACATTGGCAATAACAGACCTGTTCAACAGTACAGGTTTGGCTATGTAAATGACAGCATCTTCTAGGAAGGAAATTTTGTAGTTCCATTACAAGTGATGCTGGTAAAAAGAAGTGAGGGATAAATTATTAATACTAAAACTCAGTGCTTGCAGAAACAGTGCATGCACAGAATTAGATGTGTATGTAAGCATAAAAAAGCCTGAAAATATGTATGCATTTTAGAGATTTATTTCATATTTTATTTTGCTAGTCGGTATTTTATGAGGCTTTTTGTTTTGATAAAGAAAAATCTGTGTTATTTTTATAATGAGTAAAAAATGCTAGTAATATAGTTGTGAGGGGTTTTGGGGGGGCAGGAAAAATATGAGATACTGAGAAAATTTGCAAAGGAGCTTTTTTTTTTTTTTTTTTTTTCCAGGCTAATGTCCTTAGAAAAGTCTTTTATGATAAACTTAAAAATCTAATAAATGCCTAGCAGGGAGGAGACATATGTCACATGATATTCTTCTCCCTTTTATTTATCTTTTTCTAACATAACTATTTGTGTGTGTATGATGTGTGCATAGGAGGGTATATATGCCATATCACATGTGTGGAGGTCAGGATACAGCTTGAAAGAATCAGTTCTTTCCTTCCCCTATGTAGGTCTCAGGGATTGAACTCAGGTCTCCAAGGGCTTGGGAGCAAGCCCCTTTACCTGCTGAACCTTCCCACCACCGCCCTCTCTTCCCTTCAAAGCAAGCCAACCAAGGGCTTATCATGTTCTGAGCCTAAAGAGGGTTTCTCATGCTGCCCCATGACAGAAGCAAATAAATACACATCTCAAATGGCATCCTTTAAGAGAAATGCACAGAGAAGGACTACAGGCAGTCTGAGAGCTCCAGGCCATTCCGTGGGGACGACCAGAGAAGAACAGAGAGTGCCACCAAATCTCAGAAAATTGAGAGGAATCAGAACACCAAAAACCAGATGCGAAGAAGACAGGTCTAAATTCCATATCAGAGGCAGCATGGGCAGTGATGGATACTGAGCACAGAGGTACCATAGCAGGCGGAGGCTTTATATGACAAAGTTCTTACCTTATGTACATCTCTTCCCGGTTGTTATCTTTGTAGAAATTCTAGGCAAGGGAGGAAGAAAAATGGTATTGAGTGCTTTTCATTGCAGGGCTTTGGGGAAAGAGAATGTGACGATGGAGATGAGAGAAAGATCACTGCTTACTGTCTGGGAACCCCAAGAAAGAGCAAGACTTTCACTTTGCCAAGTGCACCCAATAGCCTCGTTGGGAGACTTTGCTCTGCAAGTCACTTCCCTGACTGTAAAGGGACAGAGCAAATGTCTCAGTCATCACATATTAGGGGATGCAGTGAGCGGTTGGTCAGGCTGAGTGGTAGGCTATCAAGACTGTGCCTGTCTAGTTTTTAAAGACAGCCTGGCTTAAACGTAGGAGACGCCCCCCCCCCCAAACACATCCTAATTCTGACAACATAGAACCTTCTAGAGATTTATATTCCACAGCTAAAGCAATTAAACTTGGTAGTGCCTGGGAGATACCCCAGTGCCAGCTTAGATGTGCTTGTTGGTTTGTTGTTTAAATTTTGCTTCTTGTTGTTATTGCTTTTGAGGTAGTCTCCAAGCAGGTCTCAGATGCGTGGTCTCTCACATTAGCCTCCTGGGATTACAGGTATATTTCACTAGGCCTGGTTCTTAGGAGTTGTTTGTTGTTTGTTTGTTTGTTTGTTTAATTAAGAGTCTGTGTGTATGAGTATATGCCACAAGTATCTCAGTGCCCATGGAAGCTAAAAGAGGGTGCCACATCCCCTAGAGCTGAAATTACAGGCAGCTGTGAACAGCCTGACATAGCTATTAGGAATTGAACTCGGATCTTCTAGAAGAGCAAGTGCTCTGAACTTGCTGAGCCATCTTTTCCCAGTTAGGGGTCATTTAGAGTCATAGTTGCCCTGGACTCTGCTACTGGAAGTCCTACTCTTGTGACAATTTAAACCAAATCCTTACAGATTTGGAGCCAGTCTAAAAGCCATTTGCAGGGTGTGAGCATCCACACCCTCCCGAGGCTTAGAGAAGAGCAGGTGACATGTTCCAGGCCATGCAGGCAGGGGGCTGGTAGTCCTCATCAGCATGCGCTCTCGTGACAGCAGACCCTTGCACTGCTCCTGTCTTACTGCCTTGGATGTCCTCGTCCCAGGCATGTAGACCTGGCTGATGAAAGTCAATTTCTTCAACCATCTCCGTCCTTCCTCAGAGAGAAACTGGAAAACCCCTCTCCACGCTCTCTATGTAAATCAGGCCTAGTGGAACTATTAGCATTGGATTCCTTTCTGCTGTAGTCAGGATTTTTAAAGTCCCCTTGGCATTCTGAAAAATCAATAGCAATATCTAAGCTGTTACAAAAGAGTTCACGTCGATAGGAGAGGCCACACAACAGAGCCTGAGGGGCAAAACTTGTATTTCTGGAGATCTGGGAAAGGCAGGTAGCACATGTAATGTGCTAAATATTGCTATCTTCCTTCTACTGATGCATAAAGCCCTTAAACAAATCTTCATAGCTCCCACTTGGTATATAAGGAAACTGAGGCACAGAAAACCTCAAGACACAGAGCACAGATGCTGGATTTTAACCGTCTTGGGCTGTGTTCCACAACAGTTAGCCTTGCTTGTCTCCCAAGAGCAGAAGTGAGGTCCAAGCTTAGCCTGCAGCAGGATATGGGTCCAACCTGGTCCATGGGGACCTGGCAGTCACTCACCAGCAAGTTCACTGTGCAGCTCATACGGTTGTCTTTGCTCTCATCTGTCATCACGCCCCGGTAATCTAATAACTTCTCCAGCAGCCCTTTGACCAAGCTCACAAAGTTCTCCACCGACTTGGCAATGCTCGGGTGTTCCGCTGTGCACTCCATCAGGCTGGGAGGAGAGAGGATGCTGAGCTTACACTGGGAAACTGGCTGTCAGTTACAGTACTACACCAGTGGCCAGTGAGCCCAAGTTCACGGTTGACCTATTTTCTACACCCAAACAGTAATCTATCCATACAGCACAGCAAACATTCTAATACTACCAGAATGGGAAAAATAAAAATAAAAAATATTCCCATATGGCCAGGGGTGTGTGGGTGGGGCAGTAGATGGCTACGATTATACCAGCAGGAGTAGTACAGGGAGGTACCTATTCTGGGTAGTGATTCTCACAATATCTAGCAATGTTTCACATGTATATATCTTCTGATTCAACAACTCAACTTCAGGGAATCTTGTCTATAGGAGTCTGTACTATAGAAGTATTTCTAGAACTACGCCAGGGTATATTTATAGGATTTTTAACTTGTATAAGGTAGTGAAAGAGCTGGAACCATCTAAAGTGTCTGTCAGGTAGAAAGTGGTTAAGTGAAGTGATGTATTTTCACACAACATGGTTCTATGAAGCCATTAAAAAGTATTAGGAAATGAATCAATGACATAAAATGCTCTATAAAATACACGGTTAAATGAGATGCGTAAGTATCTGAACATTTTATTTTTATGTAATTGATTGTTTCGGAGATGAGTGTGTCCGGATTGCTGTCCTTAGTAGCATAAGAAGAAGCACTCCTTTAATGCCTCATCATGGTCTGTTGAGAAGAGATCCCTATGTACAGGGATACTAAGGGATGGCAAGGTCACCTAACTTGCTCAAGGTCACACAGTTGGTACATCAGTAGCTTGGATCTGGCATCTCTGCTCCATCACCCAACACCGTGGGTGTAAACCTCAGGTGTCACAAGACATATAGTTAGGAAGGACAAACACTAGCCACTTAATTGTGGCCCCTTCTATGTGAAGAACAGAGATGAGATGCTCTATTCTTCTACTGAAACATAGAAGGATTAGCTAGGAAAAAAAAAACCCTATAAAATTAGTATTAAAATGTTACCTTGCTATTTTCAGACACTTATCTGCTGATAAATGTGATACTGGGAATACTGTAGTAGAGAGTGACTAATACACAGAGGACGTTGCCTGTCCTTACAAATCAGGGTGAGAGATGAGTAAGGTAAACTTGGGGTAGTGAAAGCTCTCCTTAGCCACGTGTGTAGTTCTAGACATTATGTTGATCCCTTGGAGAATTTCAACAACTAGAAATTTTTCCTTCCTATTTCTAGAAGAGGAGATTGGGGCAGACACAGGTTAAAAGGTCAGCTGAAAGGTTAAGTGGCGACCTTAGGAGTGAAGCTGGTCATTGTTCAATTTGGGGAGAGATTTTCCTGCAGACATTGCATCTATTCTTGGGTGCCTCAGGGCTCCCAAGTTACTCCTCTGGACAGTGCAAGTTCCCAAGAGATCTCAGGAGAAAGGAAAAGAAAAAAGAAAAGAAAAGAAAACCAAGGATGTTGGAGGGTCACTTCATTCCAGAGGTCACATCAGGCTGCAAGGAGGTGACATTTCAAACTGTGGCTAGGATCAGACACATTCATCCTGCCCTAAGAGTAGCATTTGTTCCTGGCTCTCAACAAGCAATGCAAATGGCCCATGATTTACACCAGTCTGGTTCTGCTGTAGCTGTCCCTACTTCTCTGAGACAGCTCTGTTCCTCATTCTAATGATAATTCAGTCAGGCTCTGCCCAGTATTTGGTGTGGAATTCCAGGCAAAAGACCTTCCTGGGTTCAAGCCTGGCCAGAGCAAGGGTTCTTGGCCCTGCAACACGCTAGAATGTCTAGGGAACTTTTACAAAGCCAAGCCCAGCCTAAGCCACATCTCTGGAACCTCTGGAGGCTGGGGCAGCAAATGATTTGCTCTGAGACTCTCCCAGCGATTCTAGTGTTTAGCTGGCATTGGCAACCACTTCTATGATTGGCTTTGCTCATTCCACCTGGGTGGACACTATCTGAGCACACTTCTAATGGAGTCTGATTTGGGGCTCTGGGCTGAGACCCTGCTGCCTAGTTCCCAATGCTGCAGGGTGCTGGGCCACCCTGTAGACACACAAGGGTTTAAAAGATTTTTCTTGAGTGCTATGGTATCTTTATTCTTTTGGTGTGAGGCAGGAAGGCTGCTCACACTGTTGGGGATCGATGGGCTGGGTAGTTAGCTCTCACCTACTCATCTACCCACTCAACCAAGCTGTATTGTTCTACAAGCATCAGAACCAAGCCACCTGGAGGTCCTAGCTCAGCAGGGGAGGCAGAGAGATAAAAATGAACTCCAGTGTGTGAGGGTGTGCAGACCTACACTGAGAACTGCCTGCTCTCCTGCTACCATGCTAAGCCTGTTTCACCGTTTATCCTGTCTGGACCCCTGTAATTCCTTAAGGCGACTAGGTTAACTCCCACACCATAAGCAAAATGTGAAGCCTTTGGGCCTAGGTTCTGATGGCTATCCTGTCAAGGTCACACAACCCTCTCCCTTGAATTCCACAGCGGAGTCTAAGTGACAAGAAGAAAGCTGTGGGAATGGTGGATTCACGTGGATGATGCTGGGTGAAGCGTGCTGACATCATCCTTTGCAAGCCAAGGCCTTGGGGACCAAAGCCGTGGAGCCACCCTGCGAATTACTTGGTATAGGAGGCCTCTAGATGGAGTCTTACTATTCCATCCAGTGAGGGAAGAGCTTTCTGAGGGTAGGGAGGACTGCAGGACTCTGTAAGTCTGCAGTGTACTCTATGCACAAAGGCACATGAAGACTAAAACTCACCTGCATTCCATGTCTAAACCTTGTTCCTGGTTCAAAACTGTGGCTGGCACAGGAAGGGAAGCCCTGGTTCAGTCACAAAAGCACTGTCCAACTTTTAAGCAGAACCAGAAGACTGGATCTGTCTAGATCCAGCTCAGGCCCTGCATCAGGGACTAGAAGGATGTGCCACGGGAACTGAGGTGACCCAACTGGAGAAAGGCAGTAGCCCCAGAGCTCCCAATGACCACCTTATATTCCACTTGGTTGATAATAAAAATAGAAGCTAAGACACCTGTACTATATACGAGGCATCAGCAACTATGCTAATGAAATAAAACTAAAAGAAGTGAAGAAGAAAAGCAATCACTAGAAGCACCCTGCAGACCTTCCCACTTAGCCCCGACAACGTGTAAGGGGTGGACTATTTTGCATGTAAGGAAACTGAGGCTCAGGGAGGTCAGAAGAAAGAGTAGGGCCCAGGGCCCGTGGCCATTCTGAGCAGGCCCCAACTCCTGCCTTTGGCCTAGTTCATTTTGTGTAAAAAATCATTCACACCTCCATCTTGGGAGGAAAATAATGAGCTGCCTTTAATTTCCCTGACCGCTAAGGACTCCTTTGATAAAGAATCGCTCAGGAAGGCTTTTGTGAACCCTGCTGGTAGTCTGAAGCCTGCCACAGGGCTTCATCCGCTTAGAGAAATGGAAATTGCCAGAGCAAACAGGGTTCAGCTTCTCAACAATATTTAGAATCTCCCTTTCAGAGCTTCGAGACAAGTGCCGACTTCTGGCCCTGGGGGGAGAGAGATTCTCCAGTGAACCCACCAACCCTTCTCCGATGGCTCTGTTTGCAGTATGGGTGTATGGGAAACCTGTGTCCAGCATCAGGCAGAGCCAGGGCTAGCTGAGATGAGAAGATGCTTTCAGGGTCTCCACTGTTACTGCTGAGCTCTGGCTATGTTGGGATACAGGATAGGGACCATAACAGGGGGCCATGGCAAAGCCTTTTATTTGCCTTTGCCATGAAAGGCAAATATTCAGAGAGGACTGAGGAAAGAGTCCAAAAACCAGAGCCACATCAGAGCCCGGACAGGAAATCGGGATGCCTGACCATTTTCCCAAGCCTCCGGAGAAGGCCTCTCAAGCAGGGCAATTAGGAGGCAGCCAATGACAGGAACTGGGAGCCAGGCCGAGGGACCGAAGCAGTCATTAAACCCGTACTTGCTGTGTGCCAGGTGCTTCCTAATTACTCCAGCTTCAAAATAACCACGGGAGCCTGTTATTCCCACTTTAGAAATGGGGATACTGAGGCCAGAGGGGTCATGCCATTTGCCTAGAGTCATACAGCTGCAAAGTGAGGGAGCCAGGATTCAATCGGTGTACCCCCCTCCCAAAAGATGCAAGTAGATGATAAGCCCCAGAAAAGTGTTCAACATCCTCAGCCACGTGGAAATGGAGATCAGAACAAAAGGGTCTTCCGCATGTTTTTGCCAAGGTGGCTATAATTGCTAGGATGGATGTTAACAGGTGATACAAGAAGAAGGGACATTGGTGACCTCCTGCTTGGCCAATGGAGAAAAGTGTGGAGCTGTACCCTTGTGTGCCTACTGTCCCCTCAAGAAGCTAGCTGTCTTTATCCGGATGTTACCTTATAGCCATGCAATTCTATACTAAGGTACTATTACTATACTCACAGAGTCAATCTAAGAGCCAACAAAGTAGATACAGGCTAAACAACCACCTTCTGGTTATTAAGAGAAAAAAATGAGTGAACAGTCACAAAGTGCCATAGTCTATGAAATGTTTGTAACAGATAAATCGTGAGTGAGAAAGCCATCATGGCTACACTAGGCTATGGGGAGTGTATTGCTACATGCATGCCTACGTGTATAGGGAAGGCATGCCTGAGGAGTACAGGGCTCCTTTGATAGGGTAATGAAAATATTCTAATTTTAATTGTTATGTAGTCACTCAGTTCAATAAACACACCAGAGCAGTGCATGCTGGGTAGACAGCACCGTATATGAAATTATCTTAACATTTGAGAAAACAAAACAAAAATTTCTTGACTTCAAGTTCAGTCATGCTGAGTGCTGTTTCCTCTGCACTGTCTGCTCCAGATTTGGGCACTGAAGTCTTGCAGGGCACACTGAAGGTCTTATACCTCCTTCAAGGAAGCTCTTCTCTGCATGCTCTGTCAATGTGCTTACCTCCCTGAGCTTAGGAAGCCACCCAGTGAAACATGACCCAAGACAGTAAACCTGACCAGAGAGACACACAATGTGAGCTGCTCACAGTCAAATCTGTCAAAAACCAAAGAGGAAGATGGCAGTAATGACTCAACGCTTCAGATCTAAAGAGGCGGTTTTCACACTACCAAGCTCTTTTCTCTTTCCAACACAACGTTTCCTTTTATGCAGTCCACCCCATCAACAGCAAAGCACAGGTACTTCCTGAGAAATGTCAACTTTCCTTCCCCAAAAGTTCCTTCAGTACCAAGAGCTTCCTGCAAAAGTTTCCCAGGAGTACCAGCAACCCCATACCCTGCTGTGAGAGCCTTCCACCCGTGGCTGTCCCTTCTCCTCCACCCGTGGCTGTCCCTTCGCAGGCGTTCTGGTCCTCCAGCCTGCACTTACATGGACTCCAGCAATTGCATGTACTGCTCATCCCCCCGGCCTCCTTCCACCTCATGGTCCAGCTTCAGGATGATTTCATTTTCAAACTGGAAAAGTGGTTGAAAATCAACAAAAACAACATTAGAGGACCACGTGCTGCGCCAGTCAATTCATTAGTGGTATCAGAGCATCAGGGAGCAACTATTTTCTCCCATTCCCAGTGCCTGGGCCTGTGAATTGAAAGTTGAACAGGACTTAATTCCTCTCCAGAGGGTAGGGAGGAGGGAGCTGGGATGAGGGCTGGAGGATGGGGGCCTAAGAGGGAGAGAGGAGGGAGAGCGAGAACGTCTCAGATACTCTTCATTTGAGCTTGCTATCCAAGGTTAATTAGAGGTTTTACAGGAAGATAAAGGGGGAAGGGAATCCCAGGCATGTGCTAGAGCCCTGTATCACTGGTGCATTCGCTCAGACAGCTATTATTTTAGTCCTCTATTCCTTTCCCCATAGTCTGGTGATCATACCAGACCTGATCTCAGTCCATGGGGCTCAAGCATTCTCGGAACAAATGTGCACACCTGACACAGGCCTAGCTCCTAATCAGTGTATTCTAACACTCATGACCCAAGAATCATAAAGACCCAGGCTGATCCAGAGAGTCTAACCTGAGACTTTGTTGGAACTCTTTGCAACAAGTGTCATGCTACTCAGTTTGGAAAGGGACTGTCACAAGCCTGAGGCTGCTAATGGTAACCCCAGTGAATGTCTGCTTGGAATCATACTCCATGAAGGGAAGTAGAGAGGAGGGGGTGTGCAAAGACCTGATGTCACTCTGAGTTCCTGGAAGCCTTCTCATCTCCATGAGTTGATATGTATGACTATGTTTAAACACACACACACACACACACACACACACACACACACACACACACACACACAAAATCAACCAGTGTTGTGTCCATTTGAATTGATGTTTTGTTACCTGCAGCAGTGTGTGTGTGTGTGTGTGTGTGTGTGTGTGTGTGTGTGTGTGTGTGCTGGAAAATATAAATAAGAAATAAAGCAAAGAGCAGATCTCATATTCTCAGGGACTATACCAGTAACAATAGCAGAAGTCAGAGATAAGATTAATAATCAGAAATCAACTTTCCTTCTGTGATATTTCCAAATCCACTGCATTGAAATCAGAGAATGTTTTCTCTCTAGTGCCCAATGTCAAGAAGCATTTTGCCCAGGGGAAATCATGGCTTATTCAATATACTGTCTGGAAGCATCCCACTGTGTCTCTGTACAAGGCTGTGACTCAGAACACTTTTCATTGTCTTGGTGCATACATGAAGTCCATCTGTGTCATTTATTGCTATGAACAAAACCAGTCCTTGTAGAGAGGAAGGGGAACACGGCAAAGGCCCCTGAGATCTAAGAAGGCATGGGGGGGGGGGGCTACTTGGCTTCTAATGCAGCCTCCTTACACTCAGTCTTCATAATATCCCAGGAGGCCTGAGGGCAAGAGTCACCTTTGAATGCAATAATGCTTGATGAGCAGCCATCCCTGGTCTGGCACAGCCCCCAGGAACCGCCAGTTATTATTACAGATGAAGCAGGGGCTGTTTCAGACCTCAGATGAATGTTGGAAGGCATTGGCAGCTCTTTCCTATGCATAAAGGATGGAGTCCATTCAGTCAAAATCTTGAGGTGACAGAAAAACAGGACACAGATGCAATATCGGCCTTCCACTCGTGCGATGCGACCATCCCCTCACATCCAGGGTGCTCAAAGTCAACAGAAAGAACCAGAGAGTTCATGTTGATCTAGCACAAGCACTAAGGAGTTTTCTGTAAGTTGCCAGAGTTTGGTGAAGAGATTCTGTAAAGGGAGCCTGGAGCCATGGGCAGGGCTGTGATAAATACAAAGGGAAGGGTAATCCCCATGGGGAGATGGTGGGAACAAGGCTATGGTGGTAAGGATGCTGTACAGCTGGAGCAGGGACTTGGAGGGAGGGATGGAGGAACGGAGGGAAGGAGGGGAAGGAGGAGAAGGGAGGGGAAGGGAGGGGAAGAAAGGAAAAAGTAAGCCAGCCAGCCAGTCTCTGAATTTAACCTTACCTAAAGCCTTCCCATCCCCCTGGTTATAAAGGAAAGAAAGAAAGAAGGGACAGGGATGCACAGTGGGGTTGTCTGGAGGGGAAATGGGCTGCCAGTCTGTAAATGAAGCATGTCCCTTATAAGATGCATCTTGTAGGCATCTCCTCTGTATTATTATTTTTAAAATGTCAGGAGCTGGTATCTGTGATACTTAGAGATATCCTCTATATTAAGAGCATAAAGAAATAAGCCCAAAGATAATACATATAAAAACAGGCTCCGTGTCTGAGCCATTGGGTTTGAACCTGGAATCCCACTCAGGGTTGGGTGTTGAATGCTTGGCTCCCAGTGGGTGGTGCTGTTTGAGAGGCTGTGGATCCTTCCAGAGGTGGGCATAGCTGGTAAAGCAGGCATTAGGTATGAGCATCCGAGAGTGGCACAGGCCTTGGTTCCTGTCCTGCTCTTCTTCCTGGCCTACTGTGAGGTAAACAACATCTGTCAAACACCAGCCACCTTTAACTGAGCTGCCATGCTTGACCTCCAATGGTGGACAGAAACCTAAAACCATAAGCCAGAATAAATTTTCCCAGTCTTAAGTTGTTTCTATCAGGCACTTTGGCTGTGGTGGTGCAATGATAGCAAATACATAGGTGTTGGATCCTCCCCGCATTCCCCTAACATACTGATGAAGAACTAAAAGGTCTTTCTAAGCCTCAGTTAACTAAGCTACATCATGAGATGACAAAGATCCTCTGCAATGGGCCAGTGGGTAAAGTTAAGCCCCACAGGCAAGATGGTCTCTGTCAGAACTTCTCAGCTTTGTTGTGCAAAACAGCTGCAGACAGCACAGAAACACTAGCATGACAGCCACCAGAAAGCTCTATTTACAAAACAGGTGTCAGGGCAGATGTAGTTTGTCAGTCCCTTGTCAATGCAAACAGTATTACAAAGCATCCATGACACCGCACTGCCATAAGGAGTAGAGCCTCATATAAGTTCGTGTGCACTGAATGAACCCCACCATTACCATCAGCAATGTTGCCGTTATTGTTGCTGAATGCTACTGGAAAGCAGCTTTGGGCAAGAAACATAGCATTCTGCTGTTGTGGTGGTCTGAGTGGTTCTCTGGGAAACGCTGGCACCGTTCCTCCTGGTGAGATGAACTGTTCTTAGGAGCAGAGCAGTGAATAGGGTAAATAAGCACTTGTCTCGGGGTCACAAAAGAGCCTGTCGGGAGGCAAATTGCAGGGTACCAGGGAGGGGGCAGAGCCAGAGATGGCACAGAGCTCCTGAGTTTTCCGGGGTGGGTAGGAGAGTTAAGGTCTCTGATAGACACATCCCGTGACATGCTCAGAGTTGCCTGTGCCCACAGGCTTTGATTTGCTCAAGTCATGCTTTCACATTTTTTTCCTGGCCACAAGGCTATGGATAAATTAGCTAATCTTTTTGACGTCACTCTCTTTTGTCCCTTCAATGCAGGTTTGAAACAGTACCTACTTCACAGTGGCAGTCTAAGGAGTTAGTGGGAAATTGTGTGTGTGAGGTCAAGCCTGGTGCTTAGGGTACAGTGGATTCTGTCAGTGTTCACAGTGACTACCATGAACATTGGTATGTCCCTGTCTCACCACTGACATCATAATCTCATGTAACCCTTATTTATGGCAGCCATGGAAGATGGATGGTGTCTCCACGTTATAAATGAGGACACTGAAGCCAAGGGCCTTTGTCTTAGGTTTTAAAGGCTAGTTGAACTTGAGCTAGGTTAGACCCGGGGCTACAACCCTTCTCACACAAACACCACCATGTCATTCTGACAGGTCTCACTCTGAACACCGTCACTGTGCAGTGCTTAGGCTGCAGTCTGTCTCCTCCTAATTAATTCCTTCTTCAGCCCCAACCTCACCTCTATTTCCCTTTGTCATTTGCTCCCCTGACAGAGATGTTGGGGAAAACATTATTTTGGCAAAAGTTAGATTTTAGTTCTCATATGAATCTTGAGAACTAATTCAAACCAAGGGTATGAACCCTAAACTTCCAGAAAGGACCTTCTTTTCTAGCTTGCCAGGCTCTCCTCCACACTTCTGCTGCCTCTCCTAGCAGCTAAATGGCATCCCAGCTATTTATTATCTTACTCAATAGAATGTTTTCTGATGGGGGCTTTGCCCTGCTAAAGTGGAAAATAGAGGAACCACAAGAGCTTCCTTCTATTTTGGGCACTGAGTTTAATGGGGACAGGGTATTACACATCTGGATGAGGGAGGGATACCAAAGATGAAGCTGTCCAACCACCTTTGGACTCCTTTGTTAACAAAATGATGGTCGGTGGGTAGAGGCACGATTGGCAGGAAATTGGAGGTAATGATGTCATGTGACAAGAGAGGCCTGTGAGAACCAGTGTAGCCTTTTCTTGATCTGGTCTCTAACTGAGACCATGCATTCTCCCAAGAGTTCCAGTTAGTAACTTGCGATGGTATAATATTCACCCTACCAACGAGGAGACAGAACTGGAGAGACCCACACTCAGTAGATGTCTCAGGCTGCAAAGCATAGAGGTGTTCAGAACACATGGATGTGTTGATCTCTCACACTCAAGGTCTAGACCACTGGGATCGCCACGCCTACCTTGCCAAGATTCGGTCTCAATAGAATCTGCTGAGCTGACCTTTTGATCTCTTAATTAACTCAGCAATGATTGAGCTCCTATTGTGTACAAGCATGATGCGAGATACTGTTACTGAGGGCTACATTCTCCTTCCAGTTTGATTCTATCTGGAATCTATAGTCTACTGGACTACTGGGACTACTGAGGCCTACTGGGACACAGTCCCATTCTGTACTCTTTACCTTAGATGGCCATTGCACAGTTTCTATCCCAGGGCCTCAACTCCTATAACTGTCTTTCAGGAAGCTTTGGTTTTCTTCTTCCACAGAGAAGTAACCTGAAAAGTAACTAGCCTTTCTACCACAGGGGATCACTTAAGCAGCAATTGGCTTTCCCTAACTTCTAACCGGTCTCCTTGGAGCCTCCTTGCTTTCTTGCCTTTGACTACATTGCCACAACAAAATGATCCTTAAAAATTCCCTGGAATGCCCTTCCTTATGCTGAGTATTTTTTTTTTTTTTATGAAAAGTGGTCGGTTGGAGGACTGGATGGGGAGGACTTGACATCCAAGTTTAGTGTCTAGTGCTTACAGACTGCTGGGAGTTCTGGACTGAGGCACCAGCTCTGGCCTGAAGGCATGCCTGGCATAGTGTAGAGACAGGCTTACAACCAAGTCACCCTACTGGAGGAGTGTTACGGCTGTACTTCCCTGGCAGGACACAGTGAGTTTTCCTCCTACAGGAGAAGGCAGCCATGTTGTGGACAATCCTAGGCCACTCTTAGTCACATGTCCTCTTCACCAAAAGACTCATTGTGCATATATGGGGTGAAGGTGGGGCATCCCATCCTAAGCAGTGACAGAGTGCTGAAAGGGTCTGGGAGGGAAGACTGCCCTCATGAAGAGGACACTA
The DNA here is from genome assembly GCF_978045245.1 of Mus caroli. Taxonomy (NCBI): domain Eukaryota; kingdom Metazoa; phylum Chordata; class Mammalia; order Rodentia; family Muridae; genus Mus; species Mus caroli. Next base: position 88,991,045 of record NW_028227268.1, on the reverse strand, counting down.
ATTGTATCTGTCATTTGCCTGTGGCATTTAGGACTTGGGCTAAAGGGGGAAACAGGACAATCTGGCCGAGAGAGAGAGAGAGAGAGAGAGAGAGAGAGAGAGAGAGAGAGAGAGTGAGAGAGTTCTCCTGGGGTTTCTTCTCCTCCATCCCCCATCCCCCAGCAGACTGGGCTGCTTAGAGTCTAACACCCTCCTTACTTACTTACTCCTCCTTACTCCAGCTGATTATAATACCTTTGAGTCAATCTTGGTCTCTGCAGACAAACCCAGGAGACAGCATAGCCTTTCCCAGAGCCTGAGGCCTGAGCTATCTAGGATTTCTCCAGGCAATTAAGCAACAACGAGCCCAAAGAAGTTAGTTCTAGGCCATTAGAATTAGTTCTAGGCCAGAAAGGCAGGTATAAATGAGAACAAAGGCCCAGTCTCCTTTTCCTCTCAACACTCCTAGCCCCTCTGGGAAATCTGGGTTCTCTAATAGGGCACAAGGTCTTCTTCTCTCAGATTGTTTGGGAATAATGTACTTAGGCTGGTTTGCACAGGAGGTCTCTGGGCATTCTATACTCCAATCTGGCTCTGCTGAGTAATCATGGCTGTTTGAGTATTCATTGGGGCCTTGCCTGCCTAGTTTGAATAGGATGGTTTCCACCCTCACTTGCTGTAAGCCCAAAGCCATGTACCTAAGCCAACTCCTTTCCCAGCCGAGCCCACCTCAAACATTCCAGATAGTTTTCACAAGGGCATCTGCCCCATTAGTCAGCCTGATTTTCCTGTCTCTTTTGATAAGGGAGCATCAGAAAGAAGCAATTGGGAGCCCTGCTTAAAATGAGGTCTCAATCAGACAGTCACCAGATCCTGTTTAGTGTGCTGCTTCTGCATGCCTATGTTCAGGACCTCTTCTAAGGTGTCAGATGATGGGAAGCGCTGGTCTGACGGGTGGCAGGATGGCTTTTCATCTAATACCATGTACCTTAGGGCGCTCATGCTTCATTTTCCCTTAAATGGCAGCTCATCTTAAATTGTCTTCAGATACTCATTCTGGGCAAGCATCACTTCCTGGTTACTCCAGTCCAAGGGATCAAGTAGCGTTCCTTTCTCCATCTGTACTACTCTGGCTAACTGCAAAGGGAGTCTTTCTGGGAACTGGGAGCTACCAGCATCCCTAGGGGCTGGGGGGGGGAGGGGCAAGGCATGCAGAGTTTCTATAAAGGAACCAGAACAACAAACTGGCCCCTATTCCTTATAGAACTGCTCTTTTCAAAGTTGGATTTGGAAGAACAATGGGTACAATACATATGTCTTGAAGAATAAACTTAAGAAATCAAATAGGTCTTTGGTCATACAATATGTCAGCTCCTGGTTAGTGTACACCAGGAATCTTCAAGAAGGGATACAATGTGATGTGGTGGCCCAAGGCCTTTCACTGGAAACATTCTTCCTTGGAGGATATTGTTGGATTGGTGCTCCATGAGAAAGCACTGCCCAAGAAGGCTTTCATTCCTTCAGCAGGTGTTTACTAGAAAATACAGTAGTTAGAGCACCAGTTTTGGGATAATGCTAACCTGTGTATTATAAGCCCTGCCTTGCCACAGTCTAGATGTGTGCATTTTAGAGCAGTAAGCATAGGTTTGCATGTACTTTATACACACACACACACACACACACACACACACACACACACACAATCTAAAACTCCTACCTGCACTAAGGTAACATACACCCAACTCTGAAAAATGTTGTGTTTCTGTGCCCCCAACAACCATCAAAGACTCCCCTTTTGTAGATAGTTTCTATTCAAATATATTCTCTGCAGCCATATCTTAGTATAGAAGGTAGTGACTTCATCCAGGCTACAATGGTTTGGGCTGCATATAGAGTAAGACAAACTGTTCTACAAGTGATCTATTTGGGAAAAATTCCTATTTATCATCTTACATCTATGCATAATGAGACATGAATATGATTAAAACCATATGATTCATGGGCAGGGACATGCAGAATAGAAAAAGATAACTATAATCTGTCCATCAAAGCAGAGAAGCACCCAAATTATATCCCTTAGTAATCAGCCCCTCCTTTCTATGAGGGAGAGCCCCAAATATAAGCTATGCCCTGGTACTCTTTCACTCCTGTGGCCTACTATCATTCTTGACAGTGTATCTGACCTATATTACCCATTTGCGTTGGAATTGTTTCTCTGCTCCTTGGTCATGTCTGTGTGGCTTTACTTCAGTTCTTTGATTAAAACACCAAAGACCTGGACACATCCAATTGAGACACCAACCACCAGTAAAAAATTTCACTTCTCAAATTTCTGCAAGTTGGTCATTGCTGTCACCAATGTCAAAGATAATAAGAGAGACGACATGAACCAAAACTAAGGAATGTACAAAGCACATCTGACAGACCGTGGGCACCAGTTAGTGTCTGTCACCATCGCCAATGCCATTCTGATTAGGTGAGGTTGAGAATGAGCCCAATAGTTGCACAGAAATGACTACAGGTGGGGCAGCATGGTCAATACCCACATACACAAGTTGACAAGCAGGGAAGCAAAGATCTCTTAAAGGACCCAGCACTTGGGATGTGCCTCACAGGACCAGTTTCAAATGATAAAGAAGGAACAGGCAGAAGAAATATAAAGAACACTCTGTAGGAGAAAGTCATTCAGGGATGGCTGGAGAGTGGGTACAGTGGAGAACAGAATAGAGGGAATGATTGACAAGCTCAATAGCTATTCAGAGTGGTGGTTGACATGGAGAGAATGGTCCTGAAACAACAGCTGGCAGGCATGGTCTCTGATGGGCAAGAACCTAAGAATCAACGAGCCAGGGAAGAGTCATGGAACTATGGTTCATCTAAGGACCCCGGAGAAGGGGAGCTGAGAGTCTGTCTCATACAGAAGTCTTTCAAGGAAGATCATTTGGTGTCAAGATGGGGTTTGAAGCAGAAACACTGGGTGCAGGTGAAGAAGTCAGAGTTCCGATTAGATGTGGGGCACATGGGAAGTAATCAGAATGTAATACTGATTACTCAGGTAACCTCACTATGACTTCAAAACCAACCTTCCTAAACAACCACATGAGTAATTAGTGCATGCATTTGCTGTGGGAATGGACACTCTTTTGGGAACTAAAAGGGGGGCCCAGGGGAAGAGGGGAAAGAGAAAGCTCACAACTCACCAGAGTTTTACCTATTCTCTGGTCTGTCAGGCGTGGGAGAGCTGCCATACACCTTCCACTATCCCTGGGTGGGTATTCAAGCCTCTGATCCACTCTTCAGGGGTGGCCAAGGGGCAGCCCTACCTAGGATTCCCAGAGCTACCTTGCTAAAGCCACCAGGGTTATGGGAGAGAGGGATAAGGGAAGAGGTTCCAAGCACTGATGAGAGTGAGCACAGTGAATCTTGACTGGAGCACAGGAAAGCCTTCTAACAGAAGATTAGAAACGGCTCATTAGGAGAAAGCCTGTCCCATCCTCCTAGCACAGTGGGCCTTGATGTGTTTTAGAGCTTTATTATAGAAAGGCAGGGGGAAAGAGAGAAGGTAGGAGAGTGGGGGTGAGGAAAGGCTAGAGAGAAAGAGAGTAGGAGGGAGAGAGGAGAGGAGAGGAGAAGATAAAGAGAAAGGAAGGAGGAGAGAGGAGTGAGAGAAGTGAGAGGTAAGAGAGCAAGCAGGGGCTGAACAGCCCCTTTTATGGTCTTTACTGTTGCTAGGTAACTGGGGAGGAGTTTAGCCTGAAGGTCAGAAGCTTGGGCCATTGCCTACATGACTTCTAGCCATGCTTCTTTTGTGGGGGCTGTGGGAGGCGGTAACTTAGGTAGGAGCCAGAGTTCCAGGAGCACGAAGGAATGCTTACTGTGTCATGTAGGTGAATTATCACCCTTCGGGGTTCAGACCTCAGCTCAACTGGAGACCAGCCTGCAATTCCCCACAACTTTCTACCCAGGCCCAACTTCTAGAACGATGTGGCCTTGATAATGGCCCTCCTCCCATTCATTATGAGACCTGACTTTTAATGAAGACATTTGAGGGAGAATTATTGCATTTTACACAGATTCTGAATGATGTACTCAAGCCTTGGGTTCCTGGCATGCACACGTGACTCTTGGCTGAAAGGTCTTTAACTCCATATGCTGTCCACTTTCAAGTTCAGCTTGAATGTGACACTTGGCTAATAGGGCTTTTTGTTCCCCCTCTAGATAATGCAGATTTTCAAAGTCATTCAGGAAGATGGAATGCTGAACAACATTGGGAGCAAGCAAGAGATGGCAGGGGCAGTCACTGGGTCTAGAAGTAAGGTTCCCGTAGCTTGAGAATGGGATGGAAATAAGAACATAGCAAGAAAGTGCATTTTCATATTGGCCTCAGGCAGGAACTGTGATAGAATACCGACCAAATGTGATCTGCCAGCTCATTCTGGGTACACGAATAATGTCCCTATCCCGCAGAAGCCTCTCAGTGAAGCACAGGCAGATGGAACGAGGTTGTCATTATGGGAGAAATGGGCTGGGGACTAGGAATGCTGGCATGAATTTCCAGTGTCATTCTTTTACCTTTTTGAAAGCCCCAGTCCTTTGATATTCACACAGCATCATGTCGAAGAAGATTGGGATGGTGGCTTTCCTGAGCTCAGCCTCAGGGATAAGTGTCATCTCTAATATAGGTCCCACCATGCCCGGGATGAAGCAGATTTTGTTCTGGCCTGCAAAAGAAGAGGGACAAAGGCACATGAAACAATACCATGATGGCCCTGCTCCTGAGTTGAAAGGAGAAGGAAAGCCAACATGGTAGTTAACTTTTTATAGTTGTTCACCAGGATCCAGGCAGCTCTGATCATTATGTATAGGTTAGCTTGCGGAGGGATGAGCGTGGATCATCCCAAGCAAACCCTGTTTATGAAGGCTGAGAGTGATGGTGTGCGTTAAGTGCTTCAGTGTTTGAGAGGCCTTCCACCTGCATCGCGCCTCTGCGTGACACAACCTTGATTGAAGAAGAAATGATAGTGGTGTGTGTGCAGGCACATTCAGAATTAAATCTGCATCTCGAGCCACGCTCCCAGGGACTGGATAAAATGTTTCTAACAATGGCTCTCTGAAACAAGAAAAGCAAATCTCTCTGCTAAGGAGCTGTAGAAAAGCTTGGTTAGCGGTAGTGGGACTTAATGCAGCTCTTTCAGATGGATGGAGCTCAGCTCCTGACGCCTCTGCCTCATTGCAGGGCATTCCCTTCTGCCTGCAGTTCAGCCACACTAGCTTGGTTCCAGTGCCATGGGCTTGCCGTGCTTCTGTTGCTCCAAAGCCAGACTTGAGGATGCTTTCCCTGCCTGCTTCCCAGGTCTTCTGCTTCATCACCTGAGCCCTCCTGTCCATATACCTTCCATCTTAGCTCAGACACAGGAAGACAGAGGCTCTCCGGCACCTTACCCTCTACCCCAGCTAACCACATCCATATTCTCTTCCACCTCCCCCTACCTTTCACCCAACTTTGAAGTGCCTTTGCTCATAGACACCTGCTGAGCTCCACAAGGGCAGAAAGCTGCATCTGTACTCATCATTTTGGGAACACTGAGTGAAGTCCAGATTAGAAACCCAGGCAGTGTCTGTTCAATGAGGAAAGCGCTTTGCCTGGCCCTTTCAGTCACCAGTTATTTGACGTGGTCATGTGTCTCACAAAAGGCTGATCAAACCCAGCTCTTGAGAAGACATGTGAAATTATGTCTTTGTGCACTCGATACAGGACCAGGTAAAATTGGCCTCCCTCCCCCATAGCAAGGACAAAGCACCCAAGAGCACCCGATGCTGGAGGCAGACTGCCTGAAGTTGTAAATGGAACCTTATTACATTGATGTGCGATGGTGAGCGAGTCGGTCTCTCCTCTGGGGGAGCGGAGGCTTAACGCCCTCCCCTCTCCTACAACTTAAGGTAATCATAGTATTTGTGCCAGGGAGACATTTTTAAGAAGAAAGGAATCATGATATGGGATTTCTTGCTGAAGCACGAGAACCTGAGTTTGACTCCACAGAACCCAGGAACACATAGCACAAGTGATCCTATGGGAAGATGGGAGGACAAAACAGGAGAATCCCAGAAGGTGACAGCGCAGTTAGTAAGCAATAGGAAAAAATGACAAAGAGATCCATGTCAAGCAAGGTAGAGAGCAGGCACCAGCATCCAAGGTAGCTCCCAGACCTCCACGGGTGTGTACACATTTATATCCTCCCTCCTTCTCTGCCTGCTTCCCTCCTTTCCTCCCTTGCTCCCTCCCTCCTTACCTCTTTCTTTTTCTTTCTCATAAAAGAGCCATTATTTAGCAAGCTGCCAGGTCACCGAATGGCCCGTGACACACGTCACAGAGCATTAACTACTGCCACCATGCTGTTCTCTCAAAATGAACCACAGCAAGCAGCCTGTTGACCCGAGCTCAGTGTGTGCTCCAGAGCACTGGGATCAGTCACAGAGGCGAAGAAGAGAGAACAGTACTTAGGACTGCAGAGTCCCCATGGAGTTAGGGCCAAATCGCAGCACTGCCACCCTCAAAGCTGACACCACGGATGTGCCATCAGTAGTGGCCCTTCTTTTTCCCTTGTGCTCTACAGCCCAGGAGCCCATCTGGTTTCCCCCACTGTTAGGCTGAACATGGGGCAGAGGGGTCCCAGGGTCACAGAAACTCAAGTGGCACAGTGTGCAGCCAGGCATGGCTCCTTTCGATTAAAGCAGAAAAAGAAGCTGAGAGGAAAGGTCATTACGAGGCTTTAACGTCAGAGGATTTCCCCAAACCCAGGGCAAAGAAGCCTAGCCTGAGTAAAGCCTGCAGTTGAGAGAAGTAGATGAGGAAGTCAGGCACAGCTGAGCAGCATAGGCGTGCTTTCCTGAGCCATCGGCCCCATCACAGAAGGCATTTGGATTAGACTTGAGCCTCAGTCCCCCATTTTGACCCAAACAGACAAAAGGAACATGCTCTTACCTAGTTCACCTGGTCTCTAGGACTTGTTAACCTAAGTTTCTGACTTCGTCCTTCAAGATCTTTTTCAAACAACAGGAGGGTTTTTAAATTCAAACTTGAGTGCAGTAATAGGCAGAGGGTAAATTAGAAGTGTCAGATAAGCCACCTCTGTGAGTGCGGATGTTGCTTATGCAACAAAGGCCTGTAGAAGACCAGCGGGCACCAGTGCGATAGGGATATATTTAAAATGTTTTAAAATAAAGGACGGGCACGCTGTGGACTGGGGATTTTTAGATACTTTTGACCTGTTTTCTCTGTAGTCTGTTGAGATATTTGGGAGACAGGAGAAAGAGGAGAAAGGGAAATGTTGATCTTTAAATACACCATGATTACAATGGCACTTACACTGATCCAAAAAGAAATTTTTATTCCTTTATTTAAAAAAAAATAGTGCGTTGAAAATTTTCATTTAAATAACTGAGTGCATGGATTTGTATATCTTTATATACATAGACACACAAACTCACAGAGAGAATGCATTTGTAGCTAATTGAATAGAAACTCATTCTGAAAAAAAAAAAGAATTCTCGTTCAAGAAACACCTGCTGCTTGCTGTATGAGGGGAGGAAAATGAGGACAGGTATTGGTTTGAGGGTTCTTTTTATATAATAGATGCTGGATATCACTGGGTAGAGACAGCAATTAGGAAAGGCGTTTAAAATGTCAGCCGGCTAGCTAATGTCAGTTAGGAGTGCCGGGCGGGGCCTGTTGGTATTGAGAGTTCAGGAAAAGTCTAGGTATGGATGCAAAGGAGTCCTGTGTGTCCTGCCCCAGGGCACGCACTCAATTGAACACTGAGAATCTGAGGTCACTAGGAGAATGAGCAAGAAAAGGATGATAGGGAATCTGTGGGGATCTGTCTGAGAAGGAAGCTGATCTCAGGAGGCTGATACAGGACAGAAGTGGGTGGAACTATAAGGTTCACTACATGCTGTCACAGTCCCCAACATGTACAGCAGTAGGGCAGGTTATGACTTTTTTGGATGCCAGAGTCTGCTAGACCTCCTGGGGACTTACCAGCAAAGAAAGCCTCACTCTGTTCAAAGGGAGAAGCATATATCTTTTCACCTTCAGCTTGGAAAAGCATCCCACAGCACTGGAAGATGCCTGGTCCTGCTTCTCAGGCCTATGGAGTCTCTGGGGCTAATGCCCTTGGCCAGGTCTCAGCACTCTACTCCATGGCTTTGTGGCACTGAGCACACCACTCAACACCCCCTTACCTACAGAATCCCATTGTACATGATAGAAGATTGAAAGGGAGAATGGAAACGTGGGACTTTTCAGTGTCTGGTGCCTGAGGGAAGATGGTGTGTGGAGAGGGCTCAGCACTACACTGGGTTCTAGGAAGAAGAGCAGATGAAAAACTAACATTCCACGATGTGAAAGCCAGTGAGCTTTTTCATGGAAACTTACAGAGTGTTCAACTTTTTAATTTAAACTTTACTTCACTTTTATTGCAAAGAATTAACCAGGGAGAGGATTGGGGTAAATTTTCCTCCACTGCTATCACGCTCACAATCTTCCATACTGTTCTTAAGCCCACTGAATGCAGTCTAGTCCTCCCCCACAGATGTGTGCAAATTTGACTGGAGGCCTCTTTATGCCCAATCTACCCCTAGCACCTGCCTTCCCTCCATAGCCTGTCTTCTGCCTCCCAGTGGACCCTGCCTCTTCTCTCTTGGTCTTTCACACATGGTAGCAGCCTCACTCCCCACTCTGAGTCCCTTTCCACATGTCCCCCTGAGAGTAAACTCTTAGGCAATCTTTAGAGCCCTACGGTTATATCTAAATGCTGTGAGCCATGTGTCTTTTGAACACTTGAGGTACGGCTACCCAGAGGTAAGTGTACTCTAAGCATACAAAAGTCTACACAAGAATACATTTTTCTTTTTAAATCTTAAGAATGTTTTATGCTGAGCTGGTCATAGTGGTGCATGCCTTTAATCCCAGCACTCAGGAGGCAGAGGCAGGCAGATTTCTGAGTTTGAGGCCAGCCTGGTCTACAAAGACTCTGGAATGTGAAGTTCAATAGAGACCATTCCTAGTTTGAAAAAGATTACGTTTAGGATATTCAGCTATACACTGGTACAAAAAATGTACTTTATGAAAATTATCTTGACTTTTATTTGTATTTATTTATAAATATTTATTTACTGATAAAAAGAAATGTATTATTTCTTCTCAGTGCTGGAATCAAATCTGGGGCCCTGTAGAAGTCAGGCAAGCACTCTAGCCCTGAGCTCCAATCCCAGCTCTGTATTTTGATTTCTGAAGATGGATCCTTTTTTTTTATGCCATCCAGGCTTCTCTCTTGATGTCAGGCTGATGCAGAGAGCTCCCAGCAGCCTCACCACTAGGAGAAAAGCAGCCAACACTCCAATGTGGGGGGCTATTAAGCTGGGTGAGGGGGTTGGAATGTATTTTCCACCTACAATGTTTTTAACTTATGATGAGTTTATTGGTATATAACCCTATTATAATGTACATTTGTGGAGTTAAAACTAATTAATTGCTCATTTTAATTTTTTCCCTTTCTTTGTCATTTAGAGCAGGGTCTCCTATAGGCCATGCTGGCCATGAACTCCCGATGTAGTTGAAGATTAAGTTCAATTTCCCGATCCTCCTGTCTCCACCTCCTAAGTACTGGCATTATACACAAGAACCACCATGTCCAGGCCTTGTAAACAATCTGTTAATGTAGATACTACAGCGTTTAAAACAAGATACATGACCCATATTCTGTTTCAATAGGACAGGTTTATAGAAGGAAGAGCTTTTGGCTCTTTCTTTTAGGGTGGACCATGACTAATGTACTTTACAGGGTCCTTGTAGACACTCTGTGTGCCTCAAGTTTCTATTCTATAGTTATTGCACCTTTGCAGACATTAATTAAAGAGATGCAATCAAGAGACCAATGGTAAACTCCTCAGTACTATGGGTGCGTCAGTGATACCGGGTTTCTGTCGCTGGCCTGTTTTCAGTTTTAACCTCATCACTAGCTTAGACTGGATTCCTGCTATTGATGTCATCAGTCACCTCCAACTGATAACTTCAAACACATTAATTACCTCATCCTCCTGGAGATCAGAAGTCTAAAATGGGTTTCACTGTACTAAAAGGCCGATGTACGAACATACGCGAATGAGCTCAGAAGTCCAAGGAAGACTCTACTTTCCTGCCCCCTTCAAGCCCTTACAGCCTCCTTCCATTCCTTGGTTAATGGCCTCCCACCTTCATCCTTATAGCAGCTCTGGATCTTCCTCAGATATCTCTGGTTCTCACTCTCCTGCCTCGATCTTCACAGCTGAGGACCTTATGATTATATTAGGCACATCTGCATAATCCAGGGTACTCTCACCACAAGCATCCTTAATTTGCTCACATGTATATGCTTTGCCATTTAAGGTATCATGGTCACTGCTTCTGTTAGTTAGTCTTCCCACAACTGTGCTCAATATTTTCTATTACTCGTACAGATGTATGTATGGATGTGCTCTCTAACCCCATTCCATGTTTCTTCTGGGAAGTCTATCATCCCAGCTTGTCTAAGAAGTGTGTTTGCTCAGGCTGCTTTCCTGGAACACTCACCTTGCTGCAATCTTTGCTTCAACTCTGATGTGGACTACTTACTCTCTGATGTGTTTTAAGAGCCGTTTCTGGGTTGGAGAGTTGGCTCAGTGGTTAAGAGCACTGATTGCTCTTCTCTCAGAGGTCATAAGTTCAATTCCCAGCAACAAATGGTGGCTCACAGCCATCTGTCAATGAATCTTCCAATGCCTTCTGGTATGTCTGAAGACAACTACAGTGCACTCATGGTTTCTGTGCCATATCACTCACTTTAAACAGCGATCTTCCAAATGTCCCCACCTAGTTAGTGGTTTTTTCCTTATAGAGTACGAATTGTGCTTTAGTTCCCTTAAACCTTCCTATTATTTTCTGGAGCTTAGCACAATGCTTGGCTTCTCGGGAGATGTATAAAGAGAAACAGCCCGGTTGTTCTCATGCACTTGCTGGGAGTGGCCATCCTACACATGTGGCCAAGATGCCATTGTCTTTCTTTCCCATGGTGACTGTTTACACATAATCTGGACATTAAACCAAGGGAACATGGAAAGATTAAATACAGAGTCACTTAATAAAACAAGCATTACCAGATGCCAAGCAGAAAGCCAGTGTTAGAATGCTATACCATTGGCGTTAGTCCAGGACTCCAAAACACAAAATTGCAGAAGCCGGTAAACGGCTGGGCTCCTAACAATGTGTAGTCTTCCTCACCAAGAACTCCCACCACAGGGCTCCTCTCCCAGACCAGCATAGACTCGACCATGCACACACATACACCCAGGAGAATGAATGTTAAATAACCTTCAAGCCTGAGCTGAGCTCTACAATTAGCTCTCTATAATCACATGGATGCTGCGGATAGTCCTAATGAGAAGAAGATCCTGATGCTGGGCCTCATGATTGCTGCTGGCATTAAAGCACAATTTCAAATACTAACATGCATGATGATTTACTCATTATCTGTAGACTCTGAAAAACATAGTTAGTTGGCTCTTTCACATCATTTGAAATCGTAACTCTTTGGGAAAAAAAATTATTCATACGAACATCAGAGTTGGAATCTAAAGACAAATTCTTCTAACTGCTGCTCAAGGAACCATTTGTTGTTGACCCTGGGTGTTCTCTTTCTGCTTCTCCTGACCTATAAAACCAGAGAGCCAAATTAGTTGATTTATGAGTTAGGGGTGAAATGGAAATCTGGCTACCTACGCTAACCCAAAGCCCTCATTTTTCCTCCTTAAGAAAACCTCAGAAGATGGTCAGCTTGGAGTTGTGAATCACAGAGGATGGATCTTAGAACCATCTCCATGCCTGGGGCTGTCCCTAAGGCATCAAGACAGTTACTGCCTCTCCAGCCATCATACCATCTTCCAGAAAGAAAGAGGGACAGAATAATGAAGCACTATGCTCTTGAGCCTACTTCTAGCCCCTCCCCTTTCCTCCATTCCCCTTCGCTCTTTGAAGAAATACTTTGCTGAAGACATACAAGTATATCTCTGCAGATATTTTCATGGGATGGATGTGGGTCACATGGCCGCCACCTACTCCAAGACATTGTTAGCTGAGCAAATTGCAATGCTGAAAAAAAAAGAAAAGAAAGGAAAGGAAAAGAAACAAACAAGAACATTATCAGCATCCACTCAGCTGGGAAGAAAAGGAGGATAGCTACTGTATGGGCAATCAGCGAAGGCTGCTCCAGAGAGCTCAGCTATTCAGTGAGCCGCCCTTTAAAGCCCATCATTAGCTGTGTAGTGGTCTCAGTACACCAGTCCCTAATGAACTCAGAGCTTGGGCCTGGTGTGGATTATCAAGCTAATCTCATTAGTGTGCTAACACCAGAATCCCACAGAGCAACAGGGTAGGATGTCAATGAGACAGCCATTCGTCCTCCCTGCCTCAGATTTCAGCTCCTAATCCTGAATGAGACATGGAAGAAGGCAGCCATGTCACTAATGAAGGAAAGCCTGCTGTGTGTGTATGTGTGTGTGTGTGAGTGTGTGTGTGTGTGTGTACATGCACACACGTACATACCAAGAAAACCCCTTTCGACTGATGTACTTTCTTCTTCCCCTGAAGCCTGACAAGGAGGCAAAGGGTGGTTCTTCTGTCAAAACTTCCTTTGATTTTTGTTTCCTTCAGCAGACATCATTTGTCTGAACAAGGGGACCTAAGGAAGGCCAATGCAGTGGCATTCTCTGGGACAAGATCTTTAGCAGAGTGCTGTGGGAATACAGCCTAAGATGACAATGCCAGAGGCCACACCTAGCCCCCTTTGACACATAGGGTGGCTTGGGCCTCTCTGTTCTTACAATTGTTCTTCAGAAACTCCTTGCTATCTCAGCAAACAGCATCTCCAAGGGCAGTCGCAATCAATGGCTCTTTTCTTGCAGCCTCCAGATGATAGGTCTTTTAATTGTGCTAATTCATTCTGCAGGCATTTTGAGCAGCAGAGGCTCTGATGTCTCTGAGCAAGCACTCCTGCCAGCATGTTTGTTTGGTTTCCACCTCTAACCCACTAAATGGCTAAGTGTGAGTTCTTTTTCCTCTCTGAGCCTCGGCTTCCTCACTGGTAAAATAAGGGCTGGAGCATATAAATCCACTTTCCAATTATCCTCAGGGGTCTTTTGGGGCATCAGAAAGCCATTTATAGTGGCCTTTCTGCCCCACGATCACCTTAATTATAATATTTTTACTTTTATCCCATTTACTTATCGAGCAAGAGCTCTTTTTATTGGCCCTCAGCTAAAAATAAATGCTTGAAAAATGCTGGGCAATATGTTCTCTGAAGGGCCCTTCCAGCTCTGACAGTCTGTGATTCTAAGCAGGTGGAATATTTGGTAACAGCTTTTCATTCATCAGCATAATTGGGAGTACAAGACTCCCTGCCAAAACATAATCTATATCTAAATAAAATCTTCTGTGTGCAAAACAATGCAGTGAAGGATGTTCAGAGGAGAGCAGGCCGTGTGGAACCATTTGGGACAAACGAAGCAAAGCTCCTCGTTCTGCGATTCTGGCAGAGCCTGGGCTGTGGAGCAGGGAACAGAGGCCCACCGCAGCCTCAGCTAGTCTCTGTTGGTAGAAATCAAGGGTGCAAGCCAGAAAGCCGTTCTATCGCTGAGAACATGGAATATTTTGAAAACATTCAATTAATCATCATTGATATTCATACACTGGAAAATGCCTTGCAGGATCTAATTTTTTGGTTCCTTTTGAAACCCTTGGAAGATATGGTAGTGATGGGCTTATATTCCAGCCAGATAGCAAGCAGCTGAAAAGCTGCAGCCACTGACTGGTGCTCTGTACTGGAGCAGACCCGCAGCACTGTGCTCTTGCATGTGTCTACACTGGCAACACTGGCATTCTCTCTCTCTCTCTCTCTCTCTCTCTCTCTCTCTCTCTCTCTCTCTCTCTCTGCCTTATTGCAAAATAATAATGTTAGGATTTGAACACCCAATGTCCCCCACAGGCTCCACAATTAAAGTCTTGGTTTCTAGCTGGTGTCGACTATTTTTTTTCTGGAAGAAATGGAGACTTCAAGAGGCAGGGTCTGGCTGGGAGAAGTGGGTCTGTAGCTGTATTGGGGTGGGCCTATATTTTGCCACTCTCAACTCAATTATTTTCCATCATGAGGTGAACCTCATGATGTTCCATCTCACAACAGCTCCAAATTCACAGCGCTGAGGCTGGTGGACTGAAGCCTCTGAAACCATGAGCCAAGTAGAGGAATTTTCCATGTTGTTCCCTTGGCTATTTTGGTCATAGTTATGAAAAGCCAACTAACACAAATGGCAAGAGAAACACTGTATTTCTTACTTCTGATGGCCCTTTCCTTATCCAAAGTAGCCAGACAAAACACACAACAAGAAGATAGGCCTGTCAGATGTCATAATATCTGACAAGGTTTTAGGAGTTACAGCTGGGGAGAGCATCACCAGTCTCTTAGGGAATAGAGCCCAGGGAGATGCCCCAGTTCTCCAGTGTGGTCCTGTGGAAGTACCTAGGAAAACCAAAGGTTATCTATCCTATTCCAAATGTTGACAGTACCCACACTGTTATATATTATGGGTTATATAGCTCTCCTTACTTTACTGTTTAGGATTATTGCTTGGAGCCCACTTTGGGGGCCTTACTAGTATACACTGAAGTGAACTTTGATGGCAAAGGTGTACAGTACACTACAACACAATTAGGTTCCATCTTGTTGGGCCAGAGCAGGAATTGGAGTAACAATTACCACATGCATGTGTAGACCTCCATAGCTATACCTACCCCAGTCTTCACTCTAGTAACCCTCATAGGCACCTTGTGAGAGGTGTTATTTCTTTTACTTAGGGCAGGGGATGTTAAATTCTCTTGCTTGAGGCTTGCTTGTACACGACTGAGCAAGGCTCTGGGCAGGGCTGTGACAGTCTGTTTTGGGCCTAGGCCCTTTACTCTGTTTTAGACTTTGTGATCCAACTTGTGACACCACACCTCCATTCATCAAGTATGTAGTCTTAGCTGGAGTGGGCTGTCACCAATAACCACATGAATCAGATTGGGCAATCGACACATCGTACTGTACATTCTCCTACCAGAGATCAGACCTTACTCTAAACGTTATCCAGAAAATCTGACAGGGAACAGCAGATATGAAAGGTTCTGGGGAAGTAGGAAGCAAAGCCTGAGATGTTCATCAAGGTTAAACCCAAGAGAGGCACCCCCCTCCCCTTATAAATGCCTCTACAAAAGAAGGCCAGCAGCTAAAGCTTGGGCAGGGCAATCGTATACCAGGGAATCAAGAGAAAGCCAAATGTCAGAGATGGAAGTTTTCATTCTTCGTGGACATCAGTTCACGCACCCATCCATCTTTCACCCCAAATTTGGTCTATAAACAGGATTACTGGCTTCTGTTCTCCTGGAATGAAAATTACATCCCGAGAGTCCAACTGTTTGAGCTCAGACAAACAGCTCCCCCTTTGGATTTCCTGATCAATAAGAGAAAGCAGGGGTGGTCCTAAAGGATGGGATATGAAGTTTGAATAGTATCTCTTTAGTCAGACCTCATACAAAATGGTCAATAAGGTCCCTCTGCTTCCACCCCTCCCTTCAACAATAACCACAAGCCATCCCTGCAGCTCACTGTAACAGGGGCAGCTGCTGGACTCATTTCCTGGAGAATCCGTTCTCCCACCCTGTGAGGTTTGAAAGTATTTTATGGATCACATCACCCAAGGAGCAGGATGTACAATAGCTACCACCAATCAGCAGCAAGCATTCCTGGGATGCATGACAACAATTCTCACACCAGCCCTGCCTCCTTCTCTCTCTCATAAATTCCTGCTTCACTTCATAGGCCTTTGGGTCATCACACAGGCACAGACTGACATATGCTGGGAAAGACAGCATGAGGTCTGGTCTTAGGAGGGCTTGGACACATGAAGATGCACCTTTCTGGGCATAGGACTCTACTCACCAAGCTTGTACCACATATCACGGATGGAGAATCCTATGAGCCGTCTCATGTCCCCGTACCTGCAAGGAACAAAAATGGCAGCTTTTAACCCTATTCCAGAGTGTTTCATGAAGCTCCCTGCTCTCAGACAATCCAAGAATGCAACCTACTTATTCAGGATTTTGTTGTACTTAGCGTGTGTGAACTGCTCCAGCTGCAGAGAGTCCTGAGTGATAAAGGCAACTGCCAGATGAAAATAGTTGTTCCACAGCTGGAAAAAAAAAAAAAGAAGAGAACAGTCATGAAGAGGGTCTGAAAGAGCGGAGGCGCATTAAATGCCGGCTAACAGGAATAATTTATAAAGACGGCAAAAGTCAGAGGCGAGACCAGTTTAATTGTGTGCTCTGCAATTTTCTAACTGGCACGGACTCCGAAATTAACATCCTGGCCAAAGCCGGAACAATGGATGGATTTCTCTAGGCCCTGGCAGTGCCTCCCCTCTCTAACCACGGGATTGGTCAAGGAGAATTTTAGAGCTAGATTCTTGTGGCTGTGGCACTTCTGTTGTTTTGCTTTGTGAAAAGACAAATGACTTAGCCCAGCTGGGATCTCTGATGAGCAGGTTACTGTCCTGAAAGTATAGGTGTGTGAAAGATAAGGCTGCTCAGGAAGTCAGAACTTCACAGGGTACCCTCCCTGATCCACCTGACACCTTGGCAGGAGCCAGCCCACAATCCATTCTGTTTTAAAGCTTTGCACTTGCTTTCCCCTCTGTACGAAGGCCTTAATGCCTGGTTCTAGAACCATCAGGATCATCCCTTGGGAATGTTCTACAAGTACCAATTCTCTGGCTTGCCCAGATATGTAGAATCGCACCTTCTGGGTTGGGACATGAGACCTAGAGACTGGTGTGCCCAAAACTACTCAGAGTGAGGGTGTAGGGCTGGAACATTCCCTCTACCAGTTTGTTCTCTGCTGCTGAGTGTGAAAGCCAGGGGCGGAATCCACTCCCCCAGCTGTGGTGATACAGAGCAGAGTCATCATTCAACACGTGCATACACTCAAAAGGATGAGCAGGTGACGACAGTATTGATATGGGTCACAGACCAGAAAGATGAAGGTCCACAGTGGCTGTGCACCTCAGCAAACTCATCTGCAAAGTTGGGGTGACCAGACACACACTGCAGAGGACTGCAGTAAAGGCAACATGAGGCACCGTGCTCACAAGGGCACAAACCATGGTAAGAGCTTGCCGGTCTTACTCCTTTCTTAACAACATTTAAGTAGCTCCTTTTGTAGCAAAACACAGTCTGGCAACTTGGAAGCTCAAGGGAAAGTGTTTTAAGATGCCACAGGCCTGACTTGCAAAAGGACAGACCAGGCAGTAAGAGGGACCACCCTGCCATGGAGTCAGTCAGGTTCTACTCAAGCTGGTCCATCACAGCCTATAGATAGGCACCACTGCCAAGGTCACAACTGCTTAAAGCCAAAGCTTCCATAGGCCTAGAGTTGTACCCAGGGTGGGCTCCCCTTTCTCAGAGAAGAAGGGGAGGAAGAAGGGAAGAGGCTATTTGGGGGGATTGTTATCAGGATGTAAAGTGAATAAATTGATTAATAATATAAAAGCATCTTCAACAACAACAACAACAACAACAAAGCCAGTGTGCTGTTCTCTGCTTTTCTCTTTACCCATCTATATTGTGTCTCCCCAAGAGCAACTCAGTTCCGCTTTGCTCTCTTTTATTGCCACACAGTATTCTGATGTCAGGGTTACCTCAGCCGTACCCATTTATAGACATATTCCAGACACTTAACCTATTTATAGACATATAGTTTGGTCCTACTTCTCTTTCTTCATCCCTACTTACTGTTTTCATCCCTCCCTTGACCACTTTCTTCACAAGAACCTTTATCTATGGTGTACATTCCTAGGGCTAGAACCACAGAGCCACAGGATGCAGACAGGTACAGCCATTTGCTGTTTGTTTGTTTGTTTGGTGGGTTGGTTGGCTCTTCTTCTTCTGCTGCTGCTTCTTTTTTTTAAATTGTGGATGCTGTCAGGATGCTTTTCAGGGTTACAATCTAATTACCATTTCCACTGTCTGTCAGGAGCATGCTAGCCTACCTGTCTGAGTCTCGGCTCCTTCACCTGGAAAATGAGGATAATGGGCCCCAAAGGGTGTAGTTATAAGGACTAAATGAGGAAATCCTGCCCAGAAAACTCCCATGGACTCTTGCAATACAGGTTTAGCCATCAATTCCTACAGAAGCCTAACCCAGTACTGCACACTGAAGCAGATCTGCTGGCATCCGTCCTCATTACACACGATCCCCAGCACTTGTGACACATTTAAACTACGGAATTTACCTTCTATCTTCATTTCTAAATGTAAAGGCCATAGAGGCAAAGACTTCGTTTTCTTGATCACCTTGATCTATATGATGTGCAACTGCAAGTCTGACCTAGCTGTGTCGCAGCAGTATTTGTGGAATGAGTTCACAATGAAGGGCCACACTTCACGTGTATTCCTATGAACCGCCCCCCCCCAACCCCAGAAAGCTGGGATGATGTCTCAGTTGTTAAGGACATGGGCTGCTCTTGCAGAGGATCTGGGTTCAGCTCCCAGCATCCACAGGACACATAAGTGGCTATAACTGCAGCTCCAGTGGGTCTGATGGAATTTTCTGTTTTCTGTCAGTAACACACACACACACACACACACACACACACACCTACACCGACACGTATAGACACATAATTGAAAAAGTAACTTAAAAATCACATCCTTCTGAGAAGGGACAAAATTTGTATTTCTATCCACATTTAGACTAAAAAACCGAGGACCACAGAGAATGAAGCTGCTTTGTCCTACTGCTTAATGTGGCCTTGGGAGCCAAGTTGATCTAACTCTTGAGCTCTGTTGCTTTAAAAGGCTTTGAATTGAATTGCCACATCATCATGGTATAAAGTCACAGGTTCCAGTGGGAAGTTTAGATACGTGTATATCCCTGGGCCAATATCCACCACCTAGACACTCATCAATTCTCTGTGGCAAAAGTCTCTCCTCTGGCCACTTTAAGATATACATTGTTGTGCGTGCATAGGCTTTCTACTGTGAAGGACACCAGGTGCATCCCTCTTTCATGGCTGTAGCTTCGTAGATGCTGAACAGCATCTCCCATCTGACCCCCCCCTCCTTGGTCTCTCATAATTGTTATTCTACTTACTGCTTCCACAAAATTGGCTTTCAGAGATTCTACATATGAATGAACTCACAAAGTGCGTGTCTTTCTGTGTCTGGCTTATGTCTCTTAACATGATGTTCTCAGGGTCTATTTTAGCTAAGGCCAAAGGTAGGCTTTTATCTTCTATGGCTGAATAGTATTCCACTGAATATAAGACATTCCCTTTACGCATTGCCCTATTGGTGGACATGGAGAGTAGTGCCATGTTCCTCACAAAGTGCTCATGGCAGTGAACATGGGGATGCATATGTCCCCTTGGCACTAATTTCCTTTGGAGTCTATGCTCAGGAGTGGAATTGTACAAGTCTGTGAAGTGAATTAGCCTGGACTCTCACCCTGCCAAGGTGAATTCGTAGCTTCTTCTGGTCCATGTGACCTTACAAGAAGCCTAGAGCATTGAGTCCCAGCATCTAGAGAGTACCACTGATCTTAGCTTCCGGCAGAAATCACCATTTCTATAATGCCCAGGCCTTGGCTCCTCTAGAGTGGCATCCATAGAGCTGCTGCCTTTTTGCCCTTTGAATCACAAAGCCATCATTCAGAGGAGAGGTTAGGGCTAATCTCCTTTCCCCTGCTCTTGCTCTGGACAGAGGGAGCCAGGATAGAGGCTGCTCCTGCTGGTATCACATGCATAATACATGAGCCCACAAGAAGGAGAGGAGGGTGTTCCAGGCAGGGTACAAAGAACAAATCCATTCTCGAAGGGGGGAGGAAAAGATGAGGAAACAAAGAGAAGATTGAAAAATGACCCAGTTTTGGGGTACTTTTCACTAAATATCTGTGGAAGCCTCATTAGAAAAGAATTATTTGATTCTGTGTTCCTAGCTCGTCTCCATAGTTTACAGAAGCCTGTGGGCGTGACAGCCTCCGGCTATGTTGTGAGGATCAAAAAGCTGCTTCTCTGCTGGCTTGCCTGTCAAGAACTGACCTGAGTTCCTGGCCCTGGTGCTTATAATATCACTATGATCATTAGCATGATTACCACCACTACCACTACCATCATTACCACCAACAGCAGCAGCAGCATCACCGTTACTACCACCGCCACCATCATTATCATCATCACCATCATTAAAATGATGCTAACCAGGTAACATTTATTAAATGGTTCTTTTGTTGCCAGGACCATTCTAAGTGAGCTACATGAATCAATTCACCCAACCCTTATAGCTGCTTAAAGAAACAGCCACTAACAGCATATGCATACAACATTGAAGAAACCGAGCACAGAACAATGAAGTACTTTACCTAAGACCACACAATTCATAAATTTAACCTTTGCATATATGTCACATCTCTTTCCTAGGTATGTTGCATATATAATTTTTCTTTCAGAAACGTTTTATGAAACCGAAAAGAATGGCCTAGAGGACTGGAGCTGACCCTGTCTTGGGAAAGAGCTTCCCTAAGACCATGGAGGAGAGTGACAGTCAGAACAGCAGAAGGCTAGAACTGCTGACATCAGGGAAAATGACAAACCAGCTGGCCTTTGATGGTCACACACTGCCCCTCTGGCCCCAGGTATGTTGTTTCAAGCTGCCCTTCAAACACCATGGACATATCCATTTCTTTGAACAGGCTTGTAACAAATGGAAACAGCAACTATCTGCATGGGAAATGAAAAACCTTTCTCTTGGTTTTAAACGGCCAGCATGACATGTGTCGTTGCTCTGGGAAAGATATGTCATCTGGAGAGAAAGCCTTACCCAAGGCCATAGTGACACTCTGAATCTGGAGTGTGGTCATGGTCCAATGTGGAAACCTGCAGCATCAGCCAGCACAGTTTCTAGCCCCAAAGGCATTAAGGTGTTGATGTCAGGCTTTCTGTTCATGGATTCCAGGTCTTACTCACTCCTGCATCTTCAGAGAAGAAGCTAGCTAGCAGTGGCATCAAACTTGCAGGGTAGCTGAATGTCTGTGACAGTGACTTCTTATGAGCTGGTATATAAACTATGGCAGTTACTCTTGTCATCATGAACATTGGTCACTTCCGTCCCCAGAGCTGAATGCAAGGTCATAGGCAAGACCAAGAACCTCATTCAGAGAAGAGGGTCATTCTTGAAAGCCAACAAAGAGAGCTCAACCCATCTTCCCAGGAAGGTGCATGGCACAGGTCTCAGCTCAGGTGTCACCTCCCCCACCAGGCAAAGCACAGAGTGGCTATGAGCACAAGGCTTTTTACTCTTGTGTAACCATATTTTACCAGAAGGAAAGAAAACATGGACAGGATTGGAGGAATAAGAGTGATGATTTCAAACGACAGATAATGTCTAAAGAAACATCAAGAGACCTAGATGTGACCAGTGACTACAGAGTCACTAAACAAATTCCAAAGAGGAGCCAGGCAGGGCAGGCTCTGTAAAGAGGAACTATTCCAACAGCAACTGACTGATAAGATTTCCCAGCATGCTCCTAGGCTGGCAAAGTCTCCGGAGGTGGGAGGGCAGTTAGCATTTTACAGTTGTTATCACTCTGGTGCAATGACATCCTTGCCCACCCAAGCTGCTGAGCTGAAGAGGCCAGGCTGATGGAAACACAGCGTCTCAGATGGGTGAGCAGGAATAGCATGACCCTGAGGTACTGTACTAGGTGAGTATTCCCTTACTCTCAGTTACCAGAAGCTCTAAGGGTTGAGGACTTTCCTGGAGGAGGCATCTCAGGCTGGGGCGTAGGGTTTCTTCTCTCTCACTCCTGCAGCCATGGGCAGTAACACAGACTTTCCCATCAGGCTTTGAAGAACATGTTCTTTGTGGGTCCAGCCAAGGACATTACTCTACTTACCTCAGGGACATTCTTATCACACAGCCCAACCCCTGCCCTAATGTCTCAGAGGCCCTAAAACGTGGCTGAGCACACACACCAAAATGACTTTTGGAGAAATTGGGGAGTCACAGAGATAAACTTGAAAGCTTTATACTTTTGTGTCTGTGACTGGCTGCTCCTAGGAACCCATGAACAAAGTACTATTGAAAGGCAACAGCAGCACCACCCATTCTACAGTTAGGAAGTTGTGTATATCCCAGTCAGATGAGACATTGTCTTCTTTCCTCTCCACACTTCCCTTCTGCATGTCTTCAGAGACACCTACGGCCTCTGCCGTAGTGGTGATGGTGGAGGATGAAGAACCAGCCCAATGTGCCAGGGTAGCCCTGAACAACTCCAATGCTTCACACTTACCTGGAACTCAAAGCTTGTGTGTTCCAGAAACTTCTGGTTCATGGTTTCTGCAAACTTGTTGATGGCTCTCAGGAAGACCCTAGAAGAGGAAACAAGGTCACTGAACTATCTGAGCATCCTTTCTCTTTTCTCTTCCTGATGGACTAAAATCTCCTCACATTCTCCCAGAGTGGGCTGGTCTTCAGGTGGAGACTAACGAAGGTCAACGTAGGGACTGAGGTTGCCTCGCTAGAATTCAGGAACCATGTAGTTGACTTTTTAAGGAATTTATATTGTCTTACATTCAAATGATTAGACACTTAGTGATTGGTGGCTGAACAATGCATGCTATCCAGAAATGATATAAAGAAAGAGCATCCCTTCCCCCAAACAACAGCCAGTATTCCCTGGGATCCTCTCTCCTGGAGAAGGCTCCCGTCAACATGTGGGTGAGCATCACTTCAAAGGTCTCCTTAGAAGCATCTATACGAGTGACATTTTTAGGGTGTCATTTTGATAAATGGTATTACACGACAAATGTGGTTTCATAGCTTGCCAATTTTACTCAATAATAAATCGTGGACTCCTTTCACACCAATGAGTGCAGCTACACGTCATCTTTTTTAATCACCAAAGAGCATTCTACTCTATGACCGTATCACGGTTTATTTAATCAGTTTTTTATTGATGGGCCATTTTGTGGTTTCTCGGCTTTTTTCTCCATAATAGACAATGTTCCTGTGATCGTTCTCCCATACCCCGTGCACTTTCTCTGAGCACGGCCTTGCCAGTTCTTTATCCGAGACGCAGTGCTAGCCAAATATCACCCACATTTCATGTTTTGGAACTTGGCTGCCGAGGTGCAACCTCCATGTCTCTCTGACCACCTTGTTCTTTTTGTCTTTGTCCGTGAGCCCCCACTGACTGCTCCCACAGCTTTCTTCTCCTGTCCTGCCATTCTCAGGGACAGCCCGAATCATGGCCATTCCTGACCTCCATGGCTCTCCACTGCCATGGGCAAGTGCAGTTTTCTCTTCACATGCAATACCTTGCTTGCTTTGGGCTGATCTTTTTATGCCAGGCTTTCATTCTTATCCCCCAATTCAGGTTACTTCCTTTGCGCTTAGTGGCATGTTTTCATTTTAAAGCCTGTCCCCAGCTCTTCTAAGTCAAAATTATGCTTTCCTGGTGCAGACTTGAGCATGTCCTGTCCAACCTCTGGACATTGTCACATGATTTCTGTCCCCTATAGGTGTGCAAGGCCACATTCAGAGTGGTCCTGGGACACATGAGACCCAGGGATGCAGGTTGAAAAAACCCAGAACTTTGTACTTCTTAGAACCTTGGACCATTCTCCTATGTAACAGACCACTGCCCACTTTCTCACTCTCGAGGGCACATTCTCTACTCTTAGCACATTTGACATCTTAGCTGTCTCCATGTACTCAAACTTCTGAATGGCACACTGTTTTCTCCATCAGAGCGCACTTCCCTAGAGATTAGGAATATTGTGTAATCACATGCTGGCTTTTCCATTTGTATCTTCATCCTAGGCCTCTCATGAACTCTAGCTTTGATCCAAGCTCTCTGCTCTTCACACCAAAGCTAACTCTCAAAGGTCCACACTCCTGCTTCTCTTGGTATTTTTCCCCATACAAAAATGAAGAGCACCCCCCTTGAATGGGCTCCCAAAAAGGAAAAGGACTCAACTCGGATAACCTTGAATTTGGCTTTGTCCCACACCCAACACTCGTCTGTCAGCACATCCTCTTAGCATTGCTTTCAGAATAGGTCTAGAGCCACCTACTTCACTTCACCCCACTGCTACAGATGCAGACAAAGCCATAATCATTACTCTGGAGTTTTGCAGCTGCCTTCCAACTAAGATGTGGCCAAGTCTCCTTTGTGTGCCTATGCTTGTGATTTGGCCTTCCTTCCTCCAATGCTGCAGACTGAATTTAGACTCTACTGCATGCTAGGTAAACACTCTGCCACCTTGGTTCCACCATTCCTAATGAGCAGCAGGCAATGAATATTGCCCTGTCTATCCCCTGAGTGGCTGGTTCAGGGAAATACTTACAGTCTGCCTGAGGTACCAGAAGAGACCAATAAAGGACGTGCTGATGAGTGTGGGTAATGATTTGAGCTCCATTATGCCTGGGAACCACTAAGAGGCCTTACACAACATATTTGCACGTCAGAAGTGTCCCTTCCTTGGAGACAAATAAGCCGGGCTATTAATACCACACTCACCGTCCCTCAGCGGTTAGAATTTGTTCCTGGACCACTTCTTCCAAGGTATCAGTGCATTCATCCCCATGCCCCTCCTACAGATGAATGAAGCACCCTGCAGTCAGAGAAATCCCATAAAGCTCTCAGGACTTTTGGGGGCTGTGCATAAACACTGGTGCTATATTTTGGCTGGGATGAACATGGCAGGTACTAGAGGGTTTGTTTTAGTGTTGTTGTGGTTGTTGTTGTTCTTGATGATGGTTGGTTTTGGTGGGGCACTGCTTGGTAATAGGGCTGCAGCAGTCTTTCATTAAATACTTGCATGTTGTTTGCTGGGGGCAAAAGTGGGGAGGTGTAGCTTATTCTAATGTTGGGATCACATGATTTGGAGGATGCACACACTCCTAAATGTTATTTCTGACGTCACCACTTTCCAGCTCTGTGTATTTGGGTCAGGTTACTATCCTTTTGAAGTTTCAGGTTCCTCCCAGCTACACAGCGGTGAGGGAGCCATTATCTGGGGTAGCTGCAGGGAACAAGGCCAGGTGGGTACTGAGCTCCGTGCTCCACCCAGAGCCTGCAGTTGCACAGTGGTCAACTGATCGGAGAATCCCTCGGATCCTTCAGGCTGCCCAA
This sequence comes from Mus caroli, assembly GCF_978045245.1. Taxonomy (NCBI): domain Eukaryota; kingdom Metazoa; phylum Chordata; class Mammalia; order Rodentia; family Muridae; genus Mus; species Mus caroli. Next base: position 88,965,774 of record NW_028227268.1, on the reverse strand, counting down.
TTTTCCTTATAAACCCAGACACCAGTAGATGAGCAGACAAACAGCAAGCAAGGAATACCTAGCAACCAGGTTGGAGCAGGAAGGACCACACAGCAGTAGGAATGGAAAATCCCACAAAATCCCCTGCCCCATCGGGCTGTCAAAGAGCGGGATTTCTTCGGTTTTGCTTTTTGCCATTTGCTAAGATGCCTTTGAAACAACATCTATATTTTCTCCTTAAAGATTAGTTATCTGATTCTCTAGGTGGAAGCGCATTGAGTGGCTGTCACATTGTGTACAAACATCTCAGGAGCTGAAATGTGATACCCAAATGAGGGCTTTATACACTCTTGCTAGCAACAAAGCTATCGGTAACTCCAGAATAGACATTATTGAGGTTGTCAGTTTAAACCTGTCTGGGGCTCCCAGAGGCTGGGCTGGTGACTGGAAGCTAATCAGCCATGTGCTGGGGTGGTGAGAAGCAGGTGTGCTACCCACCCCCCCAGCTTCTCTGATAGCCACGAGCTCAATGTCAGAACCCCACTTAACTCTGTACTGTGTTTCAGATAGAAAGTGTAAGACTCTTTTTTCTTCTTCTTCTTGTTTTTTTTTTTTAAATGGTTCTGAAGTGGATAGGAATAGAACACACTCAACTCTTTGTTGCTCTCAACAATGAACATAAGTTGTTTAAAACAAATTTTATTTTCAAATCTCAACCTAACCCTTCTTATCTACAGTGTTAGCAATATATATATATACATACATACATATATATGTATGTACATATACATACATAAATATGTCTATAGACATACACACATACATACCATATATACCACATATCCTACATATACCATATATGCCATCTATACCATATATACCATATATATTAGCCAGAGAGTCCACTCTGCATCAGGCTTAGTGCATGGAGCTCCTACAAGGGTTGCAGCAAGCTTTGCCTAGTCAATGCTCCATCTTTCTGAGCTATGACCTTGACCTCCCCATCATCTCACTGGCACCTTCTATAAAAGAGGAACCAAGTGTGGATACCCAGTAAGATGCAATCTAAGAATGAGGGTCCAGTGCACATGGATATCCTCAGTAAACATCAGTCATTGTTCTGGTTCTCAGCTACCACCACATTCAGTGATGGGGAAACTGAGGCCGGAAGTACTCTGTTATGACAGCACAGCACCACGCCAAAAGAACAAGTTGTACGACATGAATTAAAGCAGAAAAGTGAGTGAGGACCCTCTCTGGCAAGTATCATTTAGGAGATCAGAGGGCTCCAGTGAACCCCACTCTGTGTCCTGTGGTTCCTAGGATACATCTGAGTCTACTGGTCAGAACGTAAGGACAGACAGCAGACACCCCTGGGGGGCAGAGCACATGCTTCGTTTGAGTCTAACACATGTATTCTCTCTGAACCTTTAGGCTGTTCCTATCACCCCAACACCCCAAGGTTCCAAGAGGTTAGAGAGAAGCAGCATATGCCAGCTTGTCAGGACACAGCTCACCTGAAGTGCCTTCTGCACTCCCCTGGGGATGCAGCAGGCTCACTGAATCTGGAATCCTACTGCACTTCAACATTAGTTGTGCTGTGTAGGGTAAACAAATCATAGAGCAGCAAGAAGGCTCAGCTGACAAAGGTATTTGTAACAGTCGGACATGCTATTTGATCCCTAGGACCCATGTGGTGGAAGGAGAGAGCTGCTTCCCACAAGTTGTCCTTTGTCCTCTGTCCTCCAGACGCCCCATGACACGTGACCAGTGACAAGAATGTGAAGATTAAAAACAATAGTTACAGAGTTCTTTCCATGTGTTAATAGCATTGTCCTAACTACTTTATACCAGTTACTCTTTCGTTTCAGCCACATAAACACCACAATCTGCTGTGATGGGGACTATTGCTAATCCCATTTTACAGTGAGGGAAGCTGAGTCCAGAGCAGCTAAGTAACTCCCCCAAGGTCAATTACTAATGAAGGGGACAGGATTTGAATCTAGGAAGTCATCAGCTACAAGAGTGGTTCTCAACCTTCCTAATGCTGCAACCCTTTAATATAGCTCCTCATGCTGTGGTGACCCCTGCTCACAAAATTATTTCAGTGTCTACTGTCATGAATTGTAATGTAAATAATGTGATATGCAGGATGTCAGCTACATGACACCCCCCCCCCCATAAAGGAGATGCAACCTCAATGGTTAGAACATCTTCATGCTATCTCTGGGCTCTGCTCTCATGAGGGTCACCGCGGGACTTGGACACATTTCTGGTCAAACTTACTATTTCCCTTACTAGAAGGAAGCCTTCAAGATCAGAGCGTGACTGGATCTGTGCCCTCCCTAGAGCCTTAGACACTCAATAAACCTTGATTGACTGTTTTAAGAGCAGCTGTAGAGATGGGTTTAAATCCCTGACTCCCCTGGAAGTGCTATGTTTCCTGATGGAGGCACAGATGCAAGAGGGAAGAGAGAGAGGTTTCCTAGCATAATTGTGTTAATTTACAACATTATGAAGAATTTGATCATTTAAAATTTAAACAGGCCATGTAAATCAGCTCATGCTGAATGCTGCATCTTACCAAAAAGAAAAACATTCTTACATTAGAAAGCCATCACCTTTGCATAGGTAAACAGCCCCCAGCTGGGGAGAGGTTCAAAGCCAGAAGACTCCACCCACTCTACCACTGAACAGAAACACGGGTAATAGATGACTGATATACATATACATGCATAAATCAGAGGTGGTAATAGATTAATTACAGTAACATAGATAATAGAGGGACAGAGATAAAGATAAAAAAGATTAGAGAGAGGAAAAGAGTGAGGAAGATAAGGGAAGAAAGTTAATTAGTTATAATGCAGGCTAGTTTAGAGATAAGCTCGGTGAACTGTTTCTTTCTGGGGAAGAGGAAACGGTATTTTAGGTGAGTGTCCCACTAGAAATCATGGTGCACTTTCTGTTTGTGTATATTCTGCAAACTAGCTGCAAGACCTTGGCAGCCTGTCTTCCCTTCAGGGCTGCTGTCCGGATGTCTGTCCAAGGCATTTCAGACAAATGTCTCTGGTACACAGGATGAAGCTGGGGCTCAGAAGTTGGCTCAGGTTGAATGGTGTTTCTCTTCCTTACTGGCATTGCAATGATGAGTAAGTCAGCTAGCTGTGTCATTTGCAAAATGCAAATGGTTGTGGTTCCACCTCGTAAGGTTGTCCTGAGGGGCAGGGAAGCTACCACACACAAAGCATTTGTAACAGGGGACTGTTCTAGGTGCTTAGCCAATACCAGCTAGGAAGCAACACACAAAATGTAGATGTCCTGTATAACCCTCATGAGCTCCACTAAGTGGAGGAGACATACTCGTAGCCAGAATATGAAAGAAACCTATAGACTATGCCATTCTCCTGCAAGGACAAAAGAACAGCCATCGTTAGGGGGAGGTGACATTAGCAGGGACTTTTCTAGCTCAAGAGGAAGTTGGCAATCACCTAGTGATACCAATTCCCTGCTGACTGAAGTCAGACTTGCTATCAGTGTGGTACTGAGGGACAACTCTATCCATCCGAAACGAGAAATGCAAAATCCTGTAAAATGGACTGTGGTTATCCTCTCTCCAGAGATTCAGAAGCTGACACTCCAGTTGAATGAATTTCTGAAAAGGCAAGGGTAGCAGTGGGCTGTGGTTGTGCGGGTCTATAATCCTAGAACTTAGAAGGTCGAGGCAGGAAGACCATGAATTCAAAATCTTCCTCTTTAACTGCATTGTGAGTTCAAGGTCAACCTGGGCTCCAGGCCATCCATGCTGTACTCTCCAACAGACATATATTTCACTGATCAGAGCAGGAACTGCTTTTATTAGAAGGCGATTCTACTTTCTTCTTCGGTTCCTTGGCTGCCACTTTCTAGGTATAGAGACAGAAGGATCATTTTACTTGTTGATTTGACATGAAGGAGAACTATGTTGGAAGAGAGTCTCAGGCAAGGATTGTCTGGATCGGGTTGGCTTGTAGGCAGATTTCCGAGGAACTTTCCTAATTCGGTTCACTGAGGTGATAAGACTAGGCACCCTGAGATCGTGAGTGGCACCACTCCCTAGGCTTGGTATTCTGGACTGTAAGGGAGTGGGGAAACAGTGGCTAGGCACAGTCATGTACACATTTGTCCCCTATCTGCTGTTGACTGGATATAGCGAGCTGCTTTGAGATCCGGCCCTGCCTTCCCTAGAATAACAGACTGGAACCTGGACTTTTAAGCCTAATAAAAACCATTTCTCAATTAAAGTTGCTTTTTTTATTTCAGGGTATTTTATCACAGCAATTGGAATGGAACTAGAACAGGCAACATCTCTAGAGCAATACCTCCTCGCCCTGATCAATAAGGACTTCTCCCAGAGTGCCTGATACACTGCTCCAAAAGGGGAGACGGGCCTGATGAACTCCACCCCTGGCTTTGTACTAGCTCATGCTAGCTGTTCCTTTTCCTGCCAGTAATCTAGCCTTCCTAACAGCAGCTCTGGGTTATTCTTTGGAGAACTACCTTCTCCATTACTTTCCTAGATCCCTCTTGTTTGGGTAGAATTGACCATACTACCTCCAGTTCAGAAGGCAGATCATAAGATCAAAGCATGACTTAAAAATGCCTTTCATTTTTTTCTGCCACCAGAGGTTTATGGATGAACATGTAGCCCAAACTAGACTTTGAAGATTAGCCTTGGGAATTACACTGCACTGACTGGAAAAAAAAAAAAAAAACAAAAAAAAAAAACCTTCTCTCGGCAGATTTTTCTGGAAGGTTTTTCTTTTTCCTCTTTCTTTGAAATAAAATATATTTTTGAGGGCTGTAGAGATGGCTCAGTGCTTCAGAGTATTAGCTGCTCTTCCAGAGGCCTCTGCTTCCAGTCTCAGCTCCTTCACAGAAGCTCACAACTGTCCCTGGACCTGATGCCCCCTTCTGGTTTCCACAGGCATCAGGCACTTGAGTGGCTCACTGGCATATATGCAGACCAAATACTCATATGCATAATAAAATTAAATAGATACACTTGCAACCTGTAGAGTGTACTTAGATCCCTCTAAAGGAAATGTCTGTTTGAGAATGAAGCCAGCAGAGAAAAGACAGAGGGAGAGGTGTCGGTTTCTTCGATCTTCACTTGAACACCTGGATACCAAGACCTCTAAGGTTTTTAAGTTATCTGAAGCATGTAGGTAAGTAGACAACAGGGAGAAGTTGGATATATCCCAAATGCAAATGACCCTGTACTATCTCCTGAATGCTCCGTATAACTTGACAGACTATCTGTTTATCTTTCTGGCACACAGTGAAGGACCACATTCAGAATTGCATATAGCTTCTGCCTCAATTCAAGATGAGTGACCATTTATATCTGAGCAGATATATGGAGCCAGAACAAACAGAAAACAGGGGTCCCACTGTCTAAAAATTATTATGAGTCAAGAGATGGTAGCACATGAGCACTAAACCAAGCACAGGGCCTTCTGGGTGTGAATGACTATGCTCCTCCACAGGGCTCATGCTCAGAAAGCTGGCAGGACACAGGGCCAGGGAAGAGTTTACTTCTGACCCACAGTGTACCTAGGAGAATTATCACCAGCATGTTGTTATTGCAAGGTCAGCCTTCAGCATGTGAGATGCGAACCAGGCAGAGTGAGCTTAGGCTAGGGCCGGATGCTCCTTGGCACTGTGTTGCTGGGAAGAGCTCCCTCTTTCTACAATAAGCAAAAATGTATAGACAGATGCCTTCTTTTTCCTTGACCAATTCCTCCTCCCCTCCTGCAGTCCTAAAGTCAGTCCAAGAGTACGGTAGCCAGGTGTCTATCACATGGTGGGCACTTAGGCATCCAGGGACTGGAAGAACAATTTTCCAGAGATCAGCAGGTATTGCAATTAGATCTTAGCATGCAAGAGACAAATCTCAGACCTTATGCAATGACAAAATCATTAATATGTAAATGTGCATAGTCTTTCCTCCAGTCTTTTCACTCAAGAATATTCTGGTTTTTCTTCTCTGTCACTCTCTGGGGACATCTCTGTCTTTGTCAGTCAATACTTGGCCTGTGTAATGAAGAACAGAGGTGGTAGATACAGGGAGATAAAACTAGAAACCCCTTTGAGATGAAGGGCTTTGTATGGTACAGGCCTGAAATAAATGTAAGTAGCCGTAGGAAAGGGGAAGAGAAAGAAGGGAGGGGCTGAGAAGGCCTTACTCAAGAGAGGACATGGGTGGGACATAAGAATGGGATCCTGAGACAGATCAGGGGAGCTTCAGCATGCAAAAGACAGTGGGGGCGGGGAGTAGAGGAAGGGATTATTAGAATGGCTGAGTCATGAGATTTGTGTGTATCTTGCCAAGATGGTATTAGAGACACAATTGTGAAGGTTGGAATCATTTCTAATTATTTATCTCAGATTGTGATTGCTCAAGTGGGGTCTGGATTATCTTTAGGTTACATTGATATTCTGTGAGACATGGTTTGGGATTATATAAATAAGCAAAAAATGTTTAAGTTACGCCCTACAATGTCCCAGAGGCAGATTCATCTGTAAAATGCGCCCCCTATTCTTCAGTGTAGAAGATCATAATTGCATATTGAAAGCACCCCACCCCAAGTCCTGTAACGTACAAATTTTAAATTTTAAAAATTTTAACCCAGTACTTTAGACACCTTACCTAATATATGACCCAGAAAACACTTTATTATCCTAAAAAAACTTTAGAACAACATAATTGTATAAAACTTCCCTAAACTCTCCTATCACAGACTATCACATTTTGACAGCAACTTGAAAAACCAGAGAAGGTTTGTGGCTATTTCGAGTGGCTTCAGAATTGGTGAATTCTTTCTTCCTTGTGTTTGTGCATAGAAAGGAAGGGCCTATTAAAATTTTAATGTCTTTTCTCCCTTCTATGCCTGCTAGTGTTCTTTAAAATAAACGGTGAGCACCCAACGAGGCGGTGTTCTGGAAGTGCTGGGCACCTTACCGGTTCTGGACCATGCTCATGGCCATCCAGTCCCCAGGATACACATTCTTCCCAATGAGGTCCTTGAACATGATGAATGTCTCCATCAAGAAGTCCTATAAAAATGCCAAACACACCTGTCACCTCACATCACAGGGACTGACTTCGAGTGTCTAGATATTGGTGGTGGTGACTGAATATTCATTTTCTTTTAGAGGGTTAGGATTGGGAAGGGGCCTAGGTTTTTGCCAAGGAATTCGAAGTCATCACAACCAGTTAGAAATGGAAATTTATAAGTCAGCTACTAAGATTCTGCCTCACAGGTACAAACAGAATATGAACAATGACTAAAAATGTTCTCGGCAACTAAAGCACTATTGGTTCTGTCATTAAGAATAAAGAAGTAAATGTATTTGCTGATGATTTTGTAATCATCTTCCCAGATATGTAATTGAGAGGTAAATAATCCACACTATATGGTACAGTCTCGGGTCATTGAACAAATACACTATTATTTAAATGAACATATAATTAGCAATGCATAGGCACAGCTAATCCAAATGTCACATGTGTGTGAAGTCACAAAGACAGGAGGTAACAAGGGTCTTCCTCTTTTTAAAGAGGCTCAAAGTGAATTGAAACATTCTCCAGCAAATCTTGCAGTAGGCCAACCTTCATCCTTATCTTTAGGGAAAATAAATTCAGTACAGATCCAGACAGCAAAGTCAAGAACCACCGGTACCAAGAGCATCTTGAGCTGCAGGTAATGAAGTCGAATCCCCTAGGTGATTTAGGTAAAGCTTCAAATGCAGAGTGAACCCACCCATCCTCAGTTCTTTCCCTAAGCAGCGCTTGCCATGTTCACTGCAGCCTCTGCTCAGAGAAAATCTCACCTAAAACCCAATGTATGAAACAGATAAAGACAGATTAACTGCGTTTGGTGTGTGTGTTTGTGTATGTATATGGAGGTGTCTGTTTGTGTGTGAGTGTGCTGTGAGTGTGTGCAATTGTGTGTGAGTGTGCTGTGAGTGTGTGTACAACTGTGTGTGCAATCATGTGTGTGAATGTGAGTGTGTGTACAATTGTGTGTAAGTATATGTGAGTGTGTGCAATGTGTGTGTGAGTGTGCATGGTATAGTGTAAATGTGTGTGTGGTGTGTACTTGTGTGTGCACATACACATGTGCTTGTGTGAGTGTGCTGAGTGTGCTGTGAGCATGTGTGCAATTGTGTGTGTGAGTGTGTGTGGAATGGTGTATATGTTTGGTGTATTGTGGTGTGTGTGTGTATGTGTGTGCATGCGTGAATGACATGGTATGTATATATATATATATATATATATATATATATATATATATATGGTGTGTTTGTGTGTATATGTGGTGTGATATGTGATGCGTGTATGTGTGTTTATGGTAGGGTAGTGAGGGGGCTATGCGGAATATTATTTCAAAAACATTGCTTTTAAACTAAATTGTGAAAGTCTGGAAATGGCATTGACTTATTTCTAGCAAATTTTTTCTTCTAGGAAAAAAAAAGAAAATCATCTTTGTGGTATAAGGTCCAAGCTTCCACATCAGAACCGGGTAATGTCAACCCACAAGGTTAGCACAAGGTATCAAGCACATGCTATGTACTAGACTCTTGGCCCAGAGCCAAGCTTGTGGCTTCTCTCTGGCGATGGTGGTGGACTTAGCAGATGAGCCCTGAGTGGTTGTGCTCAGGAACCAGCTCTCTCTGTACACTGGCTACAGCATAGTGACAGCTGTATTTCCTGAGTGCTTTTACTGTTACACTTCGGATTCAAAGCCCGTGACACAGATAGTGTCATCCCTAGCTCCCAGATTGGAAAAACAAAACACCTGAGGCTTGAGAGAAGTTAGCTTGCCTGTGGTCACACAGTGGCTTAGCTAGGGTTCCAATCTAAAATAGTATGACTCGGACACTCAGACTCTGGAGCTCCAGAGAATTCATGATTCATCAACAAATGTCTGTTTGCTAATGGGAATCTAGATGTGGGAGCCATAGCACACAGCTGTAATGGACTGGAGATATATTCTAGAAATGGAATCAGATTCGTACATCATATCTGCAACACACACGCTTGAGATCTGTAGGGGGCCTTCTTGCCCCAAACTCCTGAGAAGAGGAGCTTGGTATGCCACGCCTTTCTTGCCTCCTCCCAACCCCCTGCCATGACCTGCAGACTTACCACAAGGTCTGAGCTGGTCTGGAAGGTCTCAATGTAAAATGAATAGTGTTGGTCGCCCATCTGGTCTAAGATGGCTGTCATACACGCCACAAAGTGACTCTACAAAACATAATGAAAAATACAAAGGCACTGAAATTTGTCCTTTCTGTCTCCTTGACATCAAACTTGAAAATATACAGCCTCCCCTCCCCCGGTACTCATAAAGGACCACCCAGCAGCAAAGCATCTCCTCTTACTGGCATGTGAAACAACTCCCTAAGAGGAAATGTCCTTACCACTAATTCATTTAAAAACATTCATTAAACACCCATTACGTGCCTGTAGCTGTGCTAAGAGCTCCAGATACAAAACTAAGAGAAAAGCCTCCTTGCCCCCCCCCATCCCACCTCTGTGCTGTTTGTACCTCGGAAACAGCACTCTATGGATGTTGGGAGACTTAGCCTATGTTAGCCAAGATTCTCAGGGGCAGTCAGTTTCATTTTCTGGTAAATAATTTTGTCTGCATGAATCCCCATAGTCTTATCTGTGCCCATATCCACTCCCAGAGGAATTCCTGGAAAGATCAACAGCTCCAACAGCACCGTTAAGTGCATGGCAAGTCTCTGCAGAGAGATCATTACTGGATCACCATGAATCAATCAGCCAGGAGAGAACCTAACACCTACCAGGATTGGCATTATTTACGGATAAAGAAGATAAAGGAGATGCGGAGAGACAACCTTTGCTCTTCGTGAGTTTATTATTTAGTCGGGAAAGCATGATTAATGTCCATGAGGAAAGGAGTTAGACAAGAGGGAAATCAAGGTAGAGATGTGAGGAGGAGGTGGGTCCTGAAGGAACCCTGAAAATGGAGAAGCATGAGTTATAGCCACGTATGGATCAAAGGCATCACTCAGTCTCCCCTGTGTTCTCCCTCCCAGGGTGTTAAGTGTCTGTGCTGGGGCATGCTGGCATATAGAAACAGCACTTGAGGGGATATATTCTGGAAGCTGGTAAAGAAACACTGGTCACTAATCAAGCAGGGCTGAGATAATATTCTCAAGTGTTTCCTGTAAGATCCTAGAGGGATGACCATCTTGGCCAGAGGACGTCTCACTGTGAACCAGGCCAGGCCAGATTTTTTTTGAAGGTTGACTGGATACTGGTGGGATACAGGGAGTGTCCAGGGACTCCCACTGCTGAAGATAGGCTTGGAAGTTTCATTTTTGAAAAATAAAGGTGTGTGATACCTGAGTGTGTGTTTCTGTGTCTGCCTGTCTCTGTCTCTGTTCTTGTCTCTCTTTCTCTGTCTCTCTGTCTCTCTCTCTCTTTGTGTGTGTGTGTGTGTGTCTGACTGTCTGTGGCCTGTTTAAATTGTTTAAAAAATTCTCCTGTTGTTAAAAATATCGACTATGCATGCATGTAACCTGTATATCAGCCAGCCTGTAGGTCTGCTCTAGTGATGGACAGTGCTTATGGCCCCTAGGAAGCACCCTCTGCATTCTTTGGTAGGTCTCTTAGGTTGCCTAATGTGTCCCGTGCACTCATTTGCCAAAGTAGCTTACATAGGTACAGGCTCTCGCTTGCTTCCTGGAGTTTTTCAATTAGGACGTTAGGGGTGTCATGCCTTCTCAGTCAGCAGGGCCAGCCATAGAACGGAATGAGGCAAAGATGTAGGGTTCCCACTTAAAAGTATTATTGATCATTTTGGAACAGCTGAGTGCCTCCTTTTTAAAGAAGGAACTCTATGACTAAGCAGGTCACCTGCACAGAAGCTGGTGACCACTAAACCCACCCCATGTTCAGGAAACATGTCCCAAAGCACCAAGCTTAGACTTTCAGGGGGCTCTAGCCACTTTGAGCGTAGGAACCCAAAGCCTTGGGGATCCCACCTGCTTGTTATTTCCTGGATAGACCTCCAGGGTGGGGTAGTAGCGAGTTTGTGAAATTACTCAACTCTTTCAAACCAGGCTGAAGCAGCTGCATCCTGGCTAACTTAACAAGGTTGCACTGAAATCAAGAGATGGATTTTATACCTCTGGCTAGCCTAAATGTAGGGAAGGAAGATTCTAGAGTTTGAAGAGCTAGAGGTAGGTGTGTGTGTGTGTGTGTGTGTGTGTGTGTGTGTGTGTGTGTGTGTGTGTGTGTGTGTGTTTGTACCTGGGCTTCCTCAGCTCCTGCTCCCTCCGTCTCTTCTCTTCTCTCCCTTCCTTAAAGAATTCATCCTGTGGCCACTAGAGGGCTTTTCTTTTCACATGGTAGCTGCTGTGCAGTTTGTTCGGCTTTTTATTTATTCCTACGTGAGCAGACCCACTACACTTCTTGCATATAAACAGTGAAAATTACAATATAAAGGGCTTATTTTTTCCTTCGTTTGGAGTTATCTTGCTTCTGGTCAAAGGCTGGCTCGTTGTACAAGGAAGGGGCGGCATCTTCTGCAGGTAATTCCACTGCTTGGAGGTAAGAGATATGGGAAGGTTTGATTTTTTTTTTCTTTTTTTCTTTTCTTTTTTTTTTAAATTGACGATCTTGTAGGAAAAAAAAATGCTGTTGTCTCTTGGACAGCAGTCTACTTTAAATCTTTGGTTTAAATGAGTGCTGAGACTGTGAGCTTGTGTGGGTGTGTGTGGTGAAAATCCACCATTGTCAGAACTGCAGGCTGCCCCAAACGCCTCGATCCGCAAGGCTTGTTATTCCCAGTGGCTTGATTTGAATTGGAAGAGGAGGAAATGCAAAGAGCGAACCTCAGAGGAGCTCAAGTTGTTTGGAATTACCTCGAACGGGCTGCATTCTCTTAGGGTTTGTTTAAGGAAACTTCTCTGCCTTTTCTCTTTCTTTCTATCTTTAAATAATGAAAAAAGAGAGAGGGGTTTTCCATTCTTCATTGGAGAGTTTGACCATTTTATGAAATAAACCATTATTGTTTTATTAGGAATCAGTCAGTGTGTTAGAGTTCACAGATCAATCAAAGTCACTTTACCAGCTTGTTAATTTCTTTGTCCTGATCAGCACGTAGAAAAGCCCAGTCGGGTGCCTTTCACTAGGATTTGCATGCACTGTCATGGAAGTTTAGACAAGTCACTTGCATTTGCCTGTTAATCAAAAATTGACTGCTTTATCTTAAACCGGAAGCATCCTGATTTTCTACCACATCCTAGCTCACTTTGGTATCGATCCTTAGGTGATCACACAGATGTGACTAACTGACTCCCTGAAGTAGAAGGAGCCACAGGCAGTAGGTTCATTAAAGGCTCTGTCATTTGAATTGAATAGCCATCCACTATTTCTCATGCAATGAAGGAGTAATGGACTCACATAGTCCTTCTCTGATGGCTGGTTCCTTTCAAGATTGTCTTCAAAATGGCAATTGTGTCTTGGCCCTCTCCCATTTTCACAAGTTTGAGACCAGACTTTCATACCTGCCGTATCTAAAATGCTTAGAGAAATTGGGGAAGGGTGGTTGGGGTGACAATCAGACTATTTGCCCTGGCAGCCAATATAGCCCTAAGGTCGACTGCTGCTCCAACTTTATATCATAAAAGTTCAAACTCCCATCCCCTCCAATGACCTAGAAAAGCCTTAATGTTGCATGGGGTTCTCGGGGAGTTGGGGGATTCCCTGTAATCTGAGCCAATTAGAACCCTCTTCTTTTTATTCCTGGCAGAAATTCTATAATCGACATATATTTACTACCACGGCATGAGGCAGCCACTCATCCATACCAAAGCAGCATGCCAGGTGCCCGGATAGGAAATTGCTTCTTAAAACAGAGTACCAGAGGGACTTGCATATTAAATTCCAGAGAGAAATTGAATCTGAGTCGCTGGCGCAAAGCAGGCAGAGTCACCTCGCTCTAATCGGGTGGTTTAAAATGTGGCTAATGAATCACAGCATGAAGAGACACAGTTTGAAACTAGGTCAAACGTGTAAAAATAAGTGCAATCATTGCAGGCACTTGGCTGATGAGGGGCTACTTAATGCTGGAGTGGAGGGGCATATTTTGCCGCATAGGACCTTCTTCAGCTATCTGAGACAATCAAGTCCTTTAATTAATCCACCTCATCACCACACTCAGAGGTCTCGCACATCTGGGAGAGAACTGAAGCTTTGAGGAAAAGGACAACCAGTCAGGCCCTCTTTACTATGTGCTGGTAAGGAAACAAGAGGAAACCGATAGTGTCTGAGCAACATAGCAGACGACTTCAGTTTTGATAGGAAGTCTCCCCAAATCATTACCCTGGCTCCTTTGTATTAAAAGTCTCTTCCATAACATATTATTATTGGAAATACTAATAGTTCTGCATACAACATTCAGTTTAACCATTCCTACTTAGCAACCTTTAATGCAAACACACATATGTAGGTACACACACTCACATACACACTCTAGAGTGCACACACACACACACACAGAGTTGGGACTCTTGTGGTGCTAGAGTAAACTGTGGCAAAGAAGGCAAAGCAATCATTTGCTCTGCTTTGGAGAACAAAATCAAGGAGGGGGGCTTGGCTGCTGGGAGGCACCCCGCTCACCTGGGATTGGTGGGAGAGGGTGAGAACACGGAGAGAAGGAAACAGTCAGCTCCAGGAGCTTGCTACCTAAATGCCAACATTACTATGAGATAGCAGCTGGTGACGCGTTGCCATGGTAACTTCAGATAATGCGCACGACCAAAATAAAATACAATATAGAAAACACCAAGGAGAGAAGATGAAGGAAACTTTGCGTGCGGAGGGATGCTCACGGGGAGATGAAAAGTTCTGTGAACGGGCTACACTTTGGAGACTGAGAGTGGCCAAATGCTGCTCCCAGGCCGTTCCTCTTCTCGCCCCCATGCCCGCTGTGTGCTTATGTAACCAATTTTATTCTTGGATTAAACTAGTGCTGTCTGTATGGTGGATCCAGGACTGATTGGAGGTGGGAGGCTGTGGTGTCAGGAAAAGCAAAGGCTCTGAAATCCATTCATCTCAGAGCTTTGTCAGGCCTCTGGGAGTTGTAATGTGGAAAAGTATTTAGGGCTGCTGAGGTATCCAGTGTGTTCTCTTATAGCAATGCCAAGTCTGGCTACAGTGCTGGGCACCAGGGGGAACAGCAAGGTGCCTAAGTCTATGTTCCAAGAAGCTCATATCTAATGCTTACTTGATATATAGCCACAAGCAGGGGAATTGAGAAGTGTCTTGAAGCCAGGTAACCAGATTTCCAATCTTAGCCATGTGCCTGTGACCTTGAGCAGGAGGATCTTGTGTAGCTTGCTTGCCTAATGTGTCAAAGAAGATTAAAAAAAAACTCTGTATTTTATATGGAGAATAAAAGATTGAATTAATTTATATAAGAAAGCTTGAATGTATAGAGCCTTCATTAAGTACCAGCTATTATTTATTATTATTATTATTATCATCATCATCATCATCATGCTACTGGCTATATTCCATAAAACTAAGCAGATTAACCAGGTAAAATTCCCAACACAGAGGAAATGGTAACTGTCTACCAGTGACTGTCAGTGAACCAATTTAACTGTTTCCCACTGCAGCTTGGCCATAGTGACGATACGGCCTTCAACTCTCAGTGGCCTTTTGGTTATTGAGTGTCAAGTTCAGCTGCTCAGTGAGTGTGTACCTCGGTGAGCAAAACACACTGGGGGATTTCTTTTACTTGAAGACAGTTGCTGGAAGGTAGAAAAAGTGACTTTGGTGTTCAAATTGTTCAAAAGCACATGCTACTACTGCTTTTATGGAGAGCGGAATCCCTCAGCTGCCTGGCTTTGGGAGGTGCCTGTCTTTGTGTGTCCTGAAACTCCTTAGCTACCCAGAGGTCCTGCTGTGTGGTAGATGAAGCCAGTTCCATTCCTTCTTAGGGAAATGAACACACATCTAGAAGGTGTATATGATCTGTTCCATGTCAAAAGCAGAAGAGCATCATGAGCAAGCACAGAGGTGCCAACTGGATGCTGTACTTCTGTGTGAATCCTAACACTGCTCGCCTGTGCATGGTAACTCCAGGAGGGCTAGCACTGTGCACCCTGCCAGACACGGTGGCTATCAGTGACAGCTCAACTATCTGGATAAACCAGGGCTAGACTTGCAGCAGTGCCTCCTTAGGGAACAGTCCTCACTGCAAGGCCAGTAAGGAGGCCTGAGAAAGCTGCTTAGGGTCAAGGCTAGAAAAAGAGCCTGTATTCCTCACACACTTTGCGCTTGTAACAAATGCCTCTGACCATAGCTGGAGCTTGCTTGGGCCTGCCTGCGAGATCACTTTAAATCTTCCAAAGAGAACAGTAGGGTGTTTTGTAGTAAGGGAAAGTGTGTGTGTGTGTGTGTGTATGTGTATGTGTGGTGTGTGTGTGTGTGTGTGTGTGTGTGTGTGTGTGTGTGTTTGGTGGGGGGTGTAGAATGGTAGATCCCATTCATTCATTCACTCATTCATTCATTCATGTATGTCTTCATCATCTCCCTGAGACGTCTCAGCTTACACATGAGCTAAGCTGTGTACCCATTTTATAGATGCAAAACATGAGAAACAGGAAGCCGAATACTTTGACTAGTCAGACATTTAGTTTTGGTGTTGTAGGAAATAAAAGCAGGGCCTTTTAGGTCCCCAAACCTGTATTTTCATGGACCTGTATTTTTATACCACACCTCTGTATCAGCTCTACTCAGCAGAGAACCCTGTCACTTTATTTGCTGCTGTATTGCTAGGGTCTAGAATTAAACCTGAATATTGCATAAGTTTAATAAATATTAATAGAGATTGAACTTAATACCGCATTCTCTATCTCTAAAAAAATGTTACGGGGACCCTTCTCCGTAACTAAAATTTTAGTTGGGTATAATATAAACCTTTGATTTAGCAGAGGCCAGAAACCTAAGTATTTTTGTTCTATTTCTCACATACTGACAAGTTCCAGTGAGATAACCCCTTTACCTGTTCCTTGATTCAATAAGTACTTCTTGAGCACCCACTGTGTGAGCACCCACTGTGTGCTGGGCATGGTTCCAGGAGCTGAGGCTATAGATGTGACAATTATCAAAGGCATTTTTTTTTTAGAAGCTCTCATTCCAGATAAGTGGGGCTAGAAACAGGAAGGCACATCTGTAACAAGCCAGCACGTAGGAACAATTACAGACAGTAGTTTGCTCTACTGAGGAAATAGGAGAAGGCAATAGACAGAGACTGGACTTAAGGCACTTATTTTGGACTGAGTAGACAGTGGTGGATTCTGGGAGCTCACATCTGTGTGATGAGGATGGCTATGTAAGAACCTGAATCAGCATCATGGGCCAAGTGAGGGACAGAATCAGAGACCTTGGAGGTGGCAGGGAGGGGAGGCTGAGAGCATCAGAGATGGAGAAGAAGGCATTATGGCCAGAAGCTATGAACAAGGAAGGGTAAAGTACAAGGTGAGGTCAGGAAGATAGGCAAGAGCCAACTCCCAAGGGTGCATGGGGGTCGGGGCAGGAGTCTGGCTTTTCTTCTTAGTGCAGTGGACACTCTCAATCTGAGTTTTAAGGAGCTCGCTATTGCTCACAAGATCCACTCTGTAAAACAGCTTCCATGTCTTGCATGCCAGACTATCTCCAAGGAGCCATGCTCTTTCCAGGGCCATGGGTTGGGAGAACATGTAAATTATGCCTTAAGTACTGGTCCTTCTGGTTCCTGGTGGTGCCGTCACCCTTAGCAAGTGTTTCTCACTAAATGGTTATTTCATAACACGGTCTGGCCCTCCCGTGGGAGCGCACATGGAGTCCACTTTGACATCGATTTCATTTTTCTTCAGACTTGGATGCTCAGTTTCCTGCTGTTCAGTGCTGAATAAACAGAAATCTACTCCTGGCTGCTCTCAGTCTCCAATTAAAACCTTCTGAATCTGGGAACCTATCTAAGAGGCCAGTGCTGAGAAATGGGGTACTAATTGGTTTTTTTTTCACCTAAACAGGACAAATTTTCTAACTTCATTCATGAAGTACAGGCAGGGGAGGGGTCACAAATATGATTGGGAGAAGAATAACTTCAGAAATAAAGTGTTCTTCTCATTATTCACACCAGTGATGAGCTTCCCAAGCTTCATGCTAAACTTCCTAAAAAAATCTGTATTGGAAAGTTCTTGACAATTGAGTATAGCCCTCAGCTCTCACCCACCCATCTCACCCCAAATCAAATCAGAAACACTAATAGGGTTTGGAGTTTGGGGCACATATCCTTAGAAGTATTCCATTTACTCCTGCAAATGTGTGCATCTAGGTTAAATGATCCAAAGGAGCACCCCCCCCGCCCCCGCCCGCCCCATGGGAAAAGGGATCACGAAAGGTTATGAAATCAGAGATGGATGGGAGCTTCGGACTAAAGGACAATAAGAACAACGGCCATGTAACAGACAGTGTGCCAGATACCATGCTAAGTTCTGTATTTCTCCATCTGTGCAGACCGTTCACGGGGTCATAGCCAAGAAAGAGTTAGAAGGAAGATAAACCATAGTCAGACACTTATATGTCAGGTACAGCTGAGGAATATGTCAATGGTCACAACAGCCATTTGTGTATTTATTATGGATCAACTGTTGCAAACGCTTTTGAGGAACTGCCTCCATCAACCGGCCTATGGGCACATCTGTGGGAGTATTTTCATGGTTGTTAATTAGTGTAGAAGGGCCCAGTTTATAAAGGTTTGTGCCATCCCTGGACAGTGAGCCTGGGCTATATAAGAAAGATAACTGAACTGGAGCTTGGGAGCAGGCCAGTAAAATGTTTCTCCATGGGAGCTGCTTCATCGGGGGTCTCCAGGTTCCTGCTTGGGTTTCCCTCGATGATGTGCTTTGAGCTGTAGTGTAAATAAACCCTTTTATCCTGGAGTTGGTTCTGGTCAGTGCTCTATCACAGCCATGGGAAAGCAAGCTAGGACATCAATGTTTAGTAGATGTTGGTAATACTGTTAGTTCATTACAGATGAGGACATCAAGGTGCAGGACAATGACAGAACTTTTCTAGATCAGCTTGACTCCAGAAATGCCTTTGTTCTCTTTACTTAAGGGGGGGAAAAGGGACCATTGAGATCATAAGTTATTGTAGTTAAAATTAAGCAATACCTCGAAACTCAATGAAGCAAAAACAATGGTATAGTTAATCTTAGCGTTCCTGTCAGATAACTCCTGAATGCTAGGAGACATCATTCAAGGAATGTTTCATGCTCCCACAGGAATGGAAGGAGGGAGAAAGGGAGAGAGAAATATTCACATGCATTTATGTAAGGTTGCATGGCTGAAGATGCAGGCAGACCAATCATAAGGGAAAACACGGACAACCAAGCTGCTCAATAACTATGCTATACTTCTTTAAGACTCTCATGACTGTAGGTCCCAACGAGGCACCTCTCCATTATCTCCACTGCTTTGGGCTCTTTCTGTGGGGAGAGGGTCCCTGTTTAACACCAACACCATAAACTAGGAAACATCTTTTGTCCCATACCAGTAGCATTGCTGGTGCAAGTGTGTCCTGAGCCAGAGGCCTGGCTCTTGTTGGTATGCTCCGGAACTTTGGACAAGACTTGAAAACTTTGTTTTCTCTTCGTGAATGTGGTTGTGAATGCCAGCTCTAGGACTGAGGGGAGGATGGTCAGAAGCCTCAGAAAGAAGGTCTTCTAAAAAGATCCCAGCATGCTTCTCTGAACACACAGCCTCAGCTCCTTCCTGGTAGCCCAGGAAGATCGTGTTGACCTGTCCCAATTTGCTTCCAGTTGACTGCTAGCAGGCGATTTAAACCTCCCCATGGGTCTAGGAGCTGCACTGAGGATGAGGGTTTGCACTGTGTCTCCCTGCTTCTCCCTTGACAAAGTCCTCGTGAATAAAGGGACAGACAGGTAGGCAGATAGATATGTTCCTAGGCAGCTGGGCCAGGCCAGGCCAGAATTTTCTGTGGAGAAGACTACATTGTCGATAAAAGGATTCCCTCAGTTACCCCACCCCCACCCCTGCCATACTTCTTGAGGACTGGAGAAGCCTAAGACCATCTTCTGCATCCTGTTTTAAACTCCAAGCTTCTGCCTCTCAGGCCAAGCCTCAGCTAGAACCTCTTTTTATGGTATATCTCTTAAGGGAGAAATGGGATTGCTTCTAGTGTCTCCTGGGTAAAGGTTAGTGCCTATTAAACACCCTGCCATAGAGGACATGGCACAAAGCAAAGAGTAATCCAGCCCAAGATGTCACCAACACCACTTTTAAAATCCCATGGTCTACACAGGCAAAGACCCATGCATTCTGATGCAGTAAGGCAAGGAAGTGTACAATGAGTGCAATAGGTAACGTTTGCTCTGGGTTTTTAAGTGGCGACAGAGTGGGTTAGATATATTCAAGGGAACTTCCAAAGAGAATGTAGATTTGAGGAATGACAAGGTTGAGAGAGATTCAACTAAGGATCGGAAATGACATCTTAGATATATAACAGAAAATACTTTTCGTCTTGTAATTTGATTAATTTAATTGATTGGTAGCGACTGCCTGGAGAATTGTGTCGGGAGTGATTTTAAGGCCAAGTCTTAGCTCAGCAGGAAAGACTGTGGTGATCGATTAGTGATGTCTGCCAGAGGCTGGTGAAGGGAGTTGATAGTACAAACCCTGAGAAATCGCTGTCCCACTTTTAGACAGAATGGAACAAAATAAGGACAGAGGCAGAGGTGGAAATGAGCAAGGGGTTTTGGTACCGCAGAAGTTCACAGGGGGAGATCATGAAAGATGGGGAAGGGCCTGGGATGGCAGGCTCTGAGCGACAAAACTCCATCTGTAGGTAATGGGATGGCGTGCTGGCACCTGCCGACCGTTGCCTCCAGGCCAGCTCTGCTGACAAGGTAAAGAAAGCAACTCAAAGTCCTTGCTCCTCATTTCTATAAAGGGAGTGCTATTTCATCTGTTAACAGTGGCAGGATCACGAGGCTCTGGCTTTTATGTAGCTCATCCCAATGATGAAAACACCCCAATGAAGCTGAACTGGGCAGGGAGGGGTGACTGAAAAGATGAGTCCAAGGGTTAGCAGTAATGAGTTCCTGTAAAACCCTTTTGGATGCAGCATGCCTGCTCGCGTCCAGGCTCAGGCAGTAGGGGACGGGAGGGGATAGATGTTCGTTCCTAAGCCTCCCATGCTGGCTGACCCTGGCTTGGACACAGCTCTGTCAACCATGCCAAGCCTTCCTGTTGGGCTCTACCTCCTCACAGGCCTCCCTGCTCTGGGAATGATTCTTAACCCACTCATTCACTGCTTTGCAAGTTTCCGGTGACGTCATGCTAACGCACCTCCTTTTCCGGCTCTTCTCTCTCCCCTCTTCAGTCTCATTTGTCCCACTTCCCTGTCCTTCAGCATGGCCGTAGAGCCCTGTGATCTCTGTCCTCTACAGTCAGCGTTAGTTTAGCTGCCTGCAGACTCCTACTCCTGTCAACATTAATAAAGGTGACACTGCAGCATGGCACGGATGCAAAAATACCCCCCTTCCTGCCCCACCCTCAGCCTTGGAGCAGAAGACCCAGACCTGTGTTGGAGGCTTCCTTGCTGCTCCCAGCGCCCATAGCTGCGCTGCTCTCCACACTCAATTAAAGAAAGGGCAAGTGACACACGATGAAAAATGCCATTGAGAGAGCTGGCCTGGTAGTGCCCAGATATCAGATCATCATTACTAAAGCAGACTATCTACTAATTCCATCTAGAAAAGAAAAAGAAAAAAGATGTCAAAGTTGTCTGGGCCGATTGGTTCTGTAAATCCCCTGCTGACTCTCTTGCCCCAGCAGGCTGCAAAAATCCTGGCCGGAAGTCTAATCGAAGTTAAAGCTTAGAGTTAGCAGCGAGGTAAGGGGGTGGGTGTTTCTGGGACTCTATCCTGAAAACATCTCTGTAGCACAAGTAGAGGTGACAGATCCCAGAAAGGCTAGGTGCTTTCCCAAGCATCATACAACCGTTGAAAATGGCAAAGCTGAGGCTACAAGCTAATTGTGTGAGCATACAGTTATACTGACTATATGCCCTTCCCCCTCCAAACAACAGTTCCCTGACCCACCAACTCCCACAAACAGAATGACTTCCCCTCCCTGGAGTCTGATATCAGTCATGAGGGTGTCTTGATACCAAGTGAACTTAACCCATAATTAAGTCTCATGTTAGAAATATGTCTTATTTCTCTTCCTCACTACATAGATTTTCCAGGCTTAAGGCAGAGCGTGCCCCTGTTGAACACTAATTTCACCTTTGAAAAATTAAATAGGTGTGCCTGCCACCCCTGTGCCTCCTGCTTGATCGATTACACCCTGGGCTCTGCATCTGAATCTGATGGAGAACATCAAATTAAAAACCAAATAGATGACCACCGACTTCCCTCTATGGAGCAGCAGCCATCTTAAAGTGCATCTGAGAGGCGTGGGGCAGGGGCAGGGGCAGGGACAGGGACAGGGACGGGGGGTGGGCTTCAGCCCACAACCCACAGAAAGATTTCATTTGGCTGAACTCGCTTTGTAAAGACACTTGACCATAGTCCAGCATGTGCAGACCAGAAGAGATTGTATGCGATTCTGCTTTTCCATTTCTCCTGGGTCTCATAAGGGTTGGTAATATTGGGCTATGTTCCCATAGCTCTGGGAGCTCTACCCTGCAGGGGTGGAAGGACACAGCCTTTCCAGGTGGTTTCTCCCATGCAGAGTGCTCAGCCCATCAAAGAAGGCATGCAACTGTCCGGTTTCCATCCTGCAAGCCCTGTGTTCCAGAAAGCCCCTCCCTCAGTCCTGGTCACACCAGGACAGCTGGTCACGTCACCCAGTTAACCTCAGTTTGCTTGCCTAACCCCCAGGGGCACTGCACATGTGATCCCCTTCCATGATTTTCTCATGTTCACATACCCATGTCCACAGTGGCATCCAAAGTTGCCCACCCTCTTCATCCTGCTTCATTTCTCTGTACTATCTCCTGAGGGCTTCTCTTCCCTCCCTCTCTGCATGCTCTAACCACAAGGGCAGTGATACATTTTAAAGATCAACACAGGGATTTCCACCTCCAGGAAGCCTTTGTGGACTCCACCTGACTCTTTGGTTCCCACCGGGAGAATCCTATACCAAGAGTTTCTCTTCTCTTTATTGATGCATCACTAGGAACTAAATATTGAATAAGGGCATAGACACAGCTAAGATTTGCAGCTCTCCAATTCTGAACCATGCCAATGCCCACCCCTTTCCAATTTTTTTTTTTTAATGCTGGCTGCACACCTTTGTAAACTAGTGTAGCCCTGTAATGAAGCATCCAACACAACTGACGTAATGCCATAATTAAGACAATGCATGCTTATTGCACTGAATCCAGTCATATATTATGCTCCTGCCTAGTGGGGTTAGAGGTTTTTCAACTGGGAATTTTAAAGGCCTTCCAACTTCAGAGAGTGATCTGCTGCATATTAACATATCAAGTTTGGCAGCGCATGGGAAAAGGACTTTCCCTATCATTCTGAGGCCAACTGAGTGCCTTCTGAGGACCCTTGGGTTTCTCAGGAGTCCATGGGCCTCAGCAGAAGGATATGGGGCATCGTTACAAGAATGATGCTCACTGATCCTCACACTCTTTCCCTCACAGGAACCACGTAGGATATCACCATCAGCTTATTGGAACAAGGAATGAATAGGGAGTAGGGACCTAGTGGCTTGATTCTAGGTCCAAACATTGCCACTAACAAGCTGAGAAAACTTAGGACAAGTCTCTGTTCATGTACAGCCTTCAGTGTTCCATAAAACCATTGACTACTTTGGAACTCCAAATCTCAACTGTCTATGATTAGAGCCTGACATGTGGAAACTGGAAATTTTGAACTGATCTTTTGCTTGTTCCCTGGTTGACTTTGGGCTCTGAGGGCCGTGATTTCCAAGAGGCATTTCACAACAGAACACTGTACCACTCTTCTCAGTAGGCACTGGAATGGTGTGATGCTTAGCTTTAGTTGACAATTTGACATAACTTAGAATGAGCCGTGAAGAGAGTCTCCATGAGGTTTTGTTTCTAATAGGTTGGCCCGAGGGCATGTATGTGGGGGATATTTCTTGGTTAATCAATGTGGAGAGATCCAGCCCTCTGTGAGCTGCACCATTCCCTAGTCAGGGAAACCTGAGATTCATGAGACTAGATAAATCAATATCACAGCAAAAGAAATGAATCCAGAGCATAGGTCTAATACTCCCTGAGTGGCTAATGGGTGAGATGCTTATCTTCAAGGCAGTGAGTTCACCAAGCAAGAATGAGCCAGGCAGACCGGATTTCTGGGCTAGCTGGCTGCGAGATCTTAGGCAACATATGTATTCCCACCCAACTCATTTCCTCATATCCTAAGCATCTTTGAACAATAAGCAAGGCAGAGCAGGCAGGTTCCAGCTCCTTCTATTCTATTCCCAGCTACGTGTGAATACAGTAGAACAGAGTAGGTGAATGGGCCGTTCACTACCAGCAGCATTGTCTGGAAGCTTGAGAGAAATGTAAACCAAGCCCATATCGAGCCCAGACCTCGGGATCAGAATCTCATTATAAGACCTGCAGGTGGCTGCTTGGTCCCTTGAAGTTTGCACAGCACTGCTGAAGAACATAGTAGGTATTCAACAAAATGCAGCGAGTCTTTTTTTCTTAATTATTTCCTTTCATTTGGTAACCATTAAGGTTTTTATACTGTGTTCAGGGCCAAGGGTATGGGCCTCTCCCACAGGATAAGCACATAGTAGACTTCAATAGGCTTACAGAGACTGACTGAATGGATAGAAAGGGGAAACCGACCTGGCTCGCTCTCTTAAAGAAGTAATGGTTCAGGAAGCCCAGAACTGAAGACAGGAGCCCTAATATCCAAAACAGAGTGGAACTGCTGGAAGCTAGGGATTCACATTTATCTGTGTACTTGCTGTGAACCGAACATGTTCCAAGCAGTGGTTAAACATCCTTACAGCCACATTGGAAAGTAGATGCCAGTACATACGCCTTTAGTAAACAAAGACATGTTGGCCTCTCTCAGTTAGTCTGTGTGCTGACAAAACTTTCTGCAGGGTGCCCTAGGGAGAGGAAGCGCTAGGCATGATTTTGACTTGACTTTGACCACTGGTCTCTCAAGGGCAGCACTGTCTCTTCGTGCTCACAGGCGATGTGGCAAGAGGCCCCAGCAGCGAGAGGCTGGCTTGCTATGCCCAGTGGAAAGCGCTCATCACAAGGCTGCCTGCTCTATGGGCCACTTGTCTGATATAGTTCACTGCATCTGGCTGCCCCTACCCAGGACTCTCTCCTGCACTTGGACATTTTACTTGCAAATGTATCCAGCAGACAATGCCAGGCTTCACAATGACAAGCCCAGGCAACAGAAGGAAAGCCTGTATGAATTTGGGAGTAGGTGAAGAGCCCCTTTCCAAAAGGTGTATGATGTGGACACGCCTGGGAGTCCTAATGTAGGAGTCCTAAGCAGCAAGATAAGAAGCAACTGTGCACAGGACAGGCCCAAGGTCACCAGAGATGACAGGTTATCATGTCAGTCCTCTGAGTCTTCCTCAGCAGATGGGTGAGAAGGAGAAATCTGTATCGCAACCATGTTCCAGTCAGTATAATTTCACCACTTGACACGAGGTTACGGATGGCAGAGCACCTGAAGGAAATATCTCCTTGTGCTTCCGTCTTGCTGGGTTTTCCCTTCCCTTCTCTCTGCCCTCATCCCTCCATTTCTCCAGAGGTTGGCTATTTGTTCCCTTCCCCAGCAATAGTTCCTTTGATGCCTTTCCCATCTCCACAGCAATAGCAGCTATCGGGGTGTCTATTTAGAACATAGCTTCTCGGGTCCCACCTTGCACTCACTGAATCCGAGCCTGAAATGAGGAATTAATGAGACTAATAATAGCAGTGGTGTCTCTGATGGATGCTCAGGTTTGAGACTGATGCCTAAGGGAGACTCTGGGCAAGTATTTCCAGTGAGCAGCTCCTACAGAGGGAAGAAAGAGGAGCCACTGTGGCTGGTAACGAAGAAAGCACTAGGTATCCATGCTTGTAATCTCAGCATTTAATTTAGAAGGCTGAAGCAGGAGGATGCCTGACAGATTGAGGCCAGCTTGGGCTACAGTGTGTCTTAAACAAACAAACAAACAATCAAACAAGGCAAAGAGACCAACATGATCTGAAGAGGGGGTGGAAAGTGAGACTGTGAGCAGCAAAGCCATACTATGTGCCAGTCTTACCAAGGGCTCATATCGCTGGCTCTGTACACAGTATGGACGTATTAAGAGTTAATGAATAAAAGCAGAAGGTAGGTGAGAATGCTTACAAAGACTTCATACTATTGAATAACTATGACGTGCTTCAGTAGTGTGTTCAAACTTCAGGGGGCCTAGTATCTACCTAATGAGATTTTGATTCCTGGGGTCTGGGCTGGTACCTCAGAGTCTGCATTTTTCATGAGCTTCCAGGTGGTTGCTGCTGCTGCTGGTGGTGATGCTGGGTGCCCTCAACTGAAGTAGAAGGAATTAGAACCACCCTGTGCTGCCTCAGTGTTCGCAGATGTTTAGGTAATGAAGAAACAGCAGTTCACAGAATTCTCGGTGTGTCAGGTTGCCTTTGACACACCTTAGAGAAGAGTGTCCCTACCACAGTGTCCTTGACTCCAGCTCTCTCTAATCACTATCTGCTCTTAAGGACAACAACAATATCAACATGAAGGCTGTCTCTGAACCTTGTTTGGAACAAAGTCCCCAGGGACTTTTGTATGTTTTCAATGTGGGGATGGCCAGGTAAAAGTCTGAGATGGGTTCCTTGTCAATGCCAGCTAAGTCAGGCTAGGGCGACTGCAGGTTATATTTAATGTGATTTAAAGAAAAACAGATTTGTCAACTTCTATCTCACTGGTGCAGGAGGCAAATTTATACTCACAACACCTGAGCTATTTTCAAGAGGCTGTGCTTGGGGGCTGGGGACCCAAAGAGTCCCTGCAGCTCCACTTCTGTATTCATTGTGTTTAGGGAACAGGGATATTGCTTTCTCCAGAGCAACCATGTCTAATAATCTTTTAGCTTCTGTGTGGGGTAGGGGAGGTTCTCCCCCCCTCCCTCCCTCCCTCCCTCTCTCCCTTCCTCCTTCCCTCCTCTCATTGCTATCTTTGATCAGAGTCTTTCCCATATACCATCTCCACATTGCAAGTAGTTGGTATTTAGTTCCTGAAGGTTGGGAATCACATTTTAACTGTATCTTCATCCCGCTCCCACAGAGGGCCTGATACAAATTAGGCTGCCCATAGATATTTTCAAGATGCATCATGTGTACAACCTCCTACTTGACAAATCTAGGAGCGTAGCTCACAGGCATCTCAGACTTCCCGTGCTTACTTAGAATCCTTGACTCCAGCCTCTTCTGTGATTCTCTTTTATAGCACGCCAAGTGGCAGCCTGTCCTCCGTTCCCTTGGCCACCTGGACAGGAGGCTTCAGGCTCCTTTGACATGTTCTACCATCCATCTTGTGGCTGACTTCCTGCCAATTCTGCCTCTAAAATATGGCCAGACTCTATTTCTATCCCCCACCCTGTGTAGATCAATGTGTTTCTCATTTACGATAGCCATATCTCCAAAAGATATTCCAGTCTTGAACCTGCTTCTCCAAGGAGCAATCAGAATTGAACTCACACACCCCTAAGCCCTATACCCCCTGCCTCACCCATTATAAAGCCTACTGCCTTTAACCAGCTTGTTTCTGCCACTGCTGGACCCAGACACACCAGGACAAATTAGTCTAATAGCATCTGGTTTTGGTTCTTCCTACTCAACCTTACAGCTTCACATCTCAGCACTTCTTCCCGTCCTCAACTATGTATTTATTCATGCACTGGATTCATAAGCGCTGGTCCCTTTCCTAGGTGGAGCTCCTAAAAGTCTGGTCTGTCACTGACTTCACAGCAGCCAAGACAGGCCCAGGATGTAAGAGACACATATTAAATACCTTCTGAACAAACATGTGCTCAAATTCTAAACATGATGCTCAGAAGCCATGCTCACTCTCACGGTGTAGTTAGAGCTGATTGGCTAACAAAGGTGAGCCTTTCCCCTGATGTGAGGCGAGAGTAGGCAATTCAATTTAATTCTTCTCAGTGTGGTACCAGTCGCTTCAATTACATCCAATTCATCTTAATTTAATTCCAAAAGCCTTCACAGACACCAAAGCTCTGACAGCCTTTATTCTAGAAGTAGAAACGTCACCGATGAAGGCAATCTATTACTTGCCCTTAGGAGATGCCTCTTGTATTCGCTCACATCTTCTGGCCAAGGTCAGGTGTAGAACATGCTTGACACAGCCCGTACACATGAGCTTGCAAACAGGTAACTGGTCCACCTAACCTGACTCTCAAGGCATCGCTCACTGATGGTTGTGTTTTTCAAGGTAGCTGTTGAGGTTCAACCCAGTGCACTACCAGCAATGGTGACAAAGGACATGAGGGTCAAGCACTCAGTCTTATGTCTGCCATCCCATTAGTGGTCAGGACAGAAATTAAGTGACTGAAGTCTTTTAGCCCACCTTTCAAATCTGTTAAAAGGCTTCGTAATTCTTTTTTTTTAATTAATTGCTCATTGTTTTGCACTTCATCTTACAGATATGAGGTTAAGAGCACTCTTTTCTCCCAGTATATGAAATGACTGACAGCTGAAAACACGTGGCATATTGCCAATGACCTGAAGTGGTTATATTTACTACCAGAAGCAGAATTAGGGAATTCAGGCATCACAGCCGAGCAGACATAAATAGCAGGGAGACTGGCTGAGTTCTCTGACAACCAAGGCATAAGAGGGGGAAAAAAGGAAGGAAAAGAGGAAGGCATACTAGCTTAAACAGTTTTAATTTTCTGGCGTGGAAAGCATACACAGTTCCTATGTCGGCCATATCACGTTCTCTGCTGCAAGTGTAACCCAGCAGGAATTTATCATGAGTCCTTAGGAAAGCTCTTGGAGAGGCAGGGTAGACCTTGCCTTCATCAGTTTCACACAACAATGAATGCTGCTCAGTCTGATGCCTGCCCCATCCACCCTCAACAAAGGCAAGCCTTCAAGGAGAGGCAGTGTATGTGTGCCTTCCAAAGAGCCGGCTTCATCCTGGGCTTAGTCTAACTAATTTATTATTCTCTGGGTTACTGTAATAGCCACTGAGAAACTTGTTAGGGGACTAAGCAATCTGTACAGCTTCTGCTTTTTCCTCTCCTGGACAAATCTCTTTTGGACTCTACCTGGGCTCTATGATCTTTGTTCTGAAGTTTTGGACCATTCTAGAATATTCTAGATCTTTATAGATCATGATGACTTGTATGTGACCTCAAACTGAATCAGTAGCCCAGGCTGGCCTTGATCTTGCATCCTCCTGCTTTAGCCTTCTAAGAGCTGAAATTATAATCCCGTGATAAAAGGTGCAGGCTCTGTAATAACTCTTAAGATGTGAGGCATAACCAAGGTAATGTGTTAATAAAATACTGGCACAAGGAACTCATGAGACCCCAGAACTGCAGGGGTTTTCTACGTTTTCAATTCCAATACCTATCCCCCAGAGGCCAGACTGATCTACAAAGTGAGTTCTAGGACAGCCAGGGCTATACAGAGAAACCCTGTCTCGAAAAAAAAAAACACAAAAAAACGAAACAACAACAACAACAAAACAAAAAACAAACAAACAAACAAACCAAAAAACCCCACAATGATCCTTGTTCAAAAAACGAGAGAGAAAGACAGAGAGAGAGAGAGAGAGAGAGAGAGAGAGAGAGAGAGAGAGAGAGAGAGAGAGAGAGAACATTCTACCTTCCCCCGGTGCTCTGTCTGATAGAGACGTTGGAAGGTTTTCTTATGTTGGGCCATAAATTTGTCATGACATGAATACATTGAACAACTTCCGTTTCTGCAGGGTGACATAAGTGCCCCCAAATTGCGTGGGGGAAATGTGTGCTTTCAAAACATGATTTCTACTTGCCAGAATATTCTGAAACAATACTAAATTTTTATTTGTTGTTTCTGTCCAGCCCCTGGCTTCACAGTTGGGGATCTGTGAGTGAGAGCTGCCTGCTTGGGATTCTAGGAAGCCAGGCCCTTCCTTATCAAGCCTGCCCCAGCTGCTAAAGATACTGAGCCACAGAGCCACAGAGCCTGCTGGATACCCCCCACCCCTACCCCCCACCTCCCACCGCCTTAAGTAGTTTTAGCACAGCAGACAAGAGGCAAGAGGTGAGGGTCCTTTCCTCCAAGTCAATTATAAGGGTGACTAGACGGCTGATGGATGGCACCTCTGCCGTCTGCATGACTCCTCTACTGCCGGTCATTTCTGCCAGTCTGTCTTTTCTCCTGGCCTTACTTACCAATCTTTAACCGAGCCCTGTGACTAACAGTGCATATTATAATGGGACATTGCTCTCATACAAATCAATATTTAAACCACATGCTACTAATTCATACTAAAGGTAGAAAAAGGCCCATATGCCACCATTTTCTCTCTATTTTAATCCTAAGGGGAAAGGCTGTTATAGTGATGACAAGAGCCCTGTGTGGAAGGGAAAGTTGTAATTTGAATATGTGCACAGGTTCTCAGGGGTAACCATCAGCCACCCTGTTTATTCCAACCATGGATTTTCCAATGGCACATGCCCCTCGCTTGTTTTGCCTACCTCTGGGGCTTTTCACTCCCATAGAAACCAAAGCTTAGTGTGGAGAAGGGGAAAAGACAGTCTCCAAAGGCTAGCGGGTGACTAGGAGGCTTCTTCTGCAATGTGAAGTTTCTAGATCCTCCATGTGATCCAATCCCTCAGACTTCACATCCTCTCCATCACCAGGACAGACGATCCCATTGAGTAACAGCTGGCTTTTGCCTTCTGTGGGCATATGGCTGTAGCTATCACAGAAGCATACAGATCTGCTGGGTTCTTGTGGGCAGCACACCCATGGCACCTTTTAAAGGGCCTGCTGTATTCGCTCTTTAACACTCAGCGTGGCATCAGCCCAGTGGAAATGAACTGGGAGCTCCCTGCAGGTCCTGTGCTCCCTTGGCAGGCACAGCCTTCCCACCCCACACCTTCCCCTGGAGCATTGAGCTCTGCGGGAACACAGGCTTGCTGAAGGAACCAGCAGGGCCCTCGGGAGCACTGGGCCTGGGAGGGAGATCAACAGCACAAAGTGGAGCTGAGAGAAGCCTTGGAGCATGAACAACAGATCTGTATCCCAAGAAAAGCCCTTAACCGAAGAACAGAGCCATGGTGACCTAGGGCACTTCCTGACACCCCTGAGCCTCAGTTTTCTCACCTGCACAATGGATACGGCTACCCTTACTCTCATAGAATATTGCAAGGGCAAAGTTAGTGTCTTGGGTGCAAATACCAGAGTGGACCTAAGAATAGTTGAATGCTGTATTCCGGGCAGCATGTTAAATGCTCTGAGTATTTTGTCTCATTTGAGGCTGACAATTCTACAAGGTAGAAACTCTCCCCATTTATGGATGTGAAGACTGGGGTTAGAGCCATTATGTAACCAGATGAAGGTCATGCAGCTCCCTAGCAGAGTACAATAGTGCCTGTCCTCTCTCACCATGGTTTATTGGGTGTTGCCTCCACACTGGCCATGAAGAAGCCAACATAGTCCCCACCCTCGGGGCACTTACAGTCTTGTTACTGTACCACACAATGTCCAGAATCATGGAAGCTGAGTCAATTCCAAATCCCACTGACCCCCAAGTTTGCCTCTATGCTGAACCTCTGGGACAACACTGCCCCTGTGGCTTTACCTGGTGCTAGTGACTGAGATCTACTGAGCCAAAACAGCACTGGCCCAGACCGGCTTTAAAGGGTTGGGGATCGGATACATTGGCCAAGGAAGAGCTCTGTGTGCATTCTCTTGTATCTGAAGCACCCCTAGACTTACGGATCACAAGGAAGCCTTTCCACTGCCTCTGACAAACACTGCAACAGAACTCTTCTTTGCAGAAAAGATGCAGCTAGGGAAACCTGCCTTACAAACCTGGCTAAACAAAGCTTACATTTACAAACAGTCGAGCTTAAGGGCATTCCTGCACCCTTAGAGATGGAGTGTTACACTGCATTTTCAAACAAGATTGATCCAATGAGTTTTCTTAGCACACAGTTTTTCAGGAACGCAAAGCACTGCTGTCCCTGGCATCTTAGGCTTTCAGAAAGGTAAACTATGCCTTTCTCCCCGTTCTGTTTGGTGTTTATATTTCTAAAAGAAAGTGTGGAAATCCTTCCTTAGATATAGCTTGCATTGTGCCTGTGATAGCTGGGCTAATACAACCCACGAGAGAGACTTGGTGGAGGGAGAGGCAGAGTCAGAGATTCCCAGGGGATCTGCAGCAGCCCGGGGGTTAATAGTATCACTTGAGGGTAAAGCTTGCCATCAGGCCTTGAATCTTTGAAGCTACTTTCAAGGGCTCAGACTCTGTCTAAAAAATCTTCTTCTTGAAGTCACTCAAAAGGGGACTATTAAGTAGCACCAAGCAGTTCTCTATCTGCTGAACCAGGATGAACCCTCGGGTCAGGTCCTGCCCCTTCCTGCCAAGAGCAAGAATCTTAGAAGCAGAGAATTAACAACACTTGATGGATGGCATGAAGCAAATTTGTGGCTGAGCCTAAAGGGCTAGCAAGATGAAAGGCCCCACTGCACCCTTCCCTTCTCAATCAAACACCCTGATCTTCATTCCTGGGCTTCAGAGCTATGCTTTAGCCTTCTGGAGGGTCTCATGACATTGTGCAATGTTTCTTGGCCTCTTCACATTGAGAAGCCAGCTATACTACTGATTTCAGGCTTGGCCACTCTGACCTTGAATCAAGAAAAGGAACTGGGTCTATGTAGTCTCTGCTGTACCAGCTACTGGGCCCTGCAGGGGCCAGACTCTCTACCTTCCTCTATCCCCCTCCCCTTCTCTCATCCCTTCTCCACTAACTTCTCCTCCCTCTTCCCTTCCCTATCTTATTTTCTCTCTCTTTGTCTCAACTCTGTGTGTGTGTGTGTGTGTGTGTGTGAGAGAGAGAGAGAGAGAGAGAGAGAGAGAGAGAGAGAGAGAGAGAGAGATATACAAGAGCAGGTGGGCACACACCTATACATAGGAATCAGAGGACAACTTTTAGTTCTCTCCTCCCATGCCGTTTGGGGCAGTGTCTCTCTTGTTCTCACCTCTCTATGTATTCCCAGCTAGATGGCCAATACAATCCAAGGCAATCTTCCTGCCTCCCTGCCCATCTTCTTACAGGAATGCTAGGGTTAGAGATGTGCCTCATAGTATCCAGTTTTGTTCTGTGGGTTCAGAGACTGAGCTATGGTTGCCGGGCTTATGCAGCAAGCACTTTGATTTAATGAGGCCAAGACATCCCTCCTTGCTGCCCATTCTTTAGAAGAAGAAGCTGAGTCTCACAGAAGTTAGCCACTAGCTCTATGCTGTACAGCACCATGGTTGCTAAGGTGACACTGAATCTAATTTGTCCTTCTCCATCTTTTACATGTCCTGAATCATTTACAGTCTCCAGAATCTTCATGACTGGGAAGGAGGCATAGGACAGCTAAAGAATAAAAAAGCCCTAGTGTCATAATGACCAAGAGAAGACAAACCCATCAATTCAAAGATTCACAGAAGTAAGGCAGAAGTCATATGCTGGAGACGAGGGGCACTCACAACTCTCACACCTAACATCTAGACTCCTTAGCTTCTTCTTTCTCCCCCTTTCCTTAAATATTTTTGGGTGCCACATGGTAGGTGTTCAGTAGGCACTCAGAGACTGCCTGAGCCTAGATCCTTCCTTCTGACAGGAAAACCCTTCACTCTTTGAATATGCCTTAAGTTCCCCTAGATGCCCACCTACACAAGTGGTTTCTGAGCAGAGGACGCCTGTCTTCTCCTACACCACCACATCAACAGGAGCTTGCTGTGCTGGCAGCAGCCTGGTACTGTCATGGCCTTTGGAATGGCACCAAAGTACCTGAGCTTTCTGTCACTCCAAAGCCTCCCTCTGCATCGCCTGTAGCTGCTTTGTTTATGAGGGCACAGAGACACACAGCTCTGCCCAGGTTTGCTCTTACTGGGCTGAACACTGCCGCTGCTCTTGGCTCCCTTTCCCTCCTTTCAATGAAGGAGCGAGACTGACTGAGATTGATGGCTAAGACCCCTGCTGATGGAGATCTTGTGACGACACCTGCTTCATTTCACACATGGACCAGCTGGCATTCAGATAACTATTGAGTTGCCCACACCTGAGCCACATGAGCCTCCCAAGGTTTCCTGTGGCTGGCTGTCTTGGTCAGATGCAGAACTTAGCCAACCCCCCACCCCCACCCCCTGTTTGTGAACCACTCTTTGCAGATCCTTCATACACACATACACACACAAATACATACATACATTCACACACACACACACAGAGGATGCTGCATTTGAGAAATTAAATTATCCCGTGGACAAGTCATTTCCCACCTTAGACCCCAGATACCCCACTTACAAAGTAGAAGAACATTTCCATTCTATTCATCGATGAATTCAGTGTTCCCTTCCTTCCACGTGTAAACCTCCCCTGGCTCTGCTGAATCTTGGCAATGGGAAGGGTGGCAAAAGGGGTTTTCCTAACTGTCTACATCTATTTCCTGAAATTTTAAGACAAAAAACTTTGCTTCAAATATATAAAAGAGAAAATTGCAAAATCAAAATGAATAAATGTTTAATTAAATGTCTACATAATGGAATGTTACATAAACATCATTAATTGTTAAATTTGATATCCATAAAAATTTCATTATATTTGAAAACAATTTGTTCCCTAGAATTGCTCCCTCAGAAAGGATTTTTCAAATGTGTCCTGTGATTGCTGAAAGCTCACAGCCCTATTTTACTCTTTGCCAAATGCTTTCAAAAGCCAAACCATAAAATTCCCTTTCAAATGTATTACAGTTAAAATTATTAGTGTGGAATGTGGGTGAGTTGCAATCTACTTGGTCAGATGTAGGGTTCAAATATCTAAAAGTATGAGTATTCTGGGGGTGGCTGGAGAGATGGCTCACAGGTTAAAGACACATAGTGGGCTTGCAGAAGACCTGGATTCTGGCACAGCACAAGTCCCTGCAACTTCAGCTCCAGGGATCTAGCACCCTCTTCTGGCTTCTGTGGGAACTGTATTCATGTGTACAAACCCACACACAGGCGCACACAATGACTAAAATAAATAAAAACACAATCTTAAAAGAATGCTCAGGGGTGTTGCCTTAGAACCAGAACGAATATTTAACAAGGCAGTTTTTCTGTGCTGGGCTCCCATCTAAACCCTTTTGTGTACATTAGCTTGGCCAATCCTTGAGACAATCTCCAAGAATATACAGCTGTACCTGAGCACCCATGCTGGCATCTTTTACATCCACTGATTCAACCCTCATAAATCAAAACTATTTTGTACTAATTGTGTCTGCATGATATGCATATGGACTTTGGGGGTTATTACTACCTGAACAATACGCTATAGTTATCTGGACAGCCTTTATGTTGTATTAAGTATTTTAAGTTGTCTGGAAGTGATTTAAGATCAAGAGGCCCCGCTTGAATTGTGTAAGGGACTTGAACATTGGCAGATTTTGGTATCCACCAAGGGATCTTCAGTGCCCAAGATGCAAGAGGGTCATTATTCTACTGCATTATTCTCATGTTACAGGCAAGAAAAAGAGTTTGAATGTCAGTCATCCTCCACAGCGTCATGGCAGTAAGCTATAGTCAGAACTAAAACCAATGGCTCCAGGCTCAGGTTCCTCCTGACCTTACCAGATAAGATGCCCAGCAACCCTGGGTATTTCCAGAAGGGGAAAGTCCTGGCAGGCTGCAGAGGAAGGGATAGACATATCCAGGACTAGGAGTGTAAGTTGTACTGCATTAGATAGAGTGCAGCCTTTGTTTGCCTCTGCAATCCTTTCCTCTGCAGCTTTCCTCTGTCCAGAGGTCTCCTTCATTGATGACCCTCCGCCCCACCTATCAATGATATCAATAACTCATCACAATAATGAAGAACTAATAGCTACCAACAGTCCATCAACTGTTGGTCCGTAGTGCTTAACATCCTCCTGTTCTCACAAGAATCCATTGTATGAACAAGAGAGCGCTGAGGTGTTTTGGAGATTTGAAATATTTTTCCCCACGACATCAGCACTCAGTAGTGAATCACAGAATGCACACGCTTACTAGAAAGCTGACTCAGTTTCAAACCAGGGGACATGCTAAACAACTTCGCAAGCCACACATGGATTGCGTGCAAAGCAGAGCCCTCTCTTGCCTGTGGCTAACAGCCATCTCTCTGTGTCTTACTGTGAATCATGTGCTGCGCATCTTCTAGACTTCAGCTACATGCTTACGTATCTTAAGAACCTAATGACCTGTCTGTTCCTTCTCTCATATGTTTTGATGACTTCCTCTCTCTGTGTGGACAGACACAGAGGGACAGACACATTAGAGAAGTAATAACTCTCACCAGAGATGCTATGACTCCTCGAGCAAGGCTTAGCAGATACTCCTGAGATAGGGATAAGTGGTGGGGTACTTCCTGCCCCTCCCATCACGCCCTGCCCTTTGGCTGGGTTTCTTTCTGGGACACACCAGTTATACCTACTTCTACAGCGAGATGAATTGACATGCTACCTTCTCAGCCATGGGAAGTATTATCAGAAAGGAAATCTGCCTGAAGAGTAGCACGAGTCTGACTTGATGCTGTTTCTCTGGCTTTTGCTAAAGAAGAATCATGTTTGAAGTTATCCAGAAATCAGAGCTGGGCAATCAGCTGAGTTACTGGGGGACAGCACAGTGCTATCTTGATGCATGCCTGCCCAAAGCCAGCAGAACATTTGTAAGTAGCGACTCACTAAACTGTCAAGTGAAGAACTTAGCAGAAGGAGAATGGAGCCTCCCCTGAGAGCTGTGTGAAGAAATGTTGACAAGGGCAAGTTCTTACTTGCAAAGATGAGAGAATTCTAGAACCCTGAGGCTTCTCCCCAGCCCCAGCCTCAGCCCTGTTCTGTTTTCATAGCCGCCGCCGCTCATGACAAAGAAGCTCTTCTGTCTCGGAGAGAGCAGTAGAAACTCCTGGGGTTCAGTACTTTGGCTGCAAGGCTCTTGCTTCTGCATGCTACCAGCCTGTGTAGATGGACTCAGCAGCTACACTGTCCCAGAGAAGGATGGCTGGCAGATGGCCAGAATAACCCAGCCCCAGTGCAGGCTGGGAAGCAAGGAAACTGGGAAGCCCGTGAACTCAGGGCTGTGTGATCCTGGGCGATATCCATATTTTTTTCTGTTCTTGAATTTCATGTGTGAGATGATAATTACAACTATATCCAGATTATGTAGAATTTGTGCTTATAAGGTATTGCTAGTCTGTCTCGCTGTAACTCACATTGTCTGTGGAAGACTATTATAACTATTTACAGGGTAATACAGGCAAAATATTAAGCATAATGCTTGATGTATATTGTGTTATAAAGTAGCTCAAAATCACACTACTGTTATTAATATTAACAATTTGCTGTGGACCCTCACCATACTATTATTTCAGTACCCAAACACTTGACTTCTGTGGACAGCTATATGTTTAGTGAATGTATATAGTAGATCAATGGCTCTCAACTTCTTAATGCCACAGCCCTTAATACAGTTCCTCATGTTGTGGCGACCCCTCAACCACAAAATTATTTTTGATGCCACCTCATACCTATAATTTTGCTACTGTTATAAACTACAATATAAATACCCGACATGCAGGAAATCTGATATATGACCCCTGTTAAAGGGTTGTTTGACCACCAGGTTGAAAACCTCTGTACTAAATTGATCACAGATCACAATGAGACATGGAAGTGGGTGTATAGCCTCATCTACCTCTGAAACTCCAGACTTGGGCAGGCACCATTAACATCTAATTTAAGAAACCTCTAAAGTAGCATCCAGAAGGTCTGGGTTCACAGCCTAACCTTGCCACTTATTATTTGGAAGCATTAAGAACCCTTCTGCCCAGGGCTGCACATAGCTTCAAAGGGAAAACCCAAAGAAAGTAAGCTGAGCAGACCTTAACATTGCCTACACTGTGGCTTTGGGTGGGACACATCCCTCTCCCCTCCCTGCATTAAGGCTGGCTAGAGGAGAGGGGATGAGGGGAGTCATAGACACTGTAACATCGGCAAGCAACCTGCTCTTCTCAGCTTTGCCAGTCCAGTATCAAGGAACATGGAGGACTGGGCTACTGACTGCTCTCAAGCCTCGGGAGCTGTAATCAAAATATTCAAGTGATACCTCTCGTGGATGACACATTTCCATACCTTGAACCATATTTGCCTCAGGATCTGGTGGACTGAATCCCCAAGTCCAGCACAACAGACTTGGCCTATGAGACAGCATTCTGATGTCCAGGTCACAGGAGGAACTTGTCTACATAGTGATCAGTCATAGAGGTGGGGACAGACTTTGGTATTAATACTGCAGCCAGTCTTTAAAGATCAAATGATGCTGTGCAGACAGTGGCCATTATATGAAATAATGACTAAAGCCCTAGAAAAAACACAGCACTGCCCGGAATACTTCATAGGTACGGATAGCACACCGGAGGCCCCCTGTCTCACAGAATATCATAGCAGGAACAAGGTTGCAAGCTAAACCAAGCAGGACACACATAGAAACAATACTTGGCTGTAAGTCAGGCCAGGTTAACCACCTCCAAGATGTGGGACTCAGCCTCAGCCACCAATGATCCCACTCTTGTTTGCCCAGATTTGTCTCCTGAAAGTTTGACTGTTGTGCTGAGATAATACTAATATTTATTGAGCTCTCTGTACATGCCAGACACCGACTAAGCCCTTTGCATGTATCTGTGCACTTAATCCTCCAAATATCCCTGTGAGGAAAGCTTGCTAATTCTGTCTTGGGGAAAATGACACCCAAGAAAGGAAATAAGTCCCCCAAGGGCATCAGACTAGTAAATAACAGAGCAGGGGGTTGGCCCCAGACAGGCTGGCTCCAGTATCTGAGCCTTCTGCAACCACTCTGATGGTCCCTGTCTCATCCTAGGATACTAGAATGGAGTGGTGGGGGCGGGGGAGCAGGGAAACAGGAAAAGCCACCACCATCTGCTAAGAATGCTGGGAGACAGGGGAGCATTCAGCAGAGCAGAGGACTGTGGGTGACTTAGTGTGAAGCATCTGTGATCCCCAAGATGCAGAGCCTTCTTCGTGGTGACTTTTAATTCTCCTTGTGAATGTGAGCTCTGCCAGAGGATAAGCTAAGGCAGTGTCCTTAGGAAAAGAGGTGCTGAAGAGGGGATTTGCATTCCCCCACTTGAGAAAAGGAGACCTGGGGGCTCTTCTAGCAACAAGTCTCAAATGACAGGCAACAGCATTGCCCTCTTTAATTAAATGAACTCTGAGACGTCACACCTCCCTGTACGCTCAGACACTCTCCTACTCTCCTCCCTTTTGATCTCTGTAATTTCTTTTAAAGATCACACTGAACACAGTATTTTCTCTGTGAGCCACAGCCTAAAGAAATCAAATTCTAACCTGACCACAGCATTCGGAGTCACATCACTCCCATTATTAAAAAAAAATACTGTGTTCTCTCCTCTAATAACCGATGCCTCCAAGTTATGCTGGGGTCTAAGCTGGGGTGCCAGGCTCTGTGAGCTTGTTTCAGTTATTTCTTTTATTTTTCATTGGCTTGTTTACTTTCCTTTTAAGTGAAATGGCTTGTGGTTCTTATTGCCTTTAGAAGTGTTCTAAGGGCCTGGGGAGATGGATCAGTGGGTGGAGGGTTTGCTCTGTTAGCTGAAGGTGTACGCTAGCATCCTTAGCATCCATGTGCAAAGGCAGGGATGCCTACACCGGCCTGGAACCCCAGGACTGAAGGATAGAGGTGGGCGGATTCCAAGAGTTTGATGGCCAGCCAGCCTAGCAGCACAGGGAGCTACAGGGTCACTGAGAGACCTCCTCCCAAAGGAATGTGGCAAACAGTAAGAAAGGAAGACACCTGATGCTCTTCTCAGGCTTCTGCCTGGGCATTTGCACATACATGTGTGCTCGAGCACTAGTGCTCGCACACACTCACACTCATGCACACACACACATGTGTGCATGCATACCTGCACACCTACACACAGATACACACACATACACACACCTACACACACACACACACACACTTACTTCTAAGGACAACCCCTTTACATAGTCCCAAGTACTTAGAATAGGTACCTCTCTCATAAGTAGGCTCCTGGGCACTTCCAGTTATAAATCTGCCCACTCTTCAGTCGGTACATCATTGTCTCTGTGCCTAGATTATCAACGAAAAGGGCACAGACTGCACCTCCAGGGACCCTTTCTCACTGTGCACAAGGAAATGTTCAAGGAAATGTTTTGAGGTTGAATTAATAGTCTAGGAACTGATTCACAATGGGACTGCCTTAACTTGTTAAAATTTTAAAAATTGCCAAGGAAACTTGCCAAAGACACACACACACTTGGTGTATACATACACACATACCCATAAACACAAAAATATACCTATACATATGTTTGGCATATACATACACATACATATATACAGATTCTGTACTCTCTGTCCTAAGTCACTCTCTGGGTCATTATCTCCATTTTATCTCCTTAGTAATTATCACCATCTGAAATTAATATATTCATATGTATATTTGTTGTGGTTTTAATTTCTGAGAGCCTTGCTGAAATGCAAACTCACTGGGAGAAAGACAACCTGCCCTGTTCCAGCACAGTACCCCTAGAGACCAGGCCATAGGGACAAAGGAATGGCTGTTATGTGAATGGATGAGAGAGGCTGTCAGGCAGTTCTTTCTCACACCTAGACTTTAAATCAGGAAGTAGAGAGTGGTGTACCATTGACACATTCTAAAAGGAGCTGTCTGGGTCTCTTGGGAGACAAGAAGTCAGCCTCAGGGGAAGGGGAGTAGGGATGGTGACTCATGAGCCTGTTTCTGGCAACAGCAAGGACAACCCCCCCCCCCACCACCACCACCACCAAGCTTTACGTCTGTGTGTTCACGCCTGGGCAGCAGGTGCCATGACAGTAAATGATCCTGTACTGTTCCTCTCTTCCAGATAGCTGGCAATGGAGGGGAAAATGCATCTACACTGACCGGTAGCCACTACCTCTTCACACAAAGGAGAACAGTTCTTGGTCTGGCTCCCAGCATTGGGGAGATATCTGTTTTCACTCTTAGAGGAGGAGAATAAATAAATCATGAAACAAAAGGAAGCAGTTAAGTGTTGAGGGTCAGAAAAGCCCTGATGGCAGGGCAGAGAGATCTGAACCCAACAGGGAAATCTGGTGCTAGCTGAGCAGCCTTGGGCAGGACATATCAGCTCTCTGAGTTTGTGCGCTTGCCATCTGCAGAGCCTACCTTGGAGCAGGGTTACGGTGAGGATAATGGATAAGGAAGCATGCAGTCAATGCCTGGCATGCAGCTGCAGCCCTGTCTAAGCGCCAGCTCTCTCCTCAGTCCCCTTGGGGAATGTGCTCCCTCTTCTAAGTGTCTTCATCTCCCCTACTGGGGCTCTGCTCATTAATATATTCAAGGGAGTTCACTGGTGACTGTATCGCTTGCCAGTTAAAAGAACAGCATCCACTTTCAGACTGCTTATAACCCTATCAAAGCTCCATCACTCAGTAGGTGTGTGACCTTGGAAGGGTGGGTAATCGCTAGGGACTCCAGTTTCCAAAACAATGCAGTGATGCTCAGCATGGAAAGAGGATAAATGCATACTGCTGCTGGCATGTGTTTAGAGCAGTGCCTGCTTCCTCTAAAACTTACTCCAGCCCAAATGTCCTCATGGTCCCTCTGTCCCCAGACCTATCTGCTGTCCCTCCATCATAGCAAATTCCTCTGTGGACACAGTGCTCCTGACTAAGTTGTGTTTTCTCCCTACAACACCACCATCCCTTATCTTCCTGTAACTGGCACCGCTTTGCTATGTAGGTTCACCCTTGGGGCCCTCTTCAAAGGGAGCATTTTGTTGACTATCCAACCTCAACTTGCCCTTTTATCCCAAGACAAACTCCCACCATATTAATTTCAGAATATCTCTTATGATACAAAATTAGTTTTCTTATGTGGTTAGTGTTTTCATTGTCTCACCCTGTCCCACTGCTATGTAGCCACCCAAGAATAAGGACTGGCCTGCCTCTCTCTTGAAAGTGTCTGGTGTATAGTGAGAGGTGAATGAATGAATGATTGAATATGATGAAGGACCTGGTCCCATGCAGTATTTTCTTGGAATTCTGCTACTCTATGCCCTGTCTGTGATCTTTGGTAAAGGCTAGTTTCTAAAACTCTTTGCCCTTTCCTCTAAATATGGAACCCAGCTAACTGTGCACTTGACAAAGTCCAAAGATAGCTCTCTCAGGCCCTCAGAGGGTTCTTGTGAAGAACCCTCTGTATTCCTGTCACAGGACATTGAATTCTGCCTCCTGAAGGTGCTGGAGCTGCCACATGCCTGTCTCAAAAGGTCACAGAAGCTGGACCTTCCTCTTTCCATAGCCTTCCAGAATGGTCCTCTCCGGTTGAGGCTTCATCTTCTCTCTGGATGATCAGAAACCTGGATTCCAACCACACTCAAGGGAGGAGTCAGTCAGTCATTCGTAGCAAGGGTCTGTGGCAATGAACTACTCTTGGCTCTGAGGGTTTCCCCTCAGCTGAGGGTTTGCAAGTGGCTTTGGGGCACAAGGAAGGATTGCCACTGGGGTGTTACCCTAGTGTTCCAATAAACCTTTGCAGGCAGCATGAGAACTGCCCACTTTCTAGAGAAATGTACTTGGGTACAGGAGACTTTCATGCAAATAAAGATGTGTCTGAGGGCTTGAA
Organism: Mus caroli; assembly: GCF_978045245.1. Lineage (NCBI taxonomy): Eukaryota > Metazoa > Chordata > Mammalia > Rodentia > Muridae > Mus > Mus caroli. The sequence continues at coordinate 88,923,750 of NW_028227268.1, read as the reverse complement.
GCCAGAATAAAGTATAGACTTCACTAAGGACTGGGGCCTTGGATAGACCCAACAGTAAGTGCTGGTTGCTGTAGAAGATGTGTAAAAGACCTCAAAGGCAGTGTTCTGTGGGCTAGAAGCATGTGGAAAGGCTTACTACAACCTGCAAACCCAGCCCAGTCAGATAGCTGTGACCCTGGATAGCCTATGACACTTCTCTGAGCCTCAATATTCTCACCTTGGAAATAGACATAATAATCCTTCCCTAACTTAAGATGTAGAGTTAGCTCTGAAGATAGTGCCTGCCCTGTGTGAGGATCCAAGTTCAGATTCCAGGCACCCACTGAAAAGTCAGTCATGGTATCTCATATCTGTTAACACTGGCACTGGGGTAGAGGGAGATGGAGATTGAGACTAGAGCTTGCTGGCCAGTCAGTCTGACCAGTTGCTGTGCTCTGGGTTCAATAAGCGACCCTACCTCAAAAGGGTAGAGAACAATAGTACAATGCCAGCCTCTGGCCTCAATGTTCATGCACACCTGCATGGACATGTGCACACACATACATTACACACACACACACACACACACACACACACACACACACACACAAATATTAGAGGGAAATGAGTGAGAGAATACATATAAAATGCTTAACACCATACTGAACACAGCAGGACAACTCAATTAATGGAATCTGTTGTCATTTTGGTTGAATTTATTTTCACTGGCTTTTCCCTGTGAGATCCAACAGCTCAAATTTGTTCTGCTCCTTCTAGATGAAATTCTCTCACAAATGATGTGTCTTCCCTAAATGGAGGAGAACTGGCATTCCCCCTCCAGCTGCTGAGGCATTAGGAAGATGTCAATAACCTTTGTGTAGATCACAGTCTAGAGAGGTCATATGATTTTCCTCAGAGCTGTAAGACAGAGCCAGGACTACCTACATACCAGGGTTCAAACCTACTCTCCTGTAATTATCCTAAGGGATTCTTCCAGAGTCAGGAGGGAGGAGAGAGACTCTGTTTCCTGCCCTGGGAACTGAATGCCAAAGGATACAAAGCCTCTTACATCCCAGTCATGTTCAGTAGACAACTCTAAGGTTACAGTTAGGAGCTAATCTTCCCAGAATCCTTCTCTACTCCAGAGAGACAAGACATTTAGGAAATGAATTCTGAAAGGCCTCCTCCTATGCCAGAGATGTTCCCAGTGTTCCCATTATCACACCAATGATTCAAGGTGCTTCTAGAACTCTCTGGAGAAGACAAGGATGCTGTTCTGATGCTAGTCACCACTGACTGGGTCGGATGCTCATTAGAAAGCTCTTTGTTGTCTTCATCTTTCTAGCCATTGAGAAGATGGTGTTCTCATTACACTGATGAGGAAACAGAGGCTTGAGGGGACAAGAGTGGTCTCCCAGTGTCACACTATGTAACAGATGAACTGGGGCTCTATTGGAACCTGAGATTACCAAAGCCCCCCTTCCTCATCTCTCTCTCTCTCCTGTCCTCTCTTTCCCTCCTCTGTCTCTCTCCTGTCCCCACTACCTCTCTCTTCTCCTCTCCTCTTCTTCACTCCCTCCCTCTGTCCCTCCTTTCCTCTCTCCTATGAGGTCATACTCTTCCTTCTATGAAGGTCCTAGCAAGTTCCTTGCACACAAGCAGGAAAAGGCCACTACTCCTCTTTTCTATTTATGGCTGTCCTCCTTACTTGGGAGAACATGTCCCTTTGCCTGCCATCAAAGACCTACCAGCTTTAGTCTAAGGCACTCTCCACATGGCCTGTTATCACCTTAGACACCCTACTTTCTTGTGCTTACAGAAGAAACAGAATAGCAAGAGTCAAGGGCTCCTGCTCTCTGGGTTACTTCAATGGTGTTCCCATACTCTTCTGTACCTTGCTCAGTTTCTGAGTCCACACAGAGGAACATAACTACACTCAGGGTTAAAGACTCCTTTCAGGTAAGAGTCAACTGTTTACCAAGCACTGGTACCTGATGAGCTCTTTAGAGATGCTAATTATGAGCCCACAGACCTACAGGATTAACTAGAGAGCTAGCTTGTCACTCTATAAATAAGACCCCACAAACAGGAGTGACTCTTCTCAACTCTCAGGGGACTCACATAGAAGGGATGGCTTTGGGAACAATTCTCATTTCCCAGCACTTGTGCCATACCCTATGGACACCACGGGGAACTTTGAGGCCTTCTGGACATGTGTGTGTGTGTGTGTGTGTGTGTGTGTGTGTGTGTGTGTGTGTGTGTGTGTGTGTGGTGTGTGTGATCAAGGTTGCTGGATGCTCCCCTTGGACTCAGCAGGGCCAGGTGGACTGGTGATTTGTGCTTCTCCTGAGTGCTCAGAGGGGCTCAGGGTGCAGGTTCTGGAATCATGCTTGAGAACTATGACTGGAGGGCCTGAAGATTGCCTGCTGGGCCCAGCTGGTTAGTTCATATAATAGGCATGCCAGGCAGAATATGACAGAGGAATGGGCTCTGAGCCAGGGTAGCTGAAGGCAGTGCCAAGTCTTATGGGAAATACTGTGCTTCATCAGACTGGGGTGACATGGTGCAGGAATGCCGGAACTTTGTTCTTTTTTGAAAAGCAATGAGTCTGTCTTTTACAGGAAAGCTAGAGTTTAAATGTTAGCAATGAATCCACATGTTTTAAACATTCAGACCACCAAATCACAGCCATATGTTGAATCTGGCTTTTAGACCACAGACTTGGGGCTTTTGTATTGCTCTGCCCACATGTCCCCAGGGGTCCTAGACCTCAGTGGGCACCAGCCCAGCAGACTGCAGTGGTTCATGCCACCAGAGAAATCAGGAAATGTAACCAATGAATATTTTAAGACCTTTTCAGACTGTCCACATTGCAGAAGCACTCCCCAAAGCTAAAACTAAAGCTCACAGCAAGGCTGTCTGTGAGCTGGGCAAGGGAACAATTCAACATGGCCCTTCTTGTCATAGACCAGAGGAGTGACAGAAAAGTCAAGCCCTGCTGCTTGTCCTGGCCCATCCTTATGCCCAAGCCCCCTTTTGAGCTGCTAAATTCAACAACCATGTTTGTTATATGCATGAGACTCATCCAATATTCTACAGATGGTCTCTTTTAATTCCATAATTCTATGAAGGGATTGTTGCCACGCCAACCGTCAGCTGAGGAAGAAAACTGACCCAAGGGAGAGACTACATATCAGGATGCCAGAGGAGTTCAAGGTCAGCCATAGGAGTTCCTAACACTTCCTCCTGGAAGTCTGGTTGGTAGTTCGATGGCTGCTTGAGCCAGGGTATATACAGCATGCAGCTCTGAGGCTTCCGTGTCTCTGCCACTCTCAAGGCTGAGCCCTGTCTGCCCTAGAAAAGCTATAGACAGGGAGCCCCACCATCTTGGTATACATTTCATCCACCTCACCAGAAGGGAAGCAAGGACGGAAAATTACAGTCTTCTCTGAAATATGGAAATAGATGCTTGCCAACAAGTTCAAATTTATGCTAATTTCCCAGTACCTCAAGTCATTCCACTTGAACATCTGTGTGGTTCACGGACGAGTGCATGAACTGCTGCTAATCTGACATGAATTGTGCCTGCTGCACAGACCCATGTTTCTGGCCATTTGTGGATCTTCTTCCCACCCACCTGGTCTTCCTCAAAGTTAATTAGACCATGGGAGAGGCATGGATACACTTTGTGATTCAGAGGAGCCAGAAGCCATGGGGGAGAGAGGCTAGACAGAGGAAAACTGTATTTTTCCTGCCTTGACAGCTGATTTTTAACTCCCTCCTCCATCACTTGTGCACATGTTCCCATAAATAAGATATATGACTGACTTTCTCAGGTGTCAACATCCTAATGAGGGAATCTGCTTTCTGACACCTTGGAAAAGGTCAATAAAGAAAAAAGAAATTAGAGACAGGCTGGCATCGTCCTCGGGCTGAACTGTCTTCGAGCATGCCAGCCGCTTGGTAGAATTGTTATTTTGCAACTGCAGAGCAGATGTGAAGCTCAAATGATACAGTGGAGTGTTATTTTGGAATGGTGCATATTTTTAAGTTGGGGGGTAAAGGCTGCATCTTGACATTTATGGTGGCAGGGCTCCTGCCACACAGCGACCTGCTGTTAAGCACAAACTCAAACAGGCAGTGCCAGACAGAGAGGGAGCCTAGTTCTGATCTACCAGGGCCTGGCCAATCCCAGTTCTCCACCAGAAGAAAGCTAATAATGATGAGTCTTCTGGTCCCTGTGACCTGTCCAGCGTGTTTATTCAAGGCAACCATCAGATCTTATCTAACCCATGTAGGTGCATGCCCTTGATCGCACAGGTATTAATAGTTAATATCAAATCCAGAAGCTTTGAGATGATCAAGCACTCTGCTGGGTCTGACCCCTCCTTATCCCAGCATGCTTCTCTCCCTCTGCACACCCCCTTCAAGCTTGTGGGTCTTCAGTCATCTGCTTTCACTCCATAGGGTCTTTGTGCGCAGGAACGCTCCTCTCTTAGTCTTTCTCTGTCTCACTGACCGTCTCTCTGCTCTATTGGCTCTGGTGGATGTCATAACACCTGTTCCACTGAGCACAGACTCTCTCTTGTTGCTCATTCCTGAGAATATAAGTCTTAGTGGTGTGTGTGTGTGTGTGTATAAAGGGGTTCTTATCCTTTACATGAAGATATTTGGAGCAGACAACTCCAAGCTGGGGTGGGAAGTTATCTTGAACATTCTAGAAGCAACTGTGGTAGTTCTGCCTCCACCACTGGAACCAGCAGTAACCCCAAAGTTATGGGGAAAAAAATGTTTCTAAGATTTGCTCAATGTTCCATGAGAAACGAAGTCACCCCAAGCTGAGTGCCACTGGCCAGGAGATAGCCACGGAGCTGGCACTCAAAAAATGAAAGTATCACCCACTCTCCAGTAACCTTTTCTCCTCCTCCTCCCTCCTCCCTCCTCCTCTGCCTTCTTCTTTGTACTGAATCCCCTTTTTATAAAACAGTGGAATACAAAATATAGGAGAACATGGTGTGCCTTATAGGGATCATGGGACACATAAGAAACTTCCAAAGGTCTAAGATGCATGGGGGTTGAAGAATTTAAAAATAAGACAACTTTGCCTTTTAATAGCCAAGAATCCTGAGAAGGTAATATGCTTAGACTTTCTGCTTTATCATTTGGAGAAGCAGAAATGACTGTGTCAACTCCATAGACTTATGACAGAGAGTAAAGGACTTAAAATGAGCAAAATGCATTATTCAGTGCCTGGCAAACAGGCAAAGCTGTCCCTAAGCTTACTTATCTTGGTTCTTTCCGTATATTCTTCAGGGACTTTGTCAGTGAGATGAATCCCTCTATGTAGTCTTACTAACGCTATATGACAGCAGATATTCAGGCATGGAGTTTCTAGGAGTAACATATTTACTTTATGCAAGAGGAGAATCCAAGCGATTCACTTAAGGTGTAGCTGTCCTGTATACTTAGTTGATTGATAGTGGACAGTGAGCTTAGAGGCCCAGCGATGTTTCATTCTGCAGGGATTATGGTCAAGACCAGGGCATTCCAGGCTCACAATGGTAGTGGAATAAGCAAGCATCTGTTTGCTTTAAAGCTTAATTGGTCTCCCAGATGTTGAAGGTTTCTTTTGAGAGTTTTCACTCTTGGCCTCACTACTGCCAAAGGGGGATGTTCACGCCTCCCATCTGACATTGGAGAATCAGTTAGGAATCCTGGGAGAAAGTTGTGTGTAAAGCCGTAAGTTCAGGCAAGACTAGTGGAGGAATGAAAGTAGTACAAACTCTTCCACCGTACAAAGTTATAACAACTTCAACCTTTACCTTATGAGATTGTTGTGGGCATTAAATGAAGGGCTTAGAACAGAGTCAACTCAGTGCATGCCGCTGTTATCATTATTGGCCCGTTTTTGAACTGTGAGCTCCAAGGACCGTACAATTTCATTCAATTCACACATTCTCAGGAAACAGACTTTTGACTAAGAGAGAGAATCTCAAGTGAAGGAGTTGGGAACTATCTTTCCAAAGTCACTCATCCAGGAACAGATCCATCTTTTGAGTTTGGTAAACTTTCTTAAGGGGTCAGATTTTTGTTCAGCAAAGATAATGCGTGTTAGACTCTGGGAACTATTTTACTGCCTTACCACCATTGTTAAATTCTTCACTGTGCTTTCAAAACAACCATGAGGCATCATGTAAACAGACAGGACTGAAGTACAATAAAACCTTATTGATAAAAACAGTTACATGGCACAGTCTGTCAGTGCCCAGAAGCTGGGCAGCAACTACCTACTCGCCAGATAGGAAGCTTCCAGAACATCCAAGCTGCTGTGTTGGCAGAGTGGTGGGTGGTGGGAACCCCCGTCTGTGATGGAAAGCTTTGTTTGATTTTTCTCTAAGTATGTTTGAATTATTAAGTGCCTGGCTCATTAAGTGAAGGGTGCTGCTATAATTCTGTTGCTGGAGACAAAATTGCTATTTAAATTGAGTTTTGCCAATTTAGCTAATTTACTAAGTGGGCATTGCCATGTCTTAATTATTATCCACTGATAAGAGATTATTCAAGGGGACATTGCCATGTGGGTCTAGCAAGTCTGCATAGGCTGGAGGCGTGAGCCCCCTAGGAGGTCTGCCCATTCTGGAGAAAGCTAGATCCTATCGTAGATCACCAGCCGGATAAGTTTTCCAGTGCTGTTTGAGGTTCTGCTAAGTCATAAGGGAAAGAAACTCAATAATCACTCCAAAAGCGAAGTGCTGTTGACGCTCCCCTCCCCTAGCGACACACAGAGGGTGCCATAGATGGCACCATTCATCTCGATTAGCTCACAACTGGCAGTTTCCCTACCTGGGCACTGGATTTCTAAAACCAGCTGTGAATTCTCTAATAAATCAATGCAGCTTAAGGTGCCTCATTATCCTCATCTGCATGGTCACTGCATGCAGGGTCAGGATTAGGATGAGTCCAGTGATGGACCCTAAACCTGCACAATGCTCCTTACAGGCCTCTCCCCAATGCCTCTGTCCTTGAACGTCAGCACATACTCCATCCTAGCAAATCCCATTCCATTCTCAACGGCACAATGCGCAGCCGTGTCAGCGCTCAGGGTTCTCAGGAGGTCCCACGCTCCTGTAGATGAATTCTATGTGCGCAGTTGAAAATGTAAACACTGTCGATTTGGTTGCTCTTCTCTCTAAATGCAGACAGGTGTTTGTGTACTGTTTTCTCATGACTAGGAAACAATTATGGGGCTCTTTTCGAGAATGCTTGGGAAACTGAAAGACACTTCTGTTGCATTGTTTGCCTTCACTCCGGTCAAGAAAAACACCCTTGCTAAACTCCTCGAGGCTGGAGACCTGGCCTTTTATTAGTGTGTTTAGAGGCGTGAAACTGGAACCATTTAAGGGCAGAGCTGATCGTGAATGCTGTTTTCTGTCTGCTCTCCTGGGTAAATGTCATTCCTAATTATTATTGATCTGCAGGACTTTTGAGTTATAATGCCTTGTTCTTGTAGGTATGTCTGACTTTTGATGGTTTTAGAGAGCCCATTTTTCTCCTATGAAGTCACTGTACTGTGCACAATTTGACAAGTTTTAAGACATAATGTAGCAGTTGGGGCTTTAAGCAAAATAGCATGGTGATGAAAGATGGCTTCCCTGTGTGTGCAGTGTTCATCATGCCTCCATAGGAAGACCTTTATTTCTCCACGGAGTAGGTAGGACATGACAAAGCATGTTCTTCTCCATTGACACACTTTGGTGTTCACATCTTCATGTGGAACCCATGCTTCGACTTGGTAATTCCAATATCCAAAGGTAGCTTTAGAAACAGGTTCTCCTTCTAAATGTCTCGACCTTATTGGCTGTTTAGCGTGTCAGCATTTGGAAACTGAGCACAAAAAGGAAGAAATAGGACATGGAGTGAGCCAGTCTTTGGACTGGCTTTAGAAGAAACAGAGTGAACACAGGGGCAGGGAGGGGTGGGGCAGCTTCTCTACACTAAATGGGAGTTGAAATCATCCCCTTGGCTGATTTTAAAACTTTGATCCCGTAATAGATAGAAGACTGCATATGGCATACGGATTCATTGTGAACTTACAATAGCTAGGAGGTCTGTAGGCTGTTCTTATACACTAACCACCCTCTAAAGGAAGGAGCTCTTACACAAGCCTTGCCCTGCTGTTGACTTGCCTGAAGCTTAACTCTCCAGGAAACAGATCCCTGCCCCAGTTCTCATTAATATTCACTCCTTTACAAGATATGACTTCTTGTCTAATGACCACATCAGTATGTCAGCAACTAAGGTCCATGGTCTGGATCACTGTCTTCTGATCATAATCACCTTGCAAGCTATTTTCTTGCTATTGATTTTTAATCAGAACCCATAACCAAGTCTAAAGTGGTTGGTTTGGTACCATTTCCTACTTCATTTGACTGATTACAGATGATGCCTATCACATAGGTAAGAGGGGAAGGTGTGGCCACAGCAGGAGAGTGAGCATTGCCCACTGCTGACCCTGTAAGGCTCACACCAGCAGCCCTTCACATACAAGGTCACATTTAATGGTGAGTCATACTGCCACTCATCCACACATTTAATCCCCGCACTTGGGAGGCAGAGGCAGGACTGCGGCAAGTTCAATGCCAGCTGTGGCTACGAAGTAAGACTGCCTCAAAACGCTAAGACATTTACAAAAGAAGGAAATAGTAGCCCCTAAATCAGTGAGACCTTAGCACTAGTGATATGATAGTCTAGAACTGGCCATGGCCAGACTTAACAAAGGGGATGATCTAGACATCCAGGAAGCAAAGACAGTGTTTATGGGAGATTAGAGCATTCTGTTGCAGGGAGGAGTACGGAGCTGACATACTATATACTGCACATGGGTATAAATTTCTTCACTACCCAGGGTGTGGTATTGGAGACTGGGAAGTCCCGCCCATTGAGGTTAGTACTTAATGGCAGGAAAATAGGTAATTAAATGCAAATTAGAGAGCTGGGATTGGCTGTGATCTGTCCCAGCAACCATGATGCTTGGAGAAGAATGTGAATCAGTTCAGGAGACTGGGTGAGGAGGAGCTAGGGGTGTGTGGGGGGGGGCAGGGAGTGAGGAGGAGAGGGGACGGAGCATCTTCCAAGGACAGCACTAGTCCTGACCCCAAAGGTCCTAATTCAATCCCATTTCTCCTGAAAGAAGAAAGTAAAGAGCACCAGCTCACCTCAGTTCCTCACCTCAGGTCATAGACATTGCTAAACAAACACTTACTGGGACCTGATCCCAAATCCCTGGTCTTTAGTTCTTAACCCAGAGTACATAGCCATACAAGTGGGCACTGAGCTATCACAGTGTTGACCAATAGGTGCATGACACAAAGGCACGTCGGCATCCTCGGCCCTAGACACTATTGTTAGCCACAGCTTCTTCAGCCGAGTGAAGAAGACAGACATCACATGAGGCCCCTCAGTACTGAGGACACCAGGAGTGCGTGGTGCAGAAGGGTTGGATTCTCCCTCCAGCGTACTCGGCTCATTCTTCCCTGTAATTATGGCAAGCCTGGACTCCAGCCACCTACATCCATTCCCTGCCTTGTAAATCTGCACGTTGAAGGAACTCTAAGAAGGGAGAGCAAAGGGCAGCAGCTGCCTGGAAGTCAAGACGAGAGTGTCTAACCTCACAAGTGCTTGAAGGCTGCTGTGCACTCAAGTTCTCTTAGCTTGGCGAGGGTTTCAGAACAGGGCCAGTGAGGTCTCTTGACTTTCACATACACTGTTCTTTCCCACAGGGAGAAGGTCAAATCAGGCCAGGAGAGGGAATGGTTTGGACTCGTTCCCGATGCATTGTTTCTGAAAAGGTGGACAGATGAACAGGCCCCTTTCCTGGATGAATACAGTGTCACTATTAGCATAATACAAAATCCTGTCTTCATTTTTGCTGACTTTTGATGCTGACTCGGAAAGATGACTAATGTATGCTGCCGAGAGAATTGTCTCCTTGCTACACACTAGAGCTACGTATGGATGCCAGGCATTGCCACAAGCAAATGAAATGACCAGGCTTAGCGGTGGTACCCCAGGTGCCAATATTTACATAGCCCCAGAAGATCTTAATGTACAGCCAGGGCTAGGAACCACAACCCTGCCAGATACAAGCTACCCTGCTATGCTCCAAGTGGAGGAAGCTGCTAGTAAACAGAACCTGGTTTCCATAGCAACACAGCCTTCAGCTTCTCTCCCTTTCAGGGCACACTCAAATGTAAATCATTGTGTTTCCATGCCCTTATCCCCAGCCTGTTTCTGGTGATAGGACCAGGATTGAGGGTGTCCCTTGAAGTGACTAGCAGATGGGACTGAGGTCAGTGATAAACCTTGCCTGTCAGATCTGCTCCCAGAAACATTGCTTTCCAGAGAACGGCAGACAGACCTGAGTATGCCAAGGAGGTTAAGACTTGACAGAGAGGCCACAGGGAGGCTTTTTTTCCCCTCAGAATAGCTACAGTTTGAGGATACAACATTAGTGCTAGAGCATTTTGTACTTATTTGGGGAGTTTGGTCCCTGAGAAGTTTATGAGATGCCTTTTAAATAGCCAATAAAGCCAGCGATTAAAACAAACAAACAGACATTGTGTGCATGAGTGAATATTTTTATATTTATAAGGAAGGATCTGACTAGATGGAGATGGTCACCTTTCATATTAGTCGCTCCCAGAGGGCTGGAATCAGGGAACTCACAAACAGCACTTGGCCTTCTTTCCTGTTGGTAAAGACTGCATTGTGTTCTCCAAAGAGCATAGGGACAGTGGTTGGTGAACTCAACCTGACTCTCACCCACAAGTGAGTCTTACACATCCCAGGTCTAAAAGACCCAAAACCTCAGATGTAAGAGTGATGCTGGTCTGTGACACTTTCCTGAGCTCCCTGCCTCCCGGGGGCAGGGGTTGGGTGTTGGTCATTACTGTGGGCTCTTTCCCCATGTGGCAGCCACCGTCTTTCTTCTCCTAGTCCACATCAACAGTCTGCCTCTTCTCAACTCCCCTTCAGTCCAACCTTTGCAACCTCTTGGATGAGCTCCAATCTGGTATTCCACCCGCCCTTGGTTCCCATCACATTACATTCCTCATTCACTGTACTCTACACTCTATACCATGTGTGCATGTGCATACACATGCACACATGCACACATGCACACACACAGAGGAGATGCTAAAGATGCAGGCTAACCCTTGATTCTAATTAGGCCTCTGTCATCTTTTCATTATCCTTACCCTACTTTGCCTCCCACTCAGCACTTAATACCATTGGACAAACCTTCATGTGTTTATTGTATCTGTATCTAGGTCCCCACTGAAATATGAACATCAGGGTCAAGACTCTGGTAGTCGGTGCTATGTTCATAACGCCTAGAACTACTCCTGACTTATTGAGCAGTGAATGAGTCAGTCAGTGCTGTTTTCCCTAACCTCACCATAAGCAAGAAGAAACAAAGGAAGGAAGAGGCAGTTGGGAAATACTTCAGAAGGATTTCCTACAGTGTTCTCTCTCTCTCTCTGTCTCTCTCTCTCTCTCTCTGTCTGTCTCTGTCTCTGTCTCTGTCTCTCTCTGTCTCTCTGTCTCTCTGTCTCTCTCTTTCTGTGTGTGTGTGTGTGTGTGTGTGTGTGTGTGTGTGTGTGTGTGTGTGTAGGATCAGGCCAGAGATGCCATGGCACTTTATATTAAGCTCCAACAGCCACTGAATGACTGAAGTGGAACTAAACCCTTCTTTGATCTTACCTGAGAGCACTTTCCACTAAACCATAAGACAACTACATCTCACTATGTGCCAGATAGTTGGTGCACGTGGATATGTGGGAAGGACTGCTTCCAGGATGTCTAAGATCAAGTGACAAAGGTGACAAGTATCAGTTTTGATCTGCTGAGGGATGGCAGTGCCCAATGATGGCAGTGTCAAGACAAGCCCTGGGAAATGACTCTGGATTGGTGCACTTTGCCCTGACCTACCATTGAGGTCAAGCCTGTACTCTGATGGCTGTTGTTAATAATACCTTTCGCTGCACACATACTATTTTTCCTAACCCTTCTCAGTATGCATCTTTATTTGTAAGATGCTTTCCTGGGACTGGAGGAGTCTTTCATGATGGGTTTATCAGGCTTAGCCCTGATATCAAGGATGCCAGCTGCACTATAAACTTGTTCATGAGCTGAGCTGATCAGGAGGGAATTGAACCCCCAGATTTCCCTGCCAATTTTCCCTGTTTTCTTTAGTACAGTGTGGCTTCCTGGGGACCTGTCAGGACAGAGAGTGACCCACAAGACTGAATGGAGATGTGTTCGTGGTTCATACTTGTCTTCCTTACTTGATTTCACTTTGCCAGCGGTTACTCCTATGGCTAATTTGTCAGGAGCATGGAGCAAAAAAGAAATGCCAGGCCAAGGAAGAATGGAGAACATGAGGAAAGTAACCAGGAGAGGCTACTTACCCCTGGGAGGCAGGTGGGGGGCTTTCCACTGAGCTTCAAGGTTAAAGTCACAGTTGAGAGAAACAACTGCTCTAGGAGTTAATAATTCAAGGCAAAAATTATCACAAAATTTAATTGTTCTCTGTCAGCCACTGCTCATCTTTTGCCTTCCATTATTTTGCACAAATTGACTTGGCTGTATTTCTCAGCCAGCACATCCATTCTTAGAGGACTTTCCTGTTATCTATAGCCTGTTAATATGTTCATCCTTCACCTTCCTGAGTGATTCTAGGCAGCTTTTACTCATTTGGAGTGACTGAAGTGCTCATTGGCTAGGAAGTGGGAAATTGCCCATGATGAAATGTCACACATTACCCTAAGGGGCTGTGAGGCTCCTGGAGGCTCAGACAGGCAATGTTAGCTTTGAGTTCATGGGGAATGGATCAGAGCCAGTGTTGCTTCTAAAATCCTGTGTTAGTAACCATCCATACTTGGCTATTTAAATATGAATGAAATAACAGTAAACAGAACCAAGTTCTTCCTCTCCTCATAGTCAGTTAATTTCAAATAGGCAGGCATAGCACATTGGTAGCACCAAATAAGATCCCTATGACCAGAAAATAGTCTGTTAGACAACCCTGGGCAAGAACTTCTGCAATCAAATTAGGATGGCTTCTTACTTTTCCATCTCCTTCCACGAAAAGATGAGCTAAGGGAGCTGTGCACAGTGTGTTGAGATCTGCTTTGTGGAAAACTCAGTGTGAAGAGCTTTATTAGTATCAAGTCATACATATGTGGGATGATCTTGTGGGTATCACGGAAGGATGACACAGAAAAGACAAGGTACTTGGAGGTTTGCTCAGGAATGTGGTAGGATTTGAACTCAAGACCAAGGCCACCTTCATCCTCACAGTGTCTCACTCTGATTGGCAGTTTTCAAACAGTCTTTGAACTGGCACAAGGATAGGACATATTGGTCTCCAAAATTTTCCTTGAAGAACTCCATTCTCCTGGGCCAGAGGTGACCCAGGTTGACATCAACTGTCTTATCTGCTCTACTCAGGGCAGAGAGATAAAATAGGGACACATTGACAGTCATCAATTGGCCTATTTCTAGATCAACCTCAGCATAATTAATAGTACAGTTATCTGCTAATTATTCCACAATTTGAGCAGGACTACAAGTACCAGGGGCACAGAATGAGCTTCATGTGCACAATTAATAATTTTCAACACCAAGTAATTATGTGTATGGTATTTAACCTAATAACATTAGATGCACATTATCAGGCTCTGATTGCTGTTTTCTTCCAGCCGCCCACTCTAGGATCACTGTTCTCGATAACATAGACATAATGCACTCATACATCATGTTGGCTTGTTTTTAGATCTCTCACATCCCTAATGAGTACAAATGCAGTCAGACCTCTATGTCTATGTGTCCTTTGCTGCCGTGACTTTTGTTAGCAGTTCCTGCCCCTACTCTCAAGATCCTCTTTGCAATGTACTTGTATGTGTAAGAGTTTTATTTTTAATATGCTTCTTTCAAAACTTCTCTTGCTGAGCTATGATGCTATTCTCCCACTGTATCCTAACCTCTTTGTAGTAGGCCATGCTTCACGCCACTCACTGATGTGGTTCTTCTGCCCAGAAGCATTGCTCTCCTATCTTGGATGTATCCGCATCCTAATGAAAAGACTAACCCAGGACTCTGCTGTAACTAGAGCGGTGAAGCTTAGGTGGCATGAGAATAGTGCAATGTTCTGGTTTGAGAGACTGGGCAGGGCTCAGCAGACCTGGTCCACTTTGTTGAAGTACAGGATCTTAGGCAGCGTGGGCAATGGTCAGAGCAGGGAAAATGGTCTGGTTCACTTTGGGGTGGATGTATTGAGCCCACTCTCCTGTGAGAGGAGGGGACTGTCAAGAACAAGTCAGCCCACCTTTGCCATGAGGTGTGGTATCTGTGACATAAGACTAAGTAGACACTACCTGTAGAGGGACAAAGAATTCTTGCAGTATTTGGTCTATCCTTAGATAGGGCAAGTCCATAGGTGGTTGGCATGAGTCTACAAGAGGAAAGGAATTGGCTAGGGAGGCGTGGGAAAGTCCCACATTACAGTGCCTTATTCTTGCCCCTTTGTGCTCTCTGCTCTATGCTTATGCATTCTCTGTTCCCTTTTGTGAAAGGCATCTAGCTCTGAGATTTCCTACATCCTTTTAAACCCAAGGAGATACCCACATGTCATGCCATCTTATCACCTGTCCTGTGTATGTTTTTCTTCTAGGTTTTATTGTTCACACAGGATTGTTCTTTTGCAATTACCTTTGATTTCTTTCTCCCTTCATCCATATGTTCTGTGTGTCACCAAGTTCTACCAAGTCAATGGAGCATTGCACTGTTCCTATTGTTATTGTTTGCTTGTTTTTGTGTTTTGTTTCTCTAATAGCTTGGACACAAGCAAATGTTATCTGGGAAAGGGGGCCTCAGTTGAGAAAATGCCTCTATCAGGTTGGATTGTAGGTAAGACTAAGGGAGCCTTTTAAACGAATGATTGATGTAAACAGGCCTAACCCAATGTGGGAGGTGCCTCCCCTGGGCAAGTGGACCTGGGTTGTATAAGAAAGTAAACTGAGAAAGTCATGGAGAGCCACGCCAGTAGGAAGTGTCCCTCATGATCTATACTTCAGTCCACACCTCCAGGCTTCTGCCTAGAGTTTCTGTCCTGACATCACTCAGTAATGGACATTCAGGATGGTTAGAATGTTTTGTCACAGCAATACAAACCTAACTAGAGCAAGCATCTGTTGGATAGACTTCTCACTATTGACTTGAACAGGAGTCCCCAGTGTCTACTCTCAGGATCAGCAGAATCAACATCACCTGGCAACTTGCTAGGGATGTGCCTTCCCAGACCCCTAAAAACTATGGGGTGAGGGCTAGAAACCCATAGTTAGTGAGCCCTCCATGTGATTCTGGTTCATGTTCAAGTTTGAGAACTAGTGTCTTGCAGTACATCTCAAGCCCCTTGTCTGATTCAGGGACTCGGATGCTAGCTGCATGCTTGCAAGCACAGTCAAAGCTGAGTTGTCTTGCTCTCTGCAGTCAGTGGCCCCCTTCAGATCCTGGAAAGGACCATGCTCAAACTCCCCCACCTAGAATGTTCTTTTGCTTGTTGAACCCTTTCTTACATTTCACAAGACAAGCTCCTTTTAACCTTTAATTCTCAATACAAATGGCAGTGAGCTTATGTCTGGTCACTCCACCAGAGGTAGCCCCCCTGCATTCTTGATTTGAGTTTTGCACTGTCTGTTTCCTAGAGGTTTTGAACTCACAACACCAACTTTGTTCATATTTACTCTTTACAACAAAAGTACAGGTCTGTCTCCCATAATTTTCAGTAGATCTCTTTTATTTCAACACCATTATTTTTGATTGGATCACTGGAGTGAACAAATAAAATTAAAGTCTACTGACTTTTTCAAATTTTCTGCATCATTTAATTTCTCTTCTCCTTAATCAATATCTTCCAGAAATATGTTCCAGTTTTTCCATTATGATAATTTTTCATTTTCATCTTAGGATTATGTCCTTTTTCTCTGTGTTAATTTGAAACTTTGTTTTTAAATGCATTAAGACTGAATATCTTTCTCAACAAATGTTTGCTCAGTGCCTAAAAAAAAAAAATGAAAGAGTTCTAGCCCCATTGTCTTGTTTACCCTTGAGCTTACACTGCGGTGGCCAAGACACCGCAAAAGCTCAACGGTTAGCTGGCTGCTGAGGAAGTAGCTCCAACTTACCTACGCTTCTGTTTACATAACTACAAGCCTTGACGTCACCGAGGCTTTCCGAGCTCTAATAATGGTGTGGCCGGTGAGGCATGATATGCATGTTTGCATGATTTTCTTCAAACCCCTGCTTCTGAGAGTTTTGGAACCATGTGGCTGTTCCTCATGGTGCAATGGCCAGAGTCATCCCCTTCAGCCCCCTTCATCAGTGCAACTTTTGGTCACAGCCACCAAAACTCACAGCAGGTTCAGGCTGACTATGCTCACTCAGGGGGTGTGTATCAAGGGCCAGCTCTTTAGCTATGACAAAAAATAGAGGATTAGAGGCCCATTTTACAGCCATCTATCAAAAGTAAGAATGATGCCTTTAGATTTAAATAACAGTGTTCCTTCAATAGTAAGGAAGATTATGGGGGACAGGTCTGCCTGAGACAGGACAGAATCAGTGAGCTGAGTGGTTTCCTTATGTTGGTTGTGGGTTTGGAGTTGAAGACACTCCTGGTCTTAGGCCCTTTGGCTTCACTTTGCAGGTCAGAGAGAGAGGTGGGGGGAGAGACAGAGAGAGACAGAGAACAACAGAGATAGAGAGACAGAGTCAGAGACAGAGAAAGAGAGACAGAGACAGACACACAGAGAGACACAGAGACAGAGAGATATTCATTTTTCTATTTTCATGTCTAGGTTAAGAGGCTCATAGATTAGAGCAAATGCTACTATACCATATAGGCATGTTGTAAGCTCCTAGTCACACAGTAATGCTCACAGGTGAGGCTAACAAGACACCTTCAGGAAATTTATCTACATGTCTAAGGAGATACAAGGCACACTATGGGCCTGGTGGCCGGGAGCATCTTCTCAGGAGCCTTCTGATCAGAAGAGCCAAAGCTATTAAAGTCCATAATAATGAACCAACAGCAATAAGCAATGCAGATTGGGCACGCCTTATATATACTTCATATATACTTTAAATCAGAATATTTAGAATATTTTAATTTTTCTCAATACTGGACTATTTTCATGTACATAGTAAGATATCTTTGGGATGTGACCCCAGTCTAAACACAAAACTCACTTATGGTTCATGGATGCCTGACCTCCATATTCCAAATGCAAATTTACACTTTATCTTTTTTTTTTTAAGTCAGTGTTTTGTTGCTATTGTTTTTGGTTTAACCTTTTCTAATGCACTTGGTGTCAAATATTTTCAATTTTGGAGATTTGGGGTTTGAGAATTTTTTTGGATTTGGGATACTCAATCTGTATATTTGAATAGCTTATTTTTGCCCAAAGCCTCAGAAAACACTTTAAAATTTTAAGCCCATTGATTCTTCCCAGCACCCTCCAGGATGTACCAGATATTACTTATTGGTTATGTCCCCTCTGACAGCTCTGTTTGAGGAACCATGGGGACAGAGTCATCTACACAGCTGCTGCCATGGGGGTGGGACATGTATATAGCAGGTGCCGTATAATTACATTCTGCAGATGAAAAGTTTGCACTACAGAGGCTCCCCAAGTGTCCCAGCTCGTCATCACCAGCCAGGGATCTGTTCCTTATGCCCTCCCTGTCTCAGGTCTTTCCTTCAGTATCCCCAGAGGCAGGTCTGACCTGCTCCACCTTTCTGTGTAGGCAAATAAAACTGAAGCTAGACGTACCACCAGCTGGAAGGTCTAGTGTTCCCTCCTTGCTATGAGCACCTTTAGACCTTACCTACAAAAGAACGCAGAGACAGGGGAGGAGGAAATGAGAAGGTGGAGCCTGGATAGGTTGAAGGTCAGTCTCTTGTTACAGATGCTAAATAACCGGTTAAACTGGCTCAAATGGAACAAGCAAGGCTTTCAAGGATAACAGAGTCACTAGGGGGACTGGAAAGGAGTAACCAGGCCTGGACAGAGATCACAGAGTTTAGATCTAGGCTTTTCAAGGGATGTCATTGCTAGCAAAGTCTCTGACTGAAAAATGCAACTTGTCCTTTGACAGCGTCTTTCTACTCTGGTCCAGGCCATCAGGGCGTCAGGCAGAGCTCTTTAAATGGATGGAAAGAAGGCAAAAGGGACTGGGAAATATGATTTTGTTTAATTATTCAGTCCTCTCATATCTGCTGTGAGGGCGGAAGGAGACCTCATTTTTTAAACAGGATGGAGATGCTAAATAGGAAGTCACAGGCACTTCAGATGAACTCCAGTGTGATTGAACAGAGCTGAGGAGATGCAATGGGTGTTCAATGGGAGACTAAATCGCTCTCTTGGAAGCAGCTGAGAGAACAAGAGTCTCTCTCCGATTGTTAGATCTTCTCTGCAACAAATGAATTGAGAAGCATCAGCCAGCCTTAAAGGGTCCTGAGGAGGTAGCACACGGGGGATGGAGCTCCTAACAGATGGTAGGAGAATCCGGACGTGAGTCATCAGACCGTGGGAATGATGCAGAACTCCACAAAGGATGAGGAAGTGACTTAAGTCCTCCGTTAAAACTCTCTGTTACTCAAATTTGGTGTCTTCCCATCTTCCAGGCCGGGACTCATCCGTCCCCAGCTCAGGGGCCAGATGAGTGTGTTCTTTAAGTGACCCCAGCACCTCCTAATCTGATGCCTGTGGCCTGTAGGGAGCAGGTAAGGGGCAACAGAGAGAGCTTACAGAAGCACCACAGCTCCAGCAGGAAGAAGGGGGCAGCTGGATGCCTCAAAGGGGCAACAAATTACCAAATACTTTGCAAACACAAGGGCCTCAAACCTCACTCTATTCTCCTTGCCAAGTTCAATGCTTCTGCTTGCAAATGCAGAGAATTCTCTAAGGAAGCAGCAGATCGCTTAGCCCACAAAATGTCTCTTCCTAGCTGGCATCTTGTCTGGCAAAGGGCAACAGGGGGAAAAAACCAAAAAACAATAAACTCCAAACACTTGCTAGTCAAGCTTCCAGCACACAGGCTGCATAACATTCATACACATAGTCCACATTTTTTGCATGCTGTTTCTTATTAAGTATGTGCATATCCATCACCCCACCAGCGCTCCCGATGTCCACTGATCATAGGGGAAAAGAATGACTCATGAACCTGCAGAGCTATGTATGTCTAGGCTCACAAGAGTAATGACTATGGAGTTTCAGGCCAAAAGTTCTCTCTCTCTCTCTCTCTCTCTCTCTCTCTCTCTCTCTCTCTGTGTGTGTGTGTGTGTGTGTGTGTGTGTGTGTGTGTGCGAGAGAGAGAGAGAGAGAGAGAGAGAGAGAGAGAGAGAGAGAGAGAGAGAGAGAGAGAGAGAGGTGGTGGTGGTGGTATACAAACACAAATGGGTTGTTGCCAGTATCAGCCTCAGTGCCCTGGATAAAAGCTACAATTCTATACTCAAATAACACATTTTGGGTGTTTGTCCTTTGTTATTATGAAAATGACACACAAAAGCTATAGGAAAAATAGAAAATATATAAAGGCAGATGACAGAAAAGAGGAAAGGGGAGAGAGAAATAAAAGGGGAAGAGGGGAGAGACAGAGACAGAGAGGCAGAGAGAGAGGAAGAGAGGGAGGGAGGGAGGGAGGAAGCACGTGTGCACTTGGCTTAATCTCTAGGGAATGAGACAGCATAATATAAGGGAGAAAGGAATAATAGGCTGAGCTCTGGCTCTAGCTCTGCTGTGGATTAGCTGTGTGACCATACACAAATCACTTAACCTCTCTGAATCCTATAAGCCTATAAAACAAGGTTACTCTGTCAGCCTAGGAAGAAAATATAGGCAATACTCCATAAACCAAAAATCTGTGGCCATTGGGTTTGTTTCCCTAGTGCTGCTGTTATAAACACGATGACTAAGACCTACCTTGTTGATAAAAGGACTTCATAGGCAAGGTGCTAAGAAAGGCAGATTGACTCAATGGACCAGTCCTGGTTTCTCTGCTGATTCCACCTACTTATCCACGTACTAACAATCTTTCTTAGTATTCCTGATGAATAGGACCATAGCTCTAATATGTGTGAGTTGAGGCTGTATTCTCTGAGCCTCTGATTCCACATGTGTGAATCAGGAGGGGTTGCTCCCTGAACCCTCTGACAGTGGAGACAAGCCAATGGGAATTGTTTCTAGCAAGTCACTGATATGAAAGCCAGGAGATGAGCAGAGCACAGAGGTCATTAGCGTTAAGGCAAAAGTTCTCATGTCACACCTGCCCACTTGCAGGATACACATGGCTGTTGTTCACCACATCTCCCACCCAATGACCTGCTAAGATATGACTGCCTCCCTCAATACTCAACTGGTTTTATAGTATGACTGTATTCCTTCCTACAGCAAGACTGTGATGCACACTATTTACTGGAGAAACATACAGGCTCAGTTAAGCTCTTCTGGGGAATGATTGCCAAGAGCAATGCTGAGAGCCTGCTCTGAACAGCAAGCCCGAATCCCCAAGAAGGCAATCATTTTAACCAACTCCCCAGATGCGATCCCACGCCTGAGAAGGGCTTGTCCCAGGCACTTCTGCTCTACATCTGTGCAAGGACTCTTGGATGAAGCGAGATTGGAAAATATTGGGTTAAGAGGAGTCGGAGAGCTAGCTTTACTTGATGCAGGTATTCCTGTGTCTTCAAGGCATGTGGCGAATTCCTGAAAGACGGAAAGAAGCACTAAGTCTCCCAGGTAGCTATGTGGCCAAGACAACAAAAATCATATTGTCTTACCCTCCCAGATGCTGTGATAAGATAACCCAATCAAACCCAATAAAGGAGAAAGAGCTTATTCTGACTCACAATTAGAGGGACAGTCTATCATGGCAGGAAAATTGAGACAGTAGGAACCTGAGGTGGCCAATACAATACAGCCATATGCAGAAGGCAGAGAGCAAGGGAAGTTTGCTGCTGCTCAACTCCCTTTCTCCACTTACATACACCAGGATCCCAGCCAGGGAGTGTACCACCTACAGTGGGTATGCATGGCTTCCCACGTGTGGCGGTTTGAATACAATTGACCCCACAGACTCCTATGTTTAAGTACCTGGCCCATAGGGAGTGGCATTATTAGAAAGTATGGCCTTGTTGGAGAAAGTGTGTCACTGAGGCGGCAGATTTTGAGGCCTCATATGCTCAAACTATATCCAATGTGCTTCACAGTCTTCACTCCTGGTGCCTGCAGAAACAGATGTAGACCTTACAGCATCTCCACCATGTCTGCCTGCATGCTGCCATGTTTGCTGCCATGATAATAATGAACTAAACATCTGAAACTGTAAACCAGCCCAAATTAAATGTTTTCCTTTATAAGAGTTGCTGTGGGTAAGGTGTCTTTTCACAGCAACAGAAAACCTAAGACACCACCTCAATTAATATATTCAAGATAACTCCCACAGTCATGCCCAGAGGGCATACTCCCCACAGGCATGCCCCAGAGGATTCTCGGTTTGGTCAAGTTGACAATGAACACTAAACTATCACACACACACACACACACACAAAGGAATAAAATAAATATTATTGGCTTCTCCTCATTAGGAAATGATCTTCAATGTTCTAATGCAAAACTTTCATAATGAGGCCCGGAGAAATGGCTCAGCAGTAAAGAGGGCATCATATTCTTACAGAGGATCTTTGAGAGGGAAAGAGCATGGGGTTCTTCTTTAAGGGGAGGAACTAGAATATAAGCAGTTTAGAAGAACAAATCATATTCTGTAATGACAATTGGGAAGTGTCTATAAACTGAGCAAAAGTGTAGAACAAATGGCTCCTAGTTCACTTAAGGATTCATGGAGCTACGTAACTCATAACTCGACAATCAGGCCTGCCAGTCTCCAGCAGGGCTTCGTGCTCCCAGGCTAGGAGGAGCTCTAGGAGGTCAACAGGATGATAAGGGCCTTGCTCACACATCTCCATAAGCTCAGCCACTCAGCTCATAGGCTTTCCCGTAAGTCCAAAGGAAGAGCCAAGCCCGAGCCATAAATAAAGCCTGCAGAGACAGGAAGCAGTCGAGATGATGTGCTCTTGAGGTACCTGTCTATCACCTGCCGCCACAGCCCAGGAATCACCTTTATGACATCGGTGGAATTTTTCCACTGAGTGACAACTGTGCCCTCTTACCAAGCCCCTTTGTTACCCAGGAAGTGATGCGTGACCCTGTGATGCTATGAATGGTGACATCTGGGGCTACATTTGTCTTTCATGGATGAGTTCCAGCCAGCAAACTATTGAGCCAAGAAAAAAAAAGTGGCGAGAAGCACTTTATAAACTTAGCTCAACCTACCCAGTGTCTGGAATTCTATTAAAAATTCTCCAAGAAAGTGCTTTTCTCCCCTTTGGCATCTCTGAGATCAAAGTATGCAAATGAGTACCCACACAGCTAATGGCATGTAATTACCCATGCATAATACTATATTTGATTGTATTACATTTTATTTTCACAATCATAATAATTGCGTAACCGTTACAATAGTAGAAGCAATGTGACAAGGTGAGGCTCTGAAGGCAGTGTGCCTGGGTTCAAACTCAGCTCTCTCTCCTCCCTTATTGGGCTTATATGTCTCAAGATGTCAATGGATGCACAGAGACTCCGTCTCATAAAGTGGCATTAGGAATTAATTAACCTCTTTTTTTTACAAAGTGCTGGGTTCTAAATTCAACAGTATTGATATTGATTGCCAGTAAAGTCTGTGTTAATGATCACCAGAAAGTGTAATTGTTTGGATGTAAATGAAGGAAAATTAGGAAGGCAAACAGACGAGCAAATGAACAAAAAAGCAAGAATACTGTATGCACTAATCTTCTGGTTACCTTCTACCTATAGGGTACCATCAAACTGAACTCCAGGTTCTTTCTTGTTAGCTTGCAGATACTCCAGAGAAGAGAAATATCTTAGTTGCTTCCAGCTGCCTGCCCATTAGCAGAATCCACTAGCACTCATGAAGTCACTAGGGAGAAAAGGCGGTGAGCACTGTTTATCTGAGAGGTAGGACATTCACACAAACTAAGGCAAGTAACCTTCTGACAAGTGTAATTCCTGCACCAGGAAACAACCTATTGACCACCTACTTCACCCTTCCAACCTACTATTGACATGAAATTCTAATGATCACATCAGGTGTACATATGGTGGAGAATAAAAGGCAGACTCCAAAGAAACAGTCAGGTGGCTGCCAGCCTAGAGTATGCTTGTTGAACCTTGGTTAGGCTCAGCAGTGTGCCTGTTACTTTTTACTTTGTGATTCAGAAGAAGTAAAATTTGATGAGCATGGTTCAGTTTGTGTCCAGCCATTTATTTCCATGGAGTTAAATCAACTTCATAACTCCATGTAGCCCTTGCAAGGGGAGAGCGTTCTCCGGTCCATGAATCAGGGGACAGGAGCCAGGGCAATGCTCAGATGATGGCACGACTCTAAGAAATGGCTCTGGTTCTCAGGACCTACCTCAGTTCAACTGAAACACAAAACCATGAGTTGAACAACACCACCTCCAGAATTTCAAATTGTCTTTAAAAGCAACAGTCAGTTCCATAAGACACATGAGATTATAATGTTCTTGGGACAAAGCTGAATGTATACAGTCAACCATATCAAACCCCAGCCCCTTCCCCTATTCAAGTCAGCTCTCCTCAGGACTATGATAAATGTTTTTATTTTTCTATCTTACACACAGAGATGTAGCTGTAAACTATGCTTTAAGTTGGTTTTAATTTTTCAGAGTATTTAGGGCAATGCACACTGTTTGATTACACGATGGTGCACCCCAGGGCGGCTCCCCTAGCATCCTATGACTTCTGTGTTGTGCTGTATAAGCACTACTGCAGGACCAGGGAATTCTCTGAACATATGTGGGGGCTATTCCCAGGCTGGGAAATTCTACTCTTCACTGGGCTCAAGGTGGAGTTTTCTTTAGCATCCAAGGGAGAACACTTATGTGATATGGTTAATCATGCACCACGATAGGTAGAAATAAGACTTCCCCAGAAAGAGTACGTGGTCTCCCTGGGTAAGAAACCTATTCATACAGCTCTGGAATTAAAAAAAAAAAGAAAAGAAAAGAAAAGAAATCATTGAAACTGATTAATGCTGTCCAAAGCAAAATTGAATTTGATGTTTTAAAGCTTTCCAATGCTACTAAGGTTTGAAGTAAAGGGTAGACATATCACAAGTCTATGCTAATCCTCAGATAGCAGCTAAATGCCTTTCCTTGCTGAAAGGCAGACTTCTTTCACAGGGAGCACACATTAGCTGGGAGCCCCTTTCAGCCCTGGTAGTGATCCTTTCTAAGTCCCTCTCCTTTGAAACCGTGGTGGCTCTCTCTATTTAATGCTCTGCTTCAGCTTCCAGAATAGAGTGCTGGTACAGAGAGGGCAATCTGCTTCTACACAGTAAACCCTCCCCGATTCCCAGACGTATCTCTCAAATGCAAGCTCATCACTTTCTACACATGGCCAGAAAAGGTTCTTTATGAAGGTGGTATTGAGTCTTCTTCTACCCACAATTACTTTCCCTACTGATACCTCCCCTTGGCTTCTCCTTTTATGCATATCTGCTTCCTTTGGGACTTTACAGAGTTTTACAATCAAGGAAACACAGCGAGCCATCAATTAAGCACTCTTCAACAGACATCCAATTTCCATCCAGCCTACTATTCTCCCTGTTAGAAACCAAAGCTGGTCAGCAGAACCTCACCTATGCAAGGAGCTTTCTTTGCAGACAAAGGCAGCGTGGAAACTGCTGTCACCTCGGCCAAAGTGCTACACTAACAGTCCCAGGAATTACAGAACACTAGAGCTTAAACTTGGCACAGTAGGAGACTCTAGAAACCCTACCCTGACCAAGGTAAGAATCAGTGTTGGTATCAATAGCCCAAAGGCTGGATTTTTGCTCAAAGAAATACTTGGTGTTGACAGTTTGATTTTATGGCAATTTCACTAGTCTGTGTCACTTTCTTTGTTTCTTTCTTTCTCTCTTTCTTTTTATCCTTCTGTCATTTAGCAATTCACCTGTGGATCTGTATACACCTTGCACAATATTCTCCACAGCACGTGGGCACAGGTGAAGGACAGCACACGGGAGTCTACATGTGGGTCCCAGCAAGTAAACTCAGGTTATCGGCCATGGCAAGTGTTTTTATCACTGAGCCATCTCACCAGCCCTTCGCTGGTGCTTAGTGGCACCAGTAAGTATGGACATAAAAGTATGTCCATCTTTTGCTTCAGCCTCAGAGTGGCCTAGTGTACCTGCAATGAATGAACCCAATCTTAGATTTAGAACAGTAAATATAGAACTCATTTGCATTTTCTTTACAAAGTAGTGTTTAAGCATATGGGTTCCAAAGACTGCCACCTGCTTATGGATCTGGACGTCTTTACTAGGTATATGGCCTGGACACCTTATTACACTTCCATGCCCCAGTTGTCCTGAACTGAAAATAGAGATGACAATTGCTAATTGTCTTAGTCGGGATTTCTATTCCTGCACAAACATCATGACCAAGAAGCAAGTTAGGGAGGAAAGGGTTTATTCAGCTTACACTTCCATACTGCTGTTCATCACCAAGGAAGTCAGGACTGGAACTCAAGCAGGTCAGGAAGCAGGAGCTGATGCAGAGGCCATGGAGGGATGTTCTTTACTGGCTTGCCTCCCCTGGCTTGCTCAGCTTGCTCTCTTATAGAACCAAGACTACCAGCCCAGAGATGGTCCCACCCACAAGGGGCCTTTGCCCCTTGATCACTAATTGAGAAAATGCCTTACAGTTGGATCTCATGGAGGCATTTCCTCAACTTAAGCTCCTTTCTCTGTGATAACTCCAGCTGTGTCAAGTTGACACAAAACTGGCCAGTACAATAATATTTATGAAATTCTACAAAGGCATCTTGAATATGCTGAACATTAAATGGCTTACTGTATGCCCAATTCCTGGCACATAAAAGAGATTGAGTTGTGGTTGTTACTAAAAATCAAGTCACATTTTGAGGTTACCTGATCAGCTCAATATGATACGCACTCTGTACCAGACACTGTTCTAAAATATCTTTAAATATATGAAGTGGTTTGGATGACTAATGATTTTACAAAGACTATCTGGTTCTCACAGATGAGGGAACTGAGAGCCACACAGAAAGGTTGCCTGGTGACAGCAGCAGAGCCAAGACTCAAACCTAAGCTCTAGAGGCCATGCCTCCAAACACACTACTTTGCTTGTTACACCAACTCTCTGAGTCACCTCATGACAAGGAGATGAGGGACAGCAGCCTAGCACAACCAGAGACAGTGACACAAAGGTCCCTGTGGAGTGGCTGGCTCCTCAGCTCCACAGACATCCAGACCTGGGTCAGACACAACAGGCTCTTATCCGACAAGCACACTCAGCATTGCCTGGCTGCCAGGAGGCGAGCAGCGTGTTGTAATGGATTATCTGGGAATCCTATACTTTGAGGACTCTGTTTTTAGAATGTAAGCTGCTTATGCTCCAGCCTGGCAGAGTAGAACATCAAGGCAAGAACACCTCAGCTCCATCTTGAATTCTCACGTTGCCCAGGTAACAGTCCCGTGAGCTGCCTGCTTATGTTGGACTGTAAATATGAGAAGATAAGAAATAGAGAATCAAGGCATCTTTTCTCTCCTGTATGTCTGATCTAGTGTGACCATTTTAATTTGACAGAATTCAGCATAACATTTTTTTAAAAGATAGGTTTTACTCTGATACTTTCAAAACCAAATATTGTCTTCAATCAGATTTGCTATGGAACTTGACTTCTGTGTCACCAAACTCATGCTTGGATTTCTTGTTCTCTATTTCTCATCCCACATTTAGGGCATCATCTAGTTCTACCCGTGGACTCTTCTATGAGACACTTTGCTCTCGGGCCATTGGTGGCTTATTATACCTGAAATAAATACAATGGTAATTCCTTTTGAATATTGAAGGAAGGCTCCAGGTTATAGATCTGTCTATCCTTCTATTTCTCAACATAATCAGGCAAATTTAGAAATGAGATAAAAATCACTAAAACATTTGAGTGAATATATTAGTTATGTGGCCTTTGCGAGACAGGTAACTCAGTTTACTAAGGTCTCAGTTTTACAACCGTAAAGTAGAAGTAGGTTAAGTTAATGATATAAATTACATACAAAGGGCCTCAAAATTAATACTAACTGCTATTCCTGATACTCCTGCTGGTTATCTTTTTAAGATTTATTTTTATCTATGTGTATGTCTGCGTGAATGAATGCCATGTGTGTGCAGGTGTCATGGATATTTCTTGGGGCTAGACTCACAGGCAGTTGCTGCAAACTTCCTAATGTCGGTGCTGGGATCTAAACTCAGGTACTCTGGAGGAGTAGAAATTGCTCCTAACCACCGGGCAATCTCTCCAGGACTGTTGCTGACCATCAGTCAAGAGTTTTAAGCTACCACCAATCAAATTTAATGATACTAGTTAAGTTTTAGAGGGACATGGTTTGAAGGCAGAATCCACTGAAAATCAAGGTTAGTTTTCAGGAGAGATGCTTAAAAAACCATCCTTAAGCAATCTAAGGCTTGCTTTGGGAAATTGATTACCTACAAAGATAAAGCACCCAATGCCTGGGGCTTCTGAGAAGCAAGAAGAGCCCTGTTCACTTAGCTGGAAGCCCCCATGGAAGGGATAGCCTTGTCAATCCATGCACCCATCCAAGTCACCTAACAACCTATATGTGGTCAGTCTTGACTTTTGAGTTTCCTGAGCATAATCGCCACTAGAACTAAGGATTAAGAGATAATGTTCTTAAAGGCTCTTGATGGGTACCCAGAATGTTCTTAAACAGGGTCAACATTGTGTTTGTTATAATAATCACTAAGCACACAATCCCTCCTTGTTAAAAAACGAGAAAGTCAGATGAGAAGGATCATTGTTTAGACCTACTTTGGGTCTAGGTAGAAGACATAGTAAGATCCCACTGACAACCCCCCCCCCCAATATAGGTCAGGTGTGAACAAGTTTTGTTCATAAGCTTCTCACTTGTAGAAAACCAAAATCCTACAAATGGCCAGAAATATAGGAAATGTCAATGTGTTCCTTTGTTTGTTATATTGCAACATTTCCAGGTCTTCTTTGGAATCACATAGTATTTGAGTACCATCCTCCAAAGAGCGGATTGAACATAGACCCAAACAGCCCTCCACCGTTAGCGAGTTTCCTTGGCAATGAGTTTGTTCAACTCCCAGGGTGTTGCTGGGGAAAGACTAGGGCAGGCAAATTGTAAACAGGTTCTGGAGAGCCTCCCTGTAGTCCTAGCCATACATCAGACTGATAAATAAGACTCCAGCAGAGTGGAATTTCAACCAAACAATTTTGTGTACAAAGAGAAAGGTTAACCCTCCTCCTGGGACAGGGAGAATGGAATTGCTTGCATCAGGAGCTGCAGAGCTCTATAAACTCCAAGAGCACATCCCTGCTCTCCTAGCTCACTAATGAAACTGAAAGTATAGTTGTCCTTTAAATGTTTGCGCCTGGAGTTATGACCTGTTTCAAATGACAGGGAACTGGAGACAACATTTTAATGGTTATGAATGCATTTAGAAAGAAGTCTGGGTGTCTAATGAGAGTGAAGAAGGCACTGCAATTGAGGAACAATTTACTACCGAGAAATCAATTTGAAAATTCTATACAAGATTATCACCCATTAAATTGTCTTTCTTCAAAACTGCGGGCCCTAAAATGGTACTTCTGGACAAAGAATTTTACAAACAATAAATGCTAATTAAGTAATCTATTCAAATGGTTGATTGAAAGAATAAAGCAGTATCCCCTGGGGGCAAAACCCCTTCAGCTGTTTCTACTTCAGGCCCTCTTTTCTTAAGAACCTGGTGGGTATCAGGCAACAGGCTGGAACACTCTAATATTCTACCATTTTTCTACTTCATGGATACAATGTAGTTTGAATGGAAGAAGACACATGTGCATGCTACCTGTACATATGCACATAAGCTAACATCCTACCACACACAATGCATTCTATATAGGCCCATACATTCTAACACATTCTATCATCCATATATTCTAACACACATTTGTACATTTTAATACATTCTAGCATACCCATTTTAACACACTCTAGTATACACATTCTAATACATTCTAGCACACACATTCTTGCACATTCTATCATACACATATATACACATACATCCTAGCACATAAACTTTTTAACAGATGCTTGTACACACACACAGTATACACACACACACACACACACACACATATTCTACCACACACTGTAACACTTAAACATTCTGTTTAGATGGAACAAGTGTCAGTGGGAGGAGCTCTTTGCTGCAATAATTAATGCAGAGGAGAATGCTGGTGAATCCAGGAGACCCTAAGAGAACACACACATGAACACAGACACAACCCTAATACTAAGGAGTGTGTGTGTGTGTGTGTGTGTGTGTGTGTGTGTGTGTGGCTAAAGTTATCTAACACTCTTGCTCTGCAAAGTAGAGCCACAATCTTAAATGCCAAAAAGATAATAAGAAAGTGTTTATACATCAGAACCACACTTTCTCCAAGGAAGCCAGTACATTTTCTAGTTAAATATAAGGAAGAACCAGGTTAGACAATGACTAAAACACAGAAGGTAAGACGTCAGGAGAGAAGAAGAGCTTAATTACTTTCCATTCTCATAGCCTGGGTTCCTTGTGTCATCAGGTCTTTCAGCAGGTGCTAGGTCCTAGAAGAGCAAGAGACTCTGGTGACTCTGAAGCCTGGAATGCAGTCAAACCTGAACCCTGCTCCAAACTCAGAGATGGGGACATGGTTACAATCACTCTACAGAAGACAGTTCCCATCCAGAAAGCATCATGGGAATGAGAATAGGAACACCACTCACAGTCCCACGGGGCATCAGTAGTGAAGAATCTCCCAGCGTGGGGGTGGGGGGTAGAATAGAGTCCCCCGTTTGATTTTCTTTCCTGGTCTCTAGGCCTCCAAGGAATCTGTTGTTATGAGCTGGTGACCTAGTACCCCTCCTCTGCCTTTTATTGGTTTCACAGTGAGACAAAGGGTTTGAAGTCAATTTGCACCATTTGTGTGGTACAGACTTCTGGGATAATTATAGGCTCCTTTAATATTGTGCCCTTTTATATGAACACAGACAAAAATGATCTGAATGCGAACATTACTTTAGTATCATGTGACATTAAACCTGAAGGGCATTATGTCCTCATAAAGGATAATGACTGCTTGAGTTCCACCTCACATTGTCTCAGAGGGATGCTCACCGGCAGCTAATAAACAGACCTGGAAAAATGTCACTGGCTACATTCCCCATCCCAACTCTGGAACAAAGACAGCGATCTGATGTACAGCTCAGCAGAGTAGGAGCATCTGTTGGTGCCGCTGAAATGTGTGCCCCACACGTAGAAGGGGAAGGAAAGAGAGGGATTTCTCATTAACAGCTTGTATAAGACCTGGATGTGCATGGTAAGCAGCAGTCTTAATGTGGATCTGAGGGGCATGCAGTTCTAATAATAGTAACAACAACAACAACAACAACAACAACAATGGTTTTCTAATCCCTTTTTCTAAGCATAGTACATATCTGATCCATTAAATAAATTAATGGGCTAGGGTCTACTAATAATAAAGTAAAGTAAAAAGATCAACAAAACATGCTAAGTCTCTGAGATTAACAGCCAGAGTAGCAGCTGCCCTTAGCTGGGCCGATGAGCATCTACAGATGTGGAAATGGATTTCCTGGGTGACCTGTGAAACCTCAGGGTTTTACTTGTCATTATGTCCAGGTGATTCATACCTCAAATATATGCAGGGTCTAGAAATTGGTCCTTATTAGAATAGTCTCTTTGGAGCAAATGATTAACCTAGTCTAGATGATAAAATATCACGGTGAACTAGACACAGTTTGGTCCAAAGTGATAGGAACTGGTTGCCTGACCAGAAACAAGAAGCCGTCTACCATAGGTCCCTGGAAAATGACCTTAGGTCAGGTGCCTTGGGGATCCCACTAGAAATTGCCAGCCTGACTTCCTCAGCCTCATGGCTAAAGTGTAATGGATCATTCTGGGGACTTGGATTCCATCCCTCCACCTGGGTCACCTGGGTGAGCATGGCTTACTGTCTTCATTCATTGCTAAACATTTACATGGTGACCTCAGGGAAGCTCCCTCTGTACAGAAGCAAATGGGGGCGAAAACGCATCAGTGATGTTTTATGAATCAGGCCTGGGAAAAGGCAAGCATGTCTCCCACCACAGGCAGTGCAATCTATCAGCTAGTCTTTCCTTAAAAAAGTTAAACGTAAGCAATAAATCAACAGGGAGGGGTGGTAGGTCCTCTGCCATCAAACTGTCTTGGGATGCAATTTTAAATGACTTTATCGTGACCTTGCCTACTTGTAATTTCAATGCTTGAAAAAAATTTTTCCCTACACACTCCCTGAGACAACCTGCTTGGAAAAAATATCCTGCTTCTTTTAGATGGCCACGCGAAGAGATTATGTGTCTGTCGGGTGACTCTCCTCCCTTGTAAATGGGTAGGCTCAGGATGTGCATTTGGGGATTCTGGTCATAAAGAGCTGTGAAAGCCATCTGGGCCAGGACTATGTATTCTGAGAACATATGTCTCGGTTAACACCAGGCCCCAGACATGGATAAGCCTGGTGGCTTTGGTGCCATTAAGAGAAATACCGTGTGTTGCCAGGACTGTTCCATGCCGAACCTCTTCCAAGTGCCAGGAGAAAGGCACCCTGGTGACTTGCAGAGTCAATTAAGCAGCAATGCTGGTGGCAGATGCTGCGTGACATTTTGTGGTGCAGACTGTATGAGTGGCAGCTGTGTGGCCGAGAGAATTAGGACCAAGAAAAGCGAGCATCCCTGTGGGTTCTGCTGTGGCTTTCACACTCACACCGATTTCTGGGAGCTGGATGGCGTTTACCTTTGCACACTATGACTCAAGGTGACACTGGGCTGTGAGTGGAGACAAAGTTCTTATTTGTATTGAGAACTGAGGTGTAGACAGAGAGTAAAGGGATGTTGTAGGCCTGGGAAGCAGACCTGAGTTCGAATCTCTGTCCTGCTTCTTAGGATACTCAAATGTTGGTCATGTGACTGAACCTCAGATGCTTCAACCACACAATGGGGCTAACAGTTCCCGCCAGAGGAATGGTTGAGAATGACCATGATGACAGTATCCCTTGCTTATCACCTGACTGAAGGTCCACAACAACCCTTAGAACTCCTTCCTTCAGAAGAAAAACTCTTGGAGGTTTATACTTGCTTCGTTTGCGCCATTACAGATCAAATAGCATCTTTCTAACCTTCCTGAGATGCTACGTACATACCCCACTGGTTTTATTTCCTTAATCTCTAACCTAGTGTGTTTTAACCGAGGAAAATGGCTTGTCCTGCCCAGTGTGACAGTCACTAGCAGCAGTTGGCCATTAGCATGTGAAAGGTGGCTCCTCTGACTAGAAACTGGATTTTTAAAAATTGTACTGCATTTTAACCAAGTTAAATCTAAACAGCTTCATGGGATAGACAGCTTCTACACGAGATAAGCATGTCAAGTCTGAACAAAGACGAGGGAAGAAAGTGGGTTCAGCCAGTGGGATGCGGTACAAGGGATTAAATAATTCACAGACTCTCACCATCCGGCCAGACACATTCTTTTAGGTGGACTGACTGATGAGTGCTTGCTCACATCCGCTGCAGGATCTCTCTGCCCACAACGACCTTCTGTGACCTTGAACATGTTCCCACAGTTTCTGAGCCTGAGTCCTCATCTGTCAAGTGGGGAGAATGCCCCAGATCTCATTTTAAAGTTTAATGCAACAAGAGATGCCCAATGCATTGGCACTGATAACATCAGCAGAGACCATCCAAGAGAACCGGACTAGCTTGCATTGCACTTAGTTTGTGGTACTGGTAGTGGTACCAACCATTTATTATGTTGCTTGTACTTTTGAACTGGCAGACTTACCATCTAGGATATTACGCTTTAAGAAATGTCCTCTCTCATCCCAACAGTTAGAGTTTGATTTGGGATTGCCTTCTTATCCATTCTCACCCTAGTCCACTTCATAGCTTAGGGACTGTATTCAAAGCTCCAACTGGTTGAGTTGGGCTCAGTTTCAAAATTTGAATTATATTCAGAGAGCATGTATGAGTCTGTCTGTCCATCTACGTGTGTGTTTATGTGAGTTCTGAATTTTATATTTGCAAATAGCACAAATCACATGCTTCTGTGCTTTATTGATTTGCCTCAGCTGTTAAAATGCCCTAATAAATCTAGTTGCTACCCAAGGACCAGCTATAAAAATAAAGCCTAGCTTAAATTAAAGGTGAAGCTATTAACATTTGTCCTGCAGCCTGTAAGACTCTAATGAGTTCCTTTCTGGCATTCATGAACTTGAACCTGAAATGGGGCTGCAAAACCCAGTGGGGTTTCCCTTGTCCTGTCGTTCACTGAAAGCTCTACCTGGGAATGGCTTGATCTAAATTGCTCCATCCCAGCTTGTAGATGAGGTCAGAGCAAGAGACGGAGAAAAATAACCCTTCAATATAGACTAGGACTATTTTGTGCAATGCAAAAGAATGTGGATTAGTGATGGTCAGCTTTGTGGCTCCACGGGAAGGCTGCATTGTTGACTCGGTTGGCATTCGGGGTTATTCTTTGATGTGAGAGGTGGAAGCATGCTGTCCTGTGTACTATGGGAAGCCCAGGATATTGTTGGTGTTCACCTAGGCGTGTCAGTGAAATACCCATTCCTGGTAATAATGACCCAAAATGTCTCCAGCCATTTTGCAAAACAGCTCAGTATGGCTGCTGAGAGGCCCCTTAGGTGAGAAG
This sequence comes from Mus caroli, assembly GCF_978045245.1. Taxonomy (NCBI): domain Eukaryota; kingdom Metazoa; phylum Chordata; class Mammalia; order Rodentia; family Muridae; genus Mus; species Mus caroli. Next base: position 88,889,750 of record NW_028227268.1, on the reverse strand, counting down.
CATGGCTCTAACAGCTAGTGACTCTTGGTTCAATTTTCACTTTGCCACTTTCCAGCAGTGTGACCTTGAACAAGGATTTGACCCCACCAAGCCTTAATTTCCTCCTGTGTAAAATAGAGACAACTGCACTTTTCAAGCAGAGGGTTTCTGTGAGAATTAAATTACATAATGAGAAGAAGGCACTTACCACAATGCCTGGCAACTAGTTAGTCTCCACTAAACGGTAGTTACTGTTATCATTAACTGCTTGGACTTCCTAAACTGTTCCAATCACACAAGCTACAAACTCTGGCTGCTTCTCTGCAGGAACCCAATTATTAGGCACTTAATCCCAACAGAGTAAACAGAGAAGAAGTGGCCAGGGAATCTTTCCCGAGCATCCTTCCTGAGAGACATTGCTCCTCCTGCCTCCAAGCGAGCAGAACGTCTCCTAGGATTGGGCTCCTATGCACCTTGATGTAATGTGCCTCTGCATTCCCAAGAATTGGCCTGGCCAAATGTGAAACCAGATCCTTTGCAACAAGGGAAAAAAGAACAAAGAAAAAGTAAATATCAAAACAAACCAAGAGTCACAGGTGCCAGAAACACTTGCACAGCCGTCATGCCTGGGTCTCAGATTTGTTCCTAGCTGTGTCCTTTGCTCCATTTCACTGGTAACTTCTCAATCCTTACATGTTGTGTGTGCACCTTTCCATTGGCGGGACTTTACAGGTTATAGCTTGGTTAGAACGGGGACTGCTCTGCTCATTGCTCACTTCTTATTCAGCAGGGCAGTGCCTGCCTCTGAAAAGGATTCAGGATGCATTCCCTGATGGTCTCACTTCCCTCTGCATAGAGATAGTTTGTTCAGCACCCTGAACACATTTCCAGCAGTAGGTGAGAGCTGCCCAGCAAACTTAAAGTCGGGAATGCTTCTCAATTGTTTCTGACAGCAAAAGCAAGCTAGCCAGGAGTGGCCTGGCCTTGTTAGTGTCCCTGACTCAAAAACTTGCTTAGGCACACGCCCTCTGATAAATTAATACGACTCTTTGAATGGCTGTTTAGATGTTCCTTTGCCAGTGTGTGATAACTTGCTGCCTGTTTTAATTTGCCCCAAAGTCTTCTCATTTTATTTAAGTCCCCAAAGCACAGAGGAGCCAATCACAGCTATGTTAATTACTTTTGTGTTACTGTGATAACCAAGTACCTGCTAAAAGCAACTGAAGGGAGAAAGTACTCATTTGGGCTCACGTTTTCAGAGGAGTCAGTCAACAGCCATTTGGCGCTTCGATCTTGGCACCAGGAGCCTGTGGCTGGGGATAATTTTTCCTATGGTGTGGGACCAGGAAGGAGACAGCAAGATAGGAAGCAGGCAGAGATGATATACTTCCAAAGACAACATCTCCAGTGACCTACTTCTTTCAGCTTGGCCCTTTCTCCTAAGTTTCTAGAACTTTAAAAAAAAATGCCACCACCCAGGTACTAAGCATTCAAAATTATGAACCTACTCATGTTGGGGATAAAACGTTGCATATTCAAATAAAAGCAACAGCTGGCATGAGCGCTGAATGGTTTGAAATTCCTGAATGCATATTCTGGCATTGTGCTGGCTACCATCAAGGGACACTACTATGGTGCCTACCTGCTACACTCAATTTCAGGTTGCTTGTGGATATCTCACAAGCTTATACTCAGGGCCTGATAAGTAAATGCTATTGCTCCAGAAGGCTAGAGCAAGCCATTGCCTTCAGCCCACCACAGCCTGCAGGCCCTCATCTTTGTTAAAAGCCCCAGGCTCTTCATATCTAGGACCCTAGGTTTAAGCCAGTTCTTTGCAGAAAGGAAAATCCAGAGGTTACAAAGGGCAGCTTTCAGTTTGGTTCAGGTTGCCCCCCACCCCAGATGATGTAAAAACTAAAACAGTTACCAACGTTTAAAGGCTAGTATAAGCCACACTAAGTTCTAGCTTCTTTCAAAGAATTGTTGGCTATGATGATATTGGACTTAGATTTCAATCAATCACATGGCTGAAGTTCCTGCTCTCATTCTGAGCGTTTCTGTGTTCAGAGATCTTACTAAATACACTATAGAAAAACATGTATGCCTATCTTGCATGATCTCATCTCATTTTGACCTACAACCCAGTGAGAAGATTTCAGTTGGTATTTTAACATGGCAAATGAGTAACTGAGGCCTGGGGAAGTTCAATGGCTTGTCAACATCACACATCCAGAAAATGGTAGAGTTGGGATTCAAACTTGGGTCTACCTGGTCCCAGAGGCCATTTTCCTCCCTGAATTGCCTCTGTTGGGAAGCAACTCTAAAGCTCCGTGGCCCTCTGCCTGGACCCTCCCACACAGAGGTACTTCCTATTTAGAGTGACGTGGGGGGTTAATACACCTGAAAACCAGTCTGCATAGCACGGCTAACTGAAATTCTGATGTGGTCAATCTGGCTTATGTTCAGTGAGTGGAGACCACTCCCAGTATCTAGCCCAGTGTCACTTTCTATTTAGATAAAGGGACTCTTCTCAGTTGATGGAGGAACCTTCACTAGACAGAGACAGTGAGTGGAATATCTTCCTGCAAATGAGAAAGTAGAGGTTGAGGGGCTCCTGAGCTCTCCTGTGACTTGGCTACCACTTTCCCACCTGTCCTATAGGTTAGGGGGAAGAATGCTCACTTAGGTCGCTATCACAGCAACCAAAGAAAAGAACTGAAGATACACGCCACCAAACATACCAGGAAGGCTTCCCTTGCCTCCAATCCTACAAACTCTCCAGAGGACATTGGGCCAGAGACCCTCTTTCCTTAGGTCTGCACCCAGACTGCCCTTTCAGCCCTTTCAGTGGGTCTTCCTTTGAGGCCTGTATACATACGTACATACATGAATGCATACATATGTATATATACATGTACATGCACATATGTACATAATATACATTTATGATATATATCATATGTGTACACACACACACACCTGAAGGCCTTTGCACTTATTGTTACCTGAAATGATTTCCCTCCTCCCTGCTCCTTATAAGCATACTAACTCCTATCTACTTGCCTTGCTCACCAGGTTCCTTTTATGGAAATGTCTCCCCCAGCCTCTTATACTCACATACCACCATGAGGTATCATAAAGACTTGCTAGGTCCATGAATTCTCTTAGCACTTCCAACTCTGTATTAATCCAGGCCTTTATAGGCAATGGAGGGTTGCCTGAGCTCGATGCTAAAGGCCTAGACCAGATTCATTACCTACAGACCTAGGTTGCCCAGAAAGGATTTCCAGAGTGATTTTAAGAGCAAAGGGAGTGGCCTCTCCTATATTAAACAGACACAGCATCACGTCTGAAACCAGGTTTCTAGATGGCCTCCTGGAAACTTGAGCACAAAGTGATGGAAATATAGAACTTTCTACTTGTCTCAAGCCAAGTTAAGACTTCCCCTTTCAGAGGGCCACAGGAGTGGCCTGCCTTGAGTAACTGGTAGTCTCTTGCTACATAATCACACAGTCAGAAGACCATGTGTTGTGGACTACACGACCCTGCTTTAAACCCTGCTGTGCCGCTTGCTACGGTAGGAGCTTGGCAGAGTCTCCACCTCTTTGAGAATGGGTAACTGTGGTTGTGAGGATGTAGGCAGCACTCATAGCCATCAATGAAAACATGCTCAGTGATGCTGACTACTCCTGGGCTGTCTCCAGGAAGCCCTTCTTTGGAATAGCAGTTAGAGTGATAGCCAGGGCATCCATCGGGGTTATGCTAGCCTACAGTTTCTGGTCCTTTCATAGTTGTGGGTGGTGTTTCTCACATTATCACAATCATTGAAGATTCAGATGTCCAGATTCTGACCCATGGTTCCTCTGTCTTTGAAATATGAGCCACATGGGCATTCTGGTACCTTCCCCAATGCAGTGTACACCCGAAGTGACATGGTGCACATCACTCGTATTCCAAGTCCTAGAACAAGAAACTGCCTCAAACCTCCTTGCAGAAGAGCATGCCTTCCACCCCAACAGATGGAAGCAAATGTGGCAGCCACATCATATTTCAATAATCAAGAGGGTCTGGCCCCACAGAGTCCACAGAGCACGTGGCACAACCTGCTAAGAAGGTTGCTTCCCCCAGGCCATGAATATCAAAGTCATTTCCTGATTCTATATCTGCCTCTCCAGCATCACCATGAACAACTAAGCCATTTCTAACCTTACTCCCATTTTGTTTTACTTGTTTGTCTGGGGAGGAAGGCAGCATATACCACAGCACACATGTGTAGAGTTAGTACTCTCCCTTCCCTTTGTGAGTCCCAGGGATTGAACTCAAGTCACAGGGTTTGGCAGCAAGCCCCTTTACCCTCTGAGCCATTTAACTAGCCTGCCCAAAATATTTTTCTAAACGTATTCAGTTCTTATCATCTTCACTATTCAGCTCACCAACCTGCCACCGTTTCTCACCTGGATGATAGTGACAGATGCATTGCTGCTCATCCTTTTTACCTTTGCCCATCTGGTTCATTTTTCTCAGCATAACCAGAAAGATCATTTTACAGGGCAAATATAACACCCTTTCATCCTACATGTCTCCCCCTACTAACACTACTTAAAACTCTTGATGTCATCCTTTTGTCTTGCTTGCTTTCTTATTGATTGATTGATTGATTGATTGATTGTATCGTCCATGTCCTTTGGGACAGACATTACTGTTCCCACAAAACTCCTCTGAACTCTGCTCTAACCTCCCTCACCTTCTACTAACTGCTACAGAGACCAAAAGCCTCTCCTGTCTGCAGCAGTGTTCCCAGGGTTTATCTGTCGGGAGCATCCTCTTCTCTCATCAAGCAATGCCCACTCTCCTCCTGTGAGCATCTGTCACTCATGTTCCCAGTGTAAGTCATGCTCACTGTTGTTTTCTCACGGGACTCCATTTTCTTTGTCGCAACACTTACACAGTCAGATACTGGGCAGGACCATGACTATGTGGCATATTGGAAGCATTCCAAGAAGGGAGGCAGTACTAGACAAATGGCTAATCTACTATTGGCTGGCTTTTGTTTGCTGCTTTATTGCAATTCAATTCCAGATCACGTTCTGTCTGAAATTCAGTAATAAGAGGAAATATATCTATTTTTTACTCTCAGAATCCTCTTTGGTTAACACTTCCTGACCCTCTCACCCTCACCCAGCTGCCTCAATGCTTTGAGACATAGTATGTATCAACCTTTACATAGTGAGTCAAAATGGTTTATTCTACAGTTCACTCATCAAAAGCATGGAATCGTGCTAATCAGTTTCCATTTGGCAGAGGTGGATCAGGCAGATAATAATCTTAACATGACGACTACCAAGGGCCAAAAGACTTGAGATGGAAGCCTGCTTCCTCCATGTACCTTAGGTTTCAGAAGCTAGGAGGAGTTTCAGAAGACCCCATTAACTTAGAATCCTTCATGCCAGGCCTCCCACCAGCCAGGTTTCTCCGGACATTTGTCATTTCCCTTAGTCCCACCCAAACCACCAAGTTCACATGGAAGGATGCTCTCTGCATCTACGTGGAAAGCATCCCTCTGGACTTGCTTCATCCTTCTCAGTTAACCACTCAAACTTGTCACCTTTCTTCAGTCTCAGCCAAGCTTTGCCCTCCATCAGGCAGGATGGGGAGAGGCTACGTGTAAGCTCTGGGACCCAGCAGAGGACATGCACAGCACCGTGACCTCTGACCTCTCCCAGACCAGCCTCTCACTACCCTGTCTTTTACTGTACCCCCAGCCTCCCATGAACTGAAAGGTGTTTCAGATGCCCAGTACAGTATTTGGCACATAATGACAAAATGGGAGATGAGCTAAAAAAAAATGTAAAAACGATAGCAAGGAGGAAGAAAGGGAAAAACAAAGTTGTGGGTTTAATATTGGGGCCCATGTTAGAAAAAAAAGTGAAAATCTCATGATCTTAGTGAAGGGAGACTACAAACGCAAAAAAGCATTACTAGTTAGTACAAGCTCAGAGCACAGGCTTGCTAGCATTAATTAGGACTCCAAGAATCTATTTTCCTAGTCTGAAATATTCAAGGCAAAGAAAGTGTTAAAAAAATACAACCAACCAACCAACCAACCACCAACAACAAAAACACTTTTGAATATATAAAGGCAGATAGACTGACAGACACTGCTGTCTGAACACTGGATATACACATTCACCAGGCATCCTTTGTGTACCCCTAAGGGATAGGAAAGGGACACTGTGAGCCTCACCTCTGACAGCAATAATCATCCTCCAACAAAATGTGCAATGCGGACAGCTCTGTTTCCAGGACACTAATATCAAACAAAGCAATGCAGCATCAAGGGGCTTCCTGGGGCTGCTCCAAAGCTCTCCCCAAGCAGCTCTGCACAGCCCTGACAAAAATTCATATTCTCTAAGACTGATCTTTTGACCTTGTCGTGCTCAGATCCACTTGAGGACAGCGAGGGGAGATGCTGAGGCTTGTTTCCGACTTGCAGTCATCTCTCTGCTCTATCTGCTTTGATGCTGATGGAGTTGGGAATTCTAAGTCACCGGTGAGCAGGCTGGCTATGGTTATGGGATTGTCACGGGTCTCCCCGCAACCCCATCCCTGTCAAGTGAAAGAGATGACTCCCTTAGGATCCAACACTCTGGCTCTGCAGAAGTAGCCACACTGTTGCTTTGAGGAAAGAGTAAGCTGTGGCTCAGTTGGCTTCAATGTCACCGTCACCATCATACCAATGCTTCTGAGATGTCACTAAATACCTAGCAGCGTGCCTCCTCTTCTAAACCACAAACCAGCCTCTTGGGATAAAGGCCTTTTCACTTGTCACCATGAATTCCATGTTGTAGTAAACTGAGGCTTGGAGAACACACAGGATTTACTTAGATAAGGTTTGAACCCAGACCTACCATACCTAGCTCTAAGATTCCTGGTGCTTTTGTTGAAATGGCCATTATAACACTGATGCTTCTCCCCTCACCCTCATGGCTGTTCATCCCTGTTTCGAATTGGAGAGCCAAAGCCTGCCATCCAGAACCATGGCTACCTGCTTGATGGGTAAAGTTTTATGGAAACATTCTGTGTTCATTCACTGACACTTTGTCCTTGACTTTCATGCTACCATGGCAGTTTAGACAGAGAACACAGGGCCTACAAAACTACAAATGTTGACTATCTCAACTCCTGCAGAAATAGCTTGTTGACTCCTAATGGAGTAAATAAGACAAATTCCATGCTGAAAGTTTAGTTTTCATTGTCTCATTTAGCTTAAAGTGTTTGTGTGTTTGTGCCTTGTGTTTGAACTCCTTTCAATCCCATTTTACAAAGCAGAAAGCTGATACTTGAAAATTTGTAATAGCTTGGCCAAGGCCACACACCTAGTAAATGACAGCTAGAGGTTAAACTAGCCCCCCAAACCTGCTCCTAAGCACATGGCATTTCTATCTGCCATGGGCATGGCAGCACATAGGCACTGGAACATAATACTGAGTCAGGAATAGCTCTGCCCATGAGGAGGCCTGTGAGGGAGGTGATGCCAGACCAGTTAGTATGTGCCTGGGTACAGCAGAGCTAGGGTAGGATTGTGGGAGCCCTGAGGTCACACTTGTCCAGGACATTTTAAATAGTAGCAGACCTGCCAGAGATGCTGCCTGCAGCTAGGACTCATGGGAGAAGCAACTTATTGGAAGATGGGCAGCAGACAACACTATCACTTCTCACTGGAGACCGCTTCTCTGACTGTACTGTGGACCTTGGTGTTTTTCATTATGAATAATAATTTTTAAAGTGATATAGAAGAAGCTTTAGATAGCCTTTCCTTGGCCTCTAAGGGGACCTTTCTGTAGTGAATTGTTTTTGTCAAAGATGTGAATCCACATTCAAGGGTGGAAGACGTGTTCCTCTCAGAGACGAGAGGAAAAATGTATCTCCATTCTCCTGGACAGTATAGTAAGCATCCTCCCATGGCACTGCCTTCCAAAGGAAGGTTTGTAAAAATGGGATGCTCCCTACCATGGGCTGGTGTTGGATCACCCTGGGAGACATTTTGGCTTTTGCTGGAATTCCGTTTGACCTCTGAGGCCCTCAGCCTTCAGGCTGCAGTTCTCTGGAGACATCTAAGGGTGACCTTCCTCCCCACTCCTGGACATCCCCTTTGCTCACACCTGAGTGACAGAACGTACATTCCTTCATTTACTGTCTGTCGCTCTGGTCCTTCCTCAGATCTCCTCAAAACTTATTCTCTCAGAGTTTGGGTCTAAAATCTTAGATCTATGAAAATGTTCGTGATCTATATACTTAGGACAGTCGCTCTCAGACCTCAAGGTCACAAACGAAGGGTGCTCTTCTTTATTGTGGAATACACTTCCCAGAACTGAAGGATGACAAGGATGGCTCCCCTCTCAGTCACCTTCCTAGGCAGATCAGAACAAAGTCTATGCTTCTTTCCAACGTCATTTCTTACTTCCTAGCTCCAGTCATTCTAATCATTTTGGGTTTTAATTTGTGTTTTCTTCTATGTCATCTTACATGTCCACTTCTGTGTCATCAATGCCCACACCCTCTGTGTCCTTTACAGATAGGAAGGAAACATCCCTTGGTTGCTTGTCTCCCACTGATCCTGAAGACAATGCCACCAAGAGTAGTGAAAATAGCCACCAAATTGTATTACATGCTTCTCTGACCCGATGGGTACTTTTCTGAAGACTTTATGAGTGTGACCCTTTGTTTAAAGCTCTCTGGTGGGTTCTGAAGAAATAGTCCTAGCCATGTATCAAGATGGGAAAATCAAAGCACAGGGAGCTTAAGCAATTTACCCTCCAAAATGGATGTGGAATTCAGCAGGGCCAGCGTGGAATCCTAGGTAGTTGGTGCTCAAAACAAAGATTTCTGGGCTTCACCATCTAAACCCGTAGACCTCTGCTGCACTTTAGGGCAACTTGGTAGTTCAGATGAAGCAAGGCATTCGCAGCAGATTTGCACACAAGAGAGTCTGCACCTTTCTCTTGAGAAGGCTGCTTTGAGTTGCTAGAGTCGCTTATCATCGATGCACTATCCAGCATCCATGGTGTCTGGTTTCCCCACCATCTGTCCAAAGTGCTGGGGATCGCTTGCCAATTTCTATGTCCCTAGGTAGTCAGTAGGCTCAGATCAGCTCTGAAAACAGAGAAGCTACCCCCAGCCAACAGCCTAGCCGGAACTGTGGCAGGTAGCCACCACCTGGCTCAATGCAGAACCACTGATTTTAAAGTCCCTACCGAGGCAACACAAGTTGGGTAGGGCTAGGGGTGAGAGGAGACAAGGGACAATTCTTAGGCCAGAAGACAGGAAGAAAGGAAGTGAGCCTGCAGTCCTCACAACCTACTGTGTGCCAGACACTGCTTCTGGGAGCCAAATGAGGAAGCTAGGCCAACAGATATAAGCACTTGAGCCACTCTGCAAGGTTTGGTATGAGCACAGGACTTCCTCCTGAGGGACAAATCTCACCAAGTTAGTCAGAGGTTGTCACTCAAGGAGATAGGTTGTAAATAGGGTAATTGATGTAACTAAAGATGTAGAGGAAAGGTAAAGGCCTGTGGTTGCTGACTAGAGTGGTAAATATTGAAGGGCTACAAGGCTTGTATGTAATACTATTGCCCAAGATAGAGAGGAAGATCACAGCATACCAGCAGATTGATATCTCACACACCAGTCAGGGTAGAAGGCAGTCAGGTGGGTCTGGTTAGGATTGAGGAACACCCACCCTCCATTCCCAGATATGTCACCAGCATGTAGCCTTTCTCCTTCTCCTGTCCTTGGGGCTAACCTAGACTACTGACAGTAGCCACTGTCTGGCTTGCTCTGCTCACATGGCCTTCTTTTTGCAAGAAGACAGAGCAGGGGAGGGGGCAGGGGGATGAGAGCTTTAAAAAAAAAACCTTCAGTTTGACCCAAGCAGGACATCCTTGTTATTATGCAACCACCATGGACCCATCATGCAAAAGATAAAGAAGGGGCCTTGCCATCTGTGATTCACATGAAAGACAGGTGGGGCTTCTCTTCTGAACTAGCACGGAGAACGTCTCACAGTGGCATGTCATCTCAGCTAGTAGAGAAGACTGCCTGCCAGGAGCCTGCCCCAGCACTGGTTCTCTCTGGAAGGGCAGAGAATGGGGGGTGGGGGGTGATTGGGGTCATGCTGATAACAGATGGGGGTGCTGGAGACTGTGAGGGGGCGATTTATGGGGTCAATACTGCTGATAAAACAAAACTTAATTATCTGGGGCTGGCAAGAATGCCCAGTGTGAAACTCTGCACTCTTTTAACTCTTAAGTGTAAGTTTAGACAGACAGACAGACATTTGATAATTATTCCTGCTGGGAGCATCAGGTAACTAAGTAAGAGATTGATTGTTAAAGTTCCTGTCTATATTGCCTTGGCCAGGTAAGAAGCTTGGACCCATTAACTCTTCATGAACTAGGAAGAAAAGAAAAGACAGAAAATATTCTATGCAGGCAATGTGCACACACACACACTGGCCAGGTCTGACCACTTTTCTCATCAGCTCCACAAGTGGTCTTGCAAACATACATACATAATACATACATACATACCCATGGCAAACATGGCAAATATATAGACACACACACATTTGGTGGATGGATGGGTTGAGCCTCAGAGCCACACTTTATTCCTTCTCTCTAGCCCTCTTATGCCTTCTTAGACAAAAGTTCTTTAGAACATCACTTTATAGATAAAATATTACATAAAAGGGGAGTTACAGAAGGATATTGATATTAACTTCAAAGCAGTGTTTCATTATAAGTTCAAAGCTACAGAGTCGCATGCATGCTCTCGCTTTATCAGAGTGCACACCTGTGGCTTCATCCTTGGATCTGACCTAAAATGAATGTTTTCCCTTGATCACAAATTTGTCCCAGGCTTATTTGTCTTATTTGAGTGTAATTGTGAAGGCTCAGTGCATTCCTTATTATTCAGCCTTCATCTACTATCTTATGAAAAGTGGGTACACTCTATTCTTGATTCTAACTTTATTATATCCTTTTGGCAAAACAACTAAAATCATCTCTTAACATGTTCTTCCTAAAATTATTTGAATTAAACCAGGAATTCTATAACCGCATTAATTCATGGAAGTTAATCTTTATGTTGATCTGCAGGAAATCTGCCCAATAGGGTGGGCTAATACCCAAGAATCATTAGACTGTGTAATAGTGACAGGAAAAGGAGTATCAGTTGCAAGAAGCAATCCTGAGATGAAGTCTTTTGGGACCTTGCCTCTCAGTTTACTCATCTTAGGCCACGCCAAAAACAAAACAAAACAAAACAACAACAACAACAAAAAAAACGGTGGGCCACCACCAAGAAAGTCACCTTCTAGCCTTAGCCTCTCCTAGATGGCTCCTGACAGAAGACTAGTAAGGAATGAGAGAGGGGGCAAGGGAGAGGGGAGGGGGGAGGGAGGGGGAAAGGAAGGAAGGAAGGAAGGAAGGAAGGAAGGAAGGAAGGAAGGAAGGAAGGAAGGAAGGAAGGAAGGAAGGAAGGAAGGAAACGAAACAGATCAAAAGAAGACAGAGATATTCTTGGTTCCTCAGGAATCACAAGGCTAGGACTACCCATAGCAGCCCTCTCCTCTGATGCTTTATTTCCTTGCTGTTCTGACTGGTATTTGAGGTTAGCCAAAGCTCTCAATACAGCCTGTCAGATTCAGGTCCAGCACACACCAGTGAAATGAACAGCAGTCACTAAGTTCAGCATCTGCTCTGTGGCACATGTGATACAGGCACACTATTGGCCCTCTCAGAGACAAAGTGTGGCTCTTTAATGACACCAGAGCCCTGTGCTTCTGCCAACTGCTGGCTGCCCTGAGTTCTCTGTTCTTCTGGGATGAGCTCTGACCGTAAACTCCCCCCTTCCTTCCTCTTGTGAAAATTCCGCAGTGTAGGCAGGCATCCAGAGGAGAGAAGAATCATTGCAGTTCCTGGTAGCACTCTGCAGTATCACCGTGGATGGTACACTGCAGAATGCATGGCTGTTTGCTCTTTCTCTCCACCAGGTATGCAGTGATAGTCTGCTAGGGGAAGGGGTCCCTGCAGAGCCCAGTGCAGCCTTTCTGCTGATTCTTCGATGGGTACTCAGCTTCCTCCAGTTCCCACGGAAGTTCCCAGATCTAATCAGGTTTTGCATCTCTTGTGCTCCTGTCAGACATTTTGGTCATTTTTTTTCTCATCATTATAGTTTTCTCAGCTTCAAAATGGCATGGATGAGGCCTGGTTTGTAAGACCTTGAAGAAAGGCAGATGTGAGCCTCCATTGAATGTTTTGAGAACATTATCAAACCTATTGAGGAGCAAGGGGTTTCAGGATTCAGTGCAAGGACTAAGATGTTAAATGGGCCCAAGTGCCTGTCAACATGGGAACAAAGGTTCTTTTGGACTGGGAGGTGTCATTTAGACAATGTATAGGTGGGACTACGACATGCAAACAAGACTAATTAGTAAGGAAACAGTCCTATGTCTCACAAAACCAAAGACAATAGACCTGAGGTGTAGGGAATGCTTCCAGCCCCCTTTAACACAACTGGACCCTGCCCCCCACCCCATGGAAGCAAGAAGTGTGTGCCCCTAGACACTGATCTTAGGAGTGGCTGTAGCTATTCTGTAGCCTCAGATGGACTATTTCGAGTAATGTAAGCCATTGTTTACTCATCTTTGGAGGGGAAGGAAGGAAAGTGGGACACTGTCACTCACCAATGTCCACACTAATCTGATGGCTACTCCTCCAAGGTCTCTGAATTTTTCTATTTGTTTGAGCAGGCAGCTCCCCCAGTGTGTGGTCACAGAAAGAATAAATCAGAGTCAAATTAAAGATAAAGTGATATAACCTAAGAAAACAGTAAGAAAGTATCCCCAGGCATGTGATGGGGCAGAATTGCATCTGGAAATACCAAGAAAGCTCCAGGGAGGAACTCTAAATACCACACAAGCTCAACAATATTAAGACAGTGCTTTTCCATAGATGAGAGGACACTGGACCCAATGGCTGCAGGTGCACCAATGGCTGTAAAGTTTTACCATTGGAGAGACCAGGGTGGAGGTGACCTTTTAGAAATACCAGCCTACGCAGGCAATGCCTCTTGCTGGCAAACTTTGGACCAGAGCAAAATTCCGGTGTGATTGATATCCCAAGACCCACAAGATGGGTGATCCTAAGAGATGCTAACTGTTCTCCTCATGACCTCCATGACCCTGCACACCCTTGACAAAGAATATTCAGAAGGATTAATTACTGACCCCCAAACACTTACTAAAGATGCAAGAGGAAAGGATGGGAAAAGAGGCTATAAAGGGGAGAAGGGAGGGAGAAAAGGAGGAGGATGGAAGAAGGGTGTGGAAAGAGGAGGTTGACGGGACATAGAAAAGTAAAGGTGAGGAGAAGGGAGATGCTGGAGCTGGAGAGAGAGATGAAAAGTTGTACAGTGGGGACAAATAGGGGATAGGGAGGAAGAGCAAGTTCAAATAGAGTGGGCAGAGAAAGAAGAGGACATGGGCTAGATCTGTGGTGTTTGATGTCTTAACATGAGCTGTGTTCATCCAGCTCATGGGGCTCATTACATTAGCCCCTGTACAGTTTCACGCACCTGAAGCATTTTGTTTAATTTTCAAATGCTTGATGAAGGAGAAGAAGAAGAAGAAGAAAATGAAGGGCAAGGTGATATTTTCTTCCCTGGTTTCTTTGAAGAACACAGTTGGTGGCCTACAGTGCTGGGAAAATAACGGCACAAGTGCCCTGCTCTCTAAGGCACAGGGAGCCCTTCTTCTCCCTCAGTCTGGTTCCACAGGCTGACCCTGACCCAGATGGCGGTCACGGCTCCACTGATGTTCTCATAGATCCAGGGGAAGAGCCTTGGCATCCCACACAAGTCACTCCCCCAGTGTTTCCTGAGCTCCCGTGACCTGTCAGGAGCCATACTGGCAAGTACACACATCAGTCACACCGCTGTAAATCCAGGTACTTACATATAGAGTAGAACAGCTTCGAGGCTCAGTTTGCTCATCTATAAAATGAAGAGGATTGTCTTGGGAGTTTTTAGCCTTGATTTCCTTGGGCATCTCAGATGCTAGAGTGCAGAGTGGCTGGGGGTCCCTGTGATTCCCTACTTTCCCTAGAACAGTTGTAACTTCATTTTGCTGCAGATATTGAAACACTACTTAAGCTTGCATTTGAAAAAATAATTTTGCTACTAAGAGAGATTTGTGAATTAGTGAATATGATTCTCACAGGTTCTAAAATTTAAAATTGTCCATTTCATTTCCAAGTTTACATGAGCCACTGAAGCCTTTTGTCTATGAGAAACCATCCGATCGTCAAATACTTAAGGAGATTTCTACAGTGAATAGGGGTAGTAGATATCAAACGAATTAATAAAAAAAGATAAAAAGAGAGAGTGCCCACTAATATAGAGGGACTTGGAAGGTAGAAAGGGGTGGGAGTGTCCTGGGTCTAACAGTCTTGAAGCCAAAGCTTTGCATTATAGGACCAGCCTTGGAAGATGAGTGAGAGATCAGTTAGAATCAGGGACAAAGGTGAAAGCCAGATTGAGAGAGTGACCCCAGTATCCTAGGACTGGGATTATAGAGAACCTGGGAAGAGGGGCGATCAGGAGCACAGCAGAGCCAAGTGATTGTGGAACTTGAAGTCCACACAAGAGCCTTGATTGATCTGAAGTGCAGTGGGACATCACCTTGGCAGGGTTGTATGGAGGGGCTGCTGTGATCTGACGGTACTATGTGAAGAGCACACTGGAGCCAAAAGGAAGTGAGAGAATGAAATGAGCACTAATGGAACTGATTCTCAGGGTGGTGCAGATAGGAGAGGAAGGAGACCCGAGGATAAGCAGCTGGAACTGTGTGAGAAAGTCCAATCAATCTGCATCATGACCATTAGAGTGCATACTTCCCACAGGCCCCCAACTTTGACCATGTTCAATCTGAGTCATATACTGGGTAAGCATAGTATCTAAAAAGACCAGTGTACTTCATTCATCCCAGAACTACTTATAATACCTCACTGAGAGGGAAAGGAAACTAAAATCAAATTTACTCTTGATTAAATAAGCATGCAAGTATGGATGGCATGCTAACTATAGAACTTTGTACAATGGATGCCATAGCATGCACATGCAGTCTCAGCTACTTTGACGACTGAAGTGAGAAGTCAAAGGGAACTGGAACAACATAGCAAGATCTCGTCTCTGAAATACATTTTTCAATTATTACAGCACAGGAGGCAAGGCAAGTTAGATGATATGTGATTAAATGCATTGTGGTTATATGAAAATTTGCTGAAGATCTGCTCTGTGCCAATCCAGGGGCTATGACTCAGTGTAGACTGTTAAGACATCTTGTTCTCAGGGAGTCTCTAGTCTAGCTGAAGAGACAGAGTGTCAGGAGAGAATGGCACTACAGAGAAGCAAGGACTTACCAAAGTGTGTGAAGCATGGGGCTGGCAAGGGGACAGGTGTGGTACCTGAGAACACCACTTTAAGATGTTCCCTCCTGTCAGCGGAGGCAGAAGGCCCAAGACCCACTTATAAACATCTCGTGTCTTTATTACGTTCTATCTAATGAGATAGCGTTGACCCACTGGCCATCTTGGCTATCTCTTTCCTGCATCACAATTCATCATGAGTCAAAGTTTATGCACTTAGCACTTCATAGTAACACACACATGCACTCCAGAGCAAAGCTGGAGAGCAGAGGAAGCCTGTGGTTTGCAGCTCACAGAGGTGGCCTTGGTGGCTGTGCCTGCCAGGCAGGTGGATGCTGACTGACTCTCAGAGGGCCTCTGGTATGGGTGAAAGCTGTAGTTGGAATATATACAGTTGGTTTATGTTCAATAAGTCAACAACCAAGGGGAGAACTAGAAACTATTGCATAGATCGGCTATGACTCCCAGCCCTCAGGCCTGCAGCAAGCTGCTGGGTCTCTGGGGAGCCATTCTGGACGTTAGCCAGGTTATTAATTGAGCCCTAACCACCAAGGCCAAAGGAACTCCCCATCAATTAGTGGAGCAGAGAGCCCATGAGACTTAAGTCCTCCAGAGGACTGTGTCTCTCAGCCAGGTGAATGCTCCAGGAAAAAGGGCCCAGGGGGGCTTGGGGGACACAGGAGTTGGAACACAAATACATGTCTCATTGAAAGACAAGACTGTTTCCTAAACTTCCCAGGCCCTAACTAGAACACAGAATATTCACATTAGCTTAGTGACTCTGATATTCAGTTTCAAGTTCTTGGTGTTTACCTGTACCAAACAGAGTGTAGGACAGAAAAATTTAAATCTTCATAATTCAAAATAAAAATCAAACTTAAAAAATAAAACAAACAAAAAAACCAAAGGTGGGTGTGGAAAGATGATTCAGCTTTGAAGAGCACTTGTTCTTGCAGGGGACTCAAGTTTGGCTGCCAGCCCCTGGTTGGGCTTGCTCACAATGGCCTTTAACTGCAGCTCTATGGTATCTCATACTCTCCTGGGTTTCTCACACAATGCACTCACATGCACACCCTCCTACATATGCATAATTAAAAATAAATTGTTAAAAACATTCAAAATGTCCATTTAAAATAACTTTCATCCAAGATTGAGACAGAGCATTCCTCTCCTTTAACAAGCAGTTATTCTGAACTCCCCAAGCATAAGGGTGAAAGTGCCTCCTCGACACAACACCAAGGGTTTAAATGCACAAGACTTTCCAGAAGGCTAAGCTATAAACTGATAACTTCAACTGTGTTAAATATAGTTACTTCCATCTACTGATTCTTCTAAGAATTTATTCCAAGGAGATAATTAGACAAATGTGCCAAGGTTCACACAGAAAACATGTTCCCCTATGGCATTAATAATACTAAGTACTTAGAAGCATCCAAATTTCATCAAATGGAGATTATTTAAAGAGATCAGGGCACTACACACAGCCCTAAGACTCTAGAAGGATAGCAGAAATCTGGGAGGCACGATGTGACACTTTCTCAAGGTTTTCTGGAGGGAAGGCCTCCTGTCCATCCTTGCATCCATACAAACAAGTGTGCCCACACACTGCACTGTTTATATTGATGCAAACAATAGACCTAGCCAAGAGCTGGTACACGGTGGTTCTGGGAGGTGAGGTATCCAGTGATTCTTTTTTTTCTTTCTTTTTAAAAGCACCTATGTTATTTGAATTTTTATAATAAGCCCATGATATCTTTACAAATAGGAAGTCAACTCTATTTAAAGGTCAAATGAAAAGTTCTAAAGGGGACGTAGCTTTCCAGAGAAAAGGGCAGGAACAAGAACTGGCTTTAAGGAGACAGTAGAGTTTAAAAGCTGCTGCAGGTTTTGTGTGGAATGATTCAAGACCCAGAGAAGGTAGCAAGGCCCAGCACTTTGGAGTCTGTGCTCCAGAGTCAGTCCTTAAGCTGAAGAGCTGGCTCTATCACTCTTCAGGTAACCAACTTGGGACAAAGTACAAATCCTTCTGACTCTCTGTGTCCACATCTATAAAAGGAGGAAGCAACATTGTCTGCTCCTAAGGGTATCAGGAGGGCTCAGAGAGTAAATGAAAATCACGTGTCACAATGTCTGGCATAGAATCAATGGTCACTAGACATTAGCACTCACAAAATTCAGCCCCAGCTCTAGTGAAGTACTGTTCTTGGAGTTGAAGTCCTAATGGAAAGTAAAGGGTTCTCAGACAATTCGTTCTATAGAAGTAGGCATCGGGAGGTCTAAGCTATGAAGTTGAAGGTGAAGAGTCTGAGATTCGTGGGTTCAGGCATGTGATGGTCTCATCAGTTGCTTGCTCACTTTACAAGATGAGACTCACGAACAGAAGGTCATTTCAAGGATTTAGTACCAATTGCATACACAGCACTTAGCCACACAAGTTTTCAATATGCATTCGTTACTATAAACTTCCACAATCCAATGACTATGAAACAAGCTACAAGTTCTTGTCCCCACAGCAACACTTATGGAAGGTCACAGAGACGTGTTCATGAAAGGACTGTATTTCTAGATTCAACTTGACCTAAAAAAGTCTACGCAGAGTCAAGGAATCCTGGAACTGACTTAAAACTGTTGGTTGGTGAGCCAGTCAGGATGATGGGGCCATCCCACCCTGGGTAGACATATGGCAATGACATGGTCACAAACTCTCCTGACTTTTAGACCAGTGAGCCAGGTGGTGATGGTTCTTCAAAACTCTCACTTTCTTAAACCCACCTCTACTGCACTGGGAAAGATGAAGAGGGTGGTTTACCCATGGGTGACATACAGAGTCCTGTGGATATGACTGGCTGCAAGCTACAACCCCTCTCCCTGCAAACATACACAGTTAAACAGTCCCTGGTATCCTTAAAAAGGCATAGTAGCAGGCAGCTAATACCAGCAACAGGAAGAACACTTCCTGTTCCTGCCGGTCACTTCCTGTCTGCTCGGCTGTGAGCTTAGCTACCTGCCAATGTTATCTCATGAACTTAGCATGAGGGTGAGCCACTGCTGTCTGTCAGACCATTTTACAGATAACAATTTAAAAAAAGGAAATCCTTCAGTGAGTAAGAAATAGGGTCTAACGTACACTTAGAATAGGAAGGTGGTTAATTTTAAAAGATTTGTGGTAGCATCTCAAATTGACTTTAATCCATTTTGGAACCAGCCACACATATGCTGATCCGCAGGATCAGGGGACAGGTGAACTCTCTCAAGGCAGTAGGTACAGGGAAACTCAAGATGGTCATGGCATTGTCTAGCGGTTTCAGAGAAAGCAGAAGAGCAGGGGGGAAAGTGTAGGCTGTACCCCACTTGCTATGCAAGAGCCCCCACGCAGCATGAATTGAATGTGTTGCCAACTTAGGAGCAGAAGAACTATTTATTGCTAGAGAAGCCAAGAGTTTGGGTCTGCTTACTAAGATGGGGACCACGCAGTTCACTCTAAGATCCCCAAGTGCTAGGAAGGGAGGTGAATTTGTTGCTTTCTTTTAAGATCTCTTGGTAGATCCAGGCAGGCTATAAACACATGTTACTCCACGTCTCTCTGGCTCGCTTTGTTCTGAAAAGGCTAAGTCCAGACAGTCCCTCACATCTCCCATACCTGGAGCAAGTTTTTCAAACCACTGCCAGCATTTGTCCATACCCCAGGCAGATACTAGGAGGACAGAGCCAAAGCTTCCTGACGTGAAACTGCATATACTCAGATTCAAATAATATCTCCGTGACATTCGGTGAGCCTTGGGTTTTCTCATCAGTTGGGTTGACACACCATCCATCTGTTGTAAGGATTAAATGAGATAATTCTATACTGGAAAGATAGTGGGGGCAGTATTAAAGAGCCGAAGTTGGAGTTGGACACAGTTTAGGATCCGAGCCTGGCTCTATCACTAGCTGTTTGTCTTTAGAAGTGTTGCTGAACCTTTCTGAGCCTCAGTGTCCTCAACTGTAAAATGGGAGGAACAGAAGCCATGTGTAGGTTTCTTGATGAGCGAATGAGTTCAGACTTACAAAGTGCCTGGCACTGCACCCTGTCACATTAGTGGCTACTCCGTAAATGGGAGTTGTTATGATTAATGTGTAGAAAGCCCTTGGCATGGTAAAAATAAGTGCTCAATAAATGGTGGCTGTTATTCTTGCAAGGAACAGGCTCCTCAGAGAATTTTGTGCACATTTATCTCCTTGAAAGCAATAAAAATGAAGATGTTAGAGTGGAAGCGTGTCCTTAAGTAAATGTCAGTCAGAGCTGGGAAAAGCCACGGGTTCTCTGGTCCCTGCAGGACACCCAAGACCTCTACCTGTCCTGCCTATGCCCAGGCTCTCCTCTGCTTCCTGTGGACCTGCCCTCCACACAGCCATCCATCCTTTCATCACCTGTTCATCAAGCATCTACAGGGAGGCCCAAGGAGGGCTGGAAACCCAAGCACAGAATGCAAAAGCTCTGGCTGCATCCTCTCTAGTTACAGAGTAATGAGCAATACATGTTAAGCAAGTGTGCACACAAATGATTATTTAATGACAGCTGGACTTGTATCCTAAAGGATATGGTAGTAGAGATCTCTTGTGATATCATTTTATAGTCATAGCCATTTTCCCTCATTCCAACTCCCTGGCAGCAATGAATACACTGTCTATTAAAATTCTGTTTTACTTTCAAGAAGTCTGTGCAAATGAAATCATGCAAAGCAATCTTTTGAGATATTTTTTTGAGATGTTTTTACTACTCAGTCCGGGTGATGAATGCCAATATTTTCTTCTTTTTTATTGTTGAGAAGTATTTCACATGTTGGATGTCACATGGCTTGCTTAACCAGTCATCTATGGAAGGACTCTATCTGTCCCTCTGGGGTTATCAAAAAATAAAAATAAATAAATAAATAAAATTAAAAAGGTGCAATGAATACTTGACAAATACTATCATGGAAATCTCAGATGTAAGTCCTGATGTGTGTATTAGGGATGTAGCTAAGGAGGAAGTCCTTGTCATGGCTCCTTAAAGAAGCACTATTTGAGGTGGGTGTTCACAGACAGTTGGCTGGGTGGTGACTGAAAGGTGAAGAATAGATTTAGGAAGACAGGAATTTTGTTCGGAGGCCCTGCACCCCAAGGGCACCTTGCTCACTATGGGGACCGAGAGACGGCAGCAATGACAGGCTGAATTGCTAACTCTCACTCAATGGAAACTCAACTAAGAGGCTAGACCTTGGTGACTGTGGTTTCTCCCTTTGCAGGCACTTTCTCACTGCTCTTAAAGGCTGTCTGGTCTCCAAAGCTTGCCCCACTGATGCAGTAACTGTGGTTCTCAGCTGAACACCTCCAAATAAAGGCTGTGGGTGTGGCTCACTCCTCATATGTGGATTTCAGCCAAGCCTGCAACACAGAGCCCTGCCCCCTGAGTCTCCCCCATGCCTCGATTCTGCCCTAGTCATTCTCTTCTGGGTTTTATGAGGCTATTTAAGGAATTAAGTTTCCCTCACTGAAACACAGAGAAGCAACATGGACGAGAACAATGGCCTCAATGGAGAAATTTCTGATTGACATGAGTGGAGAAGTTCCCTTGGGAACTTCATGTGCCATCAAAGTAGGAAAGCCCCAGGTCATCTCTTACTCTTCCCATTTACGTGCCATGGCAAGATGTGTTTAAGGTTCCCATAGCCTTGCACTGTAATTTGATGCTCTGGGGAAAGCAGCCATATGGTTTAGACATAGCAGGTTCCTCTTGGAGTTCACACATTCCCAGCGTGGCACTATCCACCAAATGGTACATTTATTGTGTTTTTGCTCAAGACAGGGAACTTCTAGGATCAGAACTGCTCCTTGGAACCCACTGACAGATGAACCCATCGGTTCTCTTGGTAGGTCAGATGTTTCATAATTAGCCTAACTCACTGATGATCTGTTCAGCACTTATGATTATTGCAGTGGCATAATATTTCAACTGCGGGGGAAGCACTCCAGACAGCTCCTAAGCAGACCAGTCAGGCTGGGAATGGCCGGCAGGGCTTCCTGTATTAAGAGGAGAGAACCACTACATCGTGCTTGGCCATCCTCCTTGTCTCCATCATTATACACTGCTCTAAAGACCTAAGGGAGATGTGCCCAGGACAAGCGTGCGGTTCTTCTCAGTGAGGCTCCATGGCCCAGCAAAGTATGAAAGTGAGGCCTGTGCTCCTAAAGCGAAGCAGCCTTGAGTCTGTGGAGCTTGTGAAACAACCACACCACCGCCGGAGCAAATCGCAGCAAGTGCGATTCAAGGAAGATGGCAACATTAAGAATCCAACTGGCGTGACCGAGGTCAACACCCAAACCCCGGAAGACCCAGGTGTAATGGGGAAGACCCAGGCCTCCAGGCACCATCATCCTACCACCTACTCGCTGTCTTTCCCCAGGTCCCACAAGGCAGGAGGATTCCGCAGCATCTCTATCCAGACCTCCCCCAGTCTCAGGAAGCATTTCCCCGTTTTCAAAAGGAAGAAACTCACGACTAGCAAGTCCCTGGTGGAAATGCCAACAGCATCCCCAAGTGCCATCCAGGTCAACGGCAACCTATCTGAACAGGATATTGTGTCCTCTGACCTTGCCTTCCTGAGGCTGGCTCAGCATCTTGAGGATGGCCCTCGCAGGCTCAAAATCCCCCACCCATTACTCCCTAGGATGCCCAAGGTGCAAAGCAATGGGCCTGTCAGCTTCTGCTTAGAATCTGGGACTTGGATGTCCTCAGAGAAAGCCACAGCTGCCATTCAGGTTCCAGATGATATTTGTCACAGTCCAACCTGGGAAGCTAGAGAGTCGGCTCTCAGTCCAGAAAGTTCAGCTGAAGAGAGCAACTCTACACCTGCTTTGATCTCCATGTGTCCAGGGGATGGTCAAAGAGCGATGACGTCAGAGCTGGAAAGAATGCCCCAATGCTCAAATACCAATAGCAGTGCCAGTAATATGCCGGGCACAGAAAAACTCACACCCGAATTGCTTTTGCCCAAAGACAACCCTGATGACAAAGACCTTGGCCTTCCATCATCTCAGTCAAAGAAGATGTGTGTTCCCTCACCACCACGGACTCACAGTTCACCTGAGCCAGGCTCCCATAGCCAGCCAGTCCACCTAGGAAGATCTTCTGATTGCCCAGCATCAGGTGACAATCACCAGGACCTGGAGTCACTCAGATGTAGCAGTGCATCCAAGTCTGTCCCTGTGTGCTGGGAACATGTGACAAAGCTCCCCAGCCAGTCAGACACCCCGGAGCTTCAGACTGGTGTTGGAAGTGAGCGCCTCCCTGCCTCGATTCCAAGGCAGGAGAACAGAGCTCAGAGCAGCAGGGAGATAGGTGGGGGTAATCACAGTCACCTGGCGCAGGGAGAGCTCTGTGACCTCCAAGGCCGGCTGCAATCAGTAGAGGAATCGCTGCACTCAAACCAAGAGAAAATTAAAGTCCTATTGAATGTGATTCAGGATCTGGAGAAAGCTCACGCTCTCACTGAAGGGTAAGGTGAATTTCTTTACTGTTGAAAAACCACTGAGCCAAGTTGTTTTCTGGGAAGGGAAAGAATGAGAAAGCAAGGTCTCCCCCAAAAAAAGTTCATGCTCCGTTGTTTACCTAGATGCTAACTAATGCCACCCCACCCCACTTGCTTTGTATAGAATTTGCTAATCCCCAGTTTTGGCAGCTTCAGACAGACTCCCATGGCTAACCCACTATTGTTTTGGGGTTTTAGCAGTTGGGGAAAGGGATTAAGGAACTCCAGGATTAAAAAAAAATGGCATATCTAAAGATGAGGGTCTAGTTGATAACTGATGGGGGATGATAGCAGGCAGGGACTTCCTGCCCTCTGAGTTAGCTCACACATTTCCCTTTAATTTTGTGTGTGCGTTGTGTGTTGCCGTGAAAGACTTTCGGGGCCCACTAAGCAAGGTTTCCTCTCCACGGAGCAATCAGTTACATGAAAATGGGGCTACAGTTCTGAGAGAAACCACAGCATACAGACCCAAATGGTGGGCTCAGTGCTGGTATGTAGAGCAACAGGCAGTATTTGTTGATGGGTAGACTGTCCTTGAGTCTAGAAAGTCTCTAAACGACAACAGAAAAGCAATGGTTGAAGCTCGTCAAGCGAGGTTGGAAAGAAAGTGACAGCTGGCGGTGGTGGCTACTGAGGACCATTGGAGACCACCTGAGGGGAGTGGGATGACAGAACCAGCAAGCATAGAGATCAGGATTCTCCACATTAATCTGCTACCGACTTACAGAGGTCCTTTCAGGGCCACAAGCAGGAAAACACGTGACATTTGAAGCCCATTAAACATATACCAAGTACCCTAGGAGTGGGAGGTTCCCTTGTCAGCCTCTCAGCCACCATTTTCCTTGTATCTTCATGAGTTGTGGGGACGATGGTGAGATGGTAGACTGTGTGTCTCATGTGGCTTTTGCCTGTGCATTTATCCTGAATGTGTTCTCTTATAGGCGGAACTTCTATCGGACTGGCCAAGATCTCAACAACTGCAGCACCTGCCAGAACACAGCATGCATCATATACAGGTACCGGTCCAAACAGTGAGCTGCTCTGCAGAGCAGGACGCCTCCGGCCCATAGAGCACACTAGCCGACTGTCTCAAGGATAGAGAGCGGGGAAAGGCAGAGCCTAGCACCTGAGCCTATAAACAGAAAGTGTCTGTGCAATGTTTTTTTTTGGTTCTTATCCACAAGGTCTAGGAGCAAATCCTCTGATGCAATAGGCAACCCTGATATGGAGCAGGTACCCATCACCTCTGCATCAACATCTGTATCTTACCTCTGTTACTTGGTGGGAGGTTCAGGAAGTTTCGAGGTTTGCTCAATTCATGAAGAATATCTTGAGAGCAGAAGGGGCCAGAATCGGGACTCATATCCAGACCTTTCCAATCCTAGTTACCATATCTCTCAGCCTCTTCACTGAATCTCCTAAATTACATCTCTTATGTGTCAGTAACTATGAGAGCTTGGTGTGCACTGATAAATACATTTCTTCCCAGTACAAGACAAGGTTGCAGTAAAGTCAATTATTAGACCTGTGTTTGAATTTTCAAATCTGATATGCTTCAGTTTCCTTATATGTGGAATAGGGACAATGACCTCTATTCAGACTGGCCAAGAAAACAAGTGTTTTCCACATGTCTGTGGATGCCCGTGGAGACTGCAGGCTTCTGCACACACACTTCAGCTCACTGTTGCCATTGCTAGAGAGATCGGTGTCCCTTCAGTGGAAACCCACTTGGCAGCACAGTGGAAATACACCAGAGCACTCATTTTGGTTGATGACCTTGAATTTTGTCTGACAAAAGAGTATGGTTTCTTTCTATTTTTCTGCATGACATTCCTCTTTGAAAAGAGAGCAAGGGCCTGTGGAAACCAGTGCTCCACAGTGCCGCCTGTGTTCTGAGCTGCTCCTTCTCAGTCTAGTAGCGGGAGATCTCATCCTAATGAGCATTGTGTACCTGAACACCAGGTAGTAGGCAGGGCCCTGAGCATTTCTCAATGACCCGTGGGCTCCCTACATGGAAGACAACACACCTACAAATAATGGGAGGCTCTAGACTACTTACAAAGTACCCCAAAAGCTAAAAGCACACCTTTATATCTCAAAGAAAAGTCCCTCCCTACCTCCCCAAAGAGAGGACTCTCAAGAAAGGCCTGCAGCACTGG
Organism: Mus caroli; assembly: GCF_978045245.1. Classification (NCBI taxonomy): domain Eukaryota; kingdom Metazoa; phylum Chordata; class Mammalia; order Rodentia; family Muridae; genus Mus; species Mus caroli. The sequence goes on along the minus strand of NW_028227268.1, from coordinate 88,864,577 downwards.
CAAGCGAAACAGGAAGTCCCATCAGTCACTGCTCTTTATTTTTAATCTCCTGTCTTAAGCAAATTTCTACATCACAAAGGATCAAAAAATTATTACGTGTCTAGACAAAAAGCAGGATTAAAAAAAAAACAACTATTTATCAAAAGCAGGAAGAGTTGACTTGAACCAACATCTACATTTTAGATAATCTTCTTTCAAATACCCAGGTTATGCATTATCTATTATTTCCATTTTTTTAAATGGCTTATGTTTGTAAAAAGGGCACGTAGTTATTTTCCAATCTAATGTGAATTTCATGACCTTCCCCTGAGCAAGTCATTTCTGGCTTCTGAGTTTCCTTATTGGAGAAATGAGTTGCTTTAATTAGATGGTCCCAACGGTGCCTTATAGTTCTGACATTATGTTATTCTAAGCTGAATTAACAGTGACAATATTTGGTTAAACTGCGTCCTTCCAGAGTCGGAGAATGTTTGCGCTTTTCTAACCCTTACTTCAAACATCCCAAGCAAGCATTCTAAAGGCAGTTACATCCCAGCTGGTATGGCAGACCTCCTGCTCTCCTCCCATGCCACGCCAGCGTGCATTATTTGTATCTTCCCCTCACAACACACAGCTCTGGTTGTCACTCAAAGCCAGATCGTCATATCAGACACAACCTGTATCCTTGCTTCTAAACCACAGCAAAAGAACGGGCAATTAATTTGATGAAAGCAGAAAGATCAGAAACAGCATCCTGTCATGACAACAGTGAGATGAGAGCTGTCATTTAAGAAAAAAAATTCAAATGACTTCAAACTTGTGTCCTGGAAAGTCAGATCTTAGAAGCTAATGAGCAAGTGATGTGAAATACCCGTCCGCAGGCTGTGGTCTCTCTCCCTGATGACGGATGGGTCCAGCGCCCGTCGCTGTACATAAAGCACATGGTACATGATGGATTGCTCACGAGCTTTTCTTCCCTGGAGACGCTGCTAAGTTAGCAGCACATAAGGTTTGCTAAGTGGTGGTGACCGCAGGCCTCACCTCACCAGCCCTGGGCTACGGCTGTGCTTCCAGCTCCTGTCAAAACACTGAGGTCACTGGTTCTAAGCAGCCCGTTCTCTCTGACCCTCCAAGCCTCCTTGGCTTCCTCTTCGTGCCAGGAATCTCTTAGATAAACCACCAAGGAGCACAGCATCTACACTGATGCCCCAATAATAACCTAGGCATGGCTCTTCAGAGCTTCCAGAAACTCAATACTCCAAGGAGAGTGACTTTAAGTTTGGGGGTGGTGGTGGTGGTAGCGTAGTTGTTGTCTTGTGTGTGTGTGTGTGTGTATGTGAGTTTTTGTTTTGTTCTGTTGGGGTTTGTGGCTTTTTATTTGTTTGCTTGTTTTGTTTTTGCAGGGGCAGGGGTTGTGGTTTTGCAGTACTGGGGATTAGACACAGGGCTTCATAGTCCCCGCAAGCACGGGAGCTATGTATGTCCTCAGCACTGTTCTCTGGTTTTTTCCTAACTAAACTCCCACGGGAGGGGTGAGAATTGGCTATACCCCAGCTTAAGCAGCTTCTAGCCTGTTCAGTTTCCATTCACTTTCCTTAGCATTAATCCCAGGTCAATTTACCCAAAGAGTTGCATGAATGCTGCTGGTGGTTCCCAAGAATAAATAACACAGAATTACTTAGTGAGAAACGTGTTCTCCTTTCAATTGCATTTCAATCCTTCTGATTACCTCCAAGGGAAAATCTGTGCTCCTTGCCACAGTATCTTTCAACCCTTCCCAGCACTTGCTTATCATATTTCTTTGTAAAGAGGGAACCGATCTCAGGTTCATAGCCATGGGCAAGCAACAGTATCTACCCAGATTGTAGTCATTTTAAGCGTTTCTGCTAAAGCTTTTAACGTATAAAACTAATCCTCTTAAATATTCATGATGAGTGATACCAGCCCCCCTTTCTAAAATTATTGTGCTTGGTTTGTACACTTGTTTAAATTTAAAAAGTAGGCTGATTTTGAACAGAAAAGGTTAAGTAAAAAAATTGTGAGATGGGCGTGGGAGAATCTCATAAAAAAACACAAGAATATCAAGGTGTGGCAGGACATGCCTGTTTTCCCAGCACTTGGTAGTTAAAGGCAGGGGGATTGCTGCAAGTTCAAGACCAGTGTGTGGGGTGGGGGGAGTGGTGTGTTTGGGGGGGGGTGCACCAGAGAGGAGGTAAATCTCTTACTGAAGTTTAGAAAACAGTGCAGCCCCCCTTTTCTTCTGGGAGACACATGCTTCCTCCTCCCTTCACCCCGCCCCCTGTTCCTCCAGCTACATCATGTTCACACTCATCTAAAAATAGTCAGCTGAGCCTCTTTGGAGGACTTTGGTTCCATGGCTCATGCATTTTTTTTTATGGATATAGCACCCAGGGGCAGAGCAGGGAATCTAGTGGATTTAAGCTGTAAAACGTCTCTAAGAGTTTGAGAAAATAATGGGGCTTTTCCCCAGAGGTGGAGGGGTGGTCCATCTCCATCCAAGCACATTCCTTAGGAAATTGGAATAATGTGCAGGCTGATGGGTCAGTGAGGAAGCTGGCTATGGACTGTCTGAAAAGTGCAATGGAGAAGAGGGGAAAAATTGTTTAGGAGCTGTTTGTCCAATACCTCAGACTTAGTCTCTTTCAGTCCCTTTAGTGGCACTCATGGATTTAATCCTGTGTCACACTTTTCCTTACTTCTTTTTTTAATGTAGGTATATGTATGTTTCACACACACACACACACACACACACACACACACAGAGAGAGAGAGAGAGAGAGAGAGAGAGAGAGAAAGAGAGAGAGACAGACAGACAGACAGACAGACAGAGACATACACTTGATTTTCAAGTAATGCTTAACACCCATCCATTCCCTGTTTCTGAACTGACACAACTAACTTATAGAAAGGAAAAAAGGATTACTTATGTCATGGTTCTAAAGGTTTCATTACAAACTTGGCAGCCCCGTTGCTTCCAGCCTCAAGAATGCCAGCACATCTCAGTAGAAATCCAAGGTGAAGCGACCGACTTACATCACAAACAAGGATGCAAGGAGGGATTAGGACTCCAGTTCATAATTGTCTGCAAGAATAACCTCCCAATGACCTAAAGATCTCCCTGGAGGTCTCACATACTACAGATCCACAGTAGCCCCTAACACCGTCACTTTGGTTGGCCCTCTTTCCAGCAGGTGTTTTTGTCCTATCCTGAGCATCCCTCTATGCACTCTGCCAAATTATACCTGAAAATAGAATCTGCCCATGTTAAACAATCTTGTCCTGGCTCTGCTTTCCTTTAGCTGACTTTTCAAGGCCCCTTGAACATGAGGCTAAAGCCTTTCACCTATAGTGTCCTTAGTTCCTCTTCAGCCACAGAGCTGTGTGGGCCCCTCTGCATGGGTCACCACACATTTCCAGAATAAACTCTTGCACCATGATCCTTTGTCAACATTCTTTTTATCTTACCAGGAAATCCAGCTCTTCCCAAGAAGACACAAAAAAGGCCCCAAAAGCATGTTCATCCCTCTGTTATAACACGAATACTAATGTATCACAGGCCAGTGTGAAATACACAATTGGCACTTAATTGATGCTTACAAAAGAAAAGTGTGACTTTATTGAGGAGGGCTTGAGGCAGCTGTATGCATCACTCCAGAATAAAGTCATGGATGCCACTTGTGTGCAACCCCACTTTGGATGGGGGCTCGGGAGCTTGTAATAATCAAATGTTCCTATTAGGAATGAAGGACTTCTATATAGCAGGTCCTTTGAGCTGAATCAAATAAAGACTAGATGTAGCCCATGGATTGTCAGTTTCAAATACTTGGAACAATGTACACTTTCAATGAGATGGAACCTAATCAAACCTTCCTCAGATGACTCAGACAGCTGCTGCACTTTCACAGGACATTGAGATCCTGTTCTTCATGGCTGTCTGGCATTACCATTCCGGACTTTTGTGCCAGCTCTGGAGGGGAGGACAGACTTGATTGGAGAGAGCCACAGAACTCCCCTAGGCCAAAGTACCCTGGCTCTGACATCTGGGTAATCTTAATGATGGCTGAAGCATTAGAGCTGTGGGCTCACCAGGATGATGGATAGATGCCTCAGTATCCACATAGTAATTCCTGGACCCTGGCAGGGTGCAACCTTATCTGGGAAAAGGAACATTTTAACTGTGACTAAGTTCAAATCTTGAGATTTGGCCTGAATGTCACACAGAGGTCTTCCTGAGGATAAAGAGGAATGTGTGCAGCCTCCTCAAACTATAGATTTTGTGTAGGTAGGAGCAGGTAGGCAATGTGTCTCCTCACAGAGCTTCCATTTGAAATGTCAAGTCCACACCTCCAGCTAGAGTGATGGAGGGCTCTGCTCCTCCAGAGCAAGAAGAGTGTAAATCATGAATGTTTCTTCAAGCCATGAAATTCCTTGGCATTTGATCAGTGGCAATAGGAGCCACGCCTTTCCCATTAGACTTGTAATAATATAGAAAGTCTGCAAGTCTCATTGAAGGTCAGTCTCTAGGACTTTATTTGGTAACTTTTATAAATTCAATAGCTGAGGACCAATCTACTGAGAAGAAAGTTAAGGGGAAAAAATAAAGAAGAGCTACCAGTAAGTAAGCCGCCAACCCCTGAATATCTAACACTTGCAAGGCAAAATGTCTGCCCCCATTGCACTGAATCCTCATAATACATAGGCTACATTAAAGTGCCCTCAGTCTACAGATGGGAAAACTGGGGCTGTGGCAGAACCTGGCATTTGTACAATATTCAACTTAAGCAATCGAGGCTGCAGAGAAGAAAGATGCTTACCTAACGTTATCTGGGTACCAGACATTGAAACAGGACTCGCATGAAGATCTGTTGTTCTCTGGCTTCCAGCAAGCCAGGTCCAGAGCACGCTGTTTTCAGAGACCAGACCCCTTTGATAGCTTGGTCAAAAGTTATGTCATGGCCGAGTTCTACTCAGGCAACAACACTGTGAGACTCTGCACTGAAGATGCACTAAAGGTGGGGTTCTCAGAATATGGCCACGGCCCATCTGCTTCGGAAGCTCATCTCTCTCTGCGGCATAGGCTGGCTCATTCCTTACTGCCTCTGAGGGATTCATAACAGTGTCTTTGGAAAGGTTTAAGGACCTCTAAATGAGGTGAAATTAGAGAACCTTGAAAAGAATAAATGACTGATTTCCTAGATTTAGGACTATCTTATCCAGGAATGGAATTGTTTCCCTCATAAAACAGCCCGAAAAGCTAGCACTTCTTTGTAATACATCTTCAGAAGGCTAAGTTCCCCTTCTGCTTGGCTTTGATTTGAGGATTAGATGTTCAATAGACCTCCTCACATTCGGTAAGGCACCCTGAGAATGGAGGTAGAGGGGAGGGAAGGAGAGAGTATTGTTCTTGGAATGAGAGTGTCTTCCTATGCCTGGGGGGGGGGGTTGCCTTGAATTACACATTGCTTAGGGGAATCACCTGAAGTCTCACTTCTGAGATGAGGAACCATTGGCAAACCAGGCTGACATTTTTCCTGTAATTAAAGGTAAGAGCAAAGAAAGCCCAAGCCTGCTTCTCAGCAAAGAGCACAAAGGCTGATGCAGTCTTAGAGAATTCACAGCAGGTTCCTGATCGGGTGGGTGTGCCAATCACTGACCTTCATAACTATGGTTCCCCTTCAGGGGAGGAGGGTGATCACCCTATGCACTGAGCTGATGATCATATGATGCTAAGTGCCACACGGGAAGCTTCCGTTACCCCCCTCAGCCCTCCAAATTCCGAAGACCACTAGATGCTTTAATTCTGTTAATTTTAATTACTGACATCATCCTCACTGGCAAAGTCCATCTGAACCACAATTGGAACTGGGCAGATATTCAAAAGGAGATCCCTGCAGGAGCTTTCCTTTGTACCTATCAGCTCTTCCCGGGGGGGGGGGGGGGGGGGGGGGGCTTCTCCTCTTGGTTTTGATAGTGACAATACTTGACAAAGAGACACCCTGGGGCACAGGTCACAGCCTCACAGCTATGCACCCTGCAGGAAAAAAAAGAAGGCTCATTTTACAAAGCAAAGAGAGCCTCGGAGAGCAGTTGGTGGTGTTGGGGACCCTTTCTTGAGTTTCTTTCAATGATTTAAGCTTTTTGGCTACTGGGCCCCCATCTTGACTTCTGCTTAAGAGATTGCATCATCAGAGAAAAAGGCATTTCTCTAGAACCTGCAGTATGCCTCAGCCCTGCGGGCTTAGCAACCAACTCTCCCATTAAATTATTTAGTATTTTTTTCCTTTTGTCGGTTGTTCAGGCTTTCCCAGCATGGAGGCAGGTAAACAGAACTACAACTTTCCCCTCCTCTAGACAGCTATGAAATCAGCAAGGATAGAGATTTCTAATGCTTACAACAGATCTGTCCTTCCTGGAAATCACAGGTGTATCTCTAGGCCTCATTAAATTCCAGTACAGTCTGAGCCACACTCTCAATTCGAGAGTGACCACGAACAACAGCTAGCTTCACTGGCTACTAGCCAGATGCATGGCTTGAACACTCTCTTTGAGAGACAGTCGTAAGGTTTGGGGTACAGGAGATAGTTTCTCAAGGGCCAACAGGTTGATATCCAAGTCATTTATTTGTCCTTACTTCCTGCCTCTCTCTGTAGCTCCACCCCTTTCTTCTTCTCTCTCACAGTGTAAGGGGAAAGGAGAAAGATTTATTGCAACAGCAATTTATCTGCAATAAAAAGTGAAGCCTGCTATAATGCATTAATGGCTAAAGAGGGTAAAACATGCCATAAATATAAAGTCAAGCCCATTGAGTTTCACACAAGACTAACAAGAAGGCGCTGCAGCACACAGGCCACAAGTGACACCCCCAGCGCCTTTCCTTGTCAGTTCATAGAAAAATCATTACCACCCATTAAACAAGCTACTGTGCCAGGCATTTTGCTAAATCAACACTATGTGCATAGCTTATTTCAGACTCCAGGTGGCAGGATTATTACTCCCATTGTGCAGATGAGAAAACTAAGCCTTGGAGAGGTTGAGTTGATCCTAGTGTGCCAGGGCTCAAGCTTCCGTGCCTACTTGCAGAAGACTTTCCTGTCTCCTAGTCCCTTCTGACCTTTCTTCATCAGTTAATACGTTTCTAAGAAACAGTCAACCCTTTCAGAGAGCTTAGGAATCGTCTTGCTGGGGAGGGTTGTTCTCCAGCTTGACTATGTTTTTCTGTGTGCCCTGAGAACCATCTGTGACCCTCTGGGGGCCATCAGCAGACAGATGTGCCAAAGGGGTTGCGTTTGACAGTTAGAAATGGCTCTAAGTTGTGACATCCAAACTTATAACCTATAAATAATAAGCAAAGCAGTCACAGAGAGAAAGTTTGGAAAACACTTACCACTTGAAGCAGTGCTGGCGTTGGGAACATACACACTAAGATTATTTTTCTGAACTATGATTGTTCCCCAAAGTGATGTGATTTGCCCTCCCTAGGGCCAACTGCCCTCCCTAGGCTCAGCAATTCCCATGGCAGATTCTCTGGAAAGGAAAGCTGCCAGAGGCTAATCATATGTGGTACACTCTGATTTGGTGGAGAGGGACTATAGTGTGCTCCCAGGAGAGGTAAGAAAGGAGCGGAGATGAATCTGAAGGTGTCCTGTCTTCAGGGAGACACTGTGGAGTCCAGCTTGTTCTTGGTGTAGGCAAAGACAGGGACTCTTCTCTACAAAGCAGTGAGAACCGCTTTTTAAGAAGGAAGGGCCAAGGGCCACTGGAGAGGCCATCAGTAGCCAAGACCCAAGACCTAAGGGTAGCTAGGTATAAACTTATCTAAGTTGTCTCCTAATGGTTAACATCCTTTTTGCATCTATTGCTCATGGTCAAGGCTTCTCCGAAGTCTAGAAAGAGTATGGCCAGATAGAAAGTCAGCTCAGGTGTAGGGACCACCCTCAGCTGGAGTCTGATTCAACAGAGGATTGGTGGGGGTGTGAGTCACACAGAAGACAGGTCTTTGTTTCCACCCTACCCCACATCTACACACCGTCTTCCATCTAGCTCTTCCCTGGGTCCATGGAAGCATGTTCCTTCAGTGCAGAGTGTGTACTGGTGTATGACCTTTAGGGTTAGAGTCATGGTCCAATCCAAATCCTTGGAAGAACATTTATCCCCACTGCTTTAGTCTCTTCAATTGATAAGTGAAGATAATATTGTTTATCTATGAGAATTATGATAGGGAATGTTACCTTAAGTAATAGTCACCATTATTGTACATTTAAATTATTACATATTCTAACCTAACAGGGTTTAGGCACTCATTGCTTCTCCCCAGAACATAACCTTTATGTGGAGATATTCCCTTGTTAGAGATCAAGTGCAATGGCCAGGAAGGCAGGTGTTATAGGCTAGATATGTGTGCCTTCTCAAATCCACAGGTTAAATCTTGTCATCACATTTCATGGCAATTTGAAAGTGGGAGATGATTGGATTAGAAGAATACAGCCTTCAGGAATGAAATGAGTGTCCTTGTAGACACGACTCTAGAGCTTGCTGGCCCCTTCCAACATTTAGAGTTATAGGGAGAAGGCAGCCACCTATGAACCAGAATGCAGACTCTCACTAGACACCAAATCTGATGAAGTTTTGTTCTTGGATTTCCCAGACGTTCAGAACAATGAGAAATGCTTATCTCTTATTTAAGTCAACTACTGTTCAGTAGATTTTGAATAGATGAAAACCTGAATTACACAGGCTTAGATGCAAAGTCTAGGTTTAGGTCTGATCATAGTGCTCAGGGCGATTTTTCCCTTTGTTAACTTGCTTATCAGTTAAGGGGGCTTAACAACCTTCCCATCTTCCCAGGACATGCTGAGAACAAAATGAGAATGGATTACCAGAAGTTTTACAAAGCTCAAGATGTTCTATAAAGTCAGGAGCCTCTGCCCAGCTCTTTCTCCTTTCTGTATTTGGTTCTATAAATCTCTGTGTCTGATTTGTGAATATTTAATCTGAGAATGAAGCTCACTCTTTTGAACACTGTATTTCATTTTGGCTTACCCAATTTCTGCTTACCTAGCCAAGATCACAAGAGCCTGGAGATGTTGTCTGGTCATGAGCTTGTAGTTTTTCAAATATTTATTTTAATTATGTGTGTGTTTCTGTATAGGGAGTATGTGCACATGAGTGCTGATGCCCCTGGCTGCCAGAAGAGGGCGCTGAATCCTCTGGAGTTGGAGTTATATAGGAGGTTGTGAGTTGCCCTGTGTGGGAACTGAACTCAGGTCCTTTATAAAAACCATGTGTGTAACTAACTATGAAGCCATCTCTTTTCCTTACTGTAACTTCAACCGTGGTAAGCCATGGCACAAGGGCTCCCTCTGCTCTGCTTTCTAGAATGTTTTTTCTTTTCTTTTCTTTTTTCTCTTTCTTTTTCTTTCTTTCTTTGTTTTGTTTTGTTTTGTTTTGTTGTTTTGTTTTGTTTTGTTTTTCGAGACAGGGTTTCTCTGTGTAGCCCTGGCTGTCCTGGAACTCACTTTGTAGACTAAGCTGGCCTCAAACTCAGAAATCTGCCTGCCTCTGCCTCCCGAGTGCTGGGATTAAAGGCATGCGCCACCACCGCCCGGCTTAGAATGTTTTTCTGCTTTACATCCACCATGGTGATGGAAGCTAGATTAGTTATCTGTCCCACAATATTTTATTTTACTATTTCACTGAGGCAGCATTCTGGGATGCATTGTTGGATGTCAAGGGCACTAAGGCTCCCCAGGAACTGGGCATTCCTGACCTTATACACCCCCAGAGGATGGCCTTCACATATTCTGACAGATCCCAGTTATCATAGTGCTTCTCATTCTGGATGCAACATTGTAACAACTTCTTGCCTAATAGTTATTCCTCACTGGATTCTGCCCAAACTAGATTGTCAGTGCTTAGCTCTCTTTTTAGGAGTCTACATGGATTATAGGGAACAGAAATGGTGGGTGATGGTATGGCAATAAGGGACAGACAGACAAGAGGAAGGACAGAAGGAGGGTGCAGTCAAGGGTATTAGTGTTTTACTCAGACCCAGGACCCAAGCCTCAAAGAAGGGATGTGTGCCCAGAATTTACAACAAATATGTTGCACATTTATTCCTCTTTCCAGGAAGTTGATGAACACAATCTAGGGGCTGTCATCCCTTCTTGTCCACTCAGCCTTGAGATGAAAGGCATGTGAGGGAGGCAGGACATGGCCCCTCCCCATCTATAAGCCAGCTGCCACCAAAGCAAAATGTCCTCCCCTCTCCTCTCTAAACTAAACAGTAGTTTGTCAAAGGGTGAATAAGAAGAAAAGTGACAATTTTCCTTTATGTTAATAAATTGCTTTGGCCTAAAAAACATTAATCAATTTCTTTCCAAAGCACACACACTTCTCAATACTCTGCTATTTGCTTGGCCTTGAAAAGAAAGTCACTTTCAATCCCCTTAAACTGTCAAGACCAGTGGGGGCAGACACATGGGGGAGGGGCAGCTCCCTAAATCCTAGTGATTATAATAGAACCCTGCTGTGTTTCCATAGAAACATAACGATGCATTCTTCCCTGGATGTACACGAGGGAAGGAGTGAAGAGCAAGGCTGTGGGCAAGGTGTACAATGTCTGGAGCACTGGAGGTGCCGATGAGGAGGTGAGAGGCATTTGTCCCTAAGAGAAGCAGGCAAAGCTCTCAGTGAAGAAGAGCAGAGTGGGCAGAGACTGGGTCCTGCAGAGTATAATCACACCTTTAACGGCTGGCCTAGTATTAGCATGGCCACCCAGCTAGGCTATTATTATGACTCCTACATAGAGCTGAATCCTGGGGGACAAAGAGAGTTACCCAAGGTCAACCAGGAGCACTCAACTCAAAAGCCTTTGGCTCCAGCCTCCGGGATGGGCAGCAACTCAAGCCCAGCAGAGGAGACAGGGTTTGCATTCTGCTTTCTGGCTTTTTGCTTCCTGGGCCTGCCAGGTCTGGGCACACGATAGACTCACTCAGAAACATAACTTCTAATAGGTTTGGGGATATTTGTGAATCTTGGGAAATGCAGGCAGTTCATTACTGCTAGTTTGCTTTGGATTGGGCAGTCAGAAACTCCACACAGAAGGAGAAAGAAGCAGCCAGTGATGTATGTGTGATTAGATAGCATGGACAGAGACCTGGAAAAGGGGCTATGTGAGAGGTGAGAAGCATACTTGGATCATTTGCCTTAAATTCTGGGAAGCGAGCTCCACAGGGATTATGTCTCAGTCTGTTTAGCCATGTCACTGGAATTTAGCACTAGAGTGGGAGGCTGGCTGGCTGGCTGGGTACATGGGTGGATGAATGGATGGATGGGTGAGTAGGTGAGTGGGTGGGTAAGTAGGTGAGCAGGTGGGTGAGTAGGTGGGAGGGTAGGTGTATGGGTGGGAGAATGGGAGGGTGGGTGGATGGGATATTCTATGCCAGACAGCAGGCACTCTTAGCATGAGCAGGGATTACTCATTTGCTTTGGCCCTATCTTGTACTCTATCATGAAGATAATTTTCTGTCACAGTAGGTAAGGCAAGGCTATTAAGGATCTAAAAGAACTGTGAATATGAAATGGCTGTTCCCTACCAACCAAGCATGCATGCCTCCAGTGACAGGGGCTGAGAATGAGAGTTTGCAACTTACTACTTTAAATTCCTTCCTTGGTGCAATGCAGAGGTTGCCTGAGGTGACCGTTCCCAGCCTCTGGATCCAACTCCCCAGTTTCCTCTGGGAAGAAGGAGGTCCAAGGGATGCTCACAGATGGCTCCTCCATCCCTCGAGACAAACTAGGGTGCAATACTTGGCAACAGTGGAAGAATGGGACTCAAGGTGTGGGTTTGGATACCTGTGCCCAATGAGCTAGCAAACCACTGGCTTTGGCGACAAGGTCTCAAATTGCTGATGATGTGGGATATCATTTACTAAGGACACAAAGCCACTGGTCAAGCAATGGCAGGGCTAGCTGGCCAGACTTTTAATCTAGCTGCCATTCCTTTCTCAGCATCTAGAGCAGGATCTGGCACATGGTCAATACTTAATCAATCTTGGTTGAATGTCTGGGCGAACATGTGGCGCCGAATCTGTGTTGTGTATTGAACATGCACCTGTTTGCTACACTTGCCTGTGATCCTGGGAGTAGGGAACATACTTCTTCAGCGGGGTACCACTCTAATGCTTGAGAATAGGGGAGTGACTTGCAGTTGATGATGCACTCTAGAGCTTTGCTTTGAAAAACACAATCTGTGTTTCATCCATTATGTAGGTCACCCTGCCAGGATTATGTCCCTGTAGAGAGAACCAGAGAGGAACAGAAAGGGAAAAGATGTCCAAAAAGGAGAGAAGACTCTGGCTGAAGGTTATTGATCCTTCCTCCTGCCGGCTACGCGACAGGCCACTCTGCCCTTCTGTCTCTTCCATTTCAGAACGCCCAGGACAATGCGGCATTTGGAGTTTCCTTTCTCACATGTGACAACTGTGATTTACTTCCACAGCAGCGCTAACTCTGATCTTAAGCTCTGGGAAGTGACATGGGTATCACAGGCAAGGGCAGGTGGTCTTTTAATGATGGCTGATTTTCGGCTCTTGCTGGGCATAAAGGACTCTGCCAGTCATGCCTCATCCAGGACGATGTGGTGGCTTTTGTCTTCCTTACACTGTGTTTCATCCCCATCCCTTGCCTCTGGCTAAACAAGAGGCACGCTCTGCTCTTATGGTTGTATTTCTGCCATTTTCTACACTCTCATGCTAGCTGTGGACAAACAGGTAACAAGCACTTAGCACTCAAATGTACCTAAAAGTGGAAGGGAAGTGAGCAGTCAAGGACACAGGCTGGGCAGAGCTGCCTGGCAGGATCTGGTCTTCCTAGCCGAGTTCTCTGGGCTCAGGGGAAGCTAATCAGAGTGAGAGGAAGGCCAAGAGTCCGTGACATGTTTACCTCTTTTCCAGGCACAAAGAGGCAGAGGGAACATCAGTCTCCTGCCTTACGTCCAGGTTCTTTGCTGACTCTGCATTCCCAGGACTTCTGGGCATCTTGGCCCCATCTGACCTCATATTTACCTCAGAAACCTTTGTAGTAATCAACATGGTATGAATGGAATACACTGTATACTAAGGACTCCAAAAACACACATGAAATAGGAAAAAGGAGAAGCTATCTAGCGACAGAAGAGGATTTCAGTCCTCTGTATGGAAGAATGCTGGAAGGTAGCCTGATATGTAAAGCTCTCTAAGGCATATTCCTAAGAGCATAACACTTCAAAGAGCATAAAGTATCAGTGGTAGTAATGTTAATGCAGGAGTAGGGGTTAACACATACAAAAGGATTGCAGTATGTCAGGCTCTGCTCTGGCCATATCATTTACAGCTACTTCACATATCCTGATTTTATTAGCTTCAGGGGACATTATTACTCCCATTTCACAGATGAGGAAACTAAGCTCAGTTTGGTGATGTGTGCCTTTATATCGTTTACATGTTAATGAATTCGTTTCCATGAATACTGTTTAACAAAAACAGTAACAATGAAGATCACTAAAGCCAGACCAAATATTTACTAAATGCCTGACATGATCTGTGCTTGATTTACTTGACAAAATGAGGTATCATGAAAGGTAATTTAATTCAATGGGGAGGAATGGAAGGGTCTGGGAAATGGCTCAACTCTCCTAAAGCCACCTGGCCCTTGGTCCCTAATGGCTTAGTAGTTGATCCTAAGGACCTGCTCTTGTGTACTCTGGGTAATGGGTGTGTGTTATTTTTAAGTCAGTGTGTATTCTTTGTAAGTTACCCTCTTCCTCCCTCTCTGTCTTCCAGTGTAGAGTATGATTTCCGACAGCAGGAAGGCAGGTTCCATGAGGTTCTCCAGAGTCTGGAGGAGGCGGAGCCAGCTGAGGAAGCACCTTCGCCATCCAAATCCCCAGCAGAAGCCCCGGTCCCCGAGAAACAGGACTTACGGCGGAAGAGCAAGAAGGTGAAGAAGAAATGTTTCTGGTGGATATGAGAAGATTGGGGCTTCCTGCATTCCTTCCTGAGATGGGGGATCCCCTCAAGACCTCCTTGATCCTCTGCAAAAGCGCAGGCTGAGATCCCCTTGCCCTGTGAGACAGGAGTGCCTCAGAGCCGGTACACCCCTGGACACCTGCTCACCAACCTTACCTGAGCGTGTGCCGCAGCTTGCAGAGGATTTTGTGGACACTTGTGTGGCCACTTGTTACCGAGCTGCCTGTCCCTCACAGCCAGGCTTCCGTCCTCATCTGCTAAGCTCAGATTCCCACCATATGCTAATGCTCACTGCACTCCCACCCCTTCCCTGGCAGCAAGCATTTCCTTCCTACCCTGAGATCCTCGACCCCAAAGGTACAGAAATAAGCCTGTGTTGTGCAGTGCAGGAAGAGGAGGGTTGTGAGCAAGTATCCTAGACAACATCACACAATAAGCTGGCAGGGTTCTAGGATTTACCGTACCAAAAGCACAACAGAAATGAGCAGAGCCTAACAATGCCAGGTCCCCCTGATTGTATTAAGTTGTCCTCTTTTTCATCTAGCTGTTAGATTTCAAATCCAGCAGCTGTGCAGCTGTCTTCTTGTAAAGTATGGGGTGTGGCAGAGTAAGGTTGCCCATGGGTATTAGACACCTGTTGTGTGATCTATGTTACTGGAACTCAGGTGACTTTCATAGCTGTAGTCTTTCTGGGGCCGCTTAATTATCATATGTTTCTGTATACCCAGTGTGGGGTAATTGAGAGGGGCTTTATCGTTAGGGTCATTTACCTGTTAGTGTTCATTTACCTGTAACATTAAGGGTCTTAAGACTCAGCAACTTGTATGTCGGTATACCTTATCGAGTGACGTTAACAAGGCTTACCTACAATATAGCATTTTTTTCTCATCCATGCATCCTTGTGACAACCATGTAGATAGGCCCAAACATGCTACTCTACAGTTACCCTTCCTGGTGACCAGGTTTCGGTCACCTGATCTAGGAAGAAACATGACCGAGAATGAGGATGGAAGCGCCTTCTTCCACAAAGTTTGAGCTCCTTAAGATCTAGCTCGTTGTGTTGACAAGACCTCCACTCATGGATGTCCGGTCAAGCTTGGATGCCAAGCAAACTCCCAAAGCAGTGTGATTAAGTCATTGCTACCTACAGGGGCTGAATAGGAGGCAAGGCTTGGATACCTCTGCATTCAGTTCCATGTTCTGCCAGCCTGTGATTGGACTGACACTGCCAGAAATGTGATCCACATTTAAGCAAAGAAAGCATTTTATAACCGCCCCCTTGCCAAAGAACCGGTGTCTGAGTGAGTCTCTGCTGTGTACGTGGGGTGTGTGTAGCCCACTGCCAATTGAGGCTAATTGAGCAAACCACCCCCAACAATTTCACCTCCCTTGTCACAGTGCTGCGGTGCAAAAGCTATTTCAGGGAGAGTGAGGAAAATTTGGCAAGGAATCTGGGCTTGCACTATTTAAGTCTTGGGATGTCATTTGAGATGTTCTCTCTCTGTTTCTAGTGTAATGTTTAAACCCACAAAGTGAGACCAGAATATAGAATGTCAAGTTAGAATTAAGATAAATATACTTGTCATGCTTAAGAAACCACATTTCAATTAGATATGTTACCACTGGCCAAAAGCCACAGATCTTTCTTTCTGTATCCATACACTCAACTCTCAGTTGGCCCCAGCAATGGAAAAAAACACTACAGAGGATAATCCAATAAAGCAAACTCATTTGGGATCTCTTATATAATTTTATCTTGCAGTGGGGCTTCCATCTTAATTTGTTTTGCTTACACTAATTTCAAATGAATTTATATTCCAGAATATCAGGACGGGATGAAAATATTCTTGCACTTAGATCTCGGAGACTCGGGGAAATAGAATAGCCTTTTCACTAACCTGGAAAAGATGGCATAATTGTGTCCTTTGTTGACTGGGCAGAAGAATGACCATGCCTCCTGGTTTCTAAGCTCTGTAAACCTCCTACCAGTGGAGGAGCACAGCTGTGAGAGCTAACTGCAGCCTTTGTACTGGGTAGCCTGGAGAAATGGGGAGATATCTGGGGTAGCTCTTCTCTTTACACGTACATGGCAAGGTAGGGACCTTACATAAACTCTGAAGGAGATAAAATTAGGACTGAAAACTGTTACCATTCCCTGAAAGAAAAATCAACCCAGGTCATGTGATTTTATACCAAAGCACAACACCACATCGCACTGCTTAGGCCACACTAATCTATACCTGGAGAGGTTCCTTCTGGTAATTGAATCCTGAACATCAGTATTGGGAGAAAGGATTGATAAACACCAGCCTTCTGAAGAGAAAGGGTCATCACTACATTAAATAAAAAACGTACTCATATATACCAAAACTCTCTAGTCTGTTACTCATGCTGAGTAGCAATGCTTCTTTGTAAAATAGTATGTCATATGATATTCTACAGAAATGTTATACTTGAGGTTATATGGTTTTATGGAAAGAGATTCATTTAGCAAAACTTACTTTTATGAAATGGAAGGAGAAAGGACTGATGGGTCTGTTTAAATTGCAGGGGTTTAATGTATCTGCTCCCTCTATCGTTAAAACACTCAGCATCCCTGACTTAATGCCAGCTCATCTGTAGAGCGCCTTCTTGAAGACAATGTATCACTGTAAGGTTTTGTAAATTTCTAAACTGTTTTAAATGGGATATTATCTTTTGCAATAAACTTAAGTATTTTTCCTAGGTCTTAAGACTCAGTTATTAGCTTGGGTTGAGTTAAGTTATGAAATTTAGCAGCCCCAAAGGCAAAGACAGTTATAATACTTAACTCATTTGTTTATAAACAAGAATAGAGCCAGAAATGTCTGTGACACCAATCTCGGGAGGTAACCTGTACCAAGGAATCATTCCCAGCTGCTTTCAAGAGGGCACACAACTTATCCATGGTTCAACTTCGTACACCGACACCTGACTAGCTTGGTTCATATTTCTTTTTAATTACTTTCTGATGAACAGTTTTCCTTAAAAGACATCCTTGTGTCATCAATACTGGGAAAATTAGTATCTCGTTCCAAAATTCGAACATGAGATAATAGTTTACTTAGATCCAAATGAGCTCCTGCTTTTGAAGGTTGAGGGCTCTAACTCTGAGCCTAGTTCATTTGTGGAAAAGATATTTGCAAATGTGTTCTCATGGCATGTTAATCCCAAACTCACTTTCTCTTCCACCAGTCAGAGGGAGAGAATTGTAAAGAACTCCCCCCAGGCGTGAGTCAGAGTTTGAGCTGCTATGTCACTGAGGTCTCCTTTCTGTCTGGAGGATGGGCCTCCTCCTCTTAGAAGTAAGGAAAGCAAAATAACCCCTCAGTCACCCCATTGTCTGAGCTTCTTAGCTAGGGTCTTATGAACCAGAAACCCCTGATCCTAAGAGAACATCTGGCAGTTAACTGAAGGGAGCTCTAAACATAGTGGAGAAAACACAACAGGCACCCAGGAAATACACATTCCTTCCTTTGCTCATTGAAGGAAACGGAGAAACAAGAGCTTCTGTGAGTCCACACTTGGTGTCAGATGCAGGTTTAAGATTATCTCAAGGCCAGAAGCCAACTCACTCTGACTTATAAATCCCTTAGCTAGCAGGACAATGTATGTTAAATAATGGGTGCTCTGTGGTTCAGAGGTACAGGTTGGCCAAAAATGCTTAGTGCAGCATTGGGGGGGGGGGAGGAAGAAGACTGTTGTAGTATGCTGTAGTATGGCATTAAATTCCCAGAAGTGCAAAAGACTCTCCCATACTCAACATGAGGTATAACTGGACGATTTGCTCAAGGCTACTAGAACTTTGGAAATGGGTCCTAGAAGCACCAGCGCAGTGTGTGAGGATCTGACCAACTCCAGCCACCACTCAGGGTGGACTTGAAGTCCATTCTTACTGTGGTCAGCTGAGCATCATCTTCACATGAAAAGGATCTAACTTTAAGGTCAGTCCAGGCAACTTGCTGAATGCTAAAAATGTCTCTGCTTTTCAGTTCCAAGCCACAGAGATGTTTTATGATTGCTACTCCCATTGAACAGGAGAGGGCTGGAACACACCTCCAGACTCAGCACCGACTCTTTGCTACAGTCCATGTTTGGCCAACGTAGTGTTGGCCCGTCTGAGTACTTTTCACCTCAATTTTCTCCCATCTCCCTGAAACTGACTGACAGCCTAAATACCTAGTGACCATGTAATATGTCCTAATCTCAAAGTTTCACAACTACACCATCTCTTTCTGCTTTCTGTGGAGCTCTTAGCCCACAAAAAGAAGATGCACCTTCAGACACCATACAGCTGGGTTCTCCTCCATGTCAGAGAACTTCCCCATGGCAGGCACCTTATTGCCCACCACAATAGGGTCTGCGAGGGAACCCTTCTCTCTGCCTAGAACATACTCACTACATCCCTCTGTGCCCAGTTTCTAGCAAGACATAATGTCATCCAGCTACCTCCATGACCACAAACCACACCAGATGTCCTTCTTAATTGTTTACTTACATCAGGGACCTTGTCCTCAAAGTCTATGACATAGCTGTCCTTGAACATATATATCTTTGTCACTCTTTAGTGGATGTACTTGTCTGTATAGTCTTCCTGGGGTGGTAATCCTACGTATTGCCAGTAGCCTGTATATGCCCTGCACTCACTACACTGGGGCTTAAATGTTGGAGTAAGTTAATTAGTAAATTGGATCCAGTGAAGAAGTTACTAACTCTGAACACACCCTGCCCCTGGCTTTTCCCCTCCTTACTGGCAGGGCATTCATAAGGAATGGCACACTGCTGGCACCCAGCCTCTGTATCTGCACCCCTGGAATTGGAGGCTTTAGCAAGGAACGGTGCCCAAGCTTTCAACTCTTTCATGGTTGGCCAGGCTTTCAGGACTTAGGAGCACCAGGACACAACTGTCCTCACCCTGCACCTTATTGACAGCCTCACTTAACCTTGCTTCAGAATAAATTGCCATCATAATTAAATCCCAATGCATTCTGCACATTTGACCAAGATACTGCCCAACAGTGTGAGAGAGAAAATGAGTTTTGAAATTAAAGCAGATTGTTAACTATTTTTGCTGTAATGTTTCTATTAAAATGCCAGCATTTATTACATGTGACCTAGTCCATTTCAGACACAATGCAATTTAAAACAGACAGGGGCCGTCTACTCAAGGAACCTTTTAGGCGACGCGTTTTGCCTCGGCTTCAACCATGATTAAAGTGGAGAGACAATAACATCACACCAAAGGATTATTTGTTCCCAAACAAATAAAGGCTTTATTATCATGAAAGGCTTTCAAATTCTTTCAGAATCCATAAGTATATTAAATTTCATTCAGATGAAACCCATTACTTTCTCCCTGACAGAACCTGAATATACATTTTTTTAGACCATTAGCTAGCCCAGTGACCTCTACCTGTCACAGCAGCCTGGGTGCCCAGGTAGCACACTCAATCTGGTTACGCTAAGAAGCAGCCCTCTATCTCCCATACCAAACCAGCTGTGGCATTTCAACTGCTGGACTCCAGAGTGATGCCCACAGCCTTGCCATTGTGCCCACCGAGTAACTGATCCCCACCTCATCCCAGGTAGAGATCAGATACAGATGACAGAAGGATCTTGGGGCTGCAAGTCATTGTTCTCTGTTTGCAATTTTTTTTCAAATACACAATATTATCTCTTTAATAGCTGAGACTTGAGAATTAAAGAGTAAAATCAAAATGTAACTCAAAGCATCAATGTTTATAAATTCAGAGTGCTGGCCCTGACCTCTTCCACTAACAGATACCCCAGGGTCTGACAACGCGTAGATGAACCTCAGCCCAGGGGGCACTTACAGAATACTTACAGAGCATCTTCTCTGTACCATGCCTGTGGCCAAGAACACTGTGAAAATGCACTTGAAGCCCTGACCTCACAGGCTGTGTGGTCTAATGAGGGTGTTTCCCACCCCACACACATCCCTCCCCCCTCCCCCCAAGTGAACAGAGGTCACTCTACCTGGATGTCAAACCACTTAGATCTGAAGATGAAGGTGTAAATACTGCTGGGACACTGTCCACCATCCTGACCTTCCCCCCACTGTGTAGTAAACTCCCTGAGGGAGCCTTTTGAGGTACATAGTTGGCTAAATCATCCCCAATATGTGTCTGTAATTGTACGCATCACCACAACCCCAGAGGACAGATGCTCACTTCCATAGCAAACAAGGCTCATAACAGGTCTCCAAGCTAACATTTACACCCTAACCTCAACCTCTTGCTAGCTCCTTTCCTATCTCATCATCTCTTGAGAAGTCAGAGGGTATTAAGTACCTGTGGGTGAATCTTCGCTCACTATTGCTCAGAACACCATCCATCACCCATCTATCACAGGGAATAATTTGTACTTTGAGGGAGGATAAAGGTTGGAGTTCACAGTATATTGTTAAGTGATGATTTCAGCAGAAGCCTGGAATCTCAGCATCTCTGAGACCAAGGCAGGAAGACAACAAGTTCAAGACCAGTCTGGGCTACAAAGTGAGGCTCCATGGCAAATAAAAATCAAAACCAACTAACCAAACAACAACAACGACAATGACATCGACACAGTAATCATGAGCTCTCTGTTTCCTTGACCTGACAGTGGTAATGACCAGCACTTGTCTGCTCCCTCTCATTTACTCCTCAAGCATTTCCTACAAGGTATTTACAACAAGTGCCACTTTTCAACCGAATGAATAAAGGCAGGAAGAAGGGGCCATTTGTCAAAGCAGAAGATATGGAGAGTGGGAAGGGGTGGTGGAGGATAGGGATCTTTTAAGGTCTGCCAAAATTGGGAGCCAGGTCCCTTGAAACTCCTATGACAACAGCAAACACCAAATTAAACATGGTCTCCTCTTTGCCACTTTCTCTTTCGCTCCTGTCCCTGGTCCCTGTTGGCCATTCCATCCTGAGTGCCCATGGCACTGCACAGGATGCCATTTTTTTCACATTACATTGGGATTTCTTTCATCAATCTCTCATGTTCCTCTCCACTAGGAAGCAGTGTCCTTGGAGACAGGAGTTGTCACTCCATCCCTGGGAGCCTCCACAGGTATCCTATGTCATGTGAAATACCACATATTGCAGTGTAAGTTCTGCTGAGTGAATTAGGAGAAAATGTGGCCATGGGAACATGGAGAAGAAAAACTAGGGGCCAAGGTCAGATCCTGCCTGCTGCTGCCTTACCCCCATCTTTCAAATAAAGCCCTGGCCTCTCCTGGCTTCAAATGACGTTTAGAAGGTAAGAATATACACAGGAAGAGGCTTCAGGAAGCTGGTTTTCTCTGTAATTCCTATTTTTAAAGAAATGGTGCTTGAGGATTTTTTTGATCATAAAAAGAAAGTGAAGTTATTTCAGAAAAATAGAAATGAAACTCAAGAAATCTGCAATTCCTGAGTGCACCGAACTCAGGAAATGCTGAATGGGGTTAGTGCCTGGGTCTAGCCACGGGGAGGCCATGGGGTCTGCTGAGAACTGGACTTCTCCTTCCCAGACCTCAGCCCCTTGATGACTTCCCTGCTGTTCTGTTCCTACCACTCTTCCTACGCACTGAGTCACAGAACATGATTGTTTATTTGAGAAAGCCCCAGTGGATGCCACTTAAAGACAAATGGGTGCCCTGAATGAATCTGACAACACGTCTAGAAAGGTGGGTTTGATTGTGAAGGGCTACTTGACAGAATTAATTCCTTCAAGTAACTCAAGAAGAGCTGTGTCCTAGTGGGGACAACAGGGACCTGAGGCTCATGCCTCTTTCATTACAGTGTTTCCAGTGGTCTGTTCTTTCTTCATGGGGAGACGTCCTTAGGGGGCAAGCCATTAGCAAGTAGTTCTTATGGGCTCCTTAATAGCACTGGAGAGGATTGCTATAAAGGCTGGGAAGTTTGGTGCCACCTCTCTCTCTGTTTTCTAGCTTGGTATATGGCCACTTGCTGTGGCATCCGGCCTCACCAGAGCCCTTAGATCTTTATGCAATGAGTGAGAGAAGAGAGGAGCTGGGCTCTAGAGTCTCCACCATATGGACAGTTTAAACCTTTGCTATTTTATAACTAGCCTGCTTTAGGTACTTTGTTATAGTAATGCAAAGCTGACAGACACACCCTGCGCCTTAATGTTCACTGAACATCCCTACAAAGGGCCATGAAATCTTCTGAGCCTGTCACCATGTCAAGTCAGGAAAAAGGACTTGAGCATGAAATATAACAACAACAACAAAAAAGGACCAGTAAGATGGTTTAGTGCTTAATGGGGCTTGTGACCAAGTCTAACCATCTGGATCTCAGGAACACACAGTGGGAGAGATAGACACCTACAAGTTGTTCTGTGACTGTGTGACCATGTGCATGTATACATATACACACAAGACATAAGTAATGTAATTTAAAAGGAGGAGGAAGAAGAAGAGGAGGAGGAGGAGAACAATAACAACAACAACAACAGAAACCACCACCACTCAGTTCTTGCTACTCCGGTGCCTGCTATTTGTTAAGGCTGATGCAAACAAAGGAACTAAGGGACCAAAGCCATTAAACAGGCTCCTCATACCTTGAGAAAGGAAGCTATGGTATAGTTCCCCACTTGTCAGATCCCTTCAGAATCCACAGCTTCTTCACTGCCCGTAGAAAGCAATGCTGACTGAGATGGTGGTCAGCCAAGGCCAAGGGCAGACATTTTGTTCAAAAGACTGTCCCCAGTGCCGGGAAACAGCACAAGAGATTCTGCAGAGTCTTATCTTTAAGAACACACTTAAAGTCACTTGCCCCAAATCAGATTTGCATAGCTCCACTAACACAAGCCAAAAGGCACTGGGCTATTTGGAGATAATTTTGTTAAAACTTCAATGACATAATAGTGCATTTCCCAGCATTGGCTGAATGATTCCCAAATTCTCTCTCGCTCTGTGTCTTCCTTTCCTGGTGCTGACAGCTATGTCCTTGCGTGGCCAGTGATGGCCCCACTGCGGTACCAGTTTGTCCAGGTCCGAAGCTGACCTGCTCTGCAGCACCCCAAGGTGAAGGTCCCACATGTCAAGTGGGGAAAATCCTTGGTGGTAGTAATATCAGCCTCAGTTTACCAACAGGGCATTGTCCCCGCATAGGCTGCTCCATGGACAGACCAAGGAAGAGGAAAGTCAGTGAATCTCTTCCGATTCCCATCTCTGAGGCTGATGTGGGATCAGAAAGATGATCCTGAGGATGAACCAGGCTCTTCTCCAATCTGTCAAAAAGAACCCTTTCACGGCGCTAGGGCAGAACTGCAGAATTTTATAGATAGAAGATCCTTAAAGGGAAGTCTGGAAGGAAGCAGGGCTTTTCTCACCTATTTTTAAACTCAGACCTTTTAGAAATCTCATCATCCTCTTGTCCTTTGGATTGGTTTTCTCTTTCCATTAAGTCCCCCGCCCCAACCCCGAGGTTGGACTGAGCATCTGTTTCACTCGAAGTCCTTGACAGTGGAACAGGAACCCCAACCATATAAGGACACAGCTCCTTCCCCTGGGAGTCACAGCTTGCTATGGAACACAGGTGGGAAAAAAAAAAGAAAATCCCACTCCAGTGTGGAAATCATGTAATTGCAACATCTACAGGTCACCAAAGACGATGCCTAAGAAATGGAAGACCACAAGACAGAACAGGCAACGAGTCATACACACACCGAGAGTTTCCTGGCCTGCACCCTCTGAGAGCTCTTTGGCCTTTTCAAGCCACCCACCCAAAGGTGTCATAATATTCAAGTGCCAGATTCAGTTCTATGATGTCAACTTTTAATAAGTGACTTCTGTCCTATATGCAGTGATTCCCTTATGAGTTGAAATACTGTGTGTGTGTGTGTGTACATGCACGTGTATCCAAATATTCCCTAATATGCATTTATGAGCACTGTGCTCCAAGCATAGAACCTGTGCCCTTCCCCTACCAGCCTAGAGAGCAACCAAGCTCCCCAGAGTTAATGATGCCACCTTTTGGTTACCAACCTGAAGTCAGGTCCCTTGCATAATTTTTAGTATTTTCTTACAACAAATTTCTTAATCCCTATAATGAACAAACATATACAAGTATAAACATTCCCATACCTACACATGAACACATACACATATACATACATACACACAGAGGGAACATTGTGTGGAGACACTGTGGGAGAAACAGATAGACATGGGGTTCCCAAAGGGTCCACTTAACTAGGCTTCCATCTTTCAGCATTGTGGAGGCCCAGACACTTCCTCATCCAAAAGGTTCTCTGGAGGAACTCTTTGGTGGAAGATTAGATATGGAAAGGACAAGCAGGGAGACCATGTGTGCTCTTAGGAGATGTAGCAATGGCAGCAGAGAGAGAGATAGTGGTCCCACCCCGGCTTAGAAACATTTTCAGTTGGAAGGTCTTCAAGGACTAGATAGGCAGCTGGAGGGTGAAGGAGGAGTCTCCCCAGCACTTAAGAATCTCATCCCACCTCTGCCACTAAGCTGGCCTTCCCCCTCCCCACCTCCCAGCAAACAAAATAAAAATTTAAATAAACAAAAGGTTCTTCCTCCCCCCTAGATTAACTCTGAGATTTAATTACCAGAATTGAGGAGACTATCTCTAATGATGTCTTAGCCATCCAAATCTACCCCCAAATTCTAAGCCCTTTTGGAGATTTCTGAAAAGCTATCACATGAGCTATCTCACTCGTTCCCAGCAGAGGCAGAATGGCAGCTGTGAGTTCAAGTTGCTCATTTAGGGACCTTTAAGGTGGCTGGTGCCTAACATGTTCCTTTAGATACTAAAAGACTAAGTTGTGTTCAGCACACTGCTTAAGAGCTGGGATTCTAAAACGGTCATCAAAGTTTCAGGCTTTAGCTCCTCCACTATTAGCAAGCTGTGTGCTTACAGGCAAGTCACTCAACCTCTGTGAGCCTCAACTGTTGACTATACAACTGATGGAAGTCAAGTGGAGTACAAGAGGTCTGCCTGCCACATGAACATGTGCTCAATAAGTGGCAAACAGTGTATGTGGAAGTCACATGCATACTCTCCATGACAAGGGGCTGGAGGTAGGAGGGTGTGCCGCCAAGGGTCTTGCAGACAACCTGCAGTCCCCACTCAGCACCGCAAGAATGACTAGAATGTGAAGTCAGAGTTTACATGACACAGGTTTTCTGGGAATCCTGTGAGGTGAGGTAGTAGGGTGGGGTGACTTCCAGATTTCCCCCTTGGTTCCTTTTTAAAAAACTGCTCTGAATGCCAGCTGCAGTTACCTTTATTTAATCACTCCACAGACTCCTCTGTGAAAAGCGGGGTAATTAGGCCCAAAATATATCACCCAGAGGCTTATTTTAACTACCCGAAATAAAAGCTAGATTCCAGTTTCAACAGAATTTCCAGATCGCTTTCCTTCCCAGAAGGCCAGGCAGTGGGCGTGTTCTCTGGTTGATTCTTGCTGTGGGGTGACAATCTCCAGCATGGGTGAGAAAGGGGAGGGACCAGCCTTCTCTGGGATAATCAGGCCTGCAAGTTTGCCTTGATCTACATACCTAAGGCTGGACAAGTGTCTTCTGAGGAAGGAGACCCTGGTGCCACTGCTGTGTGACTTTAGAGATGGTATTTGCACCCTCTGACTCACAGTATAAGGTCGAGCCTAGGACAGAATGTAACTCCCACTGCCTCAGAACTCAGGACAGGATTTACACACCACAGGGTCAAATTTTCTTGTTGTATATGCTAACTAACATTTCTGAAAGGAACACTTGATGTCACAGTATGAGCGGCAGCATCTTCTCTGGCTATGGCCACAGAAAATCAAGGTACAGCTTATATATTGGATACAAACACAGCACATTTCACATAGAAACAGTTACTAGGTAAAATTCCTCAAGATTATCTCTTTTTTGCCGTTCATCCAAATCTGCCTTCATAAGGGAAACAAAGAAAAGAATATTGACTATACAAACACTTAGACTAAGCCAGATGGAAACACCAGTAACTACAGTCAATGTGAAATATTTATAAGTATCTTCAATATATCACTGTTGACCAGTTCACACTGTGACAGACATGACTAATCAATTCGGTTCGTCCCACTGAGTCAACATGGAGCTCCTGCAATCATTCTCATGACAATATTTCAGGTAGACATCACCAGTCAACAAGAGTAGGCATGGGCAGCCCAGCCTATTTTATGACCCTGACTCTGAAGCTAGGGAAACAACAAAAACCAAGGTTCAAAGATGTTAAGATGCTGCTATGTTTTGATAATCCTCTGTAGAGAGAGTGTGGAGCCCTTCTCCTGTCCCTCTGTCTCCCTTAATCAAATGTCACCTCTTCCAAACCAAGCCACCCTCTCTCACCATCACAGTCTAGCTCCTTGGTAATTCAAGGATTACAATAAACAATCTGTTATGTGTTTGATTGGAGTCAGGCAGGAGAGAAATGGAAACGCATCCAGCCTCCCATAGTCCCTGATTTTGGTTTTTATAGTGTTTCCTTTGTCCGTTTGTCTTCTCTAACACTCCATTGTCCAGACAGGTGATTTACAGGAAATTGGGAGTGGCTGTCTCTAGCAAATGATGATTGCCTTGTGCTGAGCCAAAGGAGCCACTGTCTGCCCCATAAAAAGAGGCAAGCTGCAATCCCACCTGCCTCCCCAGCCAAGGTCTTATTTGGGATTTCAGAAGCACTAGACATGAATGGCAGGTGTCAAAAATATTGATTGTTTAATATTCCCAAGCAATGGAAACTAGCCAATAAAAATCATGTCTGGAAAATTAAAAATGATGGCTGGAATGGGGATGTTTCCTCCTTGTTGAATCTCAATTTGAAATTAAATTGGAGCCTTGGACGTGAAGACTGGGACCCCTGACCCCTGAGCAATTACTTTCCACCACCATTTTCTTTACTTTGAAGGTCTTTCTATTCTTGGAATTGCTAGAAAGGCCCCTTTTGTGAAATTGGAGCTGTCCTAAGAGAGCCCCTTTTGGATTTTCCTTCTATCTCCTATTGTTCCCCATTCAATTCTCTCTTCACTGTAGCTAAATCAGCAAATGGGAGTCACCAGGACTAAAGACTAGCTTGCAACAACACCTCTGCAAGGCTCTGGGACCAGACCAAGGGACAGAGAAATTAAGAACAAGACAGCCTTACATCATCCCCATCCTCTCTAACATGTCTCCAGTTGTTATTGAGGAAAGCACCCTCAATAAAGACAAGAAAAGAAAAGACAATCTGGAGGCAGATGCACAGAAACTCCTCCCCTGCCTTCCAGGGACTGTTTCATTTATTCATCAGCTACATTATTTACTCAGTAAGTGTGTACTGAATACTCACTCTTCACAAGGCATTCTACTAAGGATAATGGGACAAATGGAACATAGTCCCTTCCCTCAGGGCTCTTCTAATATAGGAGAGAAACAACTTCTGAGCCTCTTCTAAGGATGGCACAGGTTCTCACAAAATGCCAAAGAAATGAGTGAGTTCTCTGTAGGTCCATGCACTTGAGAACAGTGTTGATAGGATGTGTCTCACAGCAATGGCATGAAGACGTATTAACCACTGGGCAGAGAGGCACAACCTCTCAAACATCATATGGCAATGCAGAGGAGAGAGGGTTAGCTCACAAACAAACAAACAAACAAACAAAGACTAAAAACCAAAACAACAACCAAAGGGCAGATGACATGGAAAGGTCTCAGTAGGCCTGTTCTAAGTCCATTAAGATTGATAGAGTCTTCAGTCTTGTTTATGCAAGAATGTGAGGACCAGAGCCTTCAAGCACGGCTTGTAGAATGAGGCATGGCACAGCCACTCTAAAACACAGTTGGACAATTTCTTAGGAAAAAACCTGTTGCTTCATCTATTCCACTATGAAATTTCTACTCAAGAGGAATTAACATATATTCACACTAAACCCATGAGCAAATACCATAGCAGCAGCATCTATAATAGCCTAAAGTTGAAGACAGTCAAAAAGACCACTAACTAGTACATGGATAAGAAAAAAATCATGTTCATACAATATAATATTACCCAGCAATTAAAAGGGACAGAGCGTGGCATGTCCCCAAATATGGATTGACTACAGAAAATGCTCAGGAAAAAAGTCAGGCATGAGAAATCAAACTCATGTGGTTTTGCCTTATAAAGTCCCCCAAAGAGGCAAATGGGTACAGATAGTTGCTTAGGAATGGGGAAGGGATGGAGAGTGACCATAAAATAACCCAGGGTAGGGAAGGAAAGGACCCAGACTGAGTTACTGTGGTGGCCATACAACTGTACAAAAGTGCTAGAACTCATGAAAACTAGTCTGTTTGGTGATTACATGTTCTAGGGAGGGCAGCTTCCTAAAGGCGTGTGTCTATGCTGGACCTTAAAAGTTAGGCAGAAGGTCACTAGACTGGGAAGGCACAGGAAGGTATGGTAGACAATTGAAGATGCTCAGGTGGTACAGACATCCAGAGAACTGGGTATATGTGGGTAATACCCAGTCATATACCTTTTTGGACCTTTAGACAGAAAGTCAGATGAAAGACTGAAAGAAAGAGTAGTTGAGGCCACAGCAGACACTAGAAGTTAAGATTGACCTGAATGTGTTTATGAGCCATTTTATAGGCAGTGGGGAAACCACTGAGCAATGGAGAGTAGGGGAATGCCCCGGCAAAGAATACCAGACAGCAAGAGGAACATGTATTAGGAAGTCCAGCCATTAGGGCAGAGAATCCGAGAACAGGCCCATAAAAGAGGCAGGAATGAATGAGAACCACTCCTCCATCACTTGCTGGAGTTGATAATGCAGATGGACAGAGACTCATTGGACCAGATAGGAAGGGAAATAACAATAGACACCACTTACTTAGTGCTTTCTACAGTTCATACCCTGTTCTAAAGAACTGCTACTCTCACGGAAAAGCAGGGAGTTAAGAGCCTGCTATATACAGAATGAGCCAAATGGATTGATGATCACCTTCAGACTCATTCCAAAGAAAAGGAATAAAGATTAGGAAGGTCATAAAATGCTTATCTAAGGTGCGCTCCGGGAGCCACACATAGGAGGCCTCTAACTCAGTAAGAAATGGTGGTACTTCAGCTCTGGAAGGGTGGTAAGTGAGAAAAATGACAAACTGTTTGCAAGGCTGAGCAGCCCAGGGAAGTAGAAGATCCTGGCATTGCAGCACTCTGTGGGACAAATCTTCATCTGTCTGTCTGTCTGTCTGTCTATCTGTTCCTCCATCATCTATCAGTCACCCATTTATCTATCTATCTATCTATCTATCTATCTATCTATCTATCTATCTGTCTGTCTGTCTGTCTGTCTGTCTGTCTGTCTGTCTATCTATCTATCTATCTATCTATCTATCTATCTATCTATCTATCTATCTATCTATCTATCTACCTACCCACCTACTTATCGTGTATCTATCATCTACCTTTTTATCATGTATCTAACCATCTATCTATCATCTATCTATCTATCTATCTATCTATCTATCTATCTATCTATCTGTCATCTATCTATCTTTGCATGATGGAGGATGGGATCCTGGACCCCACACATATCAGGCTCATTCCCAGCCCATCCTTGCTTCTTTAGATGCATATAACACATGGTGAGTAAGTAAACAGGCTTAGAGAGTAAATAAACAGGCATAGACAGGAGTAGACAGAGACAAATCCATGGAGGACTGTGGCACTCAGACTCCCTTTAGGGACCACAGTCTCGCCAGCCACCATTAGAACATATGTGATAATCTGGGCTCTGGGTCCATGAGGTAGGCTGTCATTAGATAACCTCAACCATGATTCTTACTACACCACAGTAAAGCAGAGATGCCAGTGTGCTTTTGGAAAGCTGAGTCCAGTTGTCAGAGAATCATACAATCTGTCAGTACTTAAATGTTAGGAAATTTCACATACAGCATATCTTAATTAAAACTTTTCATTTAATATACTTTGAAAATGTGTTTCCCTCTTCCAATCCTTCCCAGATTCTCTGCACCTCTCAATTTCATGTGCTCTCTCTCTCTCTTTTAAGAAAAGAAAGAGGATCAAAACATACATACATACATACATACATACATACATACATACATACATACAAACAGACAAATAGAAATGCTAAAACAAGACTGAACAAAGCCACTCCCCCGCATCTCTCTCCACAAACTTAGAGTTTGTTTTGTGTTGGCCAACAGCTGGGCAATGAGGTGCAAGGAAATGAGAGACTGAAGCTCTCATCACAAATGAGATGGCCTCATCAAACCCCTACCCTCAAGGTTCAGGGATCTGAACATCTGTGTAGAAGAGAAGGTAGGAAGACTGGAGAAGCCAGAGGTGGTAGAGGACTGCAAGAAAACAGTGTCCTCTGGATGAAACAAGACCGGTACTCATATGAACTCATGGAGATTGTGGCAGCACAGATCAGGCCAGCCAAATCTCAGTACTGAAATGGAAAAGTAGACATCAAATTCCACTCCAACCCAGGAAAATATGTGTAATTGATCATCTGTTTGGAAAGGGAAAATCCGTTTTCTCCAGTGGAAAGTCACTGGGTCTATCAACCACACTGCAAGGCAGGCCCCTGCCCAAGAGTAGTTAACCATCACAAAAAGTACAGGATGATTTTTGTCATATTTCAGGGAAGTCAGAATTTTGTTAACGATCATGATTCTATCAAACATGGCAGCAGTCAATCTGAGCTGAATAGCACCGGCATTTACACACCAGCATCTCAGCTTGGTACACTTCATTCATTCATTCATTTATTCATCATCCATCCATCCATCCATCTGCCCACTCATTCATCCATATCTTTTATTCAGAATTTATAGAATATCTACTATGTTAAGTGCTGTTGTGGGAATCAAAAACACAGCAAGGATTTTTTAAAATCACTTCTTTGGGCTCCCATCCTCACAATGAGAACAAGACAATAATCAAATAAAGCCCAGAGGAGACCTGCTGAGAAAGACAAAGAACCATGTTCTAGCTTTTGAAGCAGGTGGAGGGACCCCAGTGCTGCAGACTGGCACCAGGATCAGGAAACCTCTTTGATTAGGTGATTCCTGGACCAGTCTGATTACAATGAGAGAACCGGCCTTGCGGACACCAGGTAGAATTCTGTTTATATGTGGCAGGAGCACATAAAGAAATGACCAGAGGCCAGGGCGTCCCCAGAGCTGACAGCAGTTTGAATTTTCTCCTGCCTGAGATGAGAAACTGCCCGGCAGGTTTGAGCAGGAGAACAGCATGGCTGGGTTAGGCCCTTATTTAGGCAAGATGGGGAGAGATCACACTGTTGGTGATTTGTTATTTGTTTTTTCCTTTTTTTTTTTTTTTTTTGGTTTGAGAGGGAAGACATTCACACATAAAACAGCAATCTTTCCCGCTTCGGAATAGAGTGTTTATGCAGAAAAGATGACCCTCAAATTAGTACTGACCTGGGTATACCAGAATGCAGATGACCACTACATGGTTCGGTTGAGGGGAAGGTTTTGTTGTAGGTAAGAGAGAAGCTATCCAGAGGTATCTGGAAGAGACCAAAGCAGAGAGAAAGAGAAGCCAAGGGACCAGACCTCCTCTGAGGGAGGACGGAGAGTAGCTGTGAGGAGGAGAGGATCTTTGTCATTATAAAGAGTATCTGAAGGAGGGAGGCTGGGATGCTAGGGCAGGGGTTTAAAATGTAGAGCAGGTACTTGTGGGTGGAGACTGAGGGCTCCTGAGACCAGCATGGGCTTTGATTTGGAACCAAGGGAGGATGTCCTTGAAGTCCTGTATCCTTTCTGCCAGAGGGGAGGGCAATGATTCCATTTGACCTATAAGAAGCAGTTTCATAATTCCTAACCACCAGAAATCCTTGTATAGACCTTGTGTCTGGATATATGGACTGCCTGGTGGACTGCCTAAGCCCTAACACAGGCAGAGTTCACACAATCAAGTCACTTAGAATACCAAACCCTTAGAGCCCCGAACCTAGGCAACACTTAAATAAGGCCAAGCGAAAGGGTAGACAAGGATCTGCACCGTTCTACCCTAGTCTCTTATACCCGCTCCCCTCTGTTTATTAGTGACATACCACTCCTGCTGGTATATCTCCACTTTGATAGACTGTAAGTCATACTTTCTTTTGAGAACTTGAGCTGGTGTTCATGTCTTCTTAACTCAGATGGGAGAAAAACACAGTCCTTTATGCTACGAACTAAGCAATGACCAGTGTTGGCATTCAACAAAGGCCTCCAGAAAACCCCACTCTGAAACTTTGAAGAGTTTAAGGTTATTTGACAGGAAGAAGGGTTTACTCACAATCAAAGCGTGATCTCGGCCCATCGTGATGACTGTCCGGTTCACTGTGCGAAGCAGCTGGACCATGATCTCTTGGATGTGGTCATAAGTGAAGGCCTGCAATGCATTGAGAGACAACACTTAAAATTCTAACACTGGACCAGATCACTCTTCCAAAGACACAGATAGCAGTGACCAGATATAGATCATGTGCCCTACAAATTGTCTGGTTCCATCAAGCCCAGACAGACATCAGTCTTTCTCTGGACATGTGTCCTCCACCCTCCATTCCTATGTCTTCCCAAGGCTCAAGGGTAGGAGGGACAGGAAAAGCGCTCTCCTGACTTTGTTATTTCTACAATTCTTTTCCCTGACTCATCACTTCTTATAGCTGGCATCACATAAATATGCCATTCCTGGTTATAGCACTAACTGGCTACAGTACTTACTAAACACCTGGTACTCAGCTAAGCACTTCACCTATTTCCTCATCAAGATAAGCAACATTAGGATTGCCACTATTCAAATGACCAGACAGAAGCCCAGAGAAGTGAAGTTACTTATCTGGGGGCTACCCAGCAAGGAAGTCAGGGGGAGGAATTAAATCTAACCGTCTGTCTCTCAAGTCTGCCTCCCTTTCACACTCCCAGGAGCAACAAGGACAGGGTTACAGATGAGTTATTGCTGAGGCTTCATTAGCCGTGCCCATCTGTCAAGATGAATATAGTCTCTGTTGTCAATTGGACAACTTCTAGCTCCTTCTGTGACTTCTGATCTTTCCTCTCTTAGAATATCTTCAATGCTATGTATTCGTTACTCTTTTATCTTTTCTTTTACAACTGCATCAGATTTATATAATGGCCTCCACTCAGCGTACTATTCCCCAGGACTACATTCCTCGCCTTACCAAGACAGATATTAAAAGCATCCTTTTCCTCCAGACCTCCTGACCCTGGTTTCATTTAAACACCCATTCCTTTTTAGTCTAAAGAACATCAATTAGATTGTTCAGGAAGTTTGGTATTTAAAGTGTAAAACTGTGACATTCCATCCCATCTTCTCTGAAAGTCCACACTGTGGAGACTGTCTAGGAGAGTGTTATGAGATTAGGTGGACTTGACTTTGGGCTCCACCTCTGCTAATCTGAGCTGGGTGACCTTGAGCAAATCGTTTTTTCCTCTGTGTTGTAGCTTCTGTGTGTATGGATGTGGCCAACATCAAAACTTGAGTTACTGATTTGAGGCACCAACTAGGGACCAAGATAAAGGCCTTCTGTCCACAGAGTCCCAGAGTGTCCACCTACATCGGGGGCAGAGTATTTCCTGCACCTTAGCATTTCCTTGGTCTGCATCAGCATCCCGGCCGGGCTTGTGGATTCCCTGCACGTACCAGAAAGTGCAGTCTTAGGCAATGCATAATATAAACCCTGGCTGATATGGAAATGTCACCCAAAGAATGTATAGCTTATATGCAAATGGGAAACTTTCAAGATGATAAACCTGTGCTAAGCTGTAAAAGTGTGGCCACAAATCAGCCGCTCTTAATTGCTCCCTGCCCGGCAAGTGGAGGTTAACCCAAAAGAAGTGTCTTCCAGTCCCAAACTAAACGGTGCCTTGTAATTGAAATGACAAAATCAGTCTTCCCATTATGGCCAGGGCAAAGAAATTAATCCACCCAACCTAAACACATTGCAAATTGCAGTGATATTTTTTCCTTTTAATAATCATAGACTATGATATCTGGAAGGGACTCTAATTGTTCTTTCCTGCATAAGGCCAGGAAGAAGAGGAAGAGAAATGGAGGTGGGTATGTTGGGGTGGGGCCAACCCATCTTCTTGATTCATCCTAACCCCTTGGTATTTTGAAGTATGGTACAGTATTCCACGACAACTGGTCTGTCTTATCACCTCTTGGGCCAAGTTTCAGTGAGAGAACCCAGACCTGGTACTGAATCACAATCTGAATCCAGCTGTCGGAGCCCTGTGCCCTTTGTTCTTTCTTTCAATCTGTCTTTTGAAACTAACTGGGAAATTCTCCTGCAGTGTAAATGTTCTTGATGCTGCTCTCTCCTTCATGTAAAGACCCCCTTTTAAGAGGGGGAATCCTCTCAGATCAGAGCAGGCAGAAAGCGCACAGCACCTAGTCAGTACTTTGTAAGACTGCTCTGTTTTCCTTGGGTTCTAAGGTGAGTTATATTTATGACAAATGTGTAAGAAAAAAAAAGCCACCTCAAAACTTGAAAAGAAAGCAAAATAAGGATTACATGACATTTAATAGAACAATTCTGATAAAATCAACTGAGGGGCCTCTCTTGGGAAATGCAGTCCTGACAGACTGTCCACAGCTGATTAGACACCAAAAGTTTATATCTCTGCAGAGCTAGAGAATTCTACAGGGGTGAGAGGCCACTGTGTGAAAGATAGCATTTGGTGTTGGTTCACTACTTTGGAAAAGGATCTGGCTTTATTACTCTGTGCTAACACCACCTGTCTGAGACCTGATGACAATTTTCTCTCTATTCTCTCACAAAAGATCAGGGCTTATATAATTTTCCTAAAGATTTATTTTATTTTTATTTATGTGTGTCTCTGTGGATGTGAGTGCTGGTGCCCTGGAAGGCAGAAGAAGGTGCCAGATCTCCTGGAGCTGTAGTCATAGGTGGTCATGGGTCACCCTACCTAGTATGGATGCTAGGAACTGAACCTGAGTTGTCCGCGAAAGAAGAGAGTGCTCTTAACCAGAGTCATCTCTCCAGGCACCAAGGTTTATACACTTTTAGGAACCTCATTTCTTTGCCTTGTTTCCCATTTCATCAGTGAAGTAAAACCTTGATACGTGTCAGGTTGTAATTGGATAACCTGATTTTTTTTAAATGCGTTGAGAATTTCCAAAAAGTTTATTTAAAAGAAAACTACAAAATCCTGGGTCTCTCCTTCATCCCAGAATCTTTAATCCTCCAGTTGCTAGAGCTGGGGCTCTGGTGTTTATGAGCGTGTCGTCTATGACAGGGTTACACTGTTCCATTTCAAAACAGTTTTTCCCACCCACTTGGTGACTACATAAACCGAGGACACGGCTGCTCCAGTGAATTGTTGAGGGGAAGGTTTTTATTGTAGGTATGAGGGAGAGCGCAGCCAGAGGCATGTGGAAGAGTCCAGAGGAGGGAGAAATAGAAGTGAACTGAACATGGCCAGCAGACTGGATCAGGCAATGACTGGGGATGAGAGAGAGTGAAAGGAAGACAAAGAGAGAGGGGCTGAGGGGAGGAGGATGAAGCAGTAGGGACCCAGACAGCGAGCGCATGGCTAAAATGTGTCAGGGTTGTCAGGGAATGAGAAGCTGGGGGCAGGGAAGCCAGTGAGCTGAAGAAGCTCATGGGAGGGAGTAGGGTGGAAAGCTCTGAGAAGTCTATGCTAACATGGACGCTGAAGCAGATATTTGGGATGCTGGGAGAGCCTGGAGGCCAGCAAGCATGTGCTTGGTATGCTGATTGGTTAACCACAGTTAACCATTTGTCCAGAGGTTCTCCTGAACCTGACAGTGGCATTGCGTTCAGTGTCTTGCCTGAAAGTTGACTGCTTCACTCTTCCTTATCAGGCCCATGTCTCCTCCCATTTCTACTTTTGACCATGAGAGTATGATTATGGTTTGATCAATACTTAATA
This sequence comes from Mus caroli, assembly GCF_978045245.1. Lineage (NCBI taxonomy): Eukaryota > Metazoa > Chordata > Mammalia > Rodentia > Muridae > Mus > Mus caroli. Next base: position 88,828,618 of record NW_028227268.1, on the reverse strand, counting down.
TTTGAATATTTGAACACCTAAATATCAGTTTATCTGAGTTGCAAACCACAATAAATTCTCATTTCTTCATGTGTATATGATGTATGTGTTTATATATGTCTATCTGTATGCGAATGCATGTATGTGTGTGTGTACACATATGTATGTGCATACATGTGTATCTATCTATGTGTTTGTGGTGTATGTATGTATGCATGCATACATTGGTGTGTACAAGCGCATGTGTGCTTATGCCTTATAGTGGCCAGAGGTTTCCTCCACCACTTTCTACTTTGTTATTTTTCTACTTTGTTATTTGAGGCAGTCTCTCACTGAATCTAAAGGTCTTCCAATCAGGCCAAAGTGCTTCTGGGATTATCTGACTTCTCCTACCCAACCTCCAAAGTCTGGGTTAGAGACAAGATTAAGAACAAAGATATAGATAGATAAATAGATAGATAGATAGATAGATAGATAGATAGATAGATAGATAGATAGATAGATAGACAGATAGAGATATAGGTGTGTGTATGTGCGTGTGTGTGTGTGTGTCCTTAAATCTAAATGTTGATGGGGGAGAGGGGGATGGAGAAGGAGAGGAAGAGAGAGAGGTGGGGGGGGAGAGAGGTGGGGGGAGAAGGATGGGAGAGGGAGAGGGAGAGGGGGAGGGAGAAGGAGGGAGAGGGAGGGAGAGGGAGAGAAGAATGAATGTCTCTTTTGCCCTGGAACACAGTTGTAATGTATGGCTGCCAGCATTTTCCTTGGCTGTGATCTTATATAAGAGGCCTTTCCAATTTCACTCTTATCTTGAAGAATCACAAACACTTACCTGGAAAGAAAATACTTAACTCTGAAGAGATAGTAATATCCTCTAGCACAGACTCACACCCTTGCTCCCATTGGCCACTAGAGATATGGTTTTTCATGAATTTGATTTGATTTCATGGTTTGATTCAGTAGCCTATCTTTCTTCCTTCTATTTGAATTAGATCCTATCTTAGACCAACACCTGACTTTGGAAAGTAAACCACAGAAGCAGACAGGGGGTAGAGGGTCCTCAGTGCCTCAGGACCAAAGCAGGCAATATTGTCACATCCTGTCATTTCTGCCTCTAACACAACACAAGGTGACTGCCCTTTTGCTGAATAACATTTAGGCAATACCTTCCTGAGAATTGTGACTGAATTAGCTTTTACTGGGAAGGGAAATCTAGAGTCAGCAGCAAGGGATGTGGTCAAAGTGGAAAAAAGAAAAGAGTTGGGTTCTAATTTTGATGTTGTTGTCAGCTAACAAGGTTTGAGGTCTCACTATGTAGCAAGGCCTATACTTATAGACCTGGTAACTTGTTAAATGTCTTACTTCACTTAAAATAAGGCTCTACTCTGGTCCCAGGTGTCAACCACCAGGATCAGTAGCTAATTCAATGACATCTGAGAATAATCCTCTCCGGTCCAAGCTCTGTTCTAGCTGGTTCAAGCTCTTTGAATGATTCAGACTGTGACACTATTTTCAGCCCTCCAAGACTCTATTATAACTGTCTTCAATACTGTGAGCAGTGCTGTGCAAAAACCGCATCTCACTGCAGACACTACAGAGATTCCACTAGGCATGCTCTCTCCTTGGCTGTCTCTGATCTAAATGATCCTGGCCCTCTGGGCCTTAGTTTCTTCATCTATATGTTAGATACAATGTCACCACACTGCCAGAACTGTGCTGAGAAATACTGACTAGTTCTAACCCTGATAGATAAAACTTTCTGAGGGTTTCTTTCATTGCATATTCTTCTAAGTACTTTGCAGACATCAACTAAACCTACCACCCCTAAATGCAGGGCTTCTTGCACCCTGGGATGTGGGTACCCAGTTTCCTATGAGCTGGGAAATCCTGTAGGCATCTATGAAATGAAATAAATGCTTCTGTATTCCAAGTGTTCAGATGAGAAAAATTAGGCTCTTGATTTATTTACACATTAGAGAAAAGTTCATCCAAGTCCCAGTCTCAGCCTATCCAATCTAGTGCAGGCTTGCCTGATCCCAGTCCAAGTTTGCCCACTCCAGTACAGGTCTGCCTGATTCTAGTCCAGGCTTGAAGCTGACCACTATGTACTTCTCTAGGAATGCATCTGTGAAGGGAAAGAGTCTTGGAAGAAGCAAAGTCACCCTTCAAATTTATCTGAAGCACATCCTAAGATACACATTTGTGTAGAAAGCTCTTTGTGTACCATCTCCTTAGGTATCAAGTTGCATAAGAGTTCCCAAGTCAGAAACCCTGTTTGATGCATCATGTCTAACCCACACAATGGAATAGAAGGTAAAGACAGCTTGATTTGGAGAACTCTGTAATAGACTGCAAAACACTGATACATATATATATATACATATACATATACATACACATACATATACATCATATACATATACATATACATATACATATACATATACATATACATATACATATACATATACATATACATACACATACACATACACATACACATACATATACATATACATATACATATACATATACATATACATATACATATACATATACATATACATATACATATACATATATATATATCACTTTAAAGCAAAAATTCTGGGAAAGTGCATGAAATTGTTAACACTGAAGTCTGAGAAGGAGAAAGAGGGAAATATATGATATTAAAGGAAAAAAATGTATGTGCTGTGGTTCACTGAAAAGTTTCACAATAATTGACCACTAGAAGAAAAAGAGAATTCTTTCCCAGTGGTAGGGTAACAAAGAGCAGCCTGTACTCACAAGAGTCAGAGTGGATCCATCTCAGAGAGGGCAGTGCTCTGTGGCAGCCCTCAGACTTCCTTTCAGTGGTGAAGTTCTGGGACAGCCCTCCCTGACCATACCTGCTCTGAGACCTCGCACCATGCTGAGGCGAGAGACAAACCCTGGTCCCACACCCTGGTGGCTATTGTTAACATCACTCTTCTGACAGAGGAACAAAGTGGAACAAAGTAACATGAGTTACTTTTTTTCTCTAAATGGCAGAACTCTAAAATGTTGTATTCCATTTACAAATTGCTTTTAACTTCCATTCCTGACAGATTAAAACAAAACCTGCTTAAATCATCTGGGTGGGAGAGAACACAACAATACCATCACTTTCAGCAACCACAGAAATCGCACTGTGCTTAGAGCAAAGCACTTGCTTTATGCAGATCTTGTGCATTGTTTTGTTTTTTTGTTTTTGTTTTTGCGAGCTTTTACTAAAAACACACTGGAATCTCCAAGCTGCAGCCTAGAGAAGAAAAAAATTAAAATAAAATAAAATAAAATATAAAACAAAATAAATAAAACCCTTCTAAATGTATAATTCCAACAACTTAATGCTGATGATTGAATACTGGAGGAAACCACAGATACACATATGCACATCTACACTTCTAACATGCTCTAATCTGTGATCTGGTTTTCAAAATAAGAGTCACTCATGAACGGCTGAATAAAAGGATGTGAGTACAGACCGCAACTAACAGTTGTTAGATTTCTACTGCATTCCAGGCAATGGGCTGTGGGCTCTATACTTATCTCGATGTATTTTGAGATAAGTAAAATGTATCCTATTTTAAAGTGTAAAATAAGAACTACTCCAGTTATTATCATTCAATTTATAGTGAGCATTTGCTATACACCAGACATTGTAGGTACTTCATGTGCACAATCTCTCTGAATTCTGAGGACAAGCTCACATATCTGCTGCACTGGCTTCCATGCTGCAAGTGAAGAAAGAGAGAGAGAGAGATGTATATGACTGGTCCAGGCACAGAGCTGTGGGTGATAGAGCTGGAGGTGAATCCATGTCTTTCTGGTTGCAAGGCTCTTTTGCTTCTGGTGTTAGTTAACTATAACAACATTTCACAGTTTATAATAGCCAAATGAACAAGCAAACTATATGTTCCCAAACTGAGAAACTTATTGCAGCTGGGTATGGTAGTGCGTGCCTTTCATCCCAGCACTTGGAGGCAAAGGAAGGCAGATCTCTGTGGGTTTAAAGCCATCCTTGTCTACACAGTCAGTTCCAGGATAGACAGGGGTGTATAGTGAGACCATGTATAAAAGGAGGAGGAAGAGGAGGAGGAGAAGGAGAACTGTCATCACCATCATCTTGTTACAAACTTAGCGGCTGACACATGATAAAGAATAACAAGTGTGACATGACCGTGGGACTTGCAACTCCAAACTGCTCTACCTTAAAAACAGGTTTGTCAGCCTGAGTTCATCAAATCTGAGGTTCTGCTTCTTGATTTTCAAAGTTCCTTGGGCAAAGCAACTGGCTGAGACATGTTTACTTTTGAAAGCCCATCTCACGTGCATCAAGACTACTAAAAAGAAAATCCCCTTCAGTGCAAAGATAATCAATACAATCACGTAAGAACTGAGTCATAATTGAGTCTTAGCTAATGACCTGTTCATCTTTAAACAGTTACTTAAGCAATTGCTAGCTTTAATTATTAGTACCAATTATTTATTTCACATTTTTGGTGCTGATCTGCCATCTATGTTCAAATACTCTGGGATTCTTTATCTAAACTGTCTGAAACATAAACTCTCAAAGCTTAAATGCAAATGAATCCGAAGGGCAAATAGCCCTGCAGCTCTGAGCTTTCTACCATAAACCATGGGATCTGTAGGTTACTTATAATACTCCCAGAAACTTAACAGAAACTGCATACTCATCCCTCATCAATGTTCTTGCATGGGCTACTGAAAATGTCAAGATTCATTGGAAAGAGAACACAAAGAACAAGGAAACCTGTTTAACTTTGCTGGTCGGGAAACTCAGAATAATGTTTATGTGATATTGATCTTTATTAATGAGTAAACAAATTACTTAATCTTTAATGCATGCTGCTTGTTTGGTAGGTGATATATTTGCAAATGCATGCATCCATGGGAACAGGAAACAAAAGGACTTCATGATGCTGAAGACCTTTGAAATGTCTCATCCAGAAAACTATCAAAGATGGGCTTCCAGGATGCATCTTCCTGCTCCCCTTCATTGACTACTGAATTTCATCTCCACTCAGCTTCTCTTTTGCCCTTTTATCCTCATCTTTTGTCTCCACTCCTTCACAGTTTTAGTCATATGGTGGAACCTGTGTGGGTGCCTGTGGACATGAGCAGTATCCCCCATATTCCAAACTGTAACTCTGATACCTGAAGTTCCATAGTGAGTATTGTACTCATGACCCAAATCTAACTCTCCTGTTACAAGTAGCCCTTAGTAAGAGTGCTAAGAAAAGAAGCACCTCTGAGGAGCAGGTTATAATCTACCCCAGCCTCTGCCTGCCCCCTCACACTCCCGTGCAAGCATCATCAGAGAATTCTTTCAAGAATATGAATTGGGTCTACGTCACTATTTTAGGTTCAACACCTAGCATGGGTAGCTTATGCATACTGAGTAATTGCTAGGATTGTTTCAAGTAGACACAGAGCGTATTTAATTAGGAGATGTACTAGGAGGAAAATAGTCATGGCTAAGAGAATGAGGAGTGATTCTTTGAATGAGGGGGATGGAACCAGAGTGAAGAATCTGGAAGCTTCTGGGTACAGACTATTTTTAAGCTGGTCTTGACCTTACAGAGGAGTTGAAAATCAACACCATCTTCTCTCTGTACTACAGTGAAAATACCCCTAATCATCCTAACATCCTCCAGCGACAGAACATAGGTATCAGCAACTCATTCAGCAATGGCTGATAAGAGTTTCCACAGCAGGAACTCCCCAAATTAAAACCCTATGGCTCTCACATTTTTACAACAGGCTCTTCCTACAAATTTCTTCCAAGTTAGGCAGACAAGACTCCAAGCCTGGAGTCAGGGGACATCTCTATGCCCAGGTAGAACTCAGTGCTCTCACTAACTAGTCCATTTAAGGATCGATTATGCCAGTGTCTGTAGAGAAATTGCCAGCAACAGAGACTTTAGAATCTGCGCCTTGAACTATTTTTCTTTTGCCAGGACAAGCCTAAAGAAGGATGCCAATCTCAAGTTCGTGAGAAGTGTCCAGAAAAGGCCAATAAAGTTGAAGAGTGGATGGGTTTCCTCTGCCCCTACACAAACACATCACCATTGTTCTTTCTGTTCAGAATGGATGTAATTAAAGCCTTCCCCAGAAAGCTATGGCTATAAAGAACACTCTGTACTGCTGTGACCCTGTCCGTGGTGCTGAAAACACAAGCTTTGCGAACAAAAGGCATCTCTCCTTGTTTACAGAGGTACACTCTCTCTATTTCTCCTGACCCCACAAAGAGATTTTTTTTTCATTTTAATATTGGTTAATTTTCTCCTCCTGCAAATTTTGAGTTTTTAAGATCATAGATCAAGCCTTATCTTATTACTGATCGCACCATCGTCATCTGGCTCCTTCTGTAACATTTAGGTAGTTATGCCCCACTTCCGCTACTGTTTCTTTGCTATGTAATCAATTTATAAACCCATGGTAAATTAGAGAAAGCTATATGTAGTTTTATTTTTTCCTGATGTGTTGAAAATTTTCTAATTCTATTCTGGGGCTTTTTATGTAAAAAGAAGTTGGCTTCTTCATTTCTAAGTTTTCAGTGTCACTTCTTTCAAAAAAAAGTTTTTGAATTTTTAATAGTAATAATTTTTCACAGACTATATTTTGACCATGTTTTCTCCTACCTACACTCATCCCATGTCCCCCTCACCTCCCTACCCACCCAAAATTATGTTCTGTCTCTCTGTCTTTGCAAAACAAACAAACAAAAAATACAAAAGCAAACAAACATAAAACCCCAATAGGCATACAAACATCCCTACCCCCCCAAAAAGCCAACAAGAACAAAAACCAAAATATATAAGCATAAGACTTATCAAGCAGAGATTGTGGCAGAATCCACAAGACCGCATAGGTTTAAGACAACACCCTTCCATGTAGTGAATCCTTCCCTTACCAGCTCAGGGGGCAGGAAAGTCTTTCCTCTGAATGCTCAATCAGCAGCAGGTCATCCTAGTTAATGACTATAATCAATTTCTTTCTGAACCAAACCTGCGTGTTCATTCCTGGAAGAACAGTAAGGGCTTCTTGCAGAGGAGTGTGTAATATTTGGAAGTAGTCATCCTCCTTCCGTGTTCTGAGATCTGGGGTGATTTTGGATCCTTTCAAAGCTACCATGGCAGAAACAGATGTTCCTCCCCACCCCCATTAAAGTGAGATGGTCTGGACAGCATCTGTTCTGTTACAACTCAAGACCTCAAGAAACATTCTCCAACTTTTGCCACTTCAACCAACCACATTGCTGACCCAGTGTGGCCTCTCAAAGCAAGACATTGCTTTTCTCTGTCTCTGAATCATCATTAGACAAAGCATGGGAGTGTGAGACATAAATGCAAACCCCATCTGATTATCAGCATTGATGTGGGGAGCTCCCAAAAGATGCTTTGGTCTCACTTTCTGATATTTATTAGTAATAATCAGATAAATACATAAATACATGACCATCACTTGTCAGTGATGGTTGGATAGTTCAGGCTGATGGAAGAATGAATGGATAAATGAAAGAGAATTGTTCAAGTCTACTTGATATCTTAGCAATTTAGAGTTTGATGCAAAAGACCAAAAGATATCTACTAAGATTAAGGATGTTAGGAACCTTTTTTCTTGTATGCACCACTTCGTTATCAACATCAAACGCATAGGTACGAGGGTGTGGCATTGGACCTTGCCTTCCAGGACAGATTTCAAGTATATAAATAGTTGGAATTGGGGTGTTATTTAGGAATATTATAATATTCTCTCTGACCTTTACTGGATCATGTAATTCTTGTTCCCAGTTATGAAGGTACCCTCTTTTCCCCTAAGGACTGGCTCTCTCTCCAGGAAAAAATATTTAACTTCTGCAGAGATTGGTTTTTCTGACTCTTGTCTTCAGAGACATAAACAGTATCAGCCTTGCCAGCATTCCTACATCTCCTGTTCCCCCCGGAGGGGAAATGTGTGGTATAAACTGTAATATCAAGCAAAGCCAGCCATCTCTTTATCTATTCAGATTACACCTCTGAATTATGCAGGGTATTCTTCTTGAATGCATCTATCATTTACAGTGCAAGCATTAGCAGAACTGAAGATGGAGTCATACATATGAGAGCCCTGGATTCACAGCTTCTCATTCTTGTGCTATGTGCTCAGGTATTTATGCATGCAGACTCTGTGTGCAGCGTGCGGACATTTGTATTCTGCTTTCCCAGTTAATATGCCCGAAGTGTTCTTATGAACACACTGGATAGATAAGGGAGTGCTCTGTCTTTATTTGTTCCTGATGATATGTAGGAGAGAAGGTTTAGATCTAGACAGATTAAATTCTGGCTCTACCACAAAAATCTCTCTGTAGCTGAAGATTATTTAGCTACTTCAGCCTCCATTTTGTTCATCACTAATACTTGTGCTAAAACCTCTTGTTATATTTTTGTATATGAATTTCTCGATATCTCATGAATAGCAAATTAATATTTTAACACATGGCTCTATTGTGGAGTATAATATAAAGCATGTGTGAAGAATGAAGTGAAGGACTGAGTTAAACTCAGCATTTGAGGGCCATGCCAGAACATTGAGTGCTTCCTCTCACTCGCCTGAAGTCATCAACCTTTAGATGGAAATGTTTGAAGACAAACGATGTCCCTCTACATTCTTTGGCAGATGTGTTTGAGTGAACTGCCTCCAATCAGAGACTATTGGACATAAATCTAGAAATAGAACCCACATGTCCAAAAAGCTGCTGGCAAGCCCTAATGCCAAACATTTCCGGATACCAGAACCTCCACCAAGACTATTGTTGACTGTTGTATAGACATTGTCGTCTAATTAATCAAATGCATTGATTTGTTTTATAGAAGTGTTTTTGAAACTCTAAGTGTACTACTAACCCTAACACTTCCCACACAACCCCCTTGCTCTTATTCAAATGCACGACTTGTTCTTTAATTGTTGTCACACATATATGTCTATATGCCCTTAAATACATAAACAAAATCTGCTCAGTATGCATAATGTTATCTGTATGTACATAATCTTAGGTCTGACCATTTAGTTTCAGATAGCCAACAGGGGTCTCTTCCTTGAGGAAGCATCAAACACATTTTTTGAGGTGTTTCACTTGAGTGATAATGAAGGAAAGAGGAAACCACAGTCACAGTTACCACAGTTACTGTTGACAAATTCAGATAGTCATGGAGTTCCCATCAAAATCCCACAGCTGCTTTGGGGTGACACTGGATTCAAATGCATATCCATGCACCCCATATGTCCTTAATCTTTCAGCTAGAATTTAACTTGATACAAGCCAAATATTTACTGACTATTCAATATATGTCTAGTGTTGTGTAAAGAAGTCACAGTGAACAAGACAGATGCAGTCTTTATGCTCCTGGGTTTGTTGTCTGTTGGGAAAAGGGACATGGGAAAGGCGAGCCACAAATGGTAGTGTGCACACAGGGTTCATACACTGTTCAGGTGATGAGGAGGAAATGGGGACCTGTGGTCCCAGCCTCAGGGGTTAGTTTAGTGCGTTAAGCATGCTTGAACAGGCCAGTGCTAGCATGCATACACTGGCATAAGATCTTGATGAGAAATGCATGCATCAACTGATGCATCAACCCATTGAGGTCACTGCAGAGCTCAAGGTTGGTACCTGCTCTTTATATAGTGGTTAATGCAGTGGCAGCAGATTTACTTTCTCATTTGTTCTGCTGAGCATCAAAAATAAAATTAGTGTCAGCATGTCTTTCTAGGAAGTAGACTAATTGAGGACAGAAAGATCAATCAAACCTCAGAGGTACATTATAGAATGTCTGTTTAAAATGTGGAATTATGCCAAGATGTGCAAACATTCAGAGGAAAAGTGGGATCAGATTAGCCTTCCCTTTGTAAAGTCCATAGACTTAGACTCTTAGAAGAGTAGCTTTAGTAAATGAAAGCCTATGCCACAGTTTCCAAGAAACAATAGAGGATCCCATTGTGTGGAATGAATTGGGTGGATCAGACAGTAGATGCTCTTCTTAAGTACTCAGAGAAAATTCATTATAGCCACCGTACTAAGCACAGTTTTAGGCCTATGATAAAGTCCTCCTAGCATACTGAGTAGACTTGATGCTGGAGACTGGAGCTGGAAGGAGCTGGGAACTACAGTCTCTGGGGCAGCTCACCTTCTATGCCTCTGCACTCCCAGGGCTCAGCTTGCTGCCTGATGAATAGTAGCTGCCTAGTTAATATTCAGTGAATGGTTAGATAGAAAGGCATTGCTTTAGGTGAAAGGGGAATTTGCAACATGAACAAGTATAAAACCACACATGACCATTTTCTGAATTCCAGCATGCTGCTAGCATTATCAGAAAGCAGTAGAGACGATTATAAATGTGGTGATAGAGGAACCACAAGGTTTCTTAATGGACAAGGAAATGGGGTAAAGTCCTGTCAAGAAAGGTAATGTGCAGCTCTCAGGGGTCACAATTCAGATGTCTAGAGGGGAAGAGCAGGTGATAGAAAGGGTGAATCCAGTCACCTAGGGAACAATGACAAGAAGTGGGGCTGCGGCTCTCATTGAGGAATTCTATAAACAAGACAGGATATATTAATAGGCTGGAATCAAGAAGTGCATCACCAGCTACAGGCCCTCAGGACAAGCAAAAATAAGAGGAAGTCGCCTTTTGGGGTATGTAAACACAGGATAAATGACAGGAGGAGGAAAGCCATGTGAGCCTGGTGGGAGGGCAAGAGAATTGTTTGCTAGAATGTAAAAAAAACAGGTGGAAAGAGGGTCAGGGAAAAAAGCTCTCTCTCTCTCTCTCTCTCTCTCTCTCTCTCTCTCTCTCTCTCTCTCTCTCTCTCTCTCTCTCTCTTTGCACGCGCGCACACACACACATGCGAATTATGCCAGGCTGCTTAAAGAAATTTTGAGAAGTAAATTTCCTTTCCAATTTGAGCTCCTAGATCAGTTGTTTTTTTAATCTCCAAGACAAAAGTTTCATAATACATCCCTGAGAAGATGTCCATTCTAGAACTTTTAACTGTTTGCTGGAAACTTCTCTGGTTCAGTCCCTGGCTTCTATCCCCAGATGCCATCTGGGGCCTGGGGCCTTGCAGACATAGGGATGGCTCAAAAGTACCCCCACCTCACACGCACGCGCGTACACACACACACACACACACACACACACACACATCTCTTAAAGATTCACATTTATATCCACAGAACAATCAACATCATGGTTCCCACAGTAACTACTGGGACCAGGCATGACCAATATTCATTCTGCTACTGATGGGGGAATGTAACCCAGGTATTATGCAAAATATACTGTTCAGGTAGCCAGTGACCAGCCACTGAAGGTTTACTGTAAATGGCAGCTTTTTCCAACCAGGGACTTTATGCAAGAATTCCCGTGGGTGATCTCTTCCAGAGACACAGCACTACCTTGCAGGGGATGGGAGGAGCAGGTTCTCAGGCTCTACTTTGGTATTGTGGGGAGAGATTCTTTTCTCATATTTTTACAAGGGGGAGAGAAAAAGATGAGTGAGGCATCTGCCTGCTAGAAAAAATTGAAGTGTGCCTAAAAGAACTGTATAGCTAAGAAAAACAAAAATTTAATGCACTATTATCTTAAAATTTAAATACAAGAACACTTGCACTATGAATAAAACCACTAGTACTGATGTTTTAACTGTTGCATCCATACTTAAGCTTCCTTCTTTTAAAAGTATTTTGTATATGTGTGTTTGAAATAGGGTCTTTCTGTGAGCCCAGGATGACTTAAAACTTGTGATTCTCCTGCCTCAGTTTCCCAAGTGCTGAGGTTCTAGGAGTGTAAGGTTATATAGAGTTACAGCAGTCTCTTCCTAGTTACTGGATTTCTGGCACCTATGTGCACTTGGTTCTCATCCCCAGACAAGTGCCTTATTCTTGTCACCCTGTCCTTGGTCCTAGAGAAACAAGAAGGGAGAGGGACTGGGGAAAGAGATTAAGTAGGGGTGGAGAGCCCACCTTGGCTGTAGGCAAAGAAATCTTTTAAACTTTGGTCATGGAAGATTTAAAAGGTGGGGGGGGGGGGGCTGAGCACTTCCAGAAGCATTGTGAGATGGTGCTGATGGGACAGAACACATTGGGTTATTAACTTTATTGGAGAGTTCTAGTGGAGCATCCCCAAAAGCTGTCTTCTTATTTTCCAAGTGGATCTCCTAAGAACAAACGGCTCAGTGACTATCTGGAAAATGAAGCCAAGCCCCGATTTTCTGAGCCTGTCAGGCAAAGAGCGGGTAACATGAGAGCTGAACGCTCTTGCTTAGGAGTTGCAGTAAGGACAGGGCATTCAGATAGCCCACGTGACCTGTTGTGGCATGGCAGGTTGGAAACGGGCCATACTCATGTGTCCCTCAAGTCACCAGTCCCAGCTCAGTCTTGGGTGAGTGTTCTCTCGTCAAGGACCTAGCTCTTCACTACTGTGAGACTCCATTGGCTTCCTCATGAGCTCAGCAGCTGAGGGCCATTTTGCTAGTGCACTCCTCTGGTAAGATTAGCCCTTGGTTAGTAGATAACCAGAGAAGCATTTTTCTACCACACCGGGTCAGGTAACCTGGAGAAACTCACTCCTCTCTGAACTCCCTGGAATAAGTCCCCACTTAAATACTTCTACATTTAAAATGTTTCCATCTTGAAATAATTTTCTATTCATTTAAAAGTTACAAAACTAATAGAGTTTTTCTATCGCCTTGGCCCAGTGTCACCTTTAAGACTCTATATAAATAGAGAACTGTTATCTAACTGTAATTTTTCATGATTATTGCTCTAATGTCCATTTTTTCTGGTCTGTAAGCCCATTCAAGGGCCCATGGTGACTGTTTCCTAAGTCTCTTCACTGTCAGGGCTTCCGTCTTCACCAGCTTTGGGAACTTAACTTCTGAAGGTACTCATCTGCTACTTTGTCTTCCTCTAATTTACTAGCTCACTATTAGATGAAGGTTGTTGTCTGGGCAAGGTTGCCATAGAAGTGATATGTCCTTCTCAGGGTATACCAGAGAGGGTCCTGTGGTGCTGAGCCTCCATACCAGTGGTTCTCAACCTTCCTAACACTATGACCCTTTAATACAGATCCTCATGTTGTGGTGACCCCCGCCCCCCGTCCCCACAACCATAACATTATTTCCTTGCTACTTCATAACTGTAATTTTGCTACTGTCCAGAATTGTAATGTAAATATCTGATGTGAAGGATATCTGATATACCATCTGAAAATGGGTCATGATCCCCAGGTTGAGAGCCACTGTTCTAAAAAACAACGTTCTCAGACAGAACTCATAATCTCAGCACCCATCCTCCCATACCTTACTATATGGATCCTAATACCGCCATCCCTTTTAATAAGGCAGTAAACACCAGAGCCTCCCTGAATTGTAGTAGTTACTGAAATCAAAGGAGGGTGTTTGGGAACCCTGATTCATATGTGTCAGTCCAGAAGCACAAGTAAAACAAGTTTATTCCTACTTCTGACGCTTCAGAAGTAGGGACAGATGAGGACTGAACCTTCAACCTGGAGGATATGAGTCTACCTCCAGGTAGACATAGGAAGAGTTAACGGGACATCCAGCTGGGGTTTGTTGAATACATTATTGCTTACCTAGTCTATGGGGACGCATCCCTGCAACCTGGAATCAAAAGTGCCCTGTGTTATGAGAGTACTATAAGCAGCGCTGGAGTCAGAGTCTGCATTTCTACTAATCGTGTGTGGTCCCTCCACCCCGAAGTTGCTCTTATTCTACTTTACCTGTCAGGACCTTGTCAATTCATCATCAGAGAGGCCTCCTCTGGCGGCAGCTGAGAGTGTGTGCAGAGATGCACCGCTAGACATTCGGTGGAGAGGTCTCCATTGGGTCCCTCCCCTTGGAGTTCAGGAGAATATGGCCCACTGAGTCAACTAAGCAGGACTCACATGGATTCTCAGAGACTGAAGCATCAAGCCCAGGGCTGGCATGGGTCTGCACCGGTCCTTCACATACATTATGGATGTTAGTTTTTGTGTTATTGTGGGTCTCCTAACAATAGGAGCAGGCATGTCTTTGACTCTTTTGCCTGTTATTTTCCTCCTATTGGGTTGTCCTGGCCAGCCTCAATGTGAGAGGCTTAATGTATCTTTTTTTGTTCTGTTTGGTTGTTGTCTCTTGAAGGCCCCACACCTTTCTGAAAGGAAACAGAAGGAGGAGTGGCTTTCGGGGGAGAGGCAAGCTGAGAGAAGAGCTGGGAGGAGTAGGGAAAGGGGAAGCTGCGGTTAGGATGTATGTTATGAGAGAAGAATCTATTTTCAATTTTTAAGATGGATACTTAAGGAAAACACTTTCAGACTCCTCAAATATTCTGCTTCTCATAATTTGCTCATTTCTTTAGGAGCCAGTGTAAATTCTTCCCAATAACAATGGATATACCAGTGCCCACTTAATGTAAAAGTCAATGTTTATCTTGTCATTAAGGGCAGAGATAAGCCCCACTTCACACCCGACTTTCCCACACCTGTAGGGAGAGACCTCTAGAGGAGACATAGCAAACCTGCTATCTCAACCCCTTCCCTAATTTCTAGGCTCCTTTTTGCAGTGACCCACAAAAGTCAGAGTCTTCAGTACTCTTAGGGAAGAGGCCAGAGCTGATCAATGAGCACTGTCACAAGAAATGAGCCATAGCTCCCCTCTATGGCCTAAGGCTGGATGTTTAGTTTTTCTTCAAATCAATGCATCCCTGGAAGGCAATCTTTTCCACCAATTCTATGAGAACTAGTGCAGGCCAGCAGATCCAGACAGGGCCAGTGTACCTAGGCAGCACCCCCAGACTTTGGTTTTTTGGGGGGTTTGTTTGTTGGTTTGGTTGGCTTTTGTTTGTTTGTTTGTTTGTTTGTTTGTTTGTTTGTTTGGAGGGTTAGGGTAGTCCCTCCGGATCCTTGTCTGTGGTATGCAAGTAGACTTCTGTGAACTGCTTCCCTAGGAAATGCATTTTTAAATGCTAGCCATAATATATAATGTTTAATCAGGATTTTTTTCCCTTTAAATATTTTCTTTCTGATTTCCAGGCACAGTAGCCAAGCATTCCATTGAATTTCTGTCACTCAGACACAATAGGTGTAAATAATCTTAAGTACATAGATAAAAATAAAACCTTACAAGCTAATTAGGGATGCTTTGAGTACCTACTACTTTTGATTTTAATGTAGTCTGTTTAATTATAGACATAAATAAATGTTTAATCATGGTAGTTACTTAGCAATTGTCTCACAAACTTCCTAAGAGATCAACATATGACACCCAGGAATTGGTATAAGCGAATTCCAAGAGTCCATACTTGGTAGAATGGCTTTCACACATTTGGAGGTTCTGGAATACTCTAAAGGGGCCCTCAAAAGCAGCATCACACTTTCCTTTAAGAACTCCTAGGAGGACTGAGCCCTGGTGCTAAAAGCTGTACCCAAAAGCAACATTCACTGCGCCTTGGCAAGTTTTCTACTGGCCAACGAGGAACCAAAACACCAGCTACCACCAGGCCTGTGTGGAGCTAGCCTTCCAGGTTAATGAGGCTACAGCTTTCCCTGGACTCCATCTCTGTCGGTCATTCCCATAGCAGGTCACTTGGCCCTTGACTGGCCTTAAAAAGATTACATGTTTGTTTTCAAAGCAGCCTGTAATAACGAACACAGAAAATAAACTAAAGAAGAAAGAAAACATCACAAAGTGTGTGTTATAGGCCTGGGATGTGCTGGATTATCCCATAACCATTCATCCCTATAATCCTGTACTGCTGAGGAGTGTACCTCATTTTTAATGAGAACTTTGATGATTCCCCAAGATTTGAGAGTTAAAAGAAGTGAAGGTAGGATTTCTCCCCTACCATGGTCGTGGGTGACATCATATATACATTCCTACACATACCAAGAACACCCAAATAGTAATGGAATAAGCCAGGAGTGTGGCCTTGGCTCCAAAGTATGACCGCTGACCTTTAGAGCAAGAATACTAGGGAGATGGCAATGCTAGTGTGTGCAGTGGGGGAAGATGTGAGTTGGGGTGAGAGAGAAGAATTTCCCTCGAGTTGGTGTCTTAGCTGGAGTGCTAACTCACTGATTTCTGAGACTTAGCTTCCTCCGTAGCAAAAGGAGGATCATGAACTCCCTTTCAGTATGTGACAGATACCGACTAACAAGAGCCGAGTCATCCTTTCTGAAAAGCTATCACCGCAGCTGGGGAGGAGGGCACATTTCATACTCTAGAAGCAGAACAGTGGTGACCATGAACTGCATTGTGGGATGCCCCACAGCAAGCCCGGCCTCCACGCCCTTTATCTGAATACTGGGGAAAGGAATCAGGGCAGGTAGATTAGAAAAACCCTGTTACTTTGGCAGGGCAGTATTGATTCCCAGGAATTAAATGGTAATGACAAGAGGCAGAAGCAGCCTCCTTTGACCTTCTTCCAGGCAGGCTGCCCACAGCTCTAGGTTCTCTGAGAAATGGGAATAGGAGATGAGGACAACGTGTAAGAAATTATTGGGTGAAAGTAAGAAGGACACTGGTCAGAACTGGGCTCCTGCACGGAGCCCAATAGAGCAGACCAAACAGTCAATACGAAGTGCCCTGTAACAACAACAACAACAACAACAACAATAACAACCACCACCACCACAACAACAACAGACAACAACAACAACAGACAACAACAGCAACTTAAAGAGACCATTAAAATCAGGAGAGTCAGAACAACCAATTGGCAAGAGTTCGGCTAGTATAAGTTTTCATAAAACCTTCCCTCCACTCCCTTCCTCCATTGTAATCCTTATGGAAAGAGTAACCCTGAAGAAATGTCAAAATAACCAATCAGCATTCCGCATCCTTTTGTTTCTAAGGCAGCTGAAGCAACCCTGCAAGAACCAGATGCTCAGCCACATGCAGTGGGGTTCCTTCTAATGCTCAGAAAGAACATTGCCTGGTTCCTGAGTCACTAAATAAAACCAGTTTAGTGGTCTAAAGTAAACTGGATACGTTTTGTTTTGTTTTGTTTTGTTTTGTTTTGTTTTTTGATAAAACAAAATTGTCTTTTGCAGACCAGTAGGGAGGTAGGATTAGATGTAAGCTTTTGCAACTGATGTACAAAGAGAGCAAAGAAAATAATCGGGGGGGGGGGGGAGGGAGGGAGGAAAGGAGAGAGGGAGGGAGGGAGAGAGAGAGAGAGAGAGAGAGAGAGAGAGAGAGAGAGAGAGAGAGAGAGAGAGAGATCAGTTCAATCTTGTCCTGTCATTCATTGTTTGGGGTGGGGTAGGGTGCTGTGCACACAACATATCTTCCTTCCCAGCAGCCTCTGGGGCCAATTGCTACTGGGATGGCAGTGGAAGAGGCAAGTGTAGCCAGTCTCTATCTCAGGGCACCTCAGTCCTGCACGCAGACAGGCTAGCCCTCAGGGTATGACCACACAAGTACACAACAGAGCAGGTAAGTGGCTCCGAGGATCACAGCACAGGAAGAGAGGAGGATTCCCAAGGACAGCAACATTCATGTGACTTCAGATCTAGCCTTGGGTAGGATTTAGCTAGGTGAAGAGCAGAGCAGTGGCCACTTTCAAACAATGCCCAGAGGGGACTGGAGCTGAGAAAGGACCATAACACAGCTTTGGACGCTGCAGGCTGGAGCAGAAGGATGAAGTGGGAGCAGGATGTGGCCCCAGGTCAGCTCTGTGACTTGGAGGATGAGACTTGTGCTCTGAGCATCTGTGCTCCAAGCTTGCATTGAGAGGGTTGCAGAAGAAGTAACACAAAAGAGTTGGTACAGGAATACCATCTCAGTTGCTACACAGGAAAGAAAAAAAAAGCAGAATTGAAGATAAGGGAGCTTTTTAATTCTCTCTGAGGGTTGGGAAGGAGTGGGGATGGAATTGGGAAAACTCTGAACATCTCTAAAGCTAAGAGAAATTTGGGATCTTCCCTACAGAGAAGGAATGGGGAATTGCAAGGATGTTGTAGGTGAGAAGCTGCAGTTGTTGCAGGATTTCGTCTGCCCAGTGTTGAAGCAGGGGAGGGATCAAAGACTAGAGCTGTGTAGGATAGCATAGCACTTTCCTCGTCTCACATCCAGGCACAGCCAACAGACTAAAGCAAACACAATCACAAACCCCATATTTAGAAAAGATACGGTTTAGACATGGCTTCAGTCTACGTCCCAGGCAGGTCTTGAGCTAGCAGGTGATCCTCCTGCCTCGGTCTGCCCAGTGCTTGGATTAAAGGTGCAGATCATGGAACCTTTCATTCTTTTTAAAACGGTGATTCTGGGCACTGCAAGCACCATGATACCTCATCCTAGGAATGAGTGGCCTTTTCCCTTTTGAAGAATGCAAATTCACCCTTACCCCTGTGATTGCTGCATGAGGCATGAAACAGTCACCCTCTGTTCTCCTCATGAAATGAGATGTAAAAACGAATGCCCTGGTTTAGGCGGGGGAGGCAAAAAAAAAAAAAACAAAAACAAAAACAACCCCATCCAGTTCAAGTTAAATTACCTGAGTTCCTCAGATGGCCCTGAGGTACAGAATGAGATCTCTGGGAAACCATCTTCAAGGGTCACCGGAGCTGATGGCCAAACTTGCTCAGTGACAAAGTAAAAGGAGATGGCAAAAATAGAAGCCAGTCTGCTCATTCCACACCTGAGCTGGCACCTTTCATAGGCTAGGTGTAGGCATGGCGGCTGAGTGAGGAGATTTAGCAGTATTATCTAAATAAATAACAATTTCAATCCTCCTAACCAGGCTAAGATGGTTCACCGTGCCATAGGCCACCCAGGCTTACAGAGAACCTGTCAGGCCTCCCGGTGGGGCTCTAATGACTTCAACAGTGATAACTGAAGGTAAGCATCCTTCCCCATCCTCCAGCCCCAGGCCCAGCCCCAGAGAGAAGCTTGGTGTCCTGCGGGACACTCTAACTGCTGTACTGCCGTACATAGCTCTTCCCAGAATTAGCTCCAGTCGGTGGTCATCTTCTAAGCCTAGGCTGGTACAAAGACTTGCTGTACTGCATCCACTAAGAATCAGTAACAACTGGCCCTATTGTCTGCATAGTGGGTCTGAATAAACAGAAGAAAAAATTGAGGACATTTGGTCTGGGTGGCCTTTCTAAATGTGTTTCCTTTCAAAGTCTATGTGTTGTCTGCCCCTGTGTAAAACAAGTATGGTTATCCCATGGTCTGGGCTCCTTCCCTCCCTTCTTTTACACTGATTTTGAAGGTGGCTCTCACCTCAGACATATGTGTTATTATACATTGTCCCATTCGCTCTACTCCCCCACTGCCCTCGGTGTGACCCTCCCCCCTCCAGTTCCCACCCAGTTAATCATGCCTTCTGCTTTCCCATTATATATGCAATGGTAAATATATTATAAATATATTACCTTATTTTTCATCTCCTTGACAATCTTTTCCTCCCTTATCATGATCCCCCTTTTTAGCTTTGTAACCTACAAGCACATATATAAGCACAAATATAGTGATCCATATGTAGATATGATTTTAAATTTAGGTTTAGCGTGCGAGAAAGCACTCGGTACTCATCTTTCCGAGTCTGGCTTATTTCGCTTGACATAGTGATTTCCAGTTGCATCCATTTTTCCTCCAGATGTAATGATTTCCTTTTTTTTTTTTAAATGAGTGCATAAAACCCTGTTGCTCATACATCTGGATTTTCAAAGACAGGTCTTTACATGCTCCGCTTTACTGCTACCCTGTCTAAATGAATCCTGGAGTAGAATGAGTCCGTTGGAAGTCTTTGTTATTCTGGGGATTATTAAATGCAGATCGGACAGGGCTCTTGAATTAAGGAAGTAAAGAACTGGAAGGGAATTTAGCTACTCCTCTAGTTCAGTGGTTCCTAACTGATGGGTCATGTATCAGACATTCTGCATATTAGATATTACATTTCCATTCACAACAGTAGCAAAACTACAGTTATGAAGTATCAATGAAAGTAATGTTATGGTTGGGGGTCGCCACAGCATGAAGAACTGTATGAAAGCGTTGCAGCATTAGGAAGGTTGAGAAGCACTGCTCTAGTTCAAGGAAATACTGAAGGAAATTAGAATGGGTCGCATTCCAGCATGGCCTTCAGCTGGCCTACAGCATAGAAGCCACCTGTGTACTTGATGAGAGAAAACCATCAGGCATCAGACCCCAGACTCCAGACCTGATGATCAAACCATGCTTCAGGGTTCCTCCAGACCCCTAGAGTAGACTAAAGACTGGGGGCTGCTGCACTGGAACCCTGGTCTGCAGCTGCCCTTCTGTACCTGGCAACTTCTCAGTGCAGTGCCTCCTCCAGCCTCTTAGCACTAAAATCCCAAGGCCTGGGCTGGGACCTCAGTGTTGAAGTCTGCCCTCGGAGTCACAACCAACTACAACAAGAGAGATTCTGATTAGATAGTTTGGGATTTCTGACCTACAGTTTGGCTCATTGTGCTCATGCCCACAGAGTCATAGAAGACACTGGCGGGGACATGGTTTCTTCTCCAGAAAAGGAGGTGGGGTAAAGCTTGCCACATCAGAAACTTGCATTAACTTGATAGTGGTGATGCTATTTGTAAGTCATCTAATACTCAGTGGCTCATCCTGAGAGAGGAGTGAGCCAAGTCTCTAGCTGGATCTCATTACAAAAGCAACTTAGACTGGGAAGTTGACGCCATACCCCTACACACTCAGCCCAGGAGTTACTCAGGGCCTCCTATTCTCTATATGCTCTGAAGCCCTGTGTCCTGAGGCTAGGTGAAACAGAAGTCTCCTCTCACAGAAGGGAGGAAGGGCCTGTGATATTACCAAAGTTGCAAAAGGATGACCATATATTGAGCAGAGCTTGGAGGGATGCCACTCCCCTGAGGTGGACAGAGCTTCAGTAGCTGTAAAAATGAAATGGGCACTACCTACCGTCAGGAATAAGAATAACAGGGGTGCTCATTGCAGTTGTGATTCTCCAAACCACCATTTCCCAAATATCTATGACATTTTTTCATAATAAACTGTAAAGGACCATTGTAAATTGCTGTTCAACAGAAAGGAAGAATTAAGATATTTCTGAAGAAGTGGAGAGCCAGCTCCCACATCCTTATATTGCAAGACCAAACTCCTTTCCACCTTAAAAGAACAATAAATGAGGATTCAAAGGCAAAGCCCCATGTCAGCCGAACAGCTGGCAAGCAGATGTGCCTAGAAACTCTGTCATCCCAGTCTCATGAAGCCCCGGAGAACTGTTGGGGCTTCAAGTTCTCAGCTTCCACATTCTCTCTTTATGGGACAAGCGTGTGGACAGGAAGGCTGTAGCAGTGCCCTTGTATCTTCATGCCCGTGACTACAGGGCCCACACAGTCTGATGCACCTCAGCTGGAATTATTTCATCTAGCCTTATTTAATAAGTGGCTATGAATCTTACTATTTTTCATGAAGTGAGAATAATGAACCTTATTATTAGGGGCAAGAACAAGATTTCATGGACTGGAATTTTCTACTCATGTCCTTAACACACGGTGGAATTCTGAGTTCAGCTTGCATATTCCAGTTGCTTATTTACATTTCTGTAACCACATTCTTGAAGAACTGTCCCATACTTTGTATCCCCAATGCCTAGCACACACTTGGTGTGCTTTATATGTATTCCTGAATGAATGAATGAATGAATGAATGAATGAATGAATGAAACAAGCCTCTGTTTTTACCCAATTAAGTAGAAGACTGCTGATTAGTATTGTTAGTAAAGGAGGAAGTAACAGAAGTCACATATTGGCTGACTCTCAGTAATCATGACTGACTATCTGAAACGAACAGCACAGAAATATCACCTTGTGAAGGTTTAAAGCTACTGCCCACCACAGAGAGTTCCTTCAGAAAGCTCTTCTCTAAGGATTTTTCAGGAACAGAAGTGTTCCTGCAGGGAGGAATGCTTACACACATATTCAGTAAAGACTTCTTGATTGTTTGAGTCCAATACTTCTGAGTCCAGTCCCACTGAATGACAATGTACACTGAGACCTTTCCATAAACACTTGGTCAAGCCAAACCAGCTGACCAAGCCTTCCCTTCCTCTTGAGGTTCTCAACAGGTCTAGGTTGTGGCTCATCCTGCACAGCTTTATAGGGTCTGTCCTTCAGAAGCACTCCACTGGGACACTTCCTTTAGGTTCCATGTCTGTCTCTAAATGACTAAACAATGGCAACCAAATGTGTTTTGGCTTCGAAGGTTCAACCCTGCCCCTCTGAGAACTACACTCCATACCCTTTCTCCAGAGCACAAACCTGAGAAAATTGGCTGAGGCAGGAAGAGTCTTGCCCTTTTCTATTACTATAAGAAGTCTCCAGAGACACCAAACCCAAACCCTTCAGCATGAAAGTCACCAAGCGTGTTCTCTTGAACATATGGGCAGTAGAAGCTCCCCTTGGTAGCCATGCAAACCAGGAATGCAAAAACAGATACATCAAGTGTAAATCACCTAGAAGGGCGGTGATGATATTCATGCCTGCACATAGGGAAAACCTGTCCACCAGAGCACAGGATGACACATTGTCACATTCTGCACTCCTAACAGCTGTCTGTCCCATCTCCACCATTCACAGTCATGGGGGATATGTCACTGGAATGGTCACCCTGCTGTACAGGTGTTGGTTTCTTTCTTTACATTTCAGATGCTCTTCATCAGCATCAGTATTTTACAGTTGAATCAGCAGAGCCCAGGTTGAAGCCCAGGGCAGCAGCCTCATCATGGGGACTCACCGCATCCTGACAGCTGAGGACCTCCAAGATGCTGTTGAGAAGTTCCACACAGTACTTCTTCTCAGTCAGGTGCTGCCCATCATCCCTCTGCTCCAGCAGCTCCTTCAGCTCTTTGGTGATGACAGGAAGCAGAATGTCCCGGCATTCTGGAAGCAAAACAGTGCCAGGTATGTATGGTTACTGTCTAGCTTCCTTTGTTTTACACACACACATAAACACACTACATACATACATACATACACACACACACATACACAGAATACATACATACACAATACACACACACACACACACACACACACACACATATATATATATACATGTTGTATACGTGTACATGCGTATTACATATATTTATGAACATATAGAAAACATCTGTCATTTCTCATGGAAACAATCACCTTTATATTACAATACAGTTGTAAGTAAGTATAGTATGCTCTATCTACTTATAATAGATCTACCCCATGATGCTTACATTGTTACAGAACTGAACAATTTATATGATTCTTTTCATTAGGTTGATAATTAACAAATATATTTTCCTTGTAAAAGAAAAGAAAAATTAAGTATTAAAGGTTAGGTTAAGATTTCCTTAGAATATGATTCACAATTCTGTTTTTTCCCTCTGAACCTCATTTTCAAGAACCATCTAGCTATTTTATTTTATGTGTTTAAATATGTAAATGTACATACACACATATACATATGTCCAAATACTGCAGTATAGGGTCTCCTAGTCTCATTTTTATTTTGTGTTTGCTTTGATTCATGTTGTATTGAGGTTATGAACTGTCATGATCTTTGTCTATGACTTTCCATACATAAGTAGAATAAATCCTACAGTGTCACTGCCTATATCTGCTTTTCAAAAGGTGGCTTAGTTACTTGGTACTGTTCATTTACCAGGATTCCTTGGAGCAAATTTTATATAATTATGCATAACAACTAACTTAATTATTTAACTACTATAACATTCTCAAATCATTGACATATTTCCTTATTTAGCCATAATTCTATTGTTGGACATTTTTCAAATTACAAAACATTGAATGGTCTCCCATTTGCTCCTGTGCCCATTGCTTTCCTATTGCAATAAATTAGAACTTTCTCAGAGCAGAGAATCCTTCTTGACAGCGCTGTCTCAGGACATTTCTGGGGTGTTCTAAAGTCTTACACAATTTTCTCTCTACATCTCCCTTAAACAAAAGCTTTAGATAGAAAAGAAAAAGAAAAAGATCCAAACTGTTTCAAACCATCCTCAGCAGATGCCACTTGAGCCGAGGCATGAATCATATACACCGGAATGTCAGTTAAATTCAATCCAACAGTAGATGTTGAACATTTCTTTTATCTTTCGAGACACCATGTTTCTGCAGGTTCAGGGATAAGCTCTGGTGCATTCCTGTTAGCTACTTAAAAAAATCTGACCAGAGTAATGAACCACAAGAAAGGGCAGAAACTGAATCAAAGAAGTGAAGCACAACTCGTTTCTATCTCAACACCTGCACTCACATCTCTGGCCAGCGTCCTGACTGACTCTGGAAAGCCCATCATGGGCTCTAACCTGCAGAGGCTGTTGGAAGGTGGCTGCTCTCCTTCGGGTAATGGCTGAGTGTTGGGTCCTAAATAGGGTTGTACCCTGACATTGGAATCTTAAGGGCCCTTCTATAATGCTAACAGATGACATTACCAACTACTAACGTGTGTTGAGTGCTTACAATATGCTAGGTTCAAATGCACCACTGGAAGCATTTGGCAAGAGTTAACTCAGTTATTCTTCTTGGCCACTGGGGGAGAAAGGTGATATTATTTTGCTGATGGTCTGTGTGTATGCATAGGAACTGAATGGTCCAGAGCAATCACAGCCTGTACTCTGAACCTTTGTATGGGGACTCCAGACCTCATGGTATTCAGCTGTCAACCCCATGGAGAAGGCCACCTGCCCTTGTCTCTGCTCCCTCTCTCAGGACCCTCTCTCTGGCCCCTCTGCTGACTAATTCCGCAACTTTTCCAAAGTCAATGAATGACTCTGTCTTCCAATACATTTATTTAGATGTAACTTTCCAAAGTAGGTTTCTGTTGCCTGCAGATCTAGAAAAGAAATGTCCTACATGTTTGCTTAGAAGTTTGCTTTTTAAAAAAGGGGTTAGTACCTTTGAAACTTCAGATTTGACAAAGGAAATAGCAGGTGTTAGGGTACAGGGTGACAGGAAAACTGGGGAAGATCATTTCAGGAAGGAAGCCCTTCCTTAGAACATAGGTAGTTCTAACGTCAGGATACTTCATGGCCCAGGTATACCTCACTACAGTTCCTATCTTTAAACCATCAGAAGATATAAGCATTATCATTCTCTTCAGAAGTTCAGTTTGTAACTAAAAGAACAAAGGAGATCTACAGTAACACTAGAGAGTCACCAAATGCCCCCTGAGGAGATTCATTGTCACTGCAATGTATAGAATGACTGAAGCAACTGAAGACCTAGAGCCCAAGAGCACAGAGCTGCCAGGGTGAGTAGGCTAGGACAAGAGACAGAAATGTTCATTAGTCCCCTGTTGTCACCCCAGACTCCTACTCCTGACATAAACCATTCGTATTCTGTTGAGGCTAAAGGTCTCCAAAGACCTTGAAGGAAAGAAAAGACAGATTAAGAGTAGACAGTTATCTTGAGTTTAAAATATGACTACGGCTGGGAATGTAGTGCCGGGTAGAGCATGTGCTTAGCATACATAAGGTGCTTGGCTCAGTCCCCAGATCAAGACAAGAAAAGGTTAGGAAACCACTGTGTTAAGCACTTTTGTGACTTAAAACTTGAAATTGTTTGTAAAATGAGATCAATAGGACCTGCAGGAAGATGTCAAGTCAGATAAAGGATTAACCCATTTGTGCAATCTAACTAACTCACACACACATTTCTTTCCTGGGTCAGTACTCAGCTATATGGATTGGCGTTCTCTATGTGCTGGCACTGTTTCTGAAGTGGAAATGAATGGCCAGACACAACCACCTCTCAGCACCCAAGCCAAGGGAGATAAGACTTGTGCAGATGACAAAACAATGAAGAAACGGAAGACTGTACCTCCTTACCGTGGTGAGTGATAAGGAGGCATAGCATGGCCGGGGAAGAGGGGCTTCAAATTACATTCTAAAGCATCTCTATCAGGCCCTGTTGCAGAGATTTAAATTCAAGGGACAAGCCTGGTGAAAAATTTTAAACAGTAACAATCTTCATGAGAAGTTGCTGTCCTTCAACTCCTACTTAAAACTGAGCTAAAATAGTTCATTCACTTAGAAAGTCTGGTGACAGGCTCCCCTCGAGGTGTTCACACACTGGGTAGCCGTTCACTCGCTGGGATAATGAGGTGAAAGGTCAGGCAACAGGTTGAACCAAATCATTATTAAAGCCTCATTCAAAATTCTACAACCATATAAAATATAGGCTCATGGAAGTGGCAGGAGGGGAGGTGGACAAGTGGATATGTGTGTGTTAGAGAAGATCAGACTCCAGAAAAAAAGCACTCTATCAATCTGAAAGGTGTAGGCTTTACATATTAGCAAGCCCAGCATCCCTGGATGCTGGAGGCTGCTGATGTTGAGCCTCAGCAAGATTCTCACTGAGGAAGCCATCAACACTGGGGCCTGTTTTTTGCAGAAAGGACTTTGTCTTCTCTTTAACCCTGATGATTTCTGAGACATGTCTAGCTCCTCTGTTTGGGGGATGAAATAATTTTTTCTGGTTTGTAATTGGAGCTGTGAAATTACATTAGCCAGTAAAAGCTTCAGGAGGCAGTGTTTCTAAATCATTGCTTGATTGTCAAGCTAACAGACACAAACGGTTTAAAAAGGTAGATCTCCCAAAGCCTTAAATGAATCTTCATAGGCAGAGATAATGGGTCTCATGGCCCGCATCCCTGTGTGAGATTCTTGCCTCAGGTACCCACACTGACAAAAGCTGGGCAATCTGCCAGCAGGTGTCAAGTCCACATTGTAATTCAGACCACTGCTGAGGTCTCTGCATAGTTACCCAGTTCTCTGTGTTTTAATCCAAAGGTTCTTTGTCCAAGTGACTGCAGAGGAAAATGCAGCATTCCTGGGCTCAGCTTTCATTTTTTTCCTCTAGAAAGCTGGGTTATGATAGGTGGTTCTGTGCACCTGATCTCACAGCCCCTTTGAAGAGTGATGTGCCTTTTTAGTGAAGTTATTGCCCAAGGACACTTCAAATAACATTATCTTTTCTCTTATTTGTTCCTCATATCAGTCAGTGAGAGAAAGACAGAGTCTCTGCCCTTTGGAAAAGCCACCTTGCAGAGAGCATTGAGCCAACCTTCTACCCGTGCCCACAGCCACAACCTGAGTTCCAGAGGAAAGAGTCACTTATGAACCATATTTGTGCATGACATCTTCCCGTGCATATGTTCTCTTCTGCTTTCTCTCAGAGTGAAGACACCCCATCACAGTCAACCAAGGAAATTGGGTACCATCTTAGATTCTAAGCTTCCTCAAGATGAGCATCCAACCTGCCATGAATCTGTGACCTTTCCGACTGATGGAGTGCTCCTTCTATGATCTGAGTCTCATGTCCTAAGGTATCTTCCTTCTGTCTATAGACAGTCTTTCCAGTCTGGAAATCTTTCAGTGACTTCCTATTGCTCCCAGGTTGTGTTTTGTAGTACCCATTGGTGCAGCTACAGACTCTTTGTGAAACCATCAGGAGCCTCTACATAGAGCGCAATGCACACAGTAACAAATCTGATCCTTCCCTCTGAAACTAGTTTGAGGGATTGAAAAACCAAACAAATCTTTCATAAAATAGGAAGCCATAACCTCATATCTCAGATGGAGAAACGTTTGCCAGTCTCTGATTTCAGGTCCCATTTTGGTCCATCATGTGGGGAGACTGTGTAGCATTCTACAAGATGGTGAACTCAGAGAAGAGATTTAGACACAGCACAGGGTGGCGTGTTGTCCAGTTGCATCTTTACATGGTTGCCCTTTTCTGCAAGCCTGACTGTGATGTCTGGACCTGTAATTTCATTCCTAGCCAGCCTTTCACTTTGTCACCAGCACTAGTTAATCGCCTCTTGACTCCTGGTCAATATTTCACAGACCTTAAGGTGAAATTCATTGGCTTTTGGCCAAGTTTCTATTGACTGGAAGGCAAACTCAGCTCAGTTTAACCCTCTTGGGGCATTAGAGAGCTTATGGCCATCAAGGCTCGCTGTTTCTCCCTGATGTGTCTTGGCACACTGGGAAAGCCCTTGATTAAAAACCTAGCTCTACTAGGCAGGACTGAGAACAGCAAGGGTGGCTTAGCTTTGTTTAGCTGCCTTTTTCCCTTGGGCTCAAGGACCATCTGTAGATGTGAAAGGCCACTTGGCTGGATCAGCTAGACTAGAAGGAGTCACTCCATAGACACGGCACGACTCTGACAGTCAGCAATTTGCTCTCCCAACCTCCCTCCCTCCTTCAGCCAGTATGTCACGAAGCAAACACATTCCACCCACTGAGGGAAATCAATAACTACCCACAAACTTCATATTCCAAATCAGGTACAAGCCTTGTACAATCCACTAACATCTCCCCCAACTCATTTTTTAGTGACAACTCATGGATCACTCCAAGAAAACATAACCAAATTACAACAACCAGATCATCACTTCCCTGTTCCAGGCCTTGCCATGATGAGCCTCTCCTCGCTTTGAACTTACAGGCCAAAATACACCTCCCAAGTCAGACAGCACAGGCTATTTAGAGATCACGGAACTCAGCAATGACTAAAATGGCTTCAGGAACCTCAATAGAATCAGTGCTAATTACACAGTAGTAGATCCCCCAGAAGAGATGTGATTCTCCAACTTTATTCTGGATGCCTACTGAACAAGCTCCCACTTTGATCGCAGAGACTTAACACTCAAGGCTTGTAAGCATCTATCACATATATTTTATAGCTGACATAAAATAGGATTTTTTTTTAAATAAGTGAAAGCCCTATAATGACTAGGTACGCTACAGTTGCATAGCTATGGTAGGAAGGGTGAACTGACAGAAACCAGAGAACCTTTTTATTCCTCTCTCTCCCTGACTCTTCCCTCTTCCTTCCTACATCTCTGCCCTCTCCCTCCTTACCAGCTCCCCTACCTCTGTGTGGTGTGGTTGGGTGTATATGACATGAACATGCATGCACATAGGTGCCCTTGCCAGGTTAATGTCATGTTTCCTTATCATTCTTCACATAGGACACAGATTCCAATTCGGCTAGACTAGGTAGCTGGGATCCTCTGTTTCCACCCCTACTGCACTGGGGTTAAAGCATGCGCGGTTGCTCCCATCCCTTCAGCAGCGCTTTTCCCTTTGAACCATCTCCCCAGCTCTGAGTTACAAGAATTTTTAAGAGGAGGTGATACAGATATTTCCCAAAAGTCACACTGTTTGTAGATACATTTGAATTCTCTGACAGTCTATATATTGTAAATCATACATACCTGAAATATATATGTGGCCTGTGTATGCCAAGTGTGCCTCATATGTTGCTTACTGTGTGCTGTGAGTATCCACATAGAGAAACACTTAGGTGACAAATACTTATCGAGACAAACATTGTTCTCACAGATGTTCTATTCCATAGACTGTGGTAAACAAAGAAAGAAAATAACGGTTGGCTTTTCCAGATTGGTTTTCCTACTAGCAAGCTCAAGGATCAAATTTGCATGTTCCAGCGACCTCTGGAACAGGAGTTGGGAAGTAGGGACAAGAGTGAACAGGAAAAACAGGGCACAATCCTCCAGCCTTCCAGTACCTCCCAGGGATCATTCCATGAGGAAAGAGGACCTAGGCTACTGGTTCTCAACCTTCCTAACACTGCAAACCTTAGTACAATTCCTCGGGCTGTGGTGACCCCCAGCCATAAAAATTATTTTTGTTGCTACTTCATAACTGTAATCTTGCTATTGTTATGAATTGTAATATAAATATTTATAGTTTTGATAGTCTTAGGCAACCCTCATGAAAGAACCATTAGATGCCCCCAAAGGAGTCACATCCCACAGGTTGAGAGCCATTGTCAGCCGGGCGTGGTGGCACACTTTTAATCCCAGCACTCGGGAGGCAGAGGCAGGCAGAGTTCTGAGTTCGAGGCCCGCCTGGTCTACAAAGTAAGTTCCAGGACAGCCAGGGCTATACATCACCCCCCCCCCCAAAAAGTTGATAGCCATTGTCTTAGGCTGTCCAAACCCAAAGGACAGAGAGCCTAAGGTCCATTTTGTGTTTCCAGTCCACAGGTAAAGCAGGCTCCTGTCAAGGAGGTAGCTCTAGGAGCAGAGTCTGGCTGTGCTCCTAGGCAGAGAATGGAGATGAGGCTACCACACAGGATAGAGGGAACCTGAGGGGGAAGGACTGTTTCCTGAATGCAGTCAAGGAGATGTCTGAGACCAAGACTGGCGCTGACATGAAAAGGTCACGTGGGGAAGAGCATGCCAAGATCTTAGAGCAGAGCATTCTGGATGAGAGGAAACAGGTTATGGCCCTGTATGCAGATTTGATATGGGAAATTCGCCGAAGACAAGTATAGTTGGGAGAAAGTAAGACAGGACAGAAAATTTAGACAGGTAGGGAAGAGGTTAGGGCTCATCTGGGCTATGATAAAGATTTGATTAATACACAGAAATAAGCAAAGTTTCTTTCTGTGTTTTCTTGGGGACCTGGGGGTTGGTCCTAGAAAGTAAGGCAGCATACAGAAGGGGCTTGGGAGAGAGGAAAGGGCCAGGCTTTAACCCCTACTCTCTCCCAGCCGTTCTTTCAAAAGTACAGAATCTCACATCTCTTATGGATAAGAGTTCAGAGACATTTATTAATTTGATTAAAGCTAAACAGCTAGCGGTGGCAGAGCCACGAGGCTCAAGGGCCCATATTCTCAGCTCCTGAACTTATCCTACCTCCTCGATGCAGCAATAGATGAGACAAGACGTAAGGCCTCTCACAGATACAGGGTCAAACATACAGACTGACTTAGGCTAGGTTTTGAAAGTGGGGTCAGTACAACCTGCAGATGGACTGCTTAATAAGTGGTAAACATAGGCATCTTCGAGTGTTGATATCAAGCAACAGATCCCTAACAGGGCTTATCAAATCAGGATCTAACCAGGAAGCCTTTCGCTTCAGCTAGCAGGTAATGGACAGCTCCCATGAACACCTCCCAGAAGGCGTGAAGTGGCTGCTGCAGAGACTGCCTACCATCACACCTTTCAAAGCTGTCAGGACAGTCATGTTCTAACAGGTCCTGTGCTTTTTGTTTGACCTGCCCCACTGCAATGGCTGGCCTGCCCCCTCTCCAAAGCTTGTTCATTAAAGCACACAGCTCCACCAAAGATGGGTTTTGTGAAATAAACACATAACCTGGGCTAGCTGAGTGTGCTCCACTCCTCCACATGCCCCTTATGCTTAAAAGGATCACATTTGCCATGCTACCCTGGATGAGAGCAGCCACACCGGGTAAAAGGCCTTATCTCATCCACCTCCAAACTAGGAGGAGCCAATAGGAGAGCTTGAAGCCTAACTGAGTTGCCTCTGTCCTAGGTGATCCTGGATATTAGGGAGGCAATGAGCAGTATGGTCAGGAGCTGGGTCTGACATTCCTCTACCACATTTACTCCAAATCAGCACCACATGTACTTTAACTCCACTACTGGAACAGCCAGTCAGCAGCCCCTATGTTCTTCAAAAGCTAAGACTTCTTGATCCTCTTTATGCATAGAGTTTCCAATTCCCCTCCCCACAGCCTGCCCCCTCTGGACACACTTGTACCCATGCATCCACAAATCCCAAATTCTCTTTCACCAGGGACTCTAACTCTGCAACCTTATATAAGTTACTCTGTAGTAATAAACTCCAACAGGGCTTCCTCAGCAGGCAGAGGCACTGTGACAGACATATCTTAATAAAGGACAAAGCTATTAGGAAAAAGGATGCGTGGGAACAAACTGTTGACTTAGAGTCTTCCTATCTCATCCTACTCAGCTAGTGAGCAGCAATTGTGACCTTGGCATAATTTGGTACTTTTTCCCCAGTAGACTTGAAAAGCTGGGACGAAATATCCAATCTCAACTGAGCCATGTCGCCCACAGTTACTACACAATCTCGATCACACAGTGGGATCCTAATAAGTGTGAGGTGAACGTATGAGTGTGTCTACTCATGGCAGAGGGGGCCTGGTCGGTCTGAATCTAAGGCTCATCTCAGGGCCAAAACATTGATTCATGTCGGGGTATTACGGTACTGTTTGTTCTGTAATACTTGAGAAAGCAAGGTGGTCACTTCTGGGGACTGTAGGCCGAGGGAGAATGGTATGCCATTGCCTTCAGCTTCACGGTTTCCTGCCATCAGCCCTTCTGGTAGTAAATACCTCACTCTTTTTTTTTTTTTAAAGATTTATTTATTTATTATATGTAAGTACACTGTAGCTGTCTTCAGACACACCAGAAGAGGGTGTCAGATCTCGTTACAGATGGTTGTGAGCCACCATGTGGTTGCTGGGATTTGAACTCTGGACCTTTGGAAGACCAATCGGGTGCTCTTACCCACTGAGCCATCTCTCCAGCCCAATACCTCACTCTTTTGAAGCTTTGTCTTATTGCAAAAGGAGGCATGGAGATGTGTGTAGAGCCCTGGAGGCAGGGTAGGAAGCCCTAGGTGTAAACGCCAGCCTTACTGTATTGCCCAGCTGTGTGATGCCAGAAAAGACAAATTTCCTCCACAGACGGGGATTCAAATGACTCTTTCATGGGATGACCCACATGCAACATCATCCACAATCTAGAGCAGCCCCATGTGGAATGAGGCATCCACATCTGATGCCGAGTCTAAGACATTTTGGGTCCTCAGTAGAGTGTGCTGGGCCTTCAGCTGGAGCTAAGTTATGCACCTCACTAAACACCTGATCTAGGCACTTTGGGATAAAGTGGACTGAAATGATTCTCTGCATTATTCAAAGGTGTGTGTGTGTGTTTCAGGGGACCCCAAACTCAGAGAACTGAGTTCTGAAAGGTGGGTATAAGTGGAAATGGTTTTAACATGTGCCTTGCGATTTCATTCTCCTTTCTTGTATGCAGACAGACCACAGAGGGCCCAGGCATGCTCTCTCTGGGTGCCTCTTACATTACTCTTTGCAACTTAAGAGTAATAATGCCACTTCCGGGCAATCCTCGAGCCACATAGGAGTCCTCTCCTCCCGCCATCACCAGTTTACAAATATTAAGAAGAACAAAACCCAACAGCGATGTTTTGGATCAATAGGAGTGCTAGCATTCCATTTCTAGGAAAATCACACATTAAAAAAGCCTCTTGCTTGCATTTTAAGGCTAACAGAGGGGCTCTTTGTTTCAGAGAATTAAATGAGAAAGTGCGCCTGGATTTAAGCACTGGCGAAATGGAATGGTAATTGTTTTCAATCATCCTCTGGCTCCTTCTCCCTCCTCTCTCTTCTTCCCCCACCTCAGCTGCAAAGGAGGGGGGCTGGGACTCCTGCACTTCCAGCTCCATACTTTTAATCCCACCATTGTTTATTATGGAGAGCAATCTGAGTGGTGTCACATGCTACACACAAGCTAGAACTTCATAAGGGAAGGTCTCAAAGCGGCAACATTTTTCTTCCCAGAAATAGAAATGGAAATGGGTGGATTTGCCCTCCAGCCTTTCTTTCCAAGTGTGGACTAAGAAGGTGGAGAGTAGAGCTCCCCCTAAAGGGCAGGGCCTCTTATTGTCTCTTATTATCTATATTTGAACATCAGCCTCTCTGCATCCTGCCCCCATGACCCAAAGCAAAGAGTGATTTAGTGAACCTTGCACATAGACCCAGTATTTAAATAAGAGAATCAAAGAGATACTGCTTGCAATATAAAGCAATAGGAGAGGATCTAGGGAAAGTGTGAGATAGAAGGAAGCAGAGAGAATAAATATCCCTCAATGACACGTAATGAGCTCTCCACACAAAGCAACAAGGATATATGGTCCTCACCCTGAGGGCAGTCCAAGTGTAATAAAGAAAGAGGCAGTCAATTGACAGGAACAGAATAAAACCCACACACGACGAAACACAGTGCATTTCCAATTATGTTTGGTCCCTGTGGATGAATCGCAAATTGGACTCCTATGAAATTGATATTAATATTTTATTGGGGGTATTACTTGTTCATAGACTCATTATTAGCTATGTGTATTTCTTCATATGCTACCTTAGTCCAAAAAGAAATAAAAAGAGAGAGAGAATGTGAGAGGAAGGTCACATACAAGCCCCAGCCATCCTCGAAGGGCAGTGAAGAAAATCAGCCAAATTTTTGAGGTCTTTGAGCATTAAAGCAAAAGAGGGCTCCTTACCACCTCCAGGAAACACAGGTTTTTCTGACATTCAAGTTCTAAAAGAAAACTCTTCATATTGAATGTGAATGCTAACATCCTAAAGATACTGTTCTACATAAGTCTACTTGAAGTAGAAACTTACGGTTTCTTTAGAAAGTCAGTTGTGTCAGATGGTGTTTTACTGGGGCAGACACATGAAGGGATGTTTTGCTGAAGCAGACACAGGTGAAAGGATGTTCTGCTAAAGCAAACACATGAAAGATGCATGATGTTAAGAAGGACCCAACGAGCAGTGGACGACACTGGATGGTATTGGTACGCCTTGCTATTCCTGAATGGTCATCATCTGTGGTGACTTCATATAAAGAAAAACACCAAAAATCTTCTGTGATATTCTGGTGGCTTCTTGCTGCTTCCTTGGACTTGGGCTGATTGACAGAGTGATGTCAGCTGATACAGACTCTTGTGGAGTTTTGATAAGACAGACTCACATGCTGAGGCAAGAACTGTGTGAGGACAACTCAACAGACAGTGATGGGGCTTGCATAGCTAGCTTTGTAATGCTTCACTGATCTTCACTTCATTGAGTGAGGCAAGGCAGAGAACTTCTTCTGGCATTCTGCTGGTCCTGGTCACTCCTGCTGACTCGGTAGAGGCCTGGCTGTCTCTGCAAGGTCGTGCCACCACTGTTGATTCATGTTTGCGATCCTGAAACTAATGAATTGGACTTCTGGTATATCCATGAAGTGTTTGAGAGTGGATCGAGCTGCCACTGCTAAGTCCTATAAAGTGAACTGCTGATTTCCTGACACTACATTGGTTTTGCTCCAAAGAATTATTTCTAAACATGTCCACATCCCCCACATATACACATCGCCCCATATCCTAATAACATTTCTTTTTCATTACCTCTGGTAAGTGGTGGGT
The DNA here is from genome assembly GCF_978045245.1 of Mus caroli. Classification (NCBI taxonomy): domain Eukaryota; kingdom Metazoa; phylum Chordata; class Mammalia; order Rodentia; family Muridae; genus Mus; species Mus caroli. The sequence continues at coordinate 88,793,547 of NW_028227268.1, read as the reverse complement.
TAGGAGGAAAGTTAAAGCATTTAGGAACCCTTATTAAAAGTAGGTTTTGAAAAAACAAGCCTATATCAATTAGTGATGTGATAAGCTTCCTGTAACATCAGACAGTGCAATGTTCATTCTGAAAAGAACCAAAGAAGAGCAAGTGCTGGCAGCTCATCCGATTGTGTCGTCAGCTCCTGTGTCAGATGTATAAAATTAAATAAAATGAAAAACAGACAGAAGGGGTTTCATGACTGAGTGCTAGTCCTTGGTGCTTCATCGACTACAGTGAACCATTATGTCCTAAACATCTATAAATGTCGGGGTAACCAGGAGGTGCAGGACCAGGACATAGGTGAAAAGGGCAGATGCGACCAGAGTCAAAGCAAATGTGGTGCCAAAGCTTCAGGGATGGGCAGAAAGAGGAATGGGAAGTATGCAAGGAGATGGGAGCAGGGGCTCTGGCCAACTATCAGAAATAGCACTGAAGAGAATAGAATGAATACTACTATGATACAGCTTGGGAATCTATAAAATACCCTGATGGGCATGCCAAAGGCCCCAGGAGCTAAATACCTCTGAGACTAATGGGTAGACACCAGTTTAATTATGTCTAATTACACCAAAGATGCAGTGAGCATGGCTGTTTTCCACCAACAATAATTCATAGCAGGAAAATGTGATACTGTCAGCAGGCTGGATACCAGGTTTATTTGGTGGTGACCATGATGAAATGAAGAGAAGAAAAGGGAGGGAAGGAAGAGGTAGAAAAGGATAAAAAAGGAAATGAAGAAGGAAAATAAAGAGAGGAAATTAGGAGGTAGAAGAAGACACAGAAGAAAAGATGGAGGGAGAGAGGTAGGGAGAAGGGGAAGTGGTTCTTGCAGTGCCATGTACAGATGAATATACAGGGTGTTCTGGCAACTGGTGATGGGAAATATGAGAGATTTTCACTTGAGATACTTAAACCAGAATGAGACTAAGGCCCAGGCATTGCCCTGTCTCCAAGTAATGCCAGCTGGGTGGGAGCTGAATAGCAGGGTTTCCTAGCACACCCCATCAATGGCCATTGCTACACTTCTTTCCGTGTGCCTCCCAAGGAGGGCAGGGAGAGAACAGCCTGCTCTCCTGGACACTCAGTATTTCAGCATTACCAGCTTGCCCACATACATACAGGAAGATACAGAAGGCAAGGAAGACAAGGAATGAAGAGAAATGGCAGCCATCAAGCAGGCTGTATTTGTGTTCCCCTGGCATTCTTAAGAATGAGCAGTATGACACACACAATACAATCTATACTCAAGAAGAGCGTGGGCACAGGGTTTCAATTACCATCTGTCTGATTTTGGGCAAACTTCGTAAGCCCTCCACACATCTGTATCCTCATCTATGAGATAAAATGAGCATTCTCAAAACAAGTTTGTGAGACGGAATACAACGGCGTGATAATCCAGCTTTTCAGTGCTGTTAATAAATACGGGTGTGTGCTGGGGGGGGGGTGGCACAAACATATGGAGAAGGGTCTCATTTCAGGCCTGCGATAAGACAGGACCATGGTGGCAGAAGGACATGGCAAGGAAAGCTTTAACATGACATCCAGGAATCAGAGAATACCAAAATGGGACCAGGGACCAGATACAACCCTTAGGGCTCAACCCACAGTGACCCATGTCCATCAACTAGACCACACCCAGCAAAGTTCCACCACTGCCCAGTAACCTATTTAAATTTTTATTTGATCACTCTACCTGTAAACTCCCTCATTTTTCTGGGTGCTGCAAACTCCCTCATTTTTCTGGGTGCTGCAAACTCCCTCACAGGGGAGTTGTGTTTCCAAAATTTCCTGGGTGCTTCTTGAACCAGCTAAGTTGACAGCCAGAGCTAGCCTTCACATCAGGGCTAACCTTCACTAAGTCATACTCACCAAGAACTTAGGAGCACACACCTGGCCTCTCGTAAGCACTAGAAATATCAGAGTTAGTATTACTTAATTTTTAATAAACTTGTATCTCACTGTAATAGAAATGTATTAGTATGTGAAGTGTGTAGATTCATGAATACTTATGCACAAAAGCACAGGACCATATATTTAAGATGGGTATTTTTCTTGTACATAAATTACATAAAATTATATATCTGTAATTATATAATTATATATATTAGAATATATGTATATATTACAAAATATAAGTATGCCTATAGTGTATGGTAATATATAATTATATTACTTGAATAAGAATAAATATAGCATATATAGTAACCTGTGTATATATATGTGTGTGTGTCTGTCTGTCTGTCTGTCTGTGTATTATTACTTTATATTACATACTATTTTCCCTCCTGTTTAACAGGTGCACAAGGTAAGAATTCAGGAAGTCAGGGAAGTTACCCATGGCACAGTGCCAGAACTGACACATTTGCATTCATCTTTTAGATTCTATGCTCTTAAAGTCTGGATTGCCCTAAACCTTGGTAACTTCATAGGGAGAAAGACAGCAAGCAGTTACCCAAAGCTGCTTTCTCAAATAGCATGTGGAAATTCTCTGCCACTGAGAGAGGAAGAGGTTCTTCCCTCCTCCAGCCCACCTTCTACCTTCTCCTCCTCTCAACTCAGCCTTGCTATCTTATTGATGATTACCACGAAGATCCCTGCCAAACCGGAGCCTGTAAGGTGATGAAGTACACCATCCCAGCAGGAAAACACTCAGCAGAAGGCTAGCACTGAAGGGAACCCATTCAAGCTCCCACCTTGCTCAGGTACCAAGGGTACCCTGTGGCATGCATGCCGTGCTGGCATAGACAAAGTGAAAGCCAACGAAGATGGAGGGCTGATAATTTATGAGGTGCTGTAGAAATTAATTTTGTATGCCTCCTCCATTAGCAGTGTATCTGAATTAACTTTAATATGCAAGTTATCATGTTAATCTTTGGTACTAAAAAAGAGTGTCTCATCATTAACCTTGCCGGCCCCGCATTTAGCGAGGCAGTCTTTTTATTAGCGGGTGTCTCCGCATTCAGCATTATTTCTTGGTTCCTCTGTACTTTTACCTATCAGTATGCAGCCCTTCCGGTGGCTCTGCAAAGCCTCCGATGATTCAGAGGCTCATTTTTCAAACATTTGACTCTAACTGCCCTTAAGTCACCAGACATTGCCTGCCCCTCCCTTTCTCCACTTTCCTCTAAATGAAAATGCATTCTGTACAGAAGGGGCCATCCATAGAAAACATATTGACCAGTAGAAGGAGGGCCACAGAGAGAGGGGACAGGAACAAGATCAGGGAGATGCTAGTGAAAGGCAAGTTCACCTCCTGTCATCGCTGGTCTTCAGAGCACTGGATCCTGGATAACAACACAGCTGTGAGGGAAGGCTTGCCTCAAGGAACAGGTAAACAAGTTACGTGATCCTTGGAGAGGATCCACAGTAAAAGAGAATAAGGGAATTACCCAAATTGGGTAATCTAGTACATCCTTCTGTCTGTGTGCTCACTTGATATAGGGAAATTGCAGATTGAAAATGTGGAAGGTTCTATACCCCATTTTGATAAATAGCTTTAATATCCCATTTCACTTAGTCATACCTGCTAATCTTTAAAACGCAGTAACAATAGAGAAATGCTTGATAAAGTGCATCTTGCCTTCTGTTTCTTCCACGTACTTCCTCTAATTGAATAAGAAGGCAATCAGAGAACTTCTTAGAGGGAGGTCAGAAAGAGGAGAATAAAGACTAAGATATAATCTTCAAATATAGCAACAGTGCCTAAAAAATAAAACTAGTTTTTGTCCTCCACAAGTGCAACAGGGCATGGCTTATGATTCAGGCTATCAGAAAAAAAAAATCTAACAGTGGTTGCTGATCAAATTCTCTGACTTCTCTGGTAAGTTTTATAAGCTGTCAATGAGACCGTTGACACTCTTGAAGTGATCTTTGGTATACAGCTAGGTTTTTGTTTTCTTTTTAGGGTTACTAGTTGTTTTTCTGGCTATTTATTCTATGAGTAAGAAGAAGGCAGAGGTTCATCTATATACTCTTCCCTCAGGGTTTTAAATACAAAACATTTCCCAAGCTTCAGCTACTCAGTGCTTTTGCCAACAGAATCTTAGCCCGTCTTAGTGTATGGTTACTATTTATATTTTATAAATATAGATTCTATTTACTATATATTACTGTTATTTACCTGGTATTTTATAACATAGATTCATTTTAATTTGCTCATATTTTAGAGCCCTTTCCTATCTCAGGAAGCAAGGGAGGAGCACTTCCTATAACAGTATAGGCTGACAACTAGCTCGATGAAGACATCGTTTCATGAAATTTTCAGAAACCGGTGAGTCAGAGATGCTCCCTGATTAGCAGGAAAAGGCTATGGACAGAGTATCCAGAGCCTGCTAGCACCAGGAAGGAAGTTATAATAGCACAATGGGCCCCACTTCTGAGCTCTAGGACTTTGCTGTGCACACCTGTGGCTCGCCGTGGCTCCAGGAGAACCACTCAGCTATGGGGCGGGTCCTTCAAGAAACTTCAGGAAACACTAGTAAAAGGAAAGAAAGTATTTTTGGCACTCCTGGCCTCTGATCTTAACTCCGCCTCTAATGTGAGCTGTGACCTTGGACAGCTCCTGTGATTAGCCATTCTAGACTCTCCAGTGAGATCCTCAACTATCCCACAGTGGGTTGTGTGGAATATCCACGTCTTTGATCATCTTCTCCCAACACCTCAGGGTATGACTGTTGATTGCAATTTACTCTGTCATCTCACAGTCTGACTGGCTGGGAGGAAGTAGTACAGCTTTGAAAAGATCAGCAATCTGGGGGCAAAAATTTAGAAAAAAAAAAAAAAGCTCTTAAAGCCTCAGTGTTGAAAAAAAATCAATGCAATTGACTACATTCTACCCACAAGAGAAGGTGACTTTCTAGGGTGTAGACTGAGGGAGCTCTTTCAAATAGATATGACAAAGACTCCCTTATCATGGGCTAGATTCAAATAGTAGCCTATGAGAGAACATGGAGTTCAAATGGTCATTTATCTCCCTCTTCCTATGACAAAAATGTATGGTGAAAGGGAAAACAAACAAACAGATCAAAAGTCAGTGATTTAGAATTAGTTATAGATCTGTAAGCACACTTACAGCATCTGACAGAAGATTCCGTGCCCAGTGACATCAACAACCTACTTCCTGAGGTTCCTATGAGCAAACTGTTATCATAATCACTGCACCAGACCCGCATGTCCTCTATGTCATGTTTTGTTTGTTTGTTTGTTTGTTTGTTTGCTTCCCTGTCTTGATATTTTGAAAAGGGTTATTTAAAGCAATATTTTAATTTTAATATACTACACTAGCTCCAACTCTGAACTGATAGTAAAAGTGATTTGTTCTTAACCACTGAGCATGCTCACTAACTCCTTAAATAATTATTAATGCGTTGTAACCGACAGGTGATTCAAAATCCTGTGGCTCCTCTGGAGTTCCAGGGCACTTTGCTTAGACCTCTACCAACCACAGAATATTCCCTTTGCAAACACAGGCAGCCTACTTGTGGTATCACTATACTGCTACGATTTTTTTGTCTTCTAAGAGGCTACCCAAATGCTTTGGTTTTATAACATATTCAGTAAACAAAGAATGTGTTAGAAGACCCATCTAAAAGTTACCTCTCCTTTTAGAATCTATCTTGTGGGAAATTTGATGTGACCGGTAGCTGTTTTAAGGTAAAGACAGATACTTAGGTTAAGTTCATGGCTGAATAGACTGACTGGACTGAGCCACTGGGAAGACATTTTCGCTGGGCAAAAACATAGAGACCAAAGCTGGAGCCAGCAGGGCTGGAGCTGCACATGGCTGCTGAGTGTATGACTTTTCCTACATGGTAACTGCCCCTCTTTCCTCAGTGTACCACATTTTTTCAGACCCCAAGACATAGAAACAAAGATCTAGAGATTTGCAGCCACACATTCATGTATTCTGAAGGCACATTCATCCCACCTACCAATATCACAAGCAAGGGCCCTACTGAGGACCATGCAGTGTTAACCTCTAGGATGGCAAAGGAGGCAGAAGAGGATATACAGCCAGGTGTAGATCTAAAGAGGAGCCTTGCTACAAAGAAGAGACCCCCATGTACCCACTGCTGCCCTTCCAGGAACAGGAACAGGAGACAGCCATCTCTCCTCCTTATCCCCAATATCTGGGTGTGTCTCTTGATGGATATGACTATAATCTCATGGCAAACAAGAAGAGGGAGCCACAAATCTTGAATTCAGGGAATTCCTTTCTCCTCTTTCCACTGAACCACAACACAAACTACTCCGTTGTGTATACACAGGTCCTACCACTTACCAAGATTTGCAGCCCACTGGGGACCCCTGAAATACAACAAATGTTCCTGAGCAGTAACTAGGGTCTATTTGATTTCTCTGCACAGGCCTCTCATGACAGCAATGTGCTGTGGTGAACCTCCTGTTACCTGGACTGTAATTGATTATAAGCCTGCCAATACAACCAGAGATGAAGCCCAAAATCCACATCAACCAACCATGCTCAACAAAGCATTCTGCTGTTCACACAGGTCCTGGTAAATCTGAGGTACAGTCAGCATGAACCTGATGGAAGGAACCTTTTCAAGACCCACACGGGCATTTGCATGAAAGGAATATCCTAATGCAGAGGACACTGTTGTCCTGATGGATATTTCCTCTTTAGGGCTGGCAGCTTGAAAATATCAGGTACCAAGCAAGACCCCACACAGAGACCTGCCTGCTAGACCTCTCTCCTCAGCACAGCGCAGGTCCACATACCATGGCTGTGAAGTCACATAGTATATCTGAACACAGTCTTTTGGTATCTCTCCCGTCAGGCTGACACCAGTGCCTTTAAAGCCCTGGGATGACAATGTTTTTCAAGGAGTTTGTATAGTACATGAAGCTGCTGCCTTTCTTTGTTGTCTTGGTAACACAGACCTGATGACAGGACCTTAGAGCTCTGATGGCAATCATACACGTGTGGAGCAGAGCCCAGAAAAGTGGCTTGTCCTAGGTCATACTACTTAAATCTTTAAGGCAGTGTTTCCTTCTAGAGAACTGTCCTTCAATTAAGACAGCCATCTCTTTCCTCATTGCCAACTCAGTGCTGGTTATTAGACACGTGGAGAAAGAAGCACAGTGCTTTACTGGAAGTCAAGAAGGCAATGCTGCGTGAGCCTAATGAACATCTCCAAGAAGCATGAGAGCTCCTCGGATCCAGAATATGCCAGTTTTCCTTGTGTTGCTTGAACTGTAGTAAACAAAGCATTAACGAGAAAGAGCTCCTAGCCTAGCCGGGCGTGGTGGCACATACCTTTAATCCCAGCACTCGGGAGGCAGAGGCAGGCGGATTTCTGAGTTCGAGGCCAGCCTGGTCTACAAAGTGAGTTCCAGGACAGCCAGGGCTATACAGAGAAACCCTGTCTCGAAAAACCAAAAAAAAAAAAAAAAAAAAAGAGCTCCTAGCCTGGTGAGGGTGTGGGTTTGGAGGTACTGTAATGGGCACCTGATTCTCTTAATTCAACACAGAAGTAAAACTGACCAGGTTTTTCAATTTACAGCACCCTCACAGATCTCATCAGAGGAGGTCATATCCTCATGAGCCTTGCATATTAAACATGCACACACAGCCAGACACACAGACACTCAGATTTATTGAAGGCTTAAGATGAAATCTCCCATCGCAGTCAATACAATCTCCTCTAGGTAGCAGGATCATCATCAGTTAGAGATCAAGCAATCCTCAGGGCAAGCTGGGGCCAAGCTTGATGGGAATAAGTCAGTTGCATACCTAGATTCAAAAGAATCAAGGCCAAAGCTGCAGAAAGGAAAATATGCATATGCAAATAAGATAAGCCTGTGCTGTAGGTGCACCTTCTTGGATGACCCAGAGAGAAAACTGCAGGAACCACTCTCTAGGAGATGAACTTCTCCAGACCACATTCTCTCTGTGGTCTACAGTAGGTCACCTGTGTGCCACAGATCCTAAAACTGAAGAGCACCAGAGAGCCCAGCTGAGTGAGACTCAGCTCAGGGCTGAGGCGCATATGATGGGTTCTGATTTAAGATGAGAGCAGGGATATTGCAGAAGATCTTTGGGTGGTGACCGAAGGTAGCAAGTTTACAGACACGGGGCTACAAGAGATGATGCGGGGCTGGAGGAAGTGACAGAGTAAATGGGAGGCATGGGGGAGAAGGGCATACACAGCTGGTAGCCAGGGCAGTAGGAAACCTGAACATAGTCCCATGTAAGCTCTACCATAGGAATCCAGACCATTTCCACTACCACTCTGCAGGGACGTGCTATCCCAAAGCCAGCCCTGCTGGACAACACCCAATCACGGTCACTGACCAGTATACATAGTGAAAACAAAGTCTCCTAGCACTTCCCTGATATATTAAGATGTTCTAAGAGCCAAGATGAGCATAGGAGAGGGGAAGAAACGAGAGAGAGAGAGAGAGACAGAGAGAGAGAGAGAGAGAGAGAGAGAGAGAGAGAGAGAGAGACAGAGAGAGAGAGACAGAGAGACAGAGAGAGAGACAGAGAGAGAGACAGAGAGAGAGACAGAGAGAGAGACAGAGAGACAGAGAGAGACCGAGAGAGACAGAGAGGCAGAGAGAGATGCTGTGGCCCACAGTGAAGCACTAGAGCCTCTAGTTCTAAGGAGTTTAACTAAAGGTATGGAGGATAGATTTGTTTTATTGCCAGTGAATATTACAGGAGAGGATAAAGGGAGTATCTATCAGACTATCAGACTTTGGGGCAAATCTGCTGATATCCAAACTCTACCTAAGTTATTATAACCATGAAGAACTAAACCTTCCAAGGTTTAGTTGAAAGGGAGGAGGCTGGTGAGTCAGACAGGGCCGTGTGTTCTCTAAAGGCTTAATTTCTAATGGACATTTTTTAAAGGAAGTTTTGAGTTCATAGCAAAACTGAGCAGAATGTACAAAGTACCCCTCAAGTCCTCCCCAACCCCCAGTTCCTGTTGGAGACCATACCATGAGAAAGCGAACTTTTTACTGTCTCCAACCCTGACAAGCCAAATGGCCTTGTGCTAGGAGCCGGTTGTCACTCCCTTCTCCCTGTTCCCTTCCTGGCACCTGAGGCTATAAAATCTGAATTATAGTACCCTCTTTCCTATCTCTTCCTGACTCCCATGACATCCAAGGACATGAGTTACATGTTGAGCCTGGCCTATCACCCAAGGCTGTTAAGGGGATCTATGTTCCGGAGATAAGACGCAGAGTGCCCGCCGCCTGGAGCCTGACTTCGGCCCTCATGTCAGCAGATGCCCACTTCTTTGTTCTTTGTTAATTCCCCCTCAACCCCTCCCTATTCCCCTTGATGTATGCTTTAAAACCCAGCATTTCATCCTAGTAAACTGAGACCTTGACAACTCTTTGCTTGGTCTCTGCTTCTTCTTTCCCTCCTTCCCATTTTCTCCCAGGTTTGCGCCCCCCCCCCTTGCACCCACGAATAACTGAGTCCTGCGGGACGGGATAAGTTCCCATCAGAATCAGTTCATTTTTACACTGTGCTAATTCAGCTGTGCCAGGCACAGGAAACACATGCTACATTTGGTATGAATTTAAGATCTTTATTTTGCTCGAGATTTTCTTGGGATGGAGAGAGCTGTTCAACCAGATGCCAGGAGCAACCTGGTTGTTGAGTGTATCAGGGCGAACCTTCCTCTTCAAAGTATCTCTGAACTGCTGATTTAGATCTTTCATTGGCTGGCTGTGGAATCTGCCTTTCCTTCTCTTTCTCTTCCTCATGCCCCCCTACCATCTCCCCACTTAACAAAATAACTCTGGTAGGCAGGAAGAACCTTTGTTGGTCTCATTTTACTATGAAAGTTTGGGAGAGCTTGGGTATCAGAAGATTGGCCCAAAGTCTAACCTTTAACCTCTATGCCTTTAATTTGGGGAAGATGGAATAAATTCTAGAAACAGGAACCATACAACAAGGACAAGTGGCTGACCTTCCTCAACACCCCAGATCTTCAAATGCCTTGAATACAGATTATGAATTTTTCCAAGCCCAAATGTATATCCAGTTGCTGTAGCAAACGCTGGCGACTCAGGGACAGTTGGGTGTAGTGTGGACAGTGGGAGCCTGTGTTTGCATTTTGCTTTCTACATTTCAATTTCAGCATAAGACAGTACATCCCTGAATACCTAAGGATCATGTGAAGATACTCAAAGATGAGGCCACGTGCTCTCATCACAGTGGACTCTCACAGGTTAAGAAGCAGGGGATAAAGAGGAGCTAAGAAGCCAAATGTCCACCATCAAGGAGAACATGCTGTGAGCCTCATGTTGGGTGCTGCTCACACAGCTGCTCAAAGCTGAATCTCTAGGTGGCCAGCTCAGTCCGAAGACCTGGAGATAAAATCAGGCTGAAGCATCTCTAATTCAAGTTTTGCACTTGAGATTGAGGTGACTTCACTAAATTGTAATGCACAGGAGCAGGCCAAGTCAGAACACAGCCCTGCTGACTTCCAGCCTCTCCTTCTCTCACACAGCCCTTCCATACAGCTAATAGCTGAGCTGAAAACAGTTACTGCCAGTGAGAGTGATGACACTTCACCTGTGAGCTCTTTACTAAATACCAGACTCTCTGCCTCGTGAGTGAATTGTTCCACTTAATACTCAGAGCAAAGCACCGAGGAGACCATGCTGTGTCTGCCTTTGATAGAAGAGAGCCAGATGCTGTGAGGGGTAAAGTGTCCTGGTGGAGGTGGCAACTTCAGGTCCTGATAAAGGCCTTTGCTCTGAACAACTATTCTGGGCTGTACCTAACTAGAGAATGGGAAGCCTTTCCTTCAATAATTTTCCCTCTTCAGCTGAAGCTGTAATTAGAGCCTCATTTGCCTTTGGGTAATTGGCTTCCCTTTTTGCTCTGTTGTCTGGTTCCACTCAGCAATCTTTCCAGGCTCGCTGATGTCACGCAGAAAACTTCCACTGGCTACCTGGGACTACTGGGGTTTCTCAGTGCCCAGTGCCTTCCATATTGGATCTCTCCAGTTCCAGCTCAATAAAATCTCAGTTTGCTTTGTGCTGAGTTTATTACAGAAAGAAGGAGAAGAGAAAGGCTTATGTGAAAGTGTGTGTGTACCTGCGCACACATGCACAAATACACAGCTGTGTGCACAGGTGTGAGGGTGTTGCAGGTGTGAACATGTGCATGGGCATGCATGCGTGCATGCGTGTGTGTGTGTGTGTGTGTGTGTGTGTGTGTGTGTGTGTGTAATGAGGCGGAATAAGAAAGAATCAAACTCCTAGACACCCCTGAGAAATCTGGGTGACATTCATGACCAACTTTAATGCCAATGAGCAGAGAGTATGATGATTTGTCAATTAAAGGTAGACATTTCAGTAAGTTTCTAGATTAAGATAGAATGAATTTATGTGCCTGTAAGTAACAAAATGTAATATTAGTTATGGATCACTGATATGAATATGGATCCCTGAAAATATAATGTGAACACATTTCCAGTAGCTTTCAGCAGATGACAAACCTGGTCAAAGTGTACCCTGGTTACACAAAATATACAAGATAAATAAAACAGAGGTGAGTTACAAAGAATGTCATCATAGATACATTAATACATCTTCAAGTATTCTATAGTAATCTCACAATGTTCAGATGACAACACAACCTTCTATTAATTGTCATTTTTCCAGCTCAGAAGAACATCTGCAGAGATGCCCGACAGACAGAGCATTGTATACCTCACAGCATGGATGCCCTTGCTAAGAAAGAATTAACCCTGAATTCTCCTGAAATTTGAGATGAGGCTGTCTATATCTCTGACCCTCCAGGGAACTCAAAGATAACACCCCCACCACACTCCTCTTGGCTCCTTACTTCTGGGTAACAACATCCTGCCTCCTCTGTAAACTTATCCCCAACATTGGGAAACCCTGTTCTCTCTGAATTCTGCTGAGAGCCATTTTCATGGGATAAACATCATTTATAAAATTGCGTTCACGAATGCATAATACATTTATGAAAAATTCTACACATTTATCAAAGCCTTATAAACTGAATTTACAGAGGCAGCTGATGTCCTGTATCTGTGAATGGTGTGGCTCAGTCTGTAGCATTCAAAACTAGACCAGCAGAATTCAAGAAAAACTCCCACGGAACTACTCTCCAAAGATGTGTCAAACAAGGCAAGAAGAAGCTGGAACTAACTGGCTTTGCCCTCCTCACCCCAACCATCACCTCTCCCTATCACTCTCCTCTAACTAAGCATCACTGAGCATTTCCACTCTTGTTTTCTTAGCCAAATATTCCTCTGTATACTGACCTTTGGGATATACAAGGAAGAATCAAAGGAAGGCCAAATGGTACAGTGTTTTAAAGGAAAATGTAAACAACAACAACAAACCATATTTGCCTGTGCTAAAACTTCCTGCCGGTTGAATAGGTGGATAGAAAATGTGTTGTTAAGACATTGGAAGTTTGGAAGTATCTATTTGATGAGTTAGACAGGATCTCACCCTCTTCCTCATTTGCACTGCTTGCCTGAGTCAGGCAGGCACAAGTTTAGAGACATTTTGGAGTATATCTTTTCTCCTGCAGTGTAAGCTTCCTGGGACCAAAACTCATTGTCCACGTCCACATGCCATAAAGCATGGAGGTTCAGAAGATGTTCCAGAAACCAGGCAGATTCCAACAGGAAGACTGGCCCTGCCTCACCGACACGTAACTGTTGGCAAGGTCTCTAACTTTCCATTGCTGCACCTGTCCAATGGGGATAAGACCCACACTGTGGTGGATATGGAGGTCATTAAAGAAGATTGTGAGTGGGCAGCTTTATGCAGAGAGTGCCCCAAAATAGCAGTCAGGTAAGTGGTAGCCACAGAAGCCTGTGCCACTGGGTTCCTATTATGTTTGCATGCTCCCCACATATATATTTTTAAATTTTAAAGAAATATTATTTCAACAGAAATGAATCAGTAGCTCGATTTCAATTCAATCATACTGTAATCTTACCGAATCTTCTATTTAGGAAAATATCAGGGATAAAAAAAGCAAAATTAAACATTAGCAGTCAACCTAAAAGCCACAGAATGTTCTAAAAGCTGCCTCACTATAATTCAAATGGATCGTGACTCCAGTTTCACAGTGAGAACTAAAACCAGGATGTTGAGGTAAACGTAAAACCTCACAAGCCTGTATGTGAACACCCACATCATGTGTGCTTCCACGGACAGAACCACTTTAACATTTGAAAAGAGTTACGGGTAAGGGTGGCATGAACTGCCATTTAACAACCTAGGGTATTTTCTACCCTAAGTTAATCGTGCTTCACAGTGCCATTAGAACATGTCATTTTAAGTATTTTTTGTAAGTTCAAGAGGAATTTTTTTCTTTGATTTAACTCCAATATGTTTTTTTAACTTCAGCACCCACCTTTCCCCCAAAAGACACTTTTATAAACGTCTCCTGGATTTGTTCTACAGCTTATTAAACCACTCTCCTCTCTGATTCTGGATCTGAAGCCTTCTCTCTGAGACTCTCTGCAATCAGTCACAAATGGGAAGAAAAGGTGGGAGGGGGAGTTCTCAGATCTGCGGAGGGACGAGCACCTGGAGCCGGATATGGCTCTGTAACACAGCAGTGCAGACCGGGCAAAATGGCCTCCCTATTTAAAGATCTTTGATGCCTCTAAATGTTCTGATGAGAAGCTTAAATCTTCAAAACTCAAGGACACTTTCTTGAAGAAACAAAATTTGCTCTAATGCTTGAGTCCTTTGAACTTGTCTAGGGCCCTGAGATGATGGGCTACGGGATCTAAAGGCAATATAAATCTCTCTTCGTCTGAAACAGCTTCTGTGAAATGGTCCCACTCCTTGACGTAAATGCTGGAAGGGATTCAGGAATATTATCGTGACTTGCGGGATGATATTTTAGATAGATTTTCATTGTTGGCATCATTCTAGAAGACTTTGTCCAAGCTCATGATTACTTAAGGGGTCATGCGGTTTGCTGAAGCTCACACAAGAGCTTATTGAGTGAGCTAACACACATGACTATTACACTCAGTGCCTACTGCATATTAAGCACTCAGTAAATCTCAGCTGCTGATGCTGATGCTGATGAAACTGTTGCTGTCACAACAGAGGTTTCCCTATTCCCAGTTCAATGTTGTTTTGTGAGATGTATAAAGAAACTCTATAACTCTATATAGGCTCTAGCAAGTTTTTGGCAAAAGGAAAATTATTTCTTTCATAACTGAGCAAGTCTAAGCTTGCAGAAGGTTAAGTGCTATGTCTTGGTACATAATTCCCATGATGCTCATCTCACTCTAGAGCCGAATATGGAGATGCCCTGGTGGGAAGAGACTAACCCTTTTTCCTGAGGACCTGGAGAGCTAGCATACTGTGGACAAGGGATTAAGTCCAGACTGTGGGAAATCCTGCTCTGAGCCTCCAACTAGCACACTGAACCCAAAATATAAAATTACATTGGCACGGAAAAGGAGAAACTGGGAAACATGGATAAGAGAGAAGAAAAAAAATACCAGATTTGTGTGTGAGATCAAACCAAGGTATAAACTCACAGTCGGGTTAAGAAGCTACAAGTCATAAATAAAACTATAAGACTCTTAATAAAATATATACAAATATATTTTGACTTTGTAATTGAGAAAGATTTCTGAAGCATGAAATAAAGAGATTTTGCTATTAAAATGATTGATGAAGTAATAATTTCTCTTCCCAAAACTGTATCTTAAAATGAAAAGAATAGTTAGAAATAGAATATTTATAAGTCAGCAAAATACGAGTGTGAAGAATATGTAATATAGACAAGGATCAGGGAAAGAAATACAAATCTTTGACTATGAAATGTTCCCCATGGATCCATAGAGCTGAACTCTTGACCCCCAGCTAGTGGTCCTATTTTGGAAGATGGTGGAAACTTTTTGAGGTAGGAGGATGTGGGTCACCAGGTTTTTATGATTTAGCCTCACTTGCAATCTGCTTTCTGCTCCTGACTGCAGATGAAGTGTGAAGAACCACACCTCCCACTCCTACCACCATCCTTTCCCCACCACGATGGACTTTAACCACCAAAACTGTAAGCCAAAATAAACTCTCCCTCATTGAACTTGTTTCTTCTTAGGGATCATGTCACTACAGCATAAAGATATATAACTAATAATGCAACAATTAATACAATAAAATGGGTACAATTTGTAAACAGGCATACAAATTACATGTAGCAAAGAAACACCGAGAAAGGAGGCTATAGCAGTAGTGATCAGGAGAACATACACTGAGAGACCGAGGACCTAGCTTAAGGCCATTTCATTGACAGAAAAAAAAAATGGGCTAGTACTATGTTCAGGAGAGTATATGGATTCATGGGATGTATTCTGGGTGCCTGGTAGAAACATACTTAGAAACAGTCACCTTTGTCAACTAGTTTGGCATTATCTTCTATCATGAAATACTCAGATCCCCTAAGACCATCAAAGTACAAGACCATCAACATTTATGCATTCCTTCTCCCAGCACCACCGAGAAAGTTAGCAGTTGCTTATCTATAACTGTGACTCTCCTCTTGCTAGTGAGCAGCAGGGTTCTCCAATCCACTCATTATCTTGCCGCTCCCCTTCTTATGCAATACTAGTGAGCCTGTATCTATTCTGAGTGTTGTGACCTAAGCAAATCTTCCAGTACTTAGAACCCTCGAAGAACTTCCTCAGTATTTACAAGACTATCCATATCAGCAAAGCTTACAAGAAAAAAAATGGCAACAAATGTTTAAAACCAAATGCTTAAAATGGAATAGATTAATTAATTTCCTCACACCACAGATCTTCTCAGTCCCCCAAACAACGAACTCTAGCAGCCTATGAAATATATGGATCTTAGGAAAGTCTTAAATAGAAAAGTTTCCCAGCTATCAATAGTTCAAAAGTTCATAAAACCACAACACTCAGAATAGATACAGGCTCACTCGTATTGCATAAGAAGGGGAGCGGCAAGATAATGAGTGGATTGGAGAATCCTGCTGCTCACTAGCAAGAGGAGAGTCACGGTTATCGATAAGCAACTGCTAACTTTCTCGGTGATGCTGGGAGAAGGAATGGGTAAATGTTGCTGGTCTTGTACTTTGATGGTTCTTCTTTTTCCCACCCTTTGTCCCCCTCAGTCCAGTTTACTCTCTATCACTAGATAGGAGATAAAGAAGAGTAGAGAGTAGAGAGAGAAATAGAGATGGATCTAATTTACTTCCTTTTGTGTCTACTTTGAGCATGACTACTCACAAACCATACAACTATCCCCTCTCCCCCACCCTCCGACCCCAGAACAATCACCAGCCACCAGCCTCCCCCCCCCCAACAGCCAACAGCCAATAGCCCCACCTCTCAGGGGCTCTAGCATTTAAATACCTTTGAAAAATTCCCAGAATTCCAAACATCACACAATCATAGAAACTATCTGAAGCTGGCAAAACCATGCCTTGGCAAGAGCATGAGGCAAATCACAGTCATCTGCTAAGGTTAGTCTGAAGCAGCCACATATCACCACACCTGGGATTAAAATGAAAACACATTCTTATAACATCTCTGTGGTTTTTTTAAAGAAACCAAAAGTTCCACTACAGATAGCTGCTAATTGTGCTATTAGTGATAACAAATTCAGTCCATTGTGTGGGAAGTGGATGAAGTCCTGTGTAAATATGTGTTGCTGATATGAGTATGGCCACATCTAGGACCCAGTGCTTCAGACTCATAGGAATGACAACGCTTCCTCTGCATCAGGCTCAAAGGAAATTGCCAAACTTGCCCTGATTCATCTGCAGGTATTTGACATGCACTGAAGCTTACAACCAGAGGCTGCTCACCTACAGAGAGAGACCTCCCACCACGATTATCCAACCTGCTCTCCTCCATGAGCTGTATATAATAAGCCCACCACTCAGTTCAGATGTATATGATGTATGCACTGAGCTTCTGGACTGCTAGTGAGTATCAAAGTGTGCAGCAATAGACCCCAGCTGTTCAGTACATGTGTTAGTGTATCTCTCCTTTCTTCACCTCACATCACACCAGTTAGGTCCATCTCTATGCTGTGCAGGTCACGACAATGTAGATCAATAAAGGCAAACCTGTGACAACCAATGATGCAATGATGAGGTGGATTAGGAGTCAGGAGCCACTACTGCTCAACCTGTGACAACTAGTGATGCTGTGATGAGGTGGACTAGGAGTCAGGAGCCACTGCTGCTCCAGTCGCCTACAACTGAGATGCTTGCTTCCCTTGTATTTTTCCTTCTCTTTCTTTCTTGTTCTTGTTTTGTTTTTTATTTGTTTGTTTTGTTGTTGTTGTTGTTTGTATACTAGCCTTCATTGAACCATGGTGTGGTCTTCTGTAACATCCAAGCAAACACTCAAGAGTTGGTGTCATTAACCCCTAAGCAGACAGTGCACACAATGAGATAAACAGATCCTTTTCATCACCAGAGATCTGAGCGAAGAAGGCTGAAAGGAAGGACTGGGTGCCGGGAGTAAGGCAAGCTCTGCTTGGTGGGATCTGATTCTGCCTATCCCTTCCTCATTTGAGGCTCCAGGAGCTGTGCTTCACCCTGGATAGGGGCCCAGCCCCTTTAAAAGAATCACTGTAAAGACTGACATCATGCATACCCCCAAATCCCTCCCTAGACTTTTAGGACCTGCATGTTTGGTGTAGGGTCTGGGATGCTACCATTTAGACAGGATCTCAGCTGCATTGAAGCTTTAAGGAATCTCTCTCAGAGAACTGACACCTTGTTTTGCTCTCTTTGCGAACCCAAGATGTACTTCCGAACATATTAAACTTTCTACTGCCACATCACCCTTCAATTCTGTTTCCCTTTTATAGCCCCAGAGAAAGAGCTAAGGAAGAGAACAAGACAGAAGGGGCAGGCCAGCTGCTCTTTCATCTGGCATGAAGACCTGAAGCCACAGATATGAGTACCTAAAATCCATCCTTAGGCAAAATCCTCAGGGAAAGCTGTTATAAATAATTTTTAAAGGAAATGCCAACGGCAGTCTTTCTTCTCTGTCCTAAATGAATACCTGGGCATGGTTCAGATGTCATTTGGGAGAGATGGGGCGGATTACTTTCTAAACCTAGAACCATAAGGCACCTCTAATTTTAATTTAAAGTTGCCATTGTATAAAGACAAAACCAAAGGAAGGTGAAAATCACAGAAATTAAAGCAAGCAGTTTCGTCTTCAATGCACATGGGGTGTGGGGACACTATGTGCAGAGTTCTGATACTTGTCCCCCAGCAGGGTCCTACACCTGACCTGCAGCAGGATAGGGAAAGTGTTGAATGGGACCAAACCGAATTGCAAGAGCCATGGGGGGGAGGGGCGCTGGAGATGGTGAGTGTTGTTGTAGATGACTCTGTGCTGCCTGTATTTTGATGCTAATTCTCTTCATCCAGGAGAGGTTGTCTGGAATATGGAATGAGTCATGTACTCAGGTGACTTCTTGTGAACCTCCCCAAATGAATAAAGGGATAAATCACTGGGTGAATAGGCGGAACTTCCAGGTTGGACAGAGGGACAAAGGAAGTAGGAGAGAGTCAGGGACTTTGGATCGAGGATAGCAAACTGGCAAGATGTAGCTGCTAGTGTCTCCTGGTTTCCAGGTGGATCTACCAGGATTCGCCACCAGAGATATTAGGATTACAAGATTAGAATTCTAGTTGTTGTGCCCAGAGATTGAGTTATCATTGTTTCTGAACAAAGTTTGTGTGGTGTTTTTCTTCTCCCCTGGCTCAACTGGGTTCCAGAGAAAAAGGTACAGTGGCAAAGTAGTGGGTTTGCCTGATGTGCACTACAAAGGTCGTGGGGGTTTCAATGCATGAGGTTGGTATGGTAGCGACATGCCAGTGGGAACTTAGCAAGTTGGGTGGAGATGAGAACACCCCACTGGTGCCGTGTGGCCTGCCAGTGCCTGGAGTAGTGCACGATATTGATGGTCTTTTTAATAATTCCTGCAACAGAGTTTACCTGTCATGACAGGAGGGAATGGGAAGGCTGAAAAACTACAGGCAGTACACAAAGAGCTGAAGTATACAAAGGTGTATAAGGCAGATGGGAATGCAGGCCGACCATAAGGCTAGAGCCTGTCCTAGGTGTGGGCTGGGAACACACACACACACACACACACACACACACACACACACACACACATTTTTCTTTCAACCAAGCCTGATCTTAGCGTTCTACTGAGACTGCTGCAGGTGAGCTGCAGGTTTCACCCCTACAAGGCCCAGGGCCAACATCTATCAGAGTGAGGAGCTCATCACTTGGAACATGGGTGGCTGGGGACAATGGAAGAGATTAATCTCCCTCACGGGTATTGGTGAGACGTGGTTTCAAATGCGAAAGAAAACACTTGTAACACAAATAAAATACTAAAACAAGACATGATAGAGAAGGGAAAAAGAGATGGATTTTGATTTTTAGATGATTTTAAAACCCATGTTCTAAATCCAGTTCTAAAACTTAGTAGCAGTAAGAGGCAGGGATGATCTCAAAAAAGGCTCCTGGAGTGCAAACTTCCCATCCCAGGTCTCCTCCAATGAGGTAGGCAGTATGGCTCTACCTAGAAGATTGTTGGTGGAATGGGCAGATGTCACTGCAGTCTGAGATAGATAAGTGCCACTCTGCCCTGTCCTCCGCCATCCTCCTTCTGTGAGATAACCAACTGCATCAACTTCCAGAGAGATACACTTTCACAATGTTCCACCCACTGGGATTTGAGGAAAGATTTGTCATACCAGAACCACATAGCTCAATACCCTAAAAAAGCAATTTATTGTGTATCCTTTGGTCTCATTGTCATGGAAATGTTCTGGCTTTCTAGGTTTCAGTTATTCCAAATGTAAGATAAGGACGATAACACATAAGATAGGATAGATAACCCCGTTCTAAACAATACTTAGTGAATGGCTGACTCTTAAAGTTTTTTTAATGTGTGTGTGGATATGAATTTATGTGTACTAAGTGTGAAAGCCAGAGACCATTGCATCTCCTAAAACTAGGGTCATAGGTGGGAGTGAGTCATCTAATAGGGATGATGGGAAACAACCCTGGGTTCCTCTGGAAAAGCAGTAAGCACTCTTGGCTGGTGAGGCATCTCTCCAACTTCCATGGCTGGCATTTATTTCACTGATATGACTCTCCAACAGGATGCTGTTATTATGCTAGGGTTATTAAAATCATACAGCAGACACAGCAGATACTTTTTAAATACCTATTTAGCCTATCTTAGGCTTCCTGCTCATTATTTTATATATGCTTATGCAGTTTTGCCATGAGAGAAATTAAAACTCAGTGAGACCGCTCATTTAAAGCAACACAGCGAGTAAGTGGTCCAGCCAGAACCCAGAGAGAAGGGTGTTCTAGAGCAAAGTCTCTAATGCTCAGTGATATCATGGCCACATGGTTTCAGAAATAAAACTGGAGGCTCAGAGCTGATCTGATGTTTGACAAGAAAGTTGTAAGAAGCAGGGTGTGTGTGTGTGTGTGTGTGTGTGTATGTGTGTGAGTGTTTGTGAGTGTGTGTGTGTGAGTGTGTGTATGTGTGTGTGAGAGTGTATGTATGTGTGAGTGTGTGTGAGTGTGTGTGTATGTGTGTGTGAGTGTGTATATGTGTGTGTACGTGTTTGTATGTGTGTGTGAGAGTGTTTGTGAGTGTATGTGTGTGTATGTGTGTGTATGTGTGTGTGTATGTGTGTGTGAGTGTGTGTGTGTGCGTGTGTGTATGCGTGTGTGTGAGAGTGTATGTATGTGTGTGAGTGTGTGTGAGAGTGTATGTATGTGTGAGTGTGTGTGAGTGTGTGTGTATGTGTGTGTGAGTGTGTATATGTGTGTGTGTACCTGTTTGTATGTGTGTGTGAGAGTGTTTGTGAGTGTATGTGTGTGTGAGTGTGTGTATGTGTGTGTATGTGTGTGTATATGTGTGTGTGTGCGTGTGTGTATGCGTGTGTGTGAGAGTGCATGTATGTGTGTGAGTGTGTGTGAGTGTGTGTGTATGTGTGAGTGTGTGAGTGTGTGTGTGATGGTTAGAAAGTGCATATGGTGTTAGGCACAAAAGCTCTTGCTTCTTCTCTGTACTTGTAACAGTCCCCTGGCCAGTGTGCAGTGTCACTTGAGAACATGGCAGCCCTAGACACTTGGCAAAGGACAGGGATAGGACTCAAAGATAGTTATTCCACAATAGCCAACAGGCATCTTGTGTTGTTCTCCCTTCTGCCTCTCCAGGAGACCCAACCGCTAAAGCAAGACTGTAGAAGAGCTTCCAACCTCTGACCCATCTGCTCCCTCTTGCTCCCTTCTGTTTTGGAAGTGAGCAGCGTGGATAGTCAGGCAGCTTACACTGACCAGATGGGGCATGTGATTGGCTGGATGGCAGCCTGCCTGAGAGGTTAGTTCTACATAGACAGAGCCACACTACAGGTACTGACAGCTGGCTTTCCCATAGACCCTTGCAAGCTGTCCAGGTGGATTTGGCAAGTTCTCCTCCCTCCCCAACTCCAGGCAAGTCTGGTCTTGTGCTGAAGAAGGTGCAGATCAGAATCTTGGGTTCTCCTGCTGTGGTAAAACCACCAACAGAGGGACAGTCACACACAGTGAGTGGGTCAACTTTACCATGCCCAGGGTAACAAGCCACATGATGATACCTAATCTGTATGACAACTTTGTAGGACCTGGGAGAGCAGCCCTACTTTACAGGTGAGAAGATGAAGTCCACTAGAATTGAGTTGCTCAATCACATGGGTCAAGTAAATTGAGGCCAATGGAGATTAAAGATCTTTATAGAAAAAAGTGGAGGGGGTCTCCTGTGTATTTTAAAGGAAGCATGAGAGACAAGAGAGGGCAGTGGGGCATTGGAATATGATCTAAGTATCTTATATTCAGGCATGCAAAATGGCATAATGAGCCCTATTTCTTTGTACAATTGATATATGTTTTAAATGAGTTTTCTGTGATAAACCAGAGAGGACAGCCACCAACTGTCTGCAACTTTGTAGTTACATGATGTGAGGGGAAAAAAGGGGGGACTCAGACTCCGTGCCCAAGCTGGACCTGCCTCCTATGTGCATAGTAAACAGACCTTTGACAAAAATACTCCAAGAAAACAATTTTTAAAAATAGAGGGAAAAGACATACAAATCCAAATTGGGAAGAACATACAGATCTGGGGCTTCTACTCAGTAATTTCCGTGTTTGAGAAAGAGGGAGTTTTGGGGGACACAGGAGTCTTAGCAAGTATCAAACACAAAAAGATAGCCTTCCTGCAAGAAATCTGAAAGTCTGGGCAGAAGTTCGAATGATGCCTGGAGAATGAAAACTACCCACAAATCCAACTTTGCCCGGAGTCCTTTAAATAGCTTGCCCATGTCATTACCTTACACGTTTTTGAGATAGGCACTATTTTTTTTATCATTTCCAATTTATAGCTAAGCTTACTGAGGACCAGAGAGGTTTAAGGAAATCACCCATAGTCACACAGCTGACAAGAGACTGAGCCAGGAATAAAAACTATGGTCGACTGTAACCCATGTGCCAGCACTATCCATCCTACATTCTAACATTACACCCCAGGTTCCAATAAAGTAATATGTCAAAAAGCTCAGCACAGCGCTTACAAGTCTTCCAGCTCCTAGACTAGGTGATGATACAATACAAATGTTCCAGACTGCAGGTCCAAGCTAATGCCATTGACAATACTCCCGGCAATTTTGCACATCTGGCAGTTAAATGAGTGAAGCTCAAAGCAAATCATGTCCCGGAGGCACAGGACACTCCACAGGGTGAATAACAGGAATCTCATTACAGGCAGAAAATCAAACTCATCTGATGTAGGGGTTGAAAGAGAGATACTCACCCAAGAGCAACGGACCCCAGGATGTCCCCATGAATTCAGACTTGATTCCCTTTGAACTTGAGGACATGAGAAGCTTAGGAGGGAAGCTTCCCTCCTCGCTTCTTTTGTTAAGAGGGCTCACTCAGCCAATGCATCCTGTGAGACACATTACCAGGAAGCTTGGTGTAAAAGCTCATTGTCTTCATTTGTGAGCCAAGGGTGGAAGACTAAGCCTTCCTTTGCAGACTAGAAAAGTGATTCCCCCACAGGACACTTTGTTTTTGAAGGTAAAGAGATACTTTTGTATCTCTTTTGTAGCTGTGTGCCACTCCAGGGTTGGCCTTTTGTCAATTGGCTTTAATGGGGGGTACTTTCTACTGAATCTAAACCTTAGACATACAGCAGGATAGGTAGCAGTCTGTCTTGTGATTCTATGAAATCTTGGAGGCCTCCTCTTGGCCCAGGAAATGGGGCTTTGAGCAGCACAGAAGAGCCAAGCAGCCTCATTTCTACTGCCTGTGCAGAGCCAGCTATATGCAGCTAGTACCATCCTCGCCATATTTCTCAGTCTTCATCTAAGCTCTCTCCACTCTCCAAAGTCCTGCTTGGAGCTGCCAGCATAGGAAGGGTTAGATCTATCTCAAAACGTTCCGAGTGAGGGCAAGCAGCAGATTTGGATATGGAGTTGGAGCTTTTGAAAACACAGGCTTCTCCCTTTGAAAAGCCAATGACATTTAAAAACACAGCTATGAGAATTCACCTCCCTTAGTCCACTCTGTGACCACGCATCTGTCTAAATGTCAGGAAGTGGCATGAACATGCTTTCTCCTAATCTTTCCTGAACTCCAAGCAGGTGATTCCTATAGCAGTTGGGCATGCACCATGTTAACCAGGCATTGGGGGAGGGGGAGTAATCATCTTTACAGTGAAGTGGTTCCTGAATATTTCTGTGATTATGAGGTAATTTGCATAAATATTCAAGTTTTGCTCTTTGAATAAATTCCAGTTGGGTAACAGAACAGCTGATCCCCTGTATATGAAGGCCTCTTGTCTCTTTCACAGTTTGCTTCTGGTTTTAGAATTGACATTAGTGTAAATAGAGGAATTTAAAAGCAGAAAGGGCTAGTCTGAGGGCACAGAAAATAATGCTGGCCTCTGACCTCTGAAATGTTTTGAGTTCTTTTTGTTTTTGTTTTTCTCATGGAAAGAGTAACGAGATGCAGAATTTCCAGATAAACAAAGAGTTTACGTGGAACAAATGCATGATTGGTTTAGTGTGATCCCACAGTGCAAAGCTGCTGGGGGGAATGTGGAGGACAAATGTGAACATCTAAGCCTCACACTGTCTTCTCAAACCAGGGCTTTGGACTGCCTGGTTCACTGACTGCAAACAGGGAGTCCCTGTCTCTTCACAGCGACTACTAAAGAACAGGATCACCAACCAAACCTTGCCCAAATCTTCTCCCGTTCCTCTATCTCCCAAAATTATCATTAAACAAAAAAGGCAAAAGGTAGTTACATGAGACTCAGTCATTTAAGGGATGTAGTAAAGAGGAGAGAGAGTGCATGCCTGTAGATGGATGGATTCTATTCTACTTTCAAGGAGCAAATGCAAGAAGCTGGAAGCTAAAGTACCTCCTCGGAGAAGGAACTGTCCAGCGTCTGAAGGACCTTCCTGTGGCACCTTTCATACTTTGTGTTTGGTTGGGTCGGTATATTACCTATTCAAGAATAATTCGCACTTCCTCTAAAGGCTCGAAAATGCTACTAATTCCTACTTAATCAGATTCACTGAGATGGGCCCAGAAATTTGCATTTCAACAAGCTCTCCAGTTTATTCTGACACACTCAAGAACTGCTCAGCTAAAGGTTCCTGCTATTTAAAGAAACTTTACCCACCTCCCTCTAAGTAAAAGACAGCAGTAACAGATGATACAGGGAAAGCTGGCACTCAGCAAATGATGCCAAACCTCTCCACCCATTAAACTGTCTCGAGAAAACTGAACAACGCAGCTTAAGCTTTCTTAAAAATCAATGCAGATTCTAATGCCTACATTGTTCACTGCTTTTGATACCTAGGGAGGAAGAACACTGCCAGCAGAAAGGCACTACAGTGCTGAGCAGGTCTGCCCTCTGGCTCTAGCCTCACACTACAGTGCTGAGCAGGTCTGCCCTCTGGCTCTAGCCTCGCAGAGGGGACCCACCCAGCAGGAACGACCATGCTCACCTTGCTTTTTGAAGAGGTTGCTCTGCACGATCTCATTCATGGACTGAACCTTCTGCTTCTGCAGCTTCACGGGAGGGATGCAGGTGTAGAACTCATACAGGAGCTGGCTGAAGATAAGAAAAATAGGAGTTGGTAGAGGTTAGACCCAAGACCCAAGGTTAGACCTCATGGCACTGAGGATCCAACCTGGACTGTTAGTGCTCTAGGGACAGCATTACGACCACTGTGTCTTCCTTGTAGAGCAGCAGGTAAACAGTGAACCTTCAATGAACATGCCGGTGTTAGCATTGAATAGTAGTAGCATTCAGATGTGAAAATCTGAAAATACCAATAACCCTGAGCACATGTGCTTTACCCATTCTTTGTGTCATAAACCTAACACTATGATGTTTGGAAAAAAGGTATTTCAATCTTTATATTTTAGCTGTTTATTACTTGGGGGTGTTGAGGCAGGCTCTCTTCATGCAGTATAGGCTGATCTTGAACCCATGATTCCTGTATTTTGGTCGAAGTGCTAAGATTACTGGTGAGAACATTATATCAGTCTGACAAGTATGGGAAACTAAGGTTAGAAAGATTAACTAACTTTTCCAAGGTCATGCAGGTAAGACAGCAAAGACAAAAGCATTGCAAACCAGGTTCTGATTTTACTACTGTGTCAGTTTTAGCCAATTGGCTACTAAGGTACATTATTAAATCATTTTATTTTAAAGTGTCTTGTGGCTGGAGAGATGGCTCAGTGGTTAAGAGCATTGATTGTTCTTCCCTAGGTCCTGAGTTCAATTCCCAGCAACCTCAGGGTGGCTCACAACCATCTGTAATGGGCTCCATCCAATGGCCTCTTCTGGTGTGTCTGAAGACAGCTACAGTATACTCACATATATAAAATAAATAAACAAATCTTAAAATATCTTGAATCTGTTAATCCTTTAGAGTAAGTCTTGAGGTCAAAATGGAGTCCTCGGAATTGTTCAGAAGGCTACAGAAAAGTTGTGTGGCTGGAACGAGTGTGGGATATCAGAAAGGAGAGTTGGATAAAGACTTAGCACTCCTTCTCCTGCTATGGTCCCTGTCAGCTCATCATAGAGATCCGCCCCAGTAAATAAACATTTACGTGGTTTGCAATGGGCAATATGGAGATGAGTGGGAAGAAAAGGAGCCAGACTCGGTGAGATGTTGGCCTGACACAGTCTAATGAAGGTCAATATATAACACCAATCAAATGAAATCAAATGCAGTGGGCATAAGAGTTGGAACCAATAATGGCAAAGGGGTACAAGAAGAATGTAGGGGTGGGAGGAATTGATTTCCTATAGACAGGGGTAGTTTTCTTGAATGGGTAACACGAGAAGTCTAATGAATGAGGGGTAAGTACATTGCATAGAAAGGGAGAAGGAAAAGGTGATTAAAAAACAAATCAAAAAACCAACAAACAAAAACAAGCAAGCAAGTAAACAAACAAACAAAACCTACTGGTGCTGCCCCATCCAAAGCCTGAATTAAGTTCAAAGAACAGCAACTGTGGTGATGCCTCACTGTCAAACATTTGTTACGGTCATGGCTGTAAGTGCAGAGGAACTTGCACGAGTGCTTCTAAATCTAAATGTGTTTCCAGGTAAAAAGTTCTTTTTTAAAAATCCTGTTTTATGCTATCTGGAAACATTACTGGATTGAAGGGAAAGTGACAGGTATGGGCCAGACTCAGATGCCCATTCCCACGATATGATCTAATTAAAATCATTTCTTCATCCATGACATGACTGGAGCCAAAAAAGAGAAAGCAAAACGAAGCCAGACTTCATGATCTCTTTCCAGTTTTCAGCTATGGGATTTCCCAAGCAAATGTTGGGACCTAAACCAAACACCATGTTCTGCGTCAGACAAACCTGCATCCACAACTCACACTCAGCATCTTCAGAGACCGATGAGGATGCTTTCATGACATATGGGTTATCATGGAAGCCCGGCACAATGCAACCAAAAGCTCTCATCCTAAGGACCTTGAGCAAGGCTCCTGCTGTGTTCCCTCTCTGACCTGAAGCTGAGAGTTTGTATGGAACCCCCCAGGAGGCCCCTGCTTTTCCTTCCAACCCCTGGTGTGACGGGGGAGCTGGGAGAGAGAACATCACAAGCTCTCACCTGAGCAACTTGGCATCAAAGACTGTTTCCACATCGTGAAGGACTGAAGGGATGTATTTCAAAGCCGCCACCTGCAGGGAACATGAAATAAACATGTGTGGTGCTCGCATCCTCTGTGCTGGTGGTGAGACAGACACTCTGTGACATGATGATGCCGATCAGAGAATGGCCCTGCATCTTAGACAGTGCTGTGGTCACTCAAGGCTCCCAGGCGACTGAAACACAGCTGGCTCAGCCAGTAAACAACCTGCTACACAAATCTAAAGATATGAATTCAGGTCCCCAACACCCCTGTGAAAGTCAGGCGAGGCAGCACATACCTACCCTAGTTACAAGAATATGGAAACAAAGAGATTTCAGATTCTCACCATCTAACCTATTGGCAAGCATTGACACACTCTGTTCTAGCAATAAAACACAAACCAAAAATGACTTAAAGGGTTTATTTCACCTTACAAGTTGCAATGTATTATTGAATGTCAAGGTAGGGACTCAAGCAGGAACATGAAACAGAAGTCATGGATAAATGCTACTTATTGGCTCAGCCCAGACTCACAATTAGCTAGCTTTCTTACACAGGACCACCCGCCCACATAATGGTACTACCTTTAGTAGGCCAGGCTCTCCTAGATCAATTACCCAGACAACGCCGACAGACCTGCCCACGGGCCAATGTGATCTGGGGCGTTCCTTAGTTAAGACTTGCTTTCTCAGATGTCAAGTCCACGCTTAAAGCTAACTGGAATAAACCTGGTCTCAAAAACAAGAATGAAAGAGGAAATAACTGATGTCAATACCTGGACTCCACAAATCCTGTTGGGCATGTATACACACACACACACAGAGGCAAATCACAACTCCTATTTTCAAAAAGGTTAAATGTTGAAAGCACCTTGGCTCTGTGGTTACGTTCAGATTCCATGCCTTCTTAGCCATGTGGCTTTAGACAAAAATATCATCATACACACACACACAAACACAAACTAACAAACACCTCACTAGGTGCTAAGCTTGAATTGGTTTGGTGGTGGCTAGGATGATTTGAAATGAATTATTTACATTTTCTCTCTGCAGCCACTATAGAGGACAGAAAACAGTACACCCGTCAATATCAGTATGCTTTGTCCCAGTGACCAGGCTAAGAAAACTGAGCAGTCAGAGGGGTGAACTACTCCCCATGCCCCTGGACAGGATACAGTTTGCTTATCGGCAAGCAAGCAACAATTTCGGCAGGAGCTATAAGTCACACGGAGGGAATCTAATGACTAAAGGTCTAATAGAAGTGTGTGTCTCCATCTTATTTTCTCCATGCAATTCGTGATGTTAATATGTATCATCCTTGAGCAATCAGTCTAGAATAAACATGGTGAAGATTAATTTCTCCAAGAATATCTTGTGAGCGGGAGAAATGGTTGGGCAGATATACCACCATGCCTGTTGGCTGAGTTCCATCCCTCAGATGTACAGAGTGAGAGGAGGGAACTGACTCCCACAAGTTGTTCTCTGATATCCAGCGCTTGTGCCACGGTGCATACACACACACACATGCACACGCACACGCACACACACACACACACACACACAATATCTCATCCTAGCTGTATATAAATGAGCTTCTTAAATAGTGACTGGCTTTTCTCTGAGAATTAATAATGGAGTTGATGCTGTACCAACACTATAAATATCTTATCTTCTTTATCACTGCCCTGAGGGGGTTATGGGATTTTCAAAGACAGGGATGCCCAGTTGTATCAGGATTCAGTAACCTACTGCATATTGCAGAGTCTGTAACTGTGGAGTCAGAGTATAGATTTGGGGAGCTTCTCTCTGAGCCACACCTGAGACCCCCTAAACAGCCACCTTACTCACACAACAGCCCTTCTCCAATCCTTCATTTTTTCAAATCGCACAAAATAAGGGTAAAGACTGCCCCTCAAGTCCTATATCCTTATCTCAGCTTCAGTCTCTACGCCCCAGAAAAAAAATATATTGTTAAAGTCATATGAGTTTTCTTTTGCACTACTTAGACATGTATGTACATGGACATGTGTGTAATCTTTGTACACACATGTGTATATATATTCAATTGAAGTTGGTTTTGCAGTTAAGTTTTTCCACTAGATCCTTAGCATACTCTCCCCTGGAACACACGCTGTTAATTTTGACCCCCAAGCAGCAATGCCCAATGGGTCCACTATACCTCCTTTACCTTGCCCTGCTCTTGGATCCTAGGCTATTTCCACTTTCCTAATTATAAAAAACACATTTGGGAGACAGTTCATATTTGAAAATACATACACAACTCTGTAAGGATCCCTATAGAACAGATTGCTTGCAGACAAATTAGTGCATCAAGATACATATACATTTTAGTTCTCACCAAATGATCTTGAAAGAGGCAGCAAGCAATTCCTCTCCACTGCATTTCAACTTCCCCAAGTCCTTGCTCACATTGAATATGCAACCTTTTTAATTTTTGTCAGTGTGATAAACAACTTGCTACTGTAATTCTGAAAGTCTTTGGTTGCTAGCTCTGTCAGCCATTTTCTCTACACTTAATAAATATCTGTATTTACTAACTTGCTCATTCATATCTTTTCTCCCATCCTTTCAGTTGATTTTTTTCCTTGCTCAATTGCAGAATTCTCTACACATCAACATCAGTCTTCTTACAGTAACACATTTTACAGGAGTTTCCTGTTGCTTTTCCTGTTGTCTGAGATTATGTTTTAGCTTTGCTTATCGTATCTTTTATTGCACAGAGATATTCTAAATTTGTATGCTGTCAAACATGTCAGACCCTTTTCTTTATATTTACTGAATATGAGGTCTAGAGTTCATTCCTTTTTTTCAACTCTAGATCATAAGAGGAAACAGCCAATGTTTTAAACTAGGGCTTAACAGGCATTCATGACCCACATGATGGTGTGAAGTTTTCTATAGATAAAAGGGAGGTTTGTGACCAATTTCAAGAAATAGTGGTTAAGACAAATATAAACCATGGATATTTTTGTTGTTTTTTTTTTCTATTGAAGAGAAGTCTAGGTTGTAAATACTATGAATCATCGTGACATTCAGTTATGAGGCAGTTATAAGAACACAGGACATCACAACCTAGTCAGGCAAGGACCATCTTGATCAGGATGCACCAACCAGGTGTAAGAAAATTAGATGTCCTCAGGACCCAACACATAAGAGGAAGGGGTGATAGGGTTGAGTGGGTTGGAAGTGATGAATCATTCTTTACTTAGTCTTTATGACACTGTATTAGCAAAAGGAAACACATCTGTGGGTCACACTCTCTCAAATCCAAAGAGGCCCTCAAACTGTGGGTATAACCCAAGAAATACTTGTCTAAGCACTCATAGAAAAGAGGTTCTTTGTTCACTATTAGAACATAGGCCTCACAGAGACCTGGCTATGGATCACAACTCCCCATCTGGTCCCTGCACAAGACTGGGTCCACTTCACATGCCGAAGCCTTAGCTCATTAGGTTGGATAAAGAAGAATGATGTCACAAAAGTTTATCATTATGATGTTCAGCCTATCAGCCCCACTAAGGTAGACCAGATCTCCCCACATCATACCTCCCATATATTGCCCTCATTCTCTAGTGCCTGGATGCAGTACATTATGACTTAACATAATTAAGATAAGATAACTTGCTCTCAGCAAGTTGAGGAACGCCAGAATGTATCTACTGAAGAATTCTGGCTTTTGGGAGCTGAGCCTCACTTTGGAGGTATAAAGTCATTCAACAGTGTCTACATCTCCAGGAGCAGACACAGACCCAAACATCTATACATAGGAGCTCTCTAAGGAGCTGGAAAAGTTTAGCTGAAAGTCTTCACCTTCTGAGTCTCCAGCTCTAGGTTGATAATAATTCAAACAGGCTGTGTAGCTGCTGCCTTTGACCCACAGGAAGGTGGGCAAGTTCATCTGATCCAGTCATCACAACTAAGCAATGGCAAGCCTGTAGTTCTCTTGTTGAGTGGGGAAAGCCTACTTGAAAGATTGGCCAAGAGTACTGTCCAACCTAGCACTGGTCAGAAGACTGTCTATGGCCTTCCCTTGGAATTTCTGAGCTGCTGATGGCAAGTGTTACCAAACTATTCCTAGGAAGAAAGAGGTCAGTCACCTAACTTACCGGAGGCCTCTACTTGATATTTGTCTGAGGCCTGGAAACTGGAACCAGACAGGCTTTGTAGATGTGTAAGTGATCCACGGACAGTAAAGATCAACTGTAACTCTTACTGCTACTTCCCACATTCCTACTGTTACACATCAAGTGAAAGTGTAGACTTTTAATTCCATTCCATAGTGTTCCTATTTTGTAGCATTATTTTAAATACACCCACATGTATGTATGTATGTGTACACACACACACACAGAGAGAGAGAGAGAGAGATACAGTTCCTATATATTTGTATAATAAGACTATTATTCATAGGGTTTCCAGGTAGGAATCAGTACTGGAAAGCTCCTAGGCACCAAATACCTTACATGCAAGTGCTCATTTAATTTTTACAACTATTCTGAGTAGACACTGTCACCACAATTTCAAGTGAGGTAACTGTAGTACATAGATGTTAAATAATTTGCTAGAAGCCATATAGTAACAAGGCAGGATGTGTCCCAGATGGCTCAGCTGACTCTTAACCATCATGCTTTCCTACTGCCCTTCATGCTGAAGGAAAGACATTCTGTCTTCAAAAGTAGGCCATTTTTGTAGGAGACAGAAGGCTGATTTGGGAAAGAAATGGATTAAAACCATCCCTCTATTTTTTCCTTTTCAGTTTTTGAACAGAAGTGTGGCTTTACTGACATTCCTAAAGCAAAGGACCCTCCTCAGCACTTATTAAAAGAATGGCCATCAGGAAAACTTACCAGACTAATAAACCATCTCATAACATCAACTGAATTTCCTTCCTTCCTCAAAATCCAGATATAACCCTTGAGAAGAGACCCAACCCCAACACAATGTATGTCTGTCCCAGATGGAAAGCATAGGAAGACACCGGAAATCAGATCTGTCTAGATCATTGGTTCTCTATCCGTGGATCACATCCCTTTCAGGGGTCAAATAACCCTCTCACAGGAGTTGCCTAGACTATCAGAAAACATGGATACTTATAATAAGATTCATAATAATGGTAAAATTACCTCAACGAAGTAGCAACAAAATGATTTTATGGTTGGGGGTCACCACATCATGAGTAATTGTATTAAAGGGTCATAGCATTAGGAAAGTTAAGAACCACTGCTCTAGATAGATATGACCTAGATCTGACCACCTTAGCCTGGGAGCAAACAGTGGAAATACTAAACAATTGATCTCTAAACTGTGAGATACTTGCATGCTAAGTGTGTCCAGGTATACATTAATCTTACGCCCACCAGGGGCCAGCATTGCTACCAACAGACACAAACACTTCCAAACAGACCTGTGTAGGAGGGATTCACAGTTACAAAACAAAGCCTGACATCTTTCTGGTCCCAGAGTAAACACTAGTCTCTCCCTGCCAAGTTTCAAACCATTTAATTTTAGCCAGAAGACAGATGGTCAAGGTACATGGAAACAGAAAACACCACAGCACTCTTCCCTTAGAGATACTGAACAGTCCTGGAAAAGAGCAGATACTCTGCTGTCTCCAGGTTTGCTCACTGATTGAGTCCTTGGGTGTGAATCCAGGCTGCATACAATTAGAGCTGAGGTTCCTGGCTACCACCAAATCATCACCAAACAACAGTATCCTTTCATTTAACAGTATGTACATCTTGGTTTAGGCACTGAGAAGAGAACTGGAGTACTCTTAAACATGTCTTTTCTGTTTGGGAATTCGGCATCCTGTTGACCCCCAAAGGTTGGCAGGAAGCAATAGGACTTAAAGCAGCAGAATGCAGGCTAGTGATGGAGCTCAGCAATAGAACCTTTGCCTAACAGGGTCATGGCCAAGGATTGGATCCTTGGCTTGGAGAGCAGAGATGAGGACAAGTAGAAGCAACCCACAGTAGCAGCATGAAAAGGCAGGCCATCTGCCCTCAAGTTCAAAGGAAGTTGGGAGTCTTATTGATGGGCTCCTATTTTTCTAACCAGCAAACTGAAAAGAATACAGTTGCCTAACCATTTAGTGTTGAAGACTGCATTAAAAACAAAAAACAAAAAAAAACAGAACAAAAACCTGAACTATTAGTATTTCTATAGCTTTTTGGTTGACACAAATTTTCATAACTGCCTGCCATGGAATCTGTAATTCCCAAACATTACCCCACGTATGGAAGATACAGTTGAGAAATAGGACAACATTAAACAATCACTAATTGCCTGAAGATCTGGAAGAGAATTCCCATCGCTTTTTAATTGTATTTATTCTTACTTTGTGTGCATTGGTGTTCCAGCTGCATGTATATCTGTCTGTGTGAGGGTGTCTAATCCCCTGGAACTAGAGTTATAGACAGTTGTGAGCTGCCATGTGGGTGCTGGGAATTGAACCTGGGTCCTCTTGAAGACTAGCAAGTGCTCTTAACCACTGAGCCATCCCCAAATCCTGCCCCCCCCCCTTTTTGCTGTTAGTACAGAGTATCATTTCTCTGCCCTGAATACATGTTGTAATCTGTGAGCCACTTCTTGGGAATAAACTATTTATTTATTTTCCTGTTAGTTTGGACATTTGGACATTTTCCACCAGTTTGAAAGGGAAAGCAGAGTTGTTCTAAAGCTTGTTGCCTTCATGTGGACATCTGTCCATCTTTCTCTTGTGTAGCTTTCCTTTGCCTTTTGCCATAAAGATTTGGATCTTCAGTGGCGCTATTCTACACCACTGTTGGTGGTAGTATTGATGGCACTCAGCTCTTCTGCAATGTTCATAGCTGTGGTTAAGTTACTCAACCCCTGTGAGTCTTCTTTTGCTCATCTTAAAAGCTGCGATAGAGTGTTTGTATCACAAGGTGTTGCTACAAAGACCAAAGGAGCTAACAATATCTGTAAGGTTTTTACTCAAGAGCATGACATGTAATCAATGATAAAACACAAAAGAAACAAACCCAAACACAATAGGAACAAGACACAAGCCAACGCTTTCATTCATCCCACCAAAAGGTGTTTGAACATTGACTGTTGCCAGAATGTCCCTGCCCTCCTGGACACTCCAACAGCTGTCAGCTTGAATGTCAGAGAGCATGCTAGACAGCAAGGCATTTAATGCATCTATTCATTTAGTTCTACCGAGACCATCAAAATGGGCATTATGCAATATCATGGATTTTGCAAAGGTGGCAATTTGTGACCAGAGTCCCTTAACTCATGGTGCAGCTACATCCAGATCATGAGTGTGTACTGCTGAGCCTGTCAACTCCCCTCACTTTCATCAACCCTTGAGACACAGCTTGTGCACAGACACTCTTTAACATGTGGCCTGTTACTGAAAATACTTGGAAGCGTTTGGCCCAAATCATTCCTGTGATATAGATAAGAATATCGACTATGGACTCAGGAGTGTTTATGACTTCAAATTCTAGCTCCTTCTCTTTGGATGAGTGTAATTTGGAATGAGATTATTAATTTATCAGCTTCTATGAACACTGGGAACTCTGGATCCCTGCAGATTTCTGGTTAGGTTAGGAACACTGTATGTGAAGGGCCCAGCTCTATTCTGGGAATGTAGCTTAGGGACTCGATCCATGGAAGGCTTTTGCATTGGGTTTCTCTACTCCGAACAACTGGCCTTAAATTAACTTCATGGTTTTGAATGAGTTGCTGCGATGTCAACA
The DNA here is from genome assembly GCF_978045245.1 of Mus caroli. NCBI lineage: Eukaryota > Metazoa > Chordata > Mammalia > Rodentia > Muridae > Mus > Mus caroli. Next base: position 88,758,518 of record NW_028227268.1, on the reverse strand, counting down.
AAGGATAAAGAAAACCACTGAAAATACCACACAGAGCCAGGTGAGCTTTAGGAATAGAGAATAACTTGCTTAGGTCCATAAGTCATAATGGACAAAGGCAAGATTTGAACCAGACCCACATCACTTATAACTAAAGCAGTCGAGACTGGGGGCTCCTGCTATGAGTGTCTATGTAGCTGGAAGTGTTCAGTTTGAACTAGGAATGTCAACTGTGAATATTCTCTGACACAAACTTTCCTATGGGGCCAACAAGATAGAAGCCATTTCTCAATTGAGATTCTCTTCCTAGATAACTCTATGTCAAGTTGACCAAAACTATCCAGCACAATGACTAACAATTATTTAAGCTAAGTGACATAACAGACCCATGTTTCACATTTTCCACAGATTACTTCTTTTAACCCTACAAAGTATCCTTACAACTTGACATTTTTTTTAACAAAAGGAAAAAGATCCAAGGCCTAGAGAATGAGGTGATATGCTAAGCGCTAAGGGTTATATGCCTATGCATAGAGGACTGGGGCTTCTCAGTGTTAGTCACAGCTCTCCCTCCCACTTTGAAGGCCATAGGCTATAGATAGATAGATGATTCCTTGTGTAGGATTTGCCAGCATAAACTTGACCTCCCTCCTATGTTTAGCCCAGTCCTCACACCGTAAAATGGACTTACATTCTCTTCCAAGGTACTGCTCTTGATATTGGAGATGACTCTTAAATCCCTCCTGATAACTTTTCAGAAACCATATAAATAGGCGGGAAGTACCTTTGACATTATGCAAATCCCCAAAGCTAAATTTGGCCCTTGGAGCAAATTCTAAAATGAGATAAAGCCCCTTTGCATGGCTCAGAGGTGGAAGCCTTGAGAAGAAACAGTGTGATCTGGGAAAGTGGGCCTTTCTCAGTCTTCCCAGACAATAAGAACTGGACTAAAATGACTTATGCACAAACCGTAACAATCACATTAGCTTTCTGCCGTTGTGTAGCATTTTATAATCTGTTCTTTTGCAGACAGTGTTGCAACCTCATCAAACAGTAAAGTTTTACATATGAAAAAACAGAGGGGCAGAGATGCTGCATGTTCAACATAATAAGGTCGTAAAGTTCGTAAAGAACATTCTGAACCCAGGTTCCTGCCAGGAAGGTGCTCACTCAGCCCTCTCTGCTCCTTGACTGTGAGAATCATTTCTTTCCTCTTCCTTCTCTCCCTACTCCCTTCACTCACCTTTTCTTTTCTTCTCTTACAAGATAGCTGCAGTTCATCACAAGGAGCCAGGTGTAAAAACTCTACAAAATATCTCTAGGATGCCCCCCCTCTCTGTATGGGGCAGTCTCCCTCCCTTCCTCCCTCCCTCCCTCCTCCTTCAAAGGCTCCTTTACCTCTTTGGGCCACTTCTGCCCCATTCTACCATTCTCCAAATGGCATTCTCTGTTTGCTCATCATCTCTGATTTTGTTCCCCAGCATCTTCCCTGGAGATGCTCATGATAACTGGCCACCCTTAGCTCTCATTGGGTATCCTGCCCCTTCTTTTGCTCCTATTGCTGTGCAGATTCTACGTGATACAGGCCAGGGTGGGAGACAAGTTCAAGCCCTGCCAAATTTCAGGCTACCCTTTCCCTGGTTACCCATTTCATTATAGTGAGGTTTCTAGGAATATAGAAACTATTCTTTTCTTTTAAACAGCAAAGGGAATATTGGAAGTATATGTTTTAAAACTGGCAAAATGGGAAGGGATTTTAAAACTGTGAAGCTGGTGGTCCTAACTAATCCCAAGGACTTCTATATCCATGGACGAATGAACGGTGTCCAACACTGTGGAAAGCAACTGTTGGAGCCTGTTTTTCAGAGCTGGGCAGGAGAATCTGAGTCCCCATTTTCCCACATGAAGCTTCCAGCAATGAAGATTTGGGAAAGGCACATGAGTTGGCTTCACTTCAGCTTCCACATCAATGTTGTGCATTCATTCATTCATTCATTCATTCCCAGATTTTATTAGGGGCTAATACCGGGGCTCCCCTAGGTGCTATGGATATAAGGACACACAACTCAGAGACCTCTCTAATATCCACAGGTTCTCAATATTCACTAAACAAAAAGAAACCAATGCACTGATTACCAAACTCTGCTTTGTGTTAAAATCTTTGGGGGAGTTTTCTACCCCCATGCCACCCCACCTCACCCCATTATCCTAGCCACTCTCTGTACCAAAACCCACTGATGGTAACTAGACATCTGAATTTACTAAAGATCTAATATGCATCATTGTTACCCAAGGCATCAACAGTAAACACCCCCTGGTCAGATGCTAGTTCCTCTGCCTCTCCACCTCCTTTCTCCCTGAATGTCTCTTTCCCACTGATTCTAACCAGAGGCTTGGCAATCCTGGGTGTAAGGGCAGGCAGTGTGGCTGTTTAAATTAGCAACTAAAACTGTGTGTGTGTGTTTTAAAAAAAAGAAGCCATCTGCATTAAATTATTGATTAAAATAAATATAATAAATAAAATGAATTGAAAAATAAATTTTTGAAAAGAAATCATTGGCCCAGATAAACATGTTTGGGTTTTGTCTATTGAGAAGGCCTCAAGATGACCTCCACCCTAGCCAGTACTTGGGAGTTAATGCTATGAAACTCTCTCTCTCACAGGTTGCTGTTTTCCCTCCACAATACTGGGAAAGCCTTTAAGATGTCTGCAGGTTTGGAACCACAGTTAGATGATACATCCTCTGTTTTAACCAGTAAGGAGACTCTTAAATCCCCAGTTGATACTTGAATTGATGGTGTTGCGAACTAAAAGCAGGGTATCAGAGCCTTGATGGAGAAGACCATCAGCTCTTTGTCTCAGCATTAGAAGTAGCCATGTTTAGCTTCTTTCTATCTAGAGAAGACAAGCTTCAGAGTTATTCCAAAGGGAGCTACTGGGACATCCAAGTGAAACAAATGATAAATAAGTTCCCTCCCACCAGTGGAGCCCTTGGTCTTCATGATTCTCAAAGCAGGTTGCCAGCTCAGGCTTTTAACTGACATCAGACAAAAGTGAGCAGTTCAGTGGGCAGGGCACGATGTCGGTATTGGGTGGCCAGGGGCACGCACAGAGGAACCTTGTAGCATGAACCAACCTGCAGTAAGATGGTGGTCTTGTACTGACTTTTCATCAGGTTGTTGATAGATTCGAAGAGCCGTCTCATGGATTCTTCAAACTCCATCTGTTCTTTGCCTTCGTAAAGCCTGTGAGAAGACATCTGGGTCATTTCTCAAGCCAGCTAGCAGGACATCTTGAAAGGGGCAGGCTAACCAAAACCTCCCTTTCTGATGTAAACAAAAGGTAGGAGGTACCGGCTTGCTGGGGAGAGGGAGGAGCAGGTATTATAGCTATCTGAGAGGAACCTTGGTGTTGTGCATTGAACAGACAGACACCTTCAGACTCACAGAGCATTAGAAACCTGCCCTTCAGGCTGGTGAGATGGCTCAGCGGGTAAGAACACTGACTGCTCTTCTGAAGGTCCTGAGTTCAAATCCCAGCAACCACATGGTGGCTCACAACCATCTGTAATGAGATCTGACACCCTCTTCTGGTGTGTCTGAAGATAGCAACAGTGTACTTATCTATAATAATAAATAAAAATTTAAAAAAAAAAAAAACCTGCCCTTCTTCTACCTTTTTTCTTTTACCTTGGAGAACCACAAAGAAAGGAATGTTATCTGAGCTGTGGACCTTGGATATTGAAAGTCTCCTGGAAACCCCAAGGAGAAATATTTTCAAGTACGCTGTCCCTTCTACTCAGCCACCACCTGCTGATCATTTGAATTCCTACAGCCAGTTCTAGGGTCAGGGACAAAAGCTCGCCTGTCCCCTCAATTCTACCCCCTTATTATGTACTTCAAAATTGTCTTCCTCTGATTATAAAGACCTGATGTTATCAATGTAAAACCTAGTGTTGACATAACGGAAATGTGTAATTTACAAAACAGAACCTCCTTACTTTGACCAAGATCAGCTATTGTGAACAAGGTGGTGTTTGTGCTTCCAGAGACTCAGGTCCTTTCCTAATACAGATGTGGGCTGCTGCCTGGAAGCTAACTTCCTCACCGAATCTGAGCCCCTTCCCCCAGCCTAGGAGCCTCGCTCAGCCCATGGCTTCTCCAAACAAGCTTTTTATCAACAAGCATGAAATATCCACAGCCTAATCTGTGGCATCCAGTGTGATGTGCACACAGGAACACTCTTGTCCTCAGCCCAGATAAAGAGCACCTCTCCTGTCACAGCCCACAGGTCAGGAACCAGTCTGAGCCTGTTCTGCTAAAGGTGCTTTCTTGAGATAAAGCTCTGACACACTTAAAGGGGTTGTTTGCTCCCTTTGCCTAACAGGCTAACCAATCAGAGCCACTTCACTACTGTCTCTGTGAAATCTCTACCTGCCCCTCACCTGCTTCTTCCTACCTCTCTGTGTCTCAGCTTGCCTTCTTCAGCTAAATTCTCCCTCTCCGTCTCAGTCTCCGTCTCTGTCTCTGTCTCTCCCTCTGTGTGAGTGTGTCTGTCTACCTTTCTGTGTCTCAGCTTGCCTTCTTCAGCTAAATTCTCCCTCTCCGTCTCAGTCTCCGTCTCTGTCTCTGTCTCTCCCTCTGTGTGAGTGTGTCTGTCTACCTTTCTGTGTCTCAGCTTGCCTCCTTTAGCTAGACTCTCTCTAAATCTCTCTCTCTCTCTGTGTCTATCTCTGTGTCTCTCTGTCTGTCTCTCTATCTCTGTCTCTCTGTCTCATGTGTGTGTCTATCTCTCTGTCTCTGTGTGTCTCTGTCTGTCTGTCTACCTTTTGTGACTCAGCTTGCCTCCTTCAGCTAGACTCTCTCTCTCTATCTCTTTGTGTGTATGTCTATCTCTGTCTCTCTGTCTCTGTTTCTCTCTCTGTCTCTGTCAGTCTCTGTCTGCATGTCTGTCTCTGTCTCTCTGACTCTCTGTCTCTTTCTCTCTGCATGTCTCTCTCTTCTCTCTCTTCTCTCTCTCTCTCTGTCTCTCTCTCTCTCTCTCTCTCTCTCTCTCTCTCTCGTGTGTGTGTGTGTGTGTGTGTGTGTGTGTGTGTGTGCGTGCACGTCCTATCTATTACTGCCTCTGTCTCTATCCCCCTATCTCCTTTCTTTCCCTCTGGCCCCCTTTCTCTAAGGCCATGGCTCTCTTTGTGTCCTGTCTCTCTGTCTCGCATCCTTACTTCCTTCCCTGCTAGCTCATCTCTTATTCTTTCCATTGCCCATAGATGCCTGGACATCATCAATAAACTACGTCACCCTGGCTCTTTCTGGTCTGTAGTACTGACTTTGTTCACTCTCTTTCAGCCTCATTTAACCGACTGTCTTGGCTGCCCAGCATATCTGCACAGATGTCTTCTCTCTATTAGGCATCCTCCCCTGTATCTGTATATGTGATGGAAGTGGCTCTGAGCAGGTCATCTTCATGAACCTGCCTGCTCCACTCACAAAGATGGTTTCTAGCCACATTTTTCTGCAGAATGACCTGCCCACCTCCTCACACACACACACCCCAGTAACTGAGTGGTCACATAGAATTCCCTTCTCCTGCCTGTGGGTTTTGGCATTTTTATTAAGGAAAAAATTATAATAGGTTGTGTTGGGGCTGGAGAGACAACTCGGTGGTTAAGAGCACTTGCTGCTCTTGCAGAGGTCTTGGGTTCAGTTCCCAGCATCCTCAGTTGAAAAAGAAAATTTATAACTTCAGTTCCAGGGGATTAAATGCCTTCTGATCCCTAGGGACACTGCATACATGTGATAAACTAGCATACATGCAGGCAAAATAGTCATACACATAACATATAAATAAATCTTCTTTTAAAGGTATTTTGTTGAGTCATCTTAAATACCAGAAGGGAAATGTTCATGAACTCCCCTGAAGAAATCCTGGAGCCCATCTGTGTTCCCAGTTGCACACATCTCATTAAATTGATTTGAGGTTTGTAAGTTGTAAAACCGCCCCTATGATAAACTTCCTTTTTGCATAGGCCAGCCTTAGTTGCTTTTGTCTCAGCTTCTCTGTAGACAGAACTTCAATGAATGCAGCTTTTTCTTGCAGTTCTCTGGGATTTGGTTCAAGGCCAAGAGCTCTTGGAAAGCCTAGTAAGCTGTTAGTTCATGTCTTAACTGGACAAATGAAGAGGTAAGGGCCAGAGCAGAAAAGTGACTCAGAGCCACCTTCACTGAGATGGGAAGGATGAAGGACTTTCAGCACAAACCAAGGACTTCCACCTGAACACTGCCTTTGCAGAACACTGATTTTTGTTTTCACCAGCAAGAGGCATGGTTCACTCGGGGTTGCAGGAAGCACTCATTGCTTGAACCAGTGCTCAGCATTCTCTCCTATGCTATGGGAGTATAAACATAAATGGTAAGGCAGAAGATGCAAATCCTATGACACAAAGAGTTGGGGCCTTTGCCACAATGGGACTCTCAGCTGCTCCTTTTACACATATCAAAGTGGAGTATCTATGTACCACACTCAAGCCAGGGATAGAAACAAGTGCTGTACCTGCCTGGCTTTCACCAGGGATGTAGAGTGACATGTATCAATGTAGGCAACATCTAGAATGGATGACCTTGTTACAGACAAGAAGAAAGGAAATAGGAATCTACTTCCTGGAAATGGCTTTGAGGTAGAGTCGTATTCTTTCATATACTGGTAAAAACAAAAATCTACTTTTTGCAGGGCGGTGGCGGCACACACCTTTAATCCCAGCACTTGGGAGGCAGAGGCAAGTAGATTTCCAAGTTCGAGGCCAACCTGGTCTACAGAGTGAGTTCCAGGACAGCTATGGCTACACAGAGAAACCCTGTCTCGAAAAAAACAAAAAACAAAACAAAACAAAACATCTACTTTTCTGGACTCAGTCCCTTTGTTGATAAAATGGAAGATATAATGTTCATGCAAAGGTTTTTTTTTTCTCATATATATATGGGAAAAATATATATATTATATATAAATATATATATATATATATATATATATATATATATCTCCATTCATTTTTTAGTAAATGTGTATGAGTGTTTTTGCCTGCATGTATGTACCTCTTGTGTGCCTGTTGTATGTGGAGGCCAGAAGAGAGCATCAGGTCTCCTGGAACTGGAGTTACAGACTGTTGTGAGCCATCATGTAGGTGTTGGAAATGTGGGTCTTCTGAAAAAGCAGCCGGTGCTCTTAACCACTGAGTCCCACAAAAGTTACTTAGAGTATTTTTAAAGAGAGAGAGAAAGATGTGTGTTGGGTGCTTAATAGTTTAGCTGGCACTTACTAAGTACTTAACTAAACATCAGCAATCACTGTTGCTCAACAGATGTGATCCTGTTGGCAAGTTCTCTGATTTGAGTGTAAATAAGTAAATAGGATATTTCAAGTAGTTAGGGACTAAGGAAAAAGACATAGGAGCTTTAGACTATATGGAAGTGTCAGCCAGATGAGAGTGAGGCAGTTAGGCATGGGGACTTCCCTGAGAAGCCTGAAGGGAAAACTAGAAAAAGCTGAGATGCTGTAACCACGGCCTTCACACCAAGGGCACGGCAGAGGGGCTCTACATCATTTCTAGTCCTTGCTCTGTCATCGCTTCATGAAGGAAAATGTTTCTTTTTCTGGCCTAGAACACTTAGAAAGATGCATCTGGAACTAGCTGACTCTGCCAGGGAACAAATTATTGAAGGGCCCCCAGGGCCCTGACCACAAGGAAAACTGGAACAGCTTGGGAGGCTGGGTTGCCAGGTGTGTACTCCAGCCAGAGCCAGCACTGCAGCTCCTGGGCTTGTGTAACCAGTGCAGCATGCTGGGAGACACTGCACAGCTGAGCACTCATTAAATGCAACAGGGCCCCATATGGCATGCACAGAGCCTGTACCACCTCTTCTGCAGGACATAAAGCCTCAGCATAGACTCAACACCCCGGGTCCTGAGCATCAGCCTGGGAAAGACACCTAAACGATGCAGCCTTCGGCTGGGAAAAGACAAAGGGAAAGGGTCCATTGCTTTCTGTATCTCACTCACTTATAAATGCTCTGACTAAACCATCCGTACACGCAATTCCCCAACAGCTTCCTGACTCTCTGAGGGAATATGGATCTTTAGAGAAGGCTTTCTAGGTTCCCAGCTCTGCTCAGTCTGTCACTTATGAGGGGGTGACTCAGGATCTGTTTTCTTAACTAGTGAAATTACACTGCTCTGTAGGGTTTGTCTAAACATCAAACGTAAATGGAGGATCCCTGGCCTAAAGTGGGACATGGCTAAGGTGCTTCAGATGTAGAATACTCTCTGGAGTTACAGCATGTGAATAATAAGATAGCTTGGAATAGACAGGAAAGTCATTTACAACCCATCTAGACCTCATACACAAAGTGTGAAGGTAATTTTATACACCACTTCAAGTAATTCTGTGCAGAAAACAATGTTTGGGTATGGAATTTTCCACATTCAGAACCAGGTTAGCCCTCCCTAAGAAAAATTTGGGTTTTTGAGCATTTGGGATTTCAGAAGTTAGGATGATGGACTCTCTGTGCCACAGTATGCATATAAAACCATCGGCAAGCTGGAGCATAGTGTACAGTTGGCAAATATTAGTTATCATCTCGCCACACTCCAGTTTCTCTTCCGGATCCATCTTTTGCAGCTTCCTGAGTCTTACAGAGAAAGAGGTCAGCATCTCCGTGAAGCCTGCCCCTCACTGAGCACATCCCACGTGCCAGGCCGAGCACTGGAAACTAATGAGGAGAAACTTAACACGGAGAGCCCACACGTCTGTAACTGACCACCATACACTGTGAAAAAGCAGACAATAAAAGTCCGATCAGGCACTGTGCTGCGTCTCTCATATAGACTGGCTCATTTGACAAGATCTGTCAGTATCTGTATCACACATGGGGAAAAAAGAAAGAGGGGTTTAAGGAGATGTGAGGGAGCCTGAGCTCTGGATGATGCTGTCACCTCCTTGGTAGCTTCTCTCCCTCTGCCTTCATGTCCACTCCTATGTTACCACCCACCTCCTCTCCTTGGCAGTACCAGAAATGTACCCCAAATTTAGCCCTCTGTCCATCACCCTTCCTATTAATCACCCTATCACATTCTTGCTTTAATTTTTTTTTTCTTGGCAAGGCACACACCTCACTTTTCACAGAAGTCCAGGGGGAAAGATTAAATTAATTGAAAGCTTTTTAAGTGAAAAAAATCTATTTTAAATGATTTCATGATCTTTTATGGAGCCAGCTAAGTTAATCAAACAGTGAGATCACTGTACTGTTTTGTTATCTTGCACACAAGGTCAGGATACTTCTGTGCCCCGAGATAGGACACCAGGCAATCAGGGAATCTTGAAGAGAGCTGCTTCTTACAGTGAGTTCCCGTGTTGACTGATACACACTCAATACACCATTCATTTCCAGCACCATAACACCTGTTTTTCATGATTAATTGTGTGCTTTCTCCACTGCTATAGAATCCCCAGGACAGATACAATGATACTTTTGTATCATAAGATTCTCATCTCTAGCAACAGACCTGGACCATGGAGAGCAAGTTAGTGACCAAGGATAGGTCACAGAGTATACAAATCTTGCTCCTTGATTGTGGCTCTGCAGATCATAGCTCAGTAAATCAAACTGTTCTTCTCACTTCAAGAGCAGCATGCTCTCCAGCACGGCCTGAAGAGTTCTCTTTGGCTATGCATCCCGCATTCATATCTCCTTCACTACAAAGAACAACTACCAGGAGCTACTCCTTATTAAGCATTTCCTAGGTGCTTTGTGATTTTGATCACCATAGCAACCCTATGATACATTCGCTATCACCATTAAGTAATAAGGATGTAGAGCAGTAGTTCTCAACCTGTGGGTCTCAACCCCTTTGGAGAATGAGTGATCTTTTCACGGTGGTCATATATCAGATATCTTGCATATCAGATATTTACATTATGGTTCATAATAGTAGCAAAGTTACTGTCATGAATATCAATGAAATAATTTTACGGTTGGGCATCAACACCAACACGAGGAACTGTATTAAAGGGTCGCAGCATTAGGAAGGTTGAGAACCCCTGATGTAGGGACTCAGTTAGGTTTCATTCAATAACAAATGATGCCTATGAGCGCATCAGACTCCACATCTCACCCCTTTATGCACTAGGTAATGTAACCACGAAGAAACAGAGCCCAGCAATGGACATCATAGGAGCTGGAGCAGTTAGGCACATGGCGGAGCAGCATTGGCTCCAGAAATGAGGGAGGAAGCTGGATAAATGGCCCTAGCTCTTTTCTTGTGAAGCTCCAACTCCAACGTAACGCCACTGTGCTCCTACACTGTGCTCTGAGCCCCAAGACTTGTTTTATTGGGACAGCCTGTGCAGTGAGCAGCTCCTAGTTTTTAAAGAGAGATGGCTCTAGGAAGCCAGAGTTCAGGGCTTGAGTATCTTTTGTCTTACTCTCTCCTTTCCCCCCTTCTCCATCTCTGTCTGTATCTCTCCACCCAAGTTAAGAATAATTATAGCCAAACAAGTTGTCTGAGTCTATCTGGAAATTATCCTTCCTCGCACTTATCAATTCTTCCAATAGAATGAAGGGCAATGCACTCTGCAGGGTTGTTTAACATCAGTGCAACCTGTCAAGAAATGGGACCCTCGAGAAAGTGATGGTCCCATTCCTTAACAGCTTCCTCCAGGAAAGGTCACTCTCACCACCCCGTCCTTTCCTAATCATTGAGACGCATAGGCCTAAAGTAAGATCTTGCTGGTTGAGACATGGAATTTTGGTACAACAAGCTGGAATTCTGATATTTTGCTTAATGGTAGCCAAAGAAGATCTCATTTGAGGAGTGATGTGCTTGAAGAGTAAACAGTTATTCTGCCAGAAGAGAATGAAGACAGCAGAACTCTATGAGGGGTGGGTGAATATGCTATAGCTGCTAACGGTATTCATCTCATCCTGAGACTGCCACACTGGCACTATTTCACTGAGCACCAACAGCAGCCAACAGGCAGGGCTCAGACAGACTCCTGGTGCCAGTCCTTTTGTCAAAGACAAAATTATTTGTGCTTGAGTCCTTGCTTCTCCAGAGGGTGACAGTTAAAGAAGGATCACCCCTTAGGGCAAACTGCAAAGGAGCATCACTAAAGAGCCCTTCTATAAATCACCCCAGGGGAGAATGATTTGTGGATGGGAGGAAAGAAGGCAGACTCCACATCTAGAGAATCTGTTTTGGAGAGATGTCTAGACTGAAAGCATAAAAATTAATGTAATCACTGAAGAAAAACCACCACAGGTGAAGAGTAAACAGGCTGAATAATAATATAAAAATAGATGCTAACAATATGGGGGGAAAATGAAAGAAAAATAGTCCATCCATAGTGTTCATTTTACTTCTAAATTATGGCAACCCTGTGTGATAAATTAATAGTTAAGTAGGTAATAAGATTCGAGCAAAGCCTTGGAAGGAACCATAAGTCATGAGCAGACGATGACGTGTGTCCCGTGCCATCCTTCATCCTACAGAGAGAAGCCACAGGCTTTATATCATTTGGCAGGAACCACTGAGTCACATAATTCTGCTCTTAAGTAAATTTCTCCATTAGCGTGAAAAATGGTATTCCAGGCATTTTTACTCCGATATAATTAGAAATTGAATGTTCCCAAACAATGTTTCTAAGGATAGAAACACATCTATACACTCATTCATGCTTCCAGACACTTGGAGAAAACTCTAGATTGCGTCAATGACTTAAAAAAGATGCTAATCCCCTTTCGTGTCTTAGCTTATGTTCCGTGGTCCAGTTGGTGTAAAAATGTGGATGCCTAAAAGAAACTAGTTATTTCCTGCATGGCTTACCATCTTATCCAATAGTTATTTCTTTTTAATAAGATACTAGGTCACTACAACATCTTAAATGACAACAAAGAGTAAGTTTTAAAGTGATTATTCACAGATGCACAACTAATAAAACTAGAAACCAACATTGGCTTAGGGTTTCAATTGCTGAGATGAAACGCCATGACCAAACTGCAGAGGAGAGAAGGGTATTTCATGTATATTTCCATATCACAGCTCATCACTGAAGGCACTCAAGGTAGGAACTCAAACGGGGCAGGAACCTGGAGGTGGGAGTTGATGCAGATGTCATGGAGGGGTGCTGCCAACTGGCTTGCTCCTTAGGGCTTTCTCAGCTAACTTTCTTATAGAACCCAGGACCATGAGTTGCAACAGGCAAGGCCCTCCCATATCAATCACTAATTAAAACCAAGCCCTCTCCACAGGTTTGCTTACAGCTGAAGCTCATGGAGGCAATTTCTCAATTGAGAGGTCCTATTCTCACATGATTCTACTTGTGTCAAGTTGACATAAAAACCAGCCAGGACAAATGCATTGAGTTGGTAATTTTGTTACCTCTTAGAACAGGGATTATAAGTGACAACTGTTCCAGTTATGTACATGCATAACATACTGATTAAACCAAAAGAATATTATAGGTTTTCACAGGAAAGTTACTCTTTCTTGGGAGTGTGTGAATGTATCTCCCCGCCCCCTTTTCTGCAGCTTCTTTTTCTATAAAGTCCTTCCTGGCTTTCTTGCTTCAATAGGGAACCACAGCTGGTGCTAGGATCTAACACAAAGTTACACAACTAAGAGCAGATTCCCTGGATGCTCACAGGATAGAGAATCTGATTTCTTTTTCCCCTCCTGCCTCCTGGTTTCTGGCATTGACTTCGGCTAGACAGACAATTACCCAAGAAATGTCAAGCTATTATTGCTCTAAGCTGTGGTCATGCCTAGAGCATGCAAACCTTGTGCTTTGAGTCCCGGCTTCCTGAGAGGGACAATTAACCTCAGGCTTACGGCTCTGTTCCACTATGAGCCCTGGCATTTGGTGTATGTAGTTAAAAACAATTCTTTAACATTTTCCTTACTAATACCTTGGATCATAAAAAAAAAAAATACCTGCTCAGTAAAACTTGAGGACATCCATGGAAAATCAAATTCAAACATACTACAGTTTCCATTGGACAAGCTTCATTTCAGTAATAGCAAGACGGCAGGCCAGGAAGTGGCCACAGAGGGAAATTTAGCTGGAGGTGTGATGATGGTCTGAGTCTCCAGGAGTGAGCTAGAGATTAGCACCGGCACTAGTAAAGGCTGTGACCTTCAGTAGGTCTCTCAACTCTGATCCCTAGTTCCCCCATCTCCAAATACACTGTTGAATTAAACCTCTGGGATTCACATTCTCTCTCTCCCTCACTTCCTCTCCTGCTCACTGCTACTGCTGGAGAATGAATACAGAACCTTGGGCACATTCATGAAGGCATGTATGTTTCACTGCTAATCTACAGTCGAAGCCGCAAATCCCAGGGAACTCCTCTGGCTTTATCACCTCTCCTATCTCCCCCTACTTCACCCCACAGCACAAACTCAACACTCAGGCCACAGTCTGGGTACCACTTGTTCAGGAGCCCCCCCCCCCAACCTCCTGGCAAGATTGATCTCATTAGCATACCTACCACACCACCTCCCCTTGGTTGATGTGCACCCACAAAATTGTCTGTTCAATGCTTGTTCCCCACGAAACTAAAAGTGTCCATGAAATTGTGAGTTGAGATGATTCATGCTTCCATCCCGGGACCTAGTGCAGTGACCAGCTCAGTATGCAGTTATCAGTGTTTGCTTGCTAGTGCTGACCAAGCTGTTACCCCAGACAGGCATTTTCACTTATTTGAAATGGAAACTTGTGTTATCAATTCAGGTGCTTAAAAGAGGAACAGAGTCTTAGGGGCTAATGTGCATGGAACAGTCATGCACTGTGTCATTGCTGAGTGTTGAGGAAGAATAAATACTAAGCTAAAGCCTTCGAAGCTGTCAGCAGTCATAAAACTCCTGAGAAACACCCGTGTACTAAAAGGCTGCTCATCTATATTTCCAGGGCTTGATATCAACTATGAATTAGCAATGGATCAGGCATTCTTCCTGTCCAGCAGATGCCTAAGGAGGCTGGCTGGGGATGGCGAAAGCCCAGGCTCAGGAAAGCTGAGCCTGGAATGCACACAGCAGATAAAGGCTGCAGCGTGTAAGCCAGGGGAAAGCCTTCAATGTGTCTGTGGACTTTTACAGTTTAGGAGACACTAAGTTCTAATATTTACTGTAAATGGGGGGAGCAGATTTCATATAAAATCCAATCAAAGTAGGAAATATTGATAGAGGAAGAGATACCTGACCCAAGCAGGTAAGCTTTGCAATCCAGAGCAGCAGGGTTTTTTTAAGCATCAGATCTTGCTGACTCAGCAGCACATACCTGGCCTGAAACCAAATGAGGATGGCAATCGAGTTATCTCAGGGAGAAAGCCATAGGGAAGGGCAGGGGGAAAAAAAACCGAAACACGGTTGCAACCCAGGTCTGCAGAGGAGGGCAGCTTTCACTGTATTCAAGCAGGCTTGCTTTCACGAGGTAATCAGTCATTGACAAAGACAGGTGGCAATCACAATGCAGCAGTCACTGCACCCATCCCTATATAGGCACTGTACATAACCATGACCCAGTCATGATGCACCAGTCACTACTCAGCAGTCATGATGCAACACAGTCACTATGCCCAGTCACTCACTATGCACAGGCACTATACACAGGCATTATATTCAGTCACTATGCAGTCACTGAACAGACACTATACACAGTCACTGTGCAGACATTATGCACAGTCACTATGCACAGGCACTATACACAGACATTATGCACGGTCACTATGGAAAGTCACTGCACAGACACCATACACAGTCACTATACACAGTCACTATGCACAGTCACTGTGCAGTCACTATACACCAGTCATTCTGCATAACCACTATGCAAAGACACTATACACCAGTTATTTTCCACAGTCACTGCACAATCCATGTATGGTACTAACTAAAAATCAACACCCAAACAAGTAAATCAGCAAGTGTGACGTGCAGTTCACAGATAAATGGCAGATGCAAGGACGGCATACATCAGGAAGGTTTGGCCAAGCCAGAAAAGACTGGGATGCCAGGACATAGGCCTTATGGTGACAGAGGAAAGCAGAAAAATAATAAGGAAAAAGATCAGGCCATGAAGAAATGGAAGGGAGCGGGCACATCAAGTTCACTAGCCCTCAGCAAGAGGGTCTGGGTGAATTCAAGGGGTGAAGGGCAGACCAGGCCAGAAGAGAAATGAGCCCGGGGACCAGATGGCATCAGGCTGCAGGGCTGCCAGGACCAGAGCAGCAACCTCCCAGACTCCTAGATCTTCATCCCCAGAGCAATGCAAAGAAATGAACTATATTGTTTATGTTGCTGTGTTTCTGCTGGCTGTTGTTCTTAATCTCTTATTATACTCGTGTAAAAGTTAAACTTCATAAGTATGTATAGCAAAAAATGTACAGGGTCCTGGACTTGCTTTAGTTTCAAGCATCTACTAGGCTCTAATAACCAGGGTCTTTGACTGTGTACTCCATGGATTCAGAGACAGCAACCCTTGCTCCAAATTGGTCCCTGGAAAGACCCCTCTGGCTACAATGCAGACTGAAGTTTGGAGACCTCTACCACTGACTGCTTCAGTGGACAAAATAGCGCAGGAAGACTTGCAAATGCAAACTACTGCCTCATGATTCACATCGAATCATGAGGGCCTGGAGAGATGGCTCAGCAACTGAGAGGACTAGCTGCCCTTCCAGAAGACCTGGGTTCCAGCCCTTCCAGAAGACCTGGGTTCCACTCCTAGCATTACCATGACAGCTCACAACCGTCTGTAATTCCAGTCCCTGAAACTGCAGCACTCTTCTGCCCGACTTCCACAGGCGCAGTCATGCGTGTGGCATACTCACACAGGCAAGAAACTCAGATACATAAGATAAAAACAAGTACATCTCTTTCAACACTTGACTTGCAAAATTGCCGAGAAAGCAAGGGATCCACACAGAATAACCCAATGCAAAGTAAAATAATAAATCCAGCCTCGCCATGAAGGAGTCTGCCAAACCCCAGTAGTGTCTTACCAGTGTTGATGGCTTCAGGGAAATGTGTACAATGTGATGTTTCCTTGAGCCTGCTTATTGGGGGCTGTTATAGTTCAGATAGAAAGTATCTCCCACCAAGGCCTAATTGTAGAAGGCTTGGACCCTAGCTGGTGGATCTAATCACTGAGAGGCGATGGGGTCATGAGGACTCTGATCTAATCTCCTGATTAATCTATCTATTGATTCTTCATTTGATGGCACTATTGGGAAGTGGTAGAACCCTTTGGAGGCCAAGTGAAAGGAAGTAAGCCCCTAAGGGTGTGTCCAGGGGCCAGCTATCTTATCCTGGCCCTGCATCTGCTCTGCCCCATTCCTTCCCAACCACCATGCAGTGAGGTAAGAAGACTGGTCTACTACACATCCCTGCTCCAGAGTGGTCCTCCTCATCACTAACCTGAGATCAAGGCAATCAGCTGGCCACTAGCCAAAATGCTTGAACCCATAAGCCAAAGGGGATAACTCCTCCTTAGTGGTTTACGTCAGGTATTTTGTCCGGAATGAGTAGCTGACTAAGAGATCCTGGCTAATGACTGTTCTCCCAGTCTGGAACACCTTCTCTGTAAGGAAGATGGGAAGATATGGATGTCACTGAGGAGGTTGCTTGTCCTTAGCTCTGAGTAAGGGGAAGGAAAACACATCTCTGCTGAGGGTTCTCAGTCACAAGCTAGTCTTCTTCTGGGCTCTGTGTTTATGTTCTCCATGTTCCTCGATGTATCCAGAAGGAGAACATTTGGTTAAAGAGGGCTCTGGTTGGAAATGCCTTTAGTTGGCAATGTCTGATTGACACAAGGAAGCCTGATTGTTCTTAGAACTTAATACCTGAAGTCATGGATACACACAAACACACACAGCACACTCTGACGCCATGCGAATACACGCAGACACACCCAGTGCAGTGTGATGTCATGCATATACACACAGGCAGACACACACAGCACACTCAGACCTGTGATTACACATAGACAGACGGCATACTCTGAAATCATGCATATACACACAGACACACAGAGAACACTCAAATCTACTGCTAAGTAACACTTAGCCTCAAGAAATATGGCTGGGCTCTTCGGTGAGTGGTTTTGGGAAAACTGGGCATCCACGTGTGGAAGGATGCAAGCAGACCATCACATGCCACCTGGCACAAAGTCAATGAAAACTCGGTCAAGGACCTTATTATAAAACATGGAGATCTGAAACTGCTAGAAGAAAATATCTCAAGTTAGACATTGTTGACACACTCTGAAAAGTTCACAGGGCAAAGAAAAAAAATGTGTTCACAGCCGTTGTCAGCCAGGCATAGTGTGTGTACCTGTGGTCCCAGCTTCCAGGAGGCTGAAGCAGGAGGATGCTGGGAATGCCAAGTCACCTAGCACACAAAGCAAGATCTCATCTCAGAAGAGCACAAAATAGAAACAAAAGACCCAAGCAATTATCAAAAGTGAGACTCAAAAGAAGGAAGATGGGGCTGGAGAGACAGCTCAGCAGTTAAGAGCACTGACTATTCTTCTGAAGGTCCTGAGTTCAAATCCCAGCCTCCACATGGTGGCTCACAACCATCCATAATGAAATCTGACACCCTCTTCTGGAGTGTCTGAAGACAGCTGCAGTGTACTCACATATAATAAATAAATAAATCTTTTAAAAGGAAGAGGAGAAGGAAGAGGAGGAGAAGGAAGGTAATTACAGGATCTAGAGACTGTCAGTGAGGCACAGTATACTCACATACAGTGAGATGGGCCACAGGGAAAAGAACATATTTTAAAAGGTAAGAACAGGGAGGTTTTCTGGGCAGGCAGATCTGAGAAGACTTGCTTCCAGCAGGACAAGCAACCTTCTCCCTGAAGGTGTCGCAGGGAAACTGCAGAACACTGCAGGCCAGGAGGGGAGCCTGAGAGGCAGCAGAGAGAAAAGGCACTACCATATGAAATGATAAAGTTAACCTTAACAGAGAGTTACCAACAAACCAAAAGACAATCAAGTCTATGTCTATGAAACCTTTCTTGTACACCTCTGAATGGAACCAATCGCTGAACGATTTGCAAACAGGACTCGCTGAAAGTGACTCTGAAGTCAGAAATAGGAAAAACAAGCATCGAAGGCCACAGGAGGCGTGGAGGACTTCTTTTATAAATTGTTACTGAAATCATAAAATTTACATCTTTAATTATTTTAAAGGATGTATTTCCTTTTATTTTATGTTTGAGTGTTTTGTCCACGTGGATGTCTGTATTGGCCAGGTCAGGACACCAGATCCCCTGAAACTGAAGTTGCAACAGTTGTGGGTCACCATGTGGGTGCCAGGAAAGGAACCAGAGGCCTCTGGAAGAGCCAACTGCTCCATCTTTCTTGCCCCTCACTCGTCAGTTATTTTTTAGGTATATTACTGGAACATGTTTACCAGTACAATAGTATTGGGGAATTCATATTGGTAAAAACATCCAAAAATGCCAAATATTTAAAATGATAAAAGTACTTTATTTGTGGAGATACTCTCTAAAAGTCAAATTAAAATACTTCATAATAATAGCATAGCATTTAAGAGAGAAGTGAATTTCCCAAAAGTCCCTTCATTATTCAGGAGGAATGTAAAAGATATTAACTTTGAACTTTATTAAGTTAAATGTGTATGATATAATACATAGGCTTGAATATAAAGTATAACTTTTAAAGTCATAAAAGGGAAGAAGAAAATGGAAAAATTGGAAACAACCCAAACGTAGAAGAAAGGACAAAAATCAAGTGGGGGAAATGAATAGTTAAGATGGTTGAAATAAATCCAAACCATTACAATAAGATCTATTAGCCCTTCCCAATGAACACCATCACCAAGTGACTATTAGCCCATAATTCCTTAAGCTCATAATGGACAGAGTAAGCACAGTGCATACGCCATTTCTGTTCAATACTGACCTACTCTCCTACTCAGAGCTGTAGGACAGGGAAAGAAAAGAATCCAGGCTGGACTGAGTAATGAGCCTTTCCATATGTGTAGGTGGCATAGATAAGCTTTGAGGCAGCCCAACAATCTGCAGAGAATCAGCCATAGGAGGGAAGGACCAGGCACTGCAAGACAGTGGTCCTGACTCACCCTGAGAAGGAAGGGGAGGAAGTTGGAGCAAACAGGACAAGATGTGGTGGATTTAAAGGCGTCTGAAAAGGGAACAGGGTACAGACATGGAGGACTAGAAAACACAGCCTCAAGAACCAGGCTCCCTGTTCTACTGCCTGCTGTTTGCTGGTTTGTGGGTCTGTGAGAGCAGACACCTTGTAAGTCTGTCTCTAAATACGCTAACTTTGAGTTTCCATCGAAAGAAAGAGAGGGAGGGAGGGAGGGAAGGAGGGAAGAAGGGGGGAGGGAAAGAGAGAATGCATGGACTGGAGTTTGGGTCTCTGCAGAGAGGTGACAGCTGAAGCTATGGGTTTGAATGCATAGAAGGATGGACCTAGGTGACAGGGTAAGGGTGCCTATCTGAGCATTTGGAACCTCCAAACAGGGAGCAACATGATGGTCTGGGTAACAGGAAGACTACGAAGGTAAGTTATGGTTGTCTACCCTGGTAGATCTGATGCTTCCTCTGGGAACCAGAGAAGGAGTCAGTCAGCACACACACAAAAAATCTAGGTTCTATCATACAGAGAAAAGAGGGAAAGAGTTTTGAAGTTCCACAATGGAAGAAAAGAGTACCAGAGAAAGGAAGGAGGGAGGGAGGGAGGGAGGGAAGGAAGGAAGGAAGGAAGGAAGGAAGGAAGGAAGGAAGGAAGGAAGGAAGGAAGGAAGGAAGGGAGGGAGGGAGGGAGGGAGGGAGGAAGGAAGGAAGAGAGGAAGAAAAGAAGGAGGCAGGGAGGGAGAGAGGGAGGAGAAGGGAGGGAGGGAAATAGGAGGAAGAAAAGAAGGAGGGAGGGAGGAAGAAGGAAAGGAGGAGGGAGGTGGGGGAAGGAGGGAGGAAGGGAGGAAGGAAGGCAGGCATGGATGAAGAGAGAATAAGGCTCAAGTCCTCAGTGGCACAGTTCCTGGAAGGGGAAGGGGAGCAGATGCTATTTCCAAAAGGTGAGGGCTCCTGTCCTGTGCTCCGGTATCTGACCACAAGAAACTGGGAACAGCCTGGAAGCATGGCTATGGGCGCTTTAGGTTCTTCTCTTAGAGATCTCCTAATGCTGACCTGCCTCACAGTCTCTCAGCAAGGAAGAGACGAGGCGTGTGGGAAAGGCTGCAGCATAGTGGTTGTCCCTCTTCACAGTGTAGAACATCATATGTCTGAGCCCAAGGCTAGAAAGGAAACCGGCCACCTAGCCTCAGCCACAGGCAGCCTGCCAACCATGTGGAGAGGGGCCTGGGGCATGGCTCAGGGCACTTCTGGTGACTCTGAGAAGCCAGCAGCTGGGACTCAGAGAGGCAGTGTATGCAGCATCTCCAAGTGGGTCCATGGCTACCAGACTCTACAGAGCCCATGAGTGGGAGTCTGTCAAGGTGCTGCTTAGAAGAGGACCATAGCTATGGCTGGCTGATGCCCATACACCCAGACAAAGGAGCAAAGGGCCAAAGCCCAGGCAGCAGCTTTCCGCATTTATGAGTGAGAACAGTTCACCCAGCACGTGTTGACAGAACCGTGCTTCCTAAGGCAGATGACAGTGATGCTGGGATCAGTCTCAATTCCCAAACCTGTGAGCCTTGGGTCACAGGTTACCAACCCCAGCGCTTGCCCTTGGGGTGTCCTCAGCATCCCCATAACTTGCTTTGTCAGAGAGGCTCCAGTTCACCTCTTTTCCTCTACAAAGTAGAAGACTGATCTTTTTGGACTAGACACTCAATCTGGTCTAGAGAAGACACTGAGCCAACAGCCCAGTCACTGAGGCCACTAAATGGCTGTGGTAGGAGAGGGAAGGAGAGGAGCCCTGGGTGGTTTCTCATGTTTGTTTAATATACAGCAAGTCTTAAGTAATTGATTGACTGAATGAATGAATGAATGAATGAAGTCCCCATGTCTCTGCTTCAGCTACATTAGGAAAATACATCTAGGAGAGAAGTTTAGAAACCTGAAGGACTGTGCCCAGATGTGCCTCATCACAAGATTCTTCACAGATTTTTCTTCTACCCTAAAGATATAATCAGCAGCAAATCCAATAACTG
Source organism: Mus caroli (assembly GCF_978045245.1). NCBI lineage: Eukaryota > Metazoa > Chordata > Mammalia > Rodentia > Muridae > Mus > Mus caroli. The sequence continues at coordinate 88,737,343 of NW_028227268.1, read as the reverse complement.
AATAACATGTTTCTTATTAAGAAAACAAATGCTCCTGTGGGCAATGCTTACCTCTAATGCATTTAAAGTACATCCAGCTATCCTGAAAGGGTTCCGTATCCCTGAAAACCGTTAGCTTACTGACCTTCAGCCCTCGGGCGTACTAGACCCTTCTTACCCAGAATGTTCATACTTAGTTACAAGGGATTTGTGAACACATTTGCTAACTCTCCACATTATTCTGTAAAGAGCTCTCTATTCTGAATCATTCTCTGAGGAATTGTGAGCCCTGGCATTTGTCAGAAGCAGTCATTTTTGCTCTTGGGCGAGGATTTAGCTAGCTAGCTCACAGACTTCTAACAAGGAGTTAACAAGGAAAGAAAGTCGCCCACTGCTTCATCCTGGAAGAAAGTACATTTCATGTCATCCCTGGCCTTCTCTTAACTGTCTACAGCAGATAGTCTTGTTCTACAAAATTAAGCCATTTAAAGGGACAATGGAAGCAGACAAGACCAGTGTCTTATACCTGGCTGTGAGCAGAATACGAAAAAGTTTGCCTAGCCTCCGAAGGCCACAGTTAGAGAAGTGAGCCTAGGACCATATCCCAACACAAGGCAATCCAGATGTTTGCAACTCACGTGCGGATGGTAGCGAATCAATTGTACTTTGAGCCCTGCTCTCTTCGCTTTCTCCAGTGGCCTTTAGACTGGGTGTTAGGAAAGATGCTGCTATATCTTGACTGTGGTTTGTATGTGTCCCACCGCGGGGTTCACTAGTCATCAGTGTGGTGGTGGTGAGAGGTAATGCAGAAACCGCCAAAGAGGAAGGGACTACCCAAAGTCCATAGGTCACTGAAGTGTGCCTTTAGAGGGGATTCCATAGTTGTCTATGACAACAGGCTCCACTCCTCAGTCATCTAGTTTTCTGCCTGCTTACACAATCCTTTCACCCTTGAAATGCTTCTGCCATAGTGATACAACACACCATTAAGCTTACACTTACACTCTGGAACTGGGAACTTGCCTTGGATATTTTGTTATAGTGAAAGTGCACATGTTCAAACCAGGGAGGGGTCGGCTGTTTGTTAGAGCTCCCAGCAGCCTCCATGCACTCTGATCTCACTGCAGCAACCAGGGACACTGATTCTCCCTCACCGTGCTCCCTCAAAGAGCTCCCAGAACATGGATCCTCCCTACTTCTTCTCTTGTGTCCCTGACCTTGCTAACCTGGACCTTTTGTCCTGCCCACCCCTTTGGTGGGATGGTTTCCTGGGTCATATCCTCAATTTAATCCCATCCCCTAGCTTGTGTTCTATAGCTCCAAAGGCAGCTTCAAATGGATTTGCAAAAAAATACCACAATTTTTATTCTCCTGGGATCCAAATCTCTGTGTATCTCAGTCTCTGAAGTACACGTCTAGCAAGCGAGCTGTGCCAAGAAACCTGTTAAACTTTTCATACCACAACACACACACACACATACACACACACACACACATACACACTTATTAATGCACACTAATGTGGGACAAGTGAACCATATGACAGGGGCAACGGGCCTGGAGCTACAGTGAGGTCGAGATGTGCCCAAACCCTGAAAATCTCATCTTGAGACCAGCAGGAATAAGAATCGCTCCCTCCTCCTGTTCAAGGCCTGCATGCCCTAGTGCATGCAGCCTTTCGACTTCCACCCCCATTGAGCTGTCATATAGCCTGGTGGCCCAATGATAAGTGTAAGCACCTGAAATTCCTCTCCATGCAAACGAAGCATTCTCAGCACCCCAGCCCCAGCCAGTGATGTTCACTCACCCCAGAAATGCCTACCCAAGGCTTCTGTGGCCCTTACTAACCCCAACTAAAGAGCTATAACACTGAAAACCATCTTGGATAAGGCCATCCCCCTCACCCCCAGCACTCAAGACAAGATCATGAGAACCCACCCTGCCCCCCTGGACAAACTCTTTCCTTTTATTCCAGCCCTGAGCACAACAGGCAGAAGCAAGCTCCGGCTGGGTAGGCACACGTACACTCTGAGTTCATCCGTCTGGGAATCACCAAGTGATGAGTGCCTTCTTGTATGTTCATGAGATGACCCCTGACTGGGGCTTATAGTAGATTCCAGATAGGGGCTGATCCCTGGGAAGACCGAGGTCAGACTGGTACCTAGAACCTTGCTCTTCAACCATCAAGCAGGGGAGACATGCCTAAAGTAAAATCACCCACCTTAACCTGTGCCTTAACCCCTCATATGAAATTCTAGAAGCCCCCAAAGGGAGAACATGACAGTGAACATGTGGAGAGTTCCAGGGATTTGCAGTATGAAGGGTATGTGTGTGGTGGCAATTCATTATTATAAAGACATCTTTTACATACTAAGAGACTAAACTGCTTTACCTCACAGCAAATTAATAATACACATGCTAAGGTCACTTCAGACTTCAAACTGCTCTCCTGCTGTGCTTTCTGCCTGTTTGTTTGACCTGCTTTTAAGAGAACAATGCAAACAACCAACTTAACTTGCCTTGACTTTGCCATGTCATCAGCTTCTGTAACCTAAGTAATACATAGCTTTAATCTTAGGCTACATGCTCTTCCGTGTCCCTGACCCAGAGAGCAATACCTGTGTGTGCGTACGTGTGCTAGCGCAATCATTTGCTGAAAACAGTGAGCACATCAAAAGTGACCTTATAAAGCAAATATCCACCATAAATGTTGAAAGCAATGTGGATATAGGTTGCTAAGTCTGCTTGTCTTCTTACATTTGCTTTGCTGGGTGCTTCTGCGTCATGGAGCCAGTAAGTTTCATTCCCTAGAAAACTCTGTTAATGATGTCTGTAAGAATTCTGCATCCCTTACCCTGTGATGCTTCCTGAGTTGCTTAATAAATACAAAGCAAAAGCTCTCTATAAGAGACTCAGACATCAGGCAGGTATAGACAGACACACAGCAGACAGACTACAGACAAGCCATATACTGTGAACTGTAGAAGGCATACAGAAAGAAGTGGAGAATTCAAAACTGGGCTCACTCTTGGTCAACTTAAGCCAGGGGGAAGTGTTTTGATTTCTTTCTTTAATGAAACGCCAATGTATTTTGGTACCTCTGTATCCTGCTGCCTGGTCAGCTCTTTACCCAGCATGCATTGGTATGGTTGTTATGACCTATGTAACTAATAAATACAAGTAAGTGTTTCCTTAGCTCTGCAAAACACTAACAGGTTATTTAACCTGAGAGGGATGTTGTAGGAACCCCAGTGTAGAGCTGGTCAGCACAGCTAAAATACCCATTGTTGGAGCCGACATTCAGTTGGAAGATTTCCCACTAAAGCCCACCGCAGGGCTCACACTCGCTGTGTGGAGAAAGCTCCACACAGTTGGTCACAGACATCTTCTCTACTGAAGGAACAGAGGACCCAGCTTGTTTTTCTATAGACTTCCCCCTTTTCCTTCCTCCTCCAGCCCACTATGCTGCTGACCCTGAGTTCAAGTCTTCACACCCAGACTGCTGCAATAGCTTCCATTTCCCACTGGCTTTCTCCTTCATCCACACTTTCTCCCCCCAAACCAACTCACAGAACTAAAGTATGAACTTAATCACGTTTGTTAGTCGGCTGCTTCAGACCTCCAAAGGCTCCCTCTCCCACAAAATGGGGATTTCCAGACTGTTGTTGCGAGAAAACAACTTAATCAGAACCCTTAATAAAGTTTAATTTCTTTATATTCCTTTATATGTGGTGCAAGTTAAATTCCTACACATAATAAATTAAAGAGATGTAACTACACAGTCTCTCCCACCAGATAGATGACCTACAGACAGGTTCTGTACCTTTCTGGGCCCCATTTCCTCTTCTGTATAAGCAATAGTTTGTAAGTTTGTTGTGCCATGTGGTGTACAGTCAAAAGCAGAGAAGAGACTTGACAGCTAATGATGTGTAGACAGAGCAAGGGTAACCAGGTTTCCATTACCTAGTTGTATCAGGAAGGTAGGATTCTCTTTTCTTCCGGTGACTGACTGCTCAGATAGCTCTCAGCATTTAAAATATGTCTGTGAAAAGACTCACTGATGTTTTCCAGGTGGGGTATTGCTGCCACCGCTGTCCGTCTCTTGTGAACAAGTATTTATGGTTGCCTGCAGCAAGGGTCATTGTTGATCCCTGGGAAGGATGTCTGCATGGCTGGTGGCATATTTGTTGTACCAAACCCATCACTGTGACTCACTAACTTCACCACTCTTATGGAAGTGCCTAGCCTCTAAAACACACTCACAAAGGTTTAGTATTTCTAAAAATCAAAGGAAAGAACTGCTTAAAAGTCTGCGCATGTGCACAATTTATACTAACAGCAACTTATTCAACAGTTGACAAAATGTTTCTACATATGCTCATGAGAAACAGGCTGTTAGCTGCCCCACCACCACCCCAGCAGCTCAGCAACTCAGAAAACACATAATAAATTAAAGCGATGTAACTGTTAGACAGTCTCCCTTTGATGACAGTTTTCTCTTCCATCCTGATACGATGCCAAGTTAATGTTATCATAAAATAAACCCATTTAACTACAATTGTGCAGTTTACGGGGCCATTACTGTCATCAAAAAGTGGAATTATATTCAAACCTGGAAACTGAGGCTTACATAGAAATAAATGATATTAACATGCAAACAAATTAAATGCAGGAGAAATGGGGACGGTGCTATGACAGGCATCCCAGCGTGTGCTCAGCATAAACAGATGATTGCATTTTAATATTTATTCATACATGAACAGTGAAAACAAATCACACTGGCAAGTTAAATTTCTATTTGTTTAAGAACACAGAGGCTTATGCATGCCCTCTGAATACAGACACACTGGGCAGGCTTGGGCTTTGTTCAGACAACCCAGCACATCTGTGACCTGCAAGTCAGCTGATGTGACTATTTTCACAGGAGAAATCTAGGCTTCAGGGAGGTGAGAGTGGAGGCCAGGAAGGTGAGATATGGGCAGAATGAAGCAAGATACAGAATTAAAACTCCAAGGGACCTCTGAGAGCCAGTGCCTATGTTCAGCTCAGTGATACTCAAAGCTTCCAGAGGAAGGGTGGGAGTGTTCAGCTCAGGTAGATGAACTAGACCAGAGGTGCTGACTGGAGCTATGTACCATGCTCCTGCAGCCCATATTAATAAGTGGCACCAATGCAGTCCAACAACACAACAGTCTCTCTAGACTCCTGCACGAGCTATAGGGAAGGGGCTGGCATTTGTAAGTGCTGCTGCTCCCTTAAGATCAGTGTGTTTCTCTTCCCAAGGAGCTACTCTGTGGTGGCTTTTCTTTATTAGCCCCCTGGGAATGAGGATAAAGTCATGGTTGCCTGCAGGGTTTTATCAATAGCAAGGATGGCTTTCCAAACCCTCCCAAAGCCCGCCTGTTCTTTACTGATTTCTTATTCAGCAATAAAGAAAAATGACATGATGTTCACTTGCAGGAAAGACGATGCACCTGGAGATGGTTGTGTTAAGTGAAATAAACCAGACTTAGAAATACAAATATCACCAGTTTTCTCTCATATGCAAAATCTAAAATCACACACACACACACACACACCACATGCACACATTTATACATACATACTGTGAAAGTACATTGTAAACATGAGGGGGGAAGGAGTCTAAAGGGAATGATGAGGGAAAAACTAGAAAGGGTAATTGGAGAAAAGACAAAATGCCTTATATTTTCCCTTGTATATAGAATCTAGCTTATACCTACACAGATATATGTATGCAACCTATATAACCTATTTAGGGTGTCTATTGCTATGATAAAATACCATGACCAGAAGCAATCTGGGGAGGAGTTTATTTCATTTTTTACAGTTCTCAGGTCACACTTCATCTTTGAGGGAAGTCAGAATAGGAATTCATGGAAGGAACCTAGAGGCAGGAACTGAAGCAGAGACCATGGTGAAGTTCAAGTTTATTGGCTTAGCCTTATGGCTTGCTTAGCCTGTTTTCTTATAGCACCCAATGCCATCAGTCCAGGGTTAGCACTGTTGATAGTGAGCTGGGCCTTCCCATATCAACCATCAATCTAGAAGGTGCCCCACAGGCTTGCCCACAGGGCAATCTAGAAGGGGCATCTTCTCTTTTGGGGCCTCTTCAAATGTCTCTAGCTTGTGTTAAGTTGACATGCAATGAGCCAACACACTGTGTATGTCTGTATGACACAAAGACATAAGGGACACTGTTGAAGGAAGAAGGGAAACAATGGGGTATGGTGGTAAAGGTGCATACAAGCAAGATTCAATGATACATGCATGCACATATCAATGATACATGTATGCACATATCAATGATACATGTATGCACATATCAAGAAACATGTATGCACATACCAATGATACATGTATGCACATATCAGTGATACATGTATATAAATATCAATGATACATGTATGCAAATATTAAAATAAACACCAATATAATGCACATTAACTTAAAAAAATAAAGGAAAGGAAAAGGCATGAAAGAGGGTAAGAAAGTTAGCAAGCAAGCACACACCTGGGGAGAGCCTGAGCCAGGACCATATGCTTAACAAAGTCCAGTGTGGTTCAGGGGTATAACAGATGAAATCCTAAAATGAATTTTTGCAAATCTTGCCTGAAAGGATGTGCATCACAGATAAGAATAAGCATACATCCCTGCTGTGTGACACCCGTCCTCCAGCTCATTAATGAAGCCTACACTGCAGCCCTGTATTCTCAAGGCTGAAACCACCTGAAAGTGGCAACAGTTGAATCCCTACTCTTGATTCACACTCAAGAAATGGGGCTGTGAAGACTGCACTTCTCCTGTGCTAGAAGGGGCTGGAGGAGGAAATGGGCTTGTGGAAGGCAGAGAAAGAGAGGATAATGGGCTCACATGGAGAAAGAAGCAAGACACAAAGAAGCAGGAGTGTAAGCTGTATAGGAACTAAGACATAAAGAAAACGCCAGCACAGGAGTCACAATGCCACAGGAGTCAAAGGGGCCCAGCCACTCTCCAGAACCATCCAGCAGCAGACCAAGATTCCAGGAAGCAGGTGTAGTCCCAGGCCCTGTGAAACCCACTTGTTTACTGCCTTGCAGGAATGTGTGTAACCTCTGTTCAGGATCAGAGTTTTTCCAGAGCTGCAAATCTGTCGTGTGCAATTGGTGCGATGCTGCTAGGAAATTGGCATCATGATCTCAACACAAAGATGAAGGAATTGTGAGCATCAATTGTTGCCGTGAACAACACCCATGTGGAGATTGCAACTGCAAAGCAATGGCTGGAGATCATCCAGGGAACTGTGGAATTCTTAAAAAAATTGGGGAGGGATGGCCTTTTGAGCGGTCCTGCTGATTGTTGTGTGTGGAGGAATGCTTTGGTGGACGGCATGTATGTGAAGGTGGCACAAGGCTGATAAATGAGCCTTAGTGCAGGCTATGGCAGCCTTGGAAGCAGGAACCTCCCCCCAATGTTGGCTCAATATGCTGGATCAGTAATCAATGATAGGTAAGACCTTCATGTGCGCATACCAACCTAAGACAGCATGACGAAAGTGAGTTCGTCACTCCCATGACGGGTAAGGATGTGGCATGAATGGGGGCAACCTAAGACAGATGTTGATCCCAGAGCTACTAATAAAACAAAAAGGGGGAGATGTGGGAAGTGGGTGCGGCCGCTTGCCCCGTGAAACCCACTTGTTTACTTCCTTGCCCAAGCATGCGCAGTGAGGCTGCATGCATGAGCTTCCTGCTGGACTAGACTGTCCCTCGTGATCCGGACCTATCAGCCTATCGGTGACCAACCTGAGCTAGTGCCTGGAGCATGTGTGAATTCTGATTGGATGAGGTGGGGTGCAGCTAGATGAAGAGTCGGTGCAAGAATAGGAGTTATTTTTAGCCCTTGCCATGAGTAGAAGTAGAAGAGAAGCTATTGTAATAGTAGTAGTTTTAGCCCTTGACTTGAGTAGAAGTAGAAGAGAAGCTGTTGTAATAGGAGTTTAGCCCTTGCTGCAAGAGGTAGTAGAAGAAGATGCTGGAGAAGAGAGTTGTAAAGGAAAAAGCCTGAAGTAAAAGAAGTTACTGCGTGACCCCGCCTTGGTGTCCATGTTGATCGTGTCGCTGTGGGCCGGAGACTGTGGAGACTGGAGACCGGGACAAATGGTGGTCCATACAGGGAACGGGGAACTCATTGCTTTGGTCGGCAACAGTAAGTAAGAAAATTTTAGTAAGCAGAGGTAAGGAAATGTTGGTAAGAATAGCAATAGGAAAATTTTTGGTAAATAGCGGTAGGAAAATTGTGGTAAACAGTGGTAGGAAATTTTGATAAACAGCGGTAGGAAAATTTTGATAAACAGAGGTAAGGAAACCTTAGTAAACAGGGGTAGGAAATTTTAGTAAACACCAGAAAAAGAAACCTAGTAAACAGTGGTAGGGAAATGTCGGTAAACAGCGGTAGGAAAATTTTGGTAAACAGTGGTATGAAAATTTTGGTGAAAAACAGTAGGAAAACTGTGGTAAACAGCGGTAAGAAAATTTGGTAAACAACGGTAGGGAAATTTTGGTAAACAGAGGTAAGGAAACCTTAGTAAACAGCGGGAGGAAATTTTAGTAAACAGCAATAGGGAAAACTTAATAAACAGTGGTAGGGAAATTTTGGTAAACAGAGGTAAAGAAACCTTAGTAAACAGCAGTAGAGAAATTTTGGTAAACAGTGGTAGGAAAACTTTGGTAAAGAGTGGTAGGAAAACTTGGTAAACAGCAGTAGGATAATTTTGGTAAACAGCGTTAGGAAAACTTTGATTAAACAGTGGTAGGGAAATTTTGGTAAACAATGGTAGGAAAATTTTTGTAAAAGGCGGTAGGGAAATTTTGGTAAACAAAGGTGAGGTAATCATAGTAAACAGTGGTAGGAAATTTTAGTAAACAGGGGTGAGGAAACCTTAGTAAAAAGGGGTAGGGAAATTTTGGTAAACAGCGGTAGGGAAATTTTGGTGAACAGTGGTAGGAATATCTTCATAAACAGTGGTAGGAAAATTTTGGTAAATAGAGATAAGGAAACCTTAGAAAACAGGAGTAGAAAATTTTAGTAAAGAGAGGTAAGGAAATCTTAGTAAACAGCGGTAGGGAAACTTTGGTAAACAGAGGTAAAGAAACCTTAGTAATCAGCGGTAGGAAAACTTTGGTAAACAGCAGAAGGAAAATTTTGGTAAACAGCGGTAGGGAAACTTTGGTAAAGAGTGGTAGGGAAATTTTGGTAAACAGAGATAAGGAAACCTTAATAAACAGCGGGAGGAAATTTTAGTAAATAGCAATAAGGAAAACTTAATAAACAGTGATAGGGAAATTTTGGTAAACAATGGTAGGAAAATTTTCGTAAAAGGTAGAAGGGAAATTTTGGTAAACAGAGGTAAGGTAACCTTAGTAAACAGTGGTAGGAAATTTTAGTAAACTGAGGTGAGGAAACCTTAGTAAACAGAGGTAGGGAAATTTTGGTAAAAAGCGATAGGAAAAACTTTGATAAACAGCGGTATGAAAAATTTTGGTAAACAGCAGTAAGAAAATCTTCGTAAACAGTGGTAGGAAAAATTTTGGTAATCCGTGGTAGGAAAATTTTGGTAAACAGCAGTGTTAAAATTTCGGTAGACAGCAGTAGGAAACTGGTAAACAGCAGTATTAAAAATTTTGGTGAACAGCAGTAAGAAAATCTTTGTAAACAGTGGTAGGAAAAATTTTGGTAAACAGCCGTAGGTAAATTTTGGTAAAGAGCGGTAGGAAAATCTTCAAAAACAGTGGTAGGAAAAAGTTTGGTAAACAGCGGTAGGTAAATTTTGGTAAACAGTGGTAGGAAAATCTTCATTAACAGTGGTAGGAAAATGTTGGTAAACTGCGCTAGGAAAACTTTGTAAAAAAGCGGTAGGAAAATTTTGGTAAACAGAGGTTGGGAAATTTTGATAAACAGACTTACGAAAATTTTGGTAAACAGTGGTAGGGAAATTTTGGTAAACAATGGTAGGAAAATCGTCATAAACAGTGTTAGGGAAAATTTTGGTAATCCGTGGTAGGAAAATTTTGGTAAACAGCTGTGTTAAAATTTTGGTAAACAGCAGTAGGAAACTGGTAAAGAACAGTATTACAAATTTTGGTGAACAGCAGTAAGAAAATCTTTGTAAATAGTGGTAGGAAATATTTTGATAAACAGCCGTAGGTAAATTTTGGTAAAGAGAGGTAGGAAAATCTTCGAAAACAGTGGTAGGAAAAAGTTTGGTAAACAGCAGTAGGTAAATTTTGGTAAACAGCAGTAGGAAAATCTTCGTTAACAGTGGTAGGAAAATGTTGGTAAACTGCGATAGGCAAACGTTGTAAAAAAGCGGTAGGAAAATTTTGGTAAACAGAGTTTGGAAAATTTTGATAAACAGAGGGACGAAAATTTTGGTAAACAGTGGTAGGGAAATTTTGGTAAACAACGGTAGGGAAATCTTCGTAAATAGTGGTAGAAAAAAATTTGGTAAACACCTTAGGGAAATTTTGGTAAACAGAGGTAAGTAAGCCTTAGTAAAGAGTGGTAGGAAAATTTTGGTAAACAGAGGAAAAGAAACCCTAGTTATCAGCGGTAGGAAAATTTTGGTACACAGTGGTAGGGATATTTTGGTAAACAGCAGTTGGGAAATTTTGGTACACAGCGGTAGGATTTTATTTAACAGCAGTAGGAAAGATTTTGGTAAACAGTGGTAGGAAAATTTTGGTAAACAGATGTAAAGAACACTTAGGAATCAGTGGAAAGAGAATATTGGTAAACATAGGAAGGGAAATTTTGGTAAACAGCAGTAGGGATATTTATGTAAACAGTGGTAGGAAATTTTTCTTCAATAGACGTAGGAAAATTTTGTTATCCAGCTGTAAAAAAACTCTTCGTAAACAGTGGTAGGAAAAATTTTGGTAATCTGTGGTAGGAATATTTTGGTAAACAGCAGTAGGGAAGTTTTTGTAAACAGTGGAAGGATCTTTTTGGTAAACAGTGGAAGGAAAACTTTTGTAAACAGCGGTAGGAAAAAATTTGGTAAAAAGCAGTAGGAAAATCTTCGTAAAGAGTGGTAGGAAAAATTTTGGTAAACAGTGGTAGGTAAAATTTGGTAAAGAGCAGTAGGAAAATCTTCTAAACAGTAGTAGTGAAGAATGGAAAATTCCTGGTAACCTGCTAAGGTCATAAACACTTGAGTCATAGGCATCAGGTCCCCAGGCCTCAGCCACTCCCGGGACATACCTTACCTTTCCTGGAACAATCATAATGTTCCAACGACCTCTGTAGAATGTCTCAACGCCCCAGAAGCATTGCCTAAGGTAGCGCATGATCGATGATCTAATTGTTGAAAATATTTATGATTTCCCCTCCCTTCCCCTGGTTTGTGGTTTTTTCCTTTAAAAGCTCTGTAAAACTTCAGGCCGGGGTCGAAACTCCTCTACTCCCGCCTGGAGCATGAGTCTCGACCCCAGCATGCTGGCCTGAGCTCTCGTCTTGTCTCGTTCTGTCTCACTTTCAATAAACTTCCTCGTGTGATCACAAGAACCGGTCTCAGTGTCCTACTGGGTGCGCGGCGGTCCCGAGACTTGAGTGAGGGTCTCCCTACGGGGGTCTTTCATTTGGGGGCTCGTCCAGGATTTGCGCGACCACCCAGGGGTCCTAGACCCACTTCGAGGTAAGATTCTCTGTTTTTGTCACAGTGCTGTGTCTGTATTCTGTTTAGAAATCTGGTGCGATCGCGGTTTCGGTTTTTGCGGACGCTCAGTGAGACTACGCTCTGGGAGAGAGAGTGGTGTGGATAAAGGGTAGACGTACCCAGGTGTCCACCGTCCGTTCGCCCTGGGAGACGTCCCAGGAGGACAGGGGGAGGACCAGGGACGCTTGGTGGACCCCCGTGGGAAAAGTCAGGAGATAGTCCTTCTCCTTGACGATCTGTGTCAGTGTCCTGATTCCAGGCCGACTGACTCTTTTCAGTGCCTTTGGTCGGCACAAGGTCGACGTCGGTTTTGGTTTCTCTTTTCTCTTGTGTTTGTGTCTGCTTTTATTGTGTGTGTTGTCGAGCTCGAAATGGGACAGACAGTGACGACCCCTTTGACTTTGACTCTTGATCACTGGACTGAAGTAAGGACTAGGGCCCACAATCTGTCAGTAGAAGTTAAGAAGGGACCTTGGCAGACTTTTTGTTCCTCCGAATGGCCGACCTTCGGAGTGGGTTGGCCACCGGAGGGAGCCTTTAACCTGCCTCTTATTTTTGCTATCAGGCGCATTGTTTTCCAGGAAATAGGAGGACATCCTGACCAGGTCCCCTATGTCATCGTCTGGCAGGACCTGGTCCACAATCCACCACCTTGGGTTAAGCCTTGGGCCGTGGGGCCCTCCGGAATGACGGTGGCAGTCGCAGAAACTAAACCCAAGCAGGCCCGACCCTCGGCTGGTCCTCCGACACCCCCGAAGATCTACCCTGAGATCGAGGACCTTCCGTGGGCAGAATCGCAGCCGCCCCCTTACCCTCTGCCACGGCCGTCTGCACCCCCTGCCCAGGCCCCGCCACAGGCCCCTATTGAGAGAGACGGAGGACACGGAGCCGGAGAGGTCGTAGTCCGGAGGGGGGACATGGACCTGATTCCACTGTCACTTTACCCCTCCGTGCCTATGTTGGTGGCCCCCCACCAGGCCCCGACGAACTTGCCCCATTGCAGTACTGGCCTTTTTCATCAGCTGATCTGTACAACTGGAAAACTAATCACCCTTCCTTTTCAGAGAATCCCTCGGGCTTGACTGGGCTTCTCGAGTCCCTCATGTTTTCCCACCAGCCCACTTGGGATGATTGCCAGCAACTTTTGCAGGTTCTCTTCACCACGGAGGAGAGAGAAAGGATCCTGCTGGAAGCCAGGAAGAATGTCCCAGGACAAGATGGGACCCCCACTAATCTCCCCAATCTTATAAATGAAGCCTTCCCCTTGACCCGTCCTAACTGGGATTACAACACTGCGGAAGGTAGGGAGCGTCTCACGGTCTACCGTCGGACTCTAGTGGCGGGGCTCAAAGGGGCCGCACGGCGACCCACCAATTTGGCCAAGGTAAGAGAGGTTCTTCAGGGTCCAGTGGAGCCGCCCTCTGTTTTCTTAGAACGACTAATGGAGGCTTACAGGAGGTATACACCGTTTGATCCCTCCTCAGAGGGACAACAAGCAGCCGTGGCTATGGCTTTCATTGGTCAGTCAGCCTCTGATATCAAGAAAAAATTACAAAGATTGGAGGGGCTCCAAGATTATACTTTACAGGATTTAGTGAAGGAAGCTGAGAAAGTGTATCACAAGAGAGAGACAGAGGAAGAGAAACAAGAGAGGGAGAAGAAAGAGATAGAAGAGAGAGAGAATCGGCGTGATCGCCGCCAGGAGAGAAACTTAACTAGGATTTTGGCCGCAGTAGTAGGTGAAAGAAAGTCAGAGAAAGGACAGTCAGGGTACCTGGGCAACAGGGCAAGAAGACCTCCAGGAGAACGGAGACTTCCACTTGAAAAAGACCAGTGTGCTTACTGTAAAGAGAAAGGACATTGGGCCAGAGATTGCCCCAAAAAGAAGCCAAGAGGACCCAAGGTGTTGACTTTGGGAGAAGACTAGGGGAGTCGGGGCTCGGATCCCCTCCCCGAGCCTAGGGTAACACTCTCTGTGGAGGGGACTCCCGTTAATTTTTTAATAGACACAGGAGCAGAACATTCAGTCTTGACTAAACCGTTAGGACAATTAGGAAATAAGAAGACTATGGTAATAGGAGCTACTGGCAGTAAATTTTACCCCTGGACCACTAAGAGAGTTTTGGAAATAGGAAAAAATCAAGTAACTCATTCTTTTCTCGTGATTCCTGAGTGCCCTGCGCCCCTTCTGGGACGGGACTTGTTAACCAAACTAAAGGCTCAGGTTCAGTTCACCTCAAAGGGGCCAGAAGTCACCTGGGGAGAGACCCCTATAGCGTGTTTAGTTTTAAATTTAGAAGAAGAGTACCGCCTCCATGAACCGGGTCCTAAGCAATTGCCAGACCCTGAATGGCTATCTGCTTTTTCTGGAGTCTGGGCTGAGCAAGCAGGAATGGGATTAGCTAAGCAAGTACCACCGGTCGTGGTAGAGTTAAAAGCCGATGCCTCCCCCGTCTCGGTCAGACAATACCCTATGAGTAGGGAAGCCAAAGAAGGCATCCGGCCACATATTCAGAGACTGATAGAACAAGGAATTCTAGTGCCTTGCCAATCCCCTTGGAACACTCCTCTCCTGCCGGTGCGGAAGCCTGGGACTAATGATTACCGACCAGTGCAAGATTTGAGAGAAGTTAACAAGAGGGTGCAGGACATTCACCCTACCGTCCCAAATCCTTACAACCTACTAAGTTCCCTCCCGCCAGAGCGGACTTGGTACACTGTTCTAGACTTAAAAGATGCCTTTTTCTGCCTTCGATTACACCCTAACAGTCAGCCATTGTTCGCTTTTGAGTGGAGGGACCCAGAAGGAGGACACACGGGCCAGCTAACCTGGACAAGGTTGCCCCAAGGATTCAAGAACTCCCCTACTCTTTTTGATGAAGCACTCCACCGTGACCTTGCGCCTTTTAGGGCGCAGAACCCTCAGATTTCTCTCTTACAGTATGTAGATGACTTACTGGTTGCAGCCTCAACTCAGGAACTGTGCCTTGATGGAACCAAGAAGCTCCTGAATGAATTGGGTGAGTTGGGGTATCGGGTATCGGCTAAGAAAGCTCAGCTATGTCGCACCGAGGTGACCTACCTAGGATACACCCTCCGAGAAGGAAAGCGATGGCTCACCGAGGCCCGGAAAAAGACTGTGATGCTGATCCCAACCCCCACCACCCCGCGCCAAGTACGTGAGTTCCTGGGGACGGCAGGCTTTTGCAGACTCTGGATACCAGGGTTCGCAACACTGGCAGCCCCTCTATATCCACTTACTAAAGAGAAAGTCCCATTCACCTGGACTGAGGAACACCAAAAAGCCTTTGACAGCATAAAGGCAGCCTTACTTGCAGCCCCCGCCTTGGCCTTGCCAGATCTGACTAAGCCTTTTACCCTATATGTTGATGAGCGGGCTGGAGTAGCCCGCGGGGTTTTGACTCAGACTCTGGGGCCCTGGAAGCGGCCAGTGGCCTACCTATCTAAAAAGCTCGACCCAGTTGCCAGCGGCTGGCCCTCCTGCCTGAAAGCCATCGCGGCAGTAGCCCTGCTTGTCAAAGACGCTGACAAGCTTACTCTGGGTCAGCATGTGACTGTAATCGCGCCCCATGCTCTGGAGAGTATTGTACGACAGCCCCCTGACCGGTGGATGACTAATGCCCGGATGACCCACTACCAGAGCTTGTTGCTAAATGATCGAGTGACTTTTGCTCCACCTGCCATCCTCAATCCTGCCACCCTCCTCCCCTGGGTGGATGACTCTGTTCCTGTACATCGGTGTGCCGATGTGTTGGCTGAAGAAGCTGGAACAAGAAAAGATCTGACTGACCAACCATGGCCGGGTGTGCCAAATTGGTACACAGATGGCAGCAGCTTCGTGGTGGAGGGAAAAAGGAGAGCAGGAGCGGCAGTGGTAGACGGAAAGAAGGTAATTTGGGCAAGTAGCCTTCCGGAAGGGACTTCAGCTCAGAAAGCCGAGCTTCTGGTGTTGACCCAGGCACTACAGATGGCTGAAGGTAAGGCAATCAATATTTACACTGACAGCCGCTATGCATTTGCCACAGCCCACATTCATGGGGCCATCTACAAGCAAAGGGGACTGCTCACCTCAGCTGGTAAAGATATTAAAAACAAAGAGGAAATCCTAGCCTTGCTAGAGGCTATCCACCTGCCAAAAAAGGTGGCTATTATCCATTGTCCAGGCCACCAAAAAGGGCAGGATCCTGTGGCCCAAGGAAATCAGATGGCTGATGTAGCAGCAAAGCAGGCAGCCCAGGGGGTGATGGCTTTGGCAGGAAAGAGTGGGCCCTCATCAGGACCCTCACCAGTGACTCACCCTGATTGTATATTCTGCCAAAAGGAAGCAGTCTTGGTGGGGGGAGGCGAGCCCCAGCCAGGACCTCATCAAGCAGCTCGCCAGGACCAAAAAGAAGAATATGATATCAGGGAGCTCATCTGGACTGCGGACCGGCTTCCTTATTTTTCTCAAGAGCATGTCGAGCTATCTGCCAAACAGGGGAGAGAGTTTGTCCAGAAACTGCATCAATTCACCCATCTAGGGGTTGACAAACTCTTAAAACTTATTAAAAATTCCAGGTATCAGATCCAAGGATTAAATGCGGTGGTACAACAGGTAGTGGAGTCCTGTCGGGCTTGTACGCTCACTAACGCTGCCCGACCTTATAAAGAACAGGGAAAAAGGCAACGAGGAAACCGTCCTGGAGCTCACTGGGAAGTTGATTTTACTGAAATCAGGCCAGGAAAATATGGTAATAAATATTTGCTAGTATTTATAGACACTTTCTCGGGATGGGTTGAGGCGTTTCCTACAAAATCTGAGACGGCGCAGGTGGTTGTTAAGAAAATTCTGGAAGAGATTCTGCCTCGGTTTGGAATTCCCAAGGTAATTGGCTCGGACAACGGGCCCGCATTTGTTGCCCAGGTAAGTCAGGGATTGGCCTCACAGTTGGGGACTGATTGGAAGTTACATTGTGCTTATAGACCCCAGAGCTCAGGACAGGTAGAAAGAATGAATAGGACTCTAAAAGAGACCCTAACTAAATTAGCCATTGAGACCGGTGGTAAAGACTGGGTGACCCTCCTTCCCTTTGCGCTCCTTAGAGTCCGAAACACACCTGGACGTTTCGGCCTCACCCCTTATGAAATCCTGCATGGGGGACCGCCCCCCTTGACCGAGTCTGGCGGGATATTGGATCCCAGTGCCGACTCTTCCTCACCCTCTGCTCTGTTTACTCATTTAAAGGCCTTAGAAGTTGTCAGGACACAGATCTGGGACCAGATCAAAGAAGCCTATGCGCCGGGGACTACAGCAGTGCCCCACGGGTTCCAGGTTGGAGATTCAGTCCTTGTCAGACGACATCGGGCCGGCACTCTTGAGCCTCGGTGGAAAGGACCATACCTGGTGTTGTTAACAACCCCCACGGCAGTAAAGGTAGACGGAATCGCCGCCTGGATTCACGCCTCCCACGTCAAGAAGGCTCCTAGCCAGGATAAAGGCAACCATGAAGACAACTGGACGGTGGCAGCTACTGACAATCCTCTTAAGCTTCGCTTGCGTCGCAAGAATCACCCTAGGCCTGAAGGACCACAACCCACACCAGCCTCTGACCTTAACTTGGCAGGTTCTCGGTCCTGATTCGGATCAGGTCTTGTATACCACCTCCAAACCGGCACCACCAGGGACGTGGTGGCCAGACCTAGCCTTTTGCCTCAAACAGATTATTCCAGCTGCTAGAAGCACTCCCCCTAATTTAGTAAGAAGTTATGGGTTCTATTGCTGCCCAGAGCACGGTAAGCGGTCCGAGTGTGGAGGGCTAGCCTCCTCTTATTGTGGCCAATGGAGTTGTGTTACTTCCAATGACGGTGATTGGAAATGGGCTAGTAGTCATGCCCCTGATAAGGCTGAGTTCTCTTTCCAGAACACAGGGCCTGGACTGCATGCCATAATGGAACTGTATGGAAGAACTGACTGTCGCTCTGATGATCTAGATAGAATACTGATCAAATTTACAGACACAGGGAAAAATCAGGACTCCAAGGCATGGATAAGGGGCATGCGATGGGGAGTAGTTTTTTATGACTATAACGGGGAGCCTGGATCGTCAGTCATAGTTCGTTTGAGCATCAGTAGCCCCCCAGCCCAACCAGTAGGACCTAACTCTGTTCTAGCTGAAAAGCCCTCAGTACCGCTTCCTAAACCTACTCCACCAGACAATTTGGCCAAGACTCACACTCCTTCCTTAGATCGGGTTACTCCCAGGCCCCCAGACACTGAGAATCGCTTGTTTAGCCTAGTACAGGGGGCATTCCTGGTCCTCAATCGCACTAATCCCAACATTACTCGGTCTTGCTGGTTGTGCTATGCCTCAAGCCCCCCTTATTATGAAGGAATTGCTCAGATCAGGACTTATAATAAAACTTCAGACCACTCTCTATGCCCTTGGGGGGAGAACAGAAAGTTGACTCTGGCAGCAGTCTCAGGAAGTGGACTTTGTTTAGGTCAGGTACCTCGTAACAGACGGCACCTCTGTAACCAGACCCAGGACGTCCAGTCTAGTGAAGGTGGTCAATATCTAGTGCCCCCCAGGGACACAGTATGGGCTTGCAACACAGGTCTCACTCCTTGTGTGTCTACTTCTGTTTTTGATGGTTCCAAAGATTTCTGCATTCTGGTTCAACTTGTTCCTAGACTCCTGTATCATGATGACCGCTCCTTTGTAGATGAGTTTGATCACCGAGTCCGCTGGAAGAGGGAACCTATCACCTTAACCTTGGCCGTACTTTTTGGACTAGGAATAGCCGCTGGAGTAGGTACAGGTACCGCTGCCTTAATTCAGACCCCCCAGTATTATGAAGAATTACGTGCAGCTATGGATATTGATCTTGGAGCTATAGAACAGTCTATAACCAAATTAGAAGAATCTTTAACTTCCCTGTCCGAAGTAGTTTTACAGAACAGGAGGGGACTGGACTTGTTATTCCTTAAAGAAGGAGGACTCTGTGCTGCCCTAAAAGAAGAATGTTGCTTTTATGTTGATCATTCAGGAGTAATCAGGGATTCTATGGCCAAGCTCAGAGAACGCTTAGATATGCGTAGAAGAGAAAGAGAAGACAGACAAGGATGGTTTGAAAGTTGGTTTAATAGGTCTCCATGGTTCGCTACCCTTCTCTCTACTATAGCTGGGCCCTTAATAATTCTTATGCTCTTACTTACTTTTGGACCGTGTATTCTCAACAGACTAGTGACCTTTGTAAAGGAAAGAGTAAGTGCTGTTCAGGTAATGGTCCTGCGGCAGCAATACCAGTTTTGGCAAGAAGATAGCATCTAGCTCTAAGATTAGAGCTTTTCACAAAAAGGAGTGGGGAATGAAGAATGGAAAATTCCTGGTAACCTGCTAAGGTCATAAACACTTGAGTCATAGGCATCAGGTCCCCAGGCCTCAGCCACTCCCGGGACATACCTTACCTTTCCTGGAACAATCATAATGTTCCAACGACCTCTGTAGAATGTCTCAACGCCCCAGAAGCATTGCCTAAGGTAGCGCATGATCGATGATCTAATTGTTGAAAATATTTATGATTTCCCCTCCCTTCCCCTGGTTTGTGGTTTTTTCCTTTAAAAGCTCTGTAAAACTTCAGGCCGGGGTCGAAACTCCTCTACTCCCGCCTGGAGCATGAGTCTCGACCCCAGCATGCTGGCCTGAGCTCTCGTCTTGTCTCGTTCTGTCTCACTTTCAATAAACTTCCTCGTGTGATCACAAGAACCGGTCTCAGTGTCCTACTGGGTGCGCGGCGGTCCCGAGACTTGAGTGAGGGTCTCCCTACGGGGGTCTTTCAGTAGGAAAACTTTCGTAAACAGCGGTAGGAAAATCTTCGTGAACAGTGGTAGGAAAATGTTGGTAAACTGCGCTAGGAACTTTGTAAAAAAGCGGTAGGAAAATTTTGGTAAACAGAGGTAAGTAAACCTTAGTAAACAGCGGTAGGAAAATTTTTGTAAACAGAGGTAAAGAAACCTTAGTTATCAGCGGTAGGAAAATTTTCATAAACAGCAGTAGGAAAATTTTGATAAACAGTGGTAGGAAAAATTTTGTTAAACAGTGGTAGGAAAATTATGGTAAACAGATGTAAAGAACACTTAGGATCCGCGGTAAGAAAATTTTGGTAAACTACAGTAGGGAAATTTTGGTAAAAAGTGGTAGGGAAATGTTGGTAAACAGCAGTAGGGATATTTATGTAAACAGCGGTAGGAAAATCTTAGTAAACATTAGTAGGAAAATTTTGGTAAACAGTGGTAGGAAATTTTTGGTCAACAGAGGTAGGAAAATTTTGGTATACAGCTGTAAAAAACTCTTTGTAAACAGTGGTAGGAAAAATTTTGGTAATTGTGGTAGGTATATTTTGGTAAACAGCAGTAGGGAAATTTTGGTAAACACTGGAAGGAACTTTTTGGTAAACAGCGGTAGGAAAACTTTTGTACACAGCAGCAGGAAAAATTTTGGTAAAAAGCGGCAGGAAAATCTTCGAAATTGTGGTAGGAAAATTTTGATAAATGGTAGGAAAATTTTGGTCAACAGCGGTAGGGAAATCGTCCTAAACTGTGGTAAGAAAATTTTTGGTAAACCATGGACGGAAAATTTTTTGTAATCAGCGGTGCAAAATTTTGGTAAACAGCGGTAGGAAAATTTTGGTAAATTGCAGTAGGAAAATTTTGGCAAACAGCGGTAGGAAAACAATGGTAAACAGCAATAGGAAAATTTTGGTAAACAGTGGTAAGAAAATCTTCATAAAGAATGGTAGGAAAAATTTTGGAAAACAGCAGTAGGTAAATTTTGTTAAAGAGCAGTAGGAAAATCTTCTAAACAGCAGTAGGAAAACATTGGGAAACAGCAGTAGAAAAATCTTCGTAAACAGCGGTAGGAAAATGTTGGTAAACTTTGCTAGGAAAACTGTGTTAAACAGTGGTAGGAAAATTTTGGTAAACAGAGGTTGGAAAATTTTGATAAACAGAGGTAAGAAAATTTTGTTAAACAGTGGTAGGGAAATTTTGGTAAACAGCGGTAGGAAAATCAGCGGTAGGAAAATCGTCTTAAGCAGTGGTAGGAAAAATTTTGGTAAACCGTGGATGGAAAATTTTTCTAAACAGCGGTGGAAATTTTTGGTAAACCGGGGTAGGGAAATTTTGGTAAATAGCAGTAGGAAAATGTTGGTAAACAGCGGTAGGAAATCATTGGTAAACAGCCATAGGAAAATTTTGGTAAACAGGGCTAAGAAAATCTTCGTAAACAGTGTTAGGAAAAATTTTGGTAATCCGTGGTAGGAAAATTTTGGTAAATAGCAGTGTTAAAATTTCGGTAGACAGCAGTAGGAAACTGGTAAACAGCAGTATTAAAAATTTTGGTGAACAGCAGTAAGAAAATCTTTGTAAACAGTGGTAGGAAAAATTTTGGTAAACAGCCGTAGGTAAATTTTGGTAAAGAGCGGTAGGAAAATCTTCGAAAACAGTGGTAGGAAAAAGTTTGGTAAACAGTAGTAAATAAATCTTCCTAAACAGTGGTAGGAAGAATTTTGGTAAACAGTAATAGGTAAATTTTGGTAAACAGCGGTAGGAAAATCTTCATAAACAGTGGTAGGAAAATGTTGGTAAACTGTGCTAGGAAAACTTTCTTTAAAAGCATTAGGAAAATTTTGGTAAACAGAGGTTGAGAAATTTTGATAAACAGAGGTAAGAAAATTTTGATAAACAGTTGTAGGGAAATTTTGGAAAACAACGGTAGGAAATTCATCGTAAACAGTGGTAGGAAAAATTTTGGTAGACATCTTAGGGAAATTTTGGTAAACAGAGTTAAGTAAACCTTAGTAAACAGTGGTAGGAAAATTTTGGTAGACATCTTAGGAAAATTTTGGTAAACAGAGGTTGGGAAATTTGGATAAACAGAGGTAAGAAAATTTTTGTAAACAGTGGTAGGGAAATTTTGGTAAAAAACAGTACAAAAATGTTCGTAAACAGTGGTAAGAAAACTTTTGGTAAACAGCTTAGGGAAATTTTGGTAAACAGAGGTAACTAAACTTTAGTAAACTGAGGTAGGAAAATTTTTGTAAACAGAGGTATAGAAAACTTAGTTATCAGCATTAGGAAAATTTTGGTAAAGGGCGTTAGGAAAATTTTAGTAAACAGAGTTTGGGAAATTTTGATAAACAGTGGTAGGAAAATTTTGGTAAAAAGCGTTAGGAAACTTCTGTAAACAGCCGTGGGGAAAATTTTGTTAAACAGCAGTAAGAAAATCTTTGTAAACAATGGTAGGAAGAATTTTGGTAAACAGCGGTAGTTAAATTTTGGAAAAGAGTGGTAGGAAAATCTTCTAAACAGCAGTAGAAAACTTTGGTAAACAGCGGTAGGAAAATCTTCATAAACTGTGGTAGGAAAGTGTTGGTAAACTGCAGTAGGAATACTTTGTAAAAGAGCAGTAGGAAAATTTGGTAAACAGAGGTTTGGAAATTTTGATAAATAGAAGTATGAAAATTTTGGTAAACAGTGGTAGGGAAATTTTGGTAAACAACGGTAGGAAAATCTTCGTAAACAGTGGTAGAAAAAAATTTGGTAGACACAATAGGGAAATTTTGGTAAGCAGAGGTAGGTAAACCTTAGTAAACAGTGGTAGGAAAATTTTGGTAAACAGAGGTAAAGAAACCTTAGTTATCAGCATTAGGAAAATTTTGGTAAAGGGCGTTAGGAAAATTTTGGTAAACAGAGGTTGGGAAATTTTGATAAACAGAGGTAAGAAAATTTTGGTAAACAGTGGTAGGGAAATTTTGGTAAACAACATAGGAAAATCTTTGTAAACAGTGGTAGGAAATATTTTGGTAAACAGACTAGGGAAAATTTTTCAAACAGAGGTACATAAACCTTAGTAAAGAGCCGTAGGAAATTTTTGGTAAACAGAGGTAAAGAAACCTTAGTTATCAGCATTAGGAAAATTTTGGTAAAGGGCGTTAGGAAAATTTTGGTAAACAGAGGTTGGGAAATTTTGATAAACAGAGGTAAGAAAATTTTGGTAAACAGTGGTAAGGAAATTTTTGTAAACAATGGTAATAAAATCATTGTAACCAGTGGTAGGAAAAATTTTGATAAACAGCTTAGGGAAATTTTGGTAAACATAGGTAAGTAAACCTTAGTAAACAGCAGTAGGAAAATTTTGGTAAACAGAGGTAAAGAAACCTTAGTTATCAGCGGCAGGGAAAGTTTGGTAAACAGCAGTAGGGAAATTTTGGTACACAGCGGTAGTAAAATTTTGTTTAACAGCAGTAGGAAAAATTTAGGTAAACAGTGGTAGGAAAATTATGGTAGACAGATGTAAAGAACACTTAGGAATCAGCGATAAGAAAATTTTGGTAAACATTGGTAGGGAAATTATGGTAAACAGCGGTAGGTAAATTTTGGTAAAGAGCGGTAAGAAAATATTCTAAACAGCAGTAGGAACACTTTGGTAAACAGCGGTAGGAAAATCTTCATAAACAGTGGTAGAAAAATGTTGGTAAACTGCGGTAGGAAAACTTTGTTAAACAGTGGTAGGAAATTTTTGGTAAACAGAGGTTTGGAAATTTTGATAAACAGAGGTAAGAAAATTTTGGTAACAGTTGTAGAAAAATTTTGGTAAACAACGGTAGTAAATTCATCGAAAACAGTGGTAGGAAAAATTTTGATAGACATCTTAGGGAAATTTTGGTAAATAGAGGTACGTAAACCTTACTAAAGAGCGGTAGGAAATTTTTCGTAAACAGAGGTAAAGAAACCTTAGTTATCAGTGGTAGGAAAATTTTGGTAAACAGTGGTAGGGAAATTTTGGTAAACAGCAGTTGGGAAATTTTGATAAACAGATGTAAGAAAATTTTGGTAAACAATGGTAGGAAAATTTTGGTAAACAGCGGTGAAGAAACCTTAGTTATCAGCAGCAGGAAAATTTTAGTAAACAGCAGTAGGAAAATTTTGGTAAGCAGCAGTTGTGTTATTTTGGTACACAGTGGTAGGAAAGTTTTGTTTAACAGCTGTAGGAAAAATTTTGGTAAACAGCGGTACGAAAATTGTGGTAAACAGATGTAAAGAACACTTAGGAATCTACGGTAAGAAAATTTTGGTAAACATCAATAGGGAAATTTTGGTAAACAGTGGTAGGGAAATTTTGGTAAACAGCAGTAGGGATATTTACGTAAACAGCGGTAGGAAAATCTTAGTAAACAGTAGTAGGAAAAATTTTGGTAAACAGTGGTAGGAAAATTTTGGTCAACAGAGGTAGGAAAATTTTGGAATACAGCTGTAAAAAACTCTTCGTAAACAGTGATAGGAAAAGTTTTGGTAATCTTTGGTAGGAATATTTTGGTAAACAGTGGTAGGGAAATTTTGGTAAACGGTGGAAGGATCTTTTTGGTAAAAGCGGTAGGAAAAATTTTGGTAAAAGCAGTATGATAATCTTTGTAAACAATGGTAGGAAAAATTTTGGTAAACAGCTTAGGGAAATTTTGGTAAACAGAGGAAAGTAAACCATAGTACACAGCGTTAAGATAATTTTTGTAAACATAGTTAAAGAAACCTTAGTTATCAGCGGTAGTAAAATTTTTTTTAAACAGCAGTAAGTAAATCTTCATAAACAATGGTAGGAAGAATTTTTGTATACAGCAATAGGTAAATTTTGGTAAAAAGCAGTAGGAAAATCTTCTAAACAGCAGTAGGAAAACTTTGGTAAACAACGGTAGGAAAATCTTTGTCAACAGTGGTAGGAAAATGTTGGTAAACTGCGATAGGAAAACTTTTTAAAACAGTGGTAGGAAAACTTTGGTAAACAGAGGTTGGGAAACTTTGATAAACAGAGGTAAGAAAATTTTGGTAAAGAGTTGTAGGGAAATTTTGGTAAACAACCGTAGGAAAATCATCGTAAACAATGGTAGGAAAAATTCTGGTAAACAGCTTAGGGAAATTTTGGTAAACAGAGGTAAGTAAACCTTAGTCAACAGCGGTAGGAAAATTTTGGTAAACAGAGGTAAAGAAACCTTAGTTATCAGCGTTAGGAAAATTTTGGTAAAGAGTGGTAGGGAAATTTTGGTAAACAGAGGTTGGGAAATTCTGATAAAAAGAGGTAAGAAAATTTTGGTAAACCGTGGTAGGGAAATTTTGGTAAACAACCGTAAAAAAATCATTGTAAACAGTGGTAAGAATAATTTTGGTAAAGAGCTTAGGGAAATTTTGGTAAACAGAGGTATGTAAACCTTAGTAAACAGCAGTAGGAAAATTTTGGTAAACAGAGGTAAAGAAACCTTAGTTATCAGTGGTAGGAAATTTTTGGTAAACTGCATTAGGGAAACTTTGATAAACAGCAGTAGGAAAAATTTTGGTAAACAGTAGTAAGAAAATCTTCGTAAACAATGGTAGGAAGAATTTTGGTAAAGAGCCGTAGGTAAATTTTGGTAAAGAGTGGTAGCAAATCTTCTAAACAACAATAGGAAAATGTTGGTAAACAGCGGTAGAAAAATTTTGGTAAACAGAGGTTGGGAAATATTGATAAACAGAGGTAAGAAAGTTTTGGTAAACAGTGGTAGGAAAATTTTGGTAAACAGCGGTAGGAAAATCTTTGTAAACCGTGGTAGGAAAAATTTTGGTAAACAGCTTAGGGAAATTTTGGTAAATAGAGGTAAGTAAACCTTAGTAAACAGCGGTATGATAATTTTGGTAAACAGAGGTAAAGAAACCTTAGTTATCAGCGGTAGAAAAATTTTGTTAAAAGGCAGTAGGGGAATTTTTGGTAAACAGCAGTTGGCAAATTTTGGTACACAGCGGCAGGAAAATTTTGTTTAACAACAGTAGGAAACTTTTTGGTAAACAGTGGTAGGAAAATTTTATTAAACAGCGGTAGGAAACTTTGGTACTTTGTAAACAATGGTAGGAAAAATTTTGGTTAACAGCTAAGGGAAATTTTGGTAAACAGAGGTAAGTAAACAGCGGTAGGAAAATTTTGGCAAACAGAAGTAAAGAAACCTTAGTTATCAGCATTAGGAAAATTTTGGTAAAGTGCGGTAGGGAAATTTTGGTTAACAGAGGTTGGGAAATTTTGATAAACAGAGGTAAGAAAATTTTGGTAAACAGTGGTAGGTAAATTTTTGTAAACAACAGTAGTATAATCATTGTAAACAGTTGTAGGGAAATTTTGGTAAACAGAGGTTGGGAAATTTTGATAAGGAAAATGTTGGTAAACAGGGGTAGGAAAAATTTTGGTAAACAGCAGTAAGGAAATCTTCGTAAACAATGGTAGGAAGATTTTTGGTATACAGCAGTAGGTAAATTTTGGTAGAGCGGTAGGAAAATCTTCTAAACAGCAGTAGGAAAACTTTGGTAAACAGTGGTAGGAAAATCTTTGTAAACAGTGGTAGAAAAATGTTGGTAAACTGCGCTAGGAAAACTTTTTAAAACAGCGGTAGGAAAACTTTGGTAAACTGAGTTTGGGAAAATTTGATAAACAGAGGTAATAAAATTTTGGTAAAGGGTTGTAGGGAAATTTTGGTAAACAATGGTAGGAAAATCATCATAAACAATGGTAGGAAAAATTTTGGTAAACAGCTTAGGGAAATTTTGGTAAACAGAGGTAAGTAAACCTTAGTAAATAGCAGTAGGAAATTTTTGGTAAACAGAGGTAAAGAAACCTTAATTATCAGCGTTAGGAAAATTTTGGTAAAGAGCGGTAGGGAAATTTTGGTAAACACAGGTTGGGAAATTTTTGTAAACAGTGGTAGGGAAATTTTGGTAAACAGAGGTAAAAAAACCTTAGTTATCAGTGGTAGGAAAATTTTGGTAAACTGCGGAAGGGAAATTTTGGTAATCAGAGGTTGGGAAATTTTGATAAACAGAGGTAAGAAAGTTTTGGTAAACAGTGGTAGGGAAATTTTGGTAAACAGCGGTAGGAAAATCTTTGTAAACCGTGGTAGGAAAAATTTTGGTAAACAGCTTAGGGAAATTTTGGTAAACAGAAGTAAGTAAACCTTAGTAAACAGCGGTAGGAAAATTTTGGTAAACAGAGGTAAAGAAACCTTAGTTATCAGCGGTAGGAAAATTTTGGTAAAGAGCAGTAGGGAAATTTTGGTAAACAGAGGTTGGGAAATTTTGGTAAACAGTGGTAGGGAAATTTTGGAAACAGTGGTAGGAAAAATTTTGTTAAGCAGCGGTAGGAAAATTTTGGTAAACAGCGGTAGAAGAATTTTGGTATAAAACAGTAGGGAAATTTTGGTAAACAGCGGTGGGGTTATTTAGGTAAACAGCAGGAAAAAAAATCTTCATAAACAGTGGTAGGAAAAATTTTGGTAAACAGAGGTAAGAAAATTTTGGTAAACAGTGGTAGGAAAATTTTGGTAAACAGCAGTAGAAAAACTTTGGTAAACAGCGGTTAGTAAACTTTGGTAAACAGCAGTAGAAAATTTTTGATAAACAGAGATTGGGATATTTTGGTAAACAGCGGTAAGTAAATTTTGGTAAACAGAGGTAGGAAAATTTTGGTAAACAGCAGTAGGAAAATCTTCCTAAACAGTGGTAGAAAAAATTTTGGTAAACAGCGGTAGGGAAATTTGGGTAAACAGAGTTAAGGAAACCTTAGGAAATTTTATTAAACAGATATAAGGAAACCTTACTAAACAGCAATAGGAAATTTTTGTTAATGGAGGTAAAGAAACCATAGTAATCAGCTGTAGGAAACTTTTGGTAAACAGCAGTAGGGAAATTTTAGTAACAGCTCTAGGGAAATTTTGGTAAACATCAGTTGGGAAATTTTGGTAAACAGGGTGGGAAAACTTTGGTAAACAGTGTTAGGAGACCTTTGGTAAACAGGGGTAGGAAAACTTTGGTAAACAGCGGTATGAAAAGTTTGGTAAACAGAGGTTGGGAAATTTTGTAAACAGAGGTAAGACATTTTTGGTAAACAGCGGTAGGGAAATTTTGGTAAACAGAGGTAAGCAAACCCGAGTAAACAGAGGTAGGAAAATTTTGGTAAACAGAGGGAAAGAAACCTTAGTAAACAGTGGTAGGGAAATTTTGGTAAACATAAGTAAAGAAACCTTAGTTATCAGCGGCAGGAAAATTTTGGTAAACAGCAGTAGGGAAATTTTGGTAAACAGCGTTAGGTATTGTGATGTTTTGTATATCCTTGGACCAGGGAGTGGTACCATCTGAAGGTGTGGCTTTGTTGGAATAGGTGTGACCTGGTTGGAATGGGTGTGTCACTGTGGGTGTGGGCATAAGATCCTCACCCTAGTTGCCTGGAAGTCAGTCTTCCACTAGCAGCCTTTGAATGAAGACATAGAACTCTCAGCTCCTCCTGCACCATGCATGCCTGGATGCTGCCATGCTCCCACCTTGATGATAATGAACTGAACCTCTGAACCTGTAAGCCAGCCTCAATTAAATGTTGTTTTTTATAAGACTTGCCTTGGTCATCGTGTCTGTTCACAGCAGTAAAACCCTGACTAATACAGAAGTTGGTACCAGTAATGGGGTACTGCTGTGATAGGCCTAACCATGCTTTTATTTGAAAGAATGTGGATTTTTGGACTTTGGATTTGGAACTCAGTGGAATGCTTTAAATGGGGCTTAATGGGTCATCCTAGTAGGAATATAGAAGACTTTGTTGCTGGGAGTAATTTGAACTGTGTTGACCTGGCCCAAGAGATTTCAAAGGAGAAGAATTTCAGTATGTGCCATAAAGACTGTTTTTGTGGTATTTTGGTGAAGAATGTGGCTACTTTTTACCCTTGTCTGAAAAGTCTGCTTGAGGCTAAGGTGAAGAGACTCAGATTAATTGCATTAATTGCATTAACAAAGGAAGTTTCAAAAAAGCCTAGCAGAGACTTTGTTCTCTGGTTAAGTCTCACAAAGAGAAGTTTGAACAAGCATATCAAGCTTAGAAAGGCAAAATATAAAATATATGGTTCGAGTATTAAAGGAGTACCAGGAAGTGAAATGGAGCAAATTCTTGTGTTCTAGGAGATAACAGATTAAGGGAGTGGGGCCTTGGGGCAAGATTCTACTCAGCTTAATTAGATCCAGGCATGGATCTAATGGTGGTACACACCTTTAATCCCATGAGACAAGCATTCTGATCTCTGCATTCAAGGTCAACCTACAGAGCAAGAACCAGGATAGCCAAGTTTAGGCAGTGAAGGATTTAGAAAACAAAGCTAGTGATAATGTAATAGTACAAGGGGATCATATTCTAGTTCCTGTAAGCAGCAGAACTCGGCAGCTTCATCCATGTGGCTCTGGCTCTAGAGTTAAGAATGGAAGGAACTACTGGGAAAATTGATGCTGGTTAGCTGGAGCTAAGGAATTAGCAGTGATTAAGAAGAGACCAGCATCACTGAGGTGAAATCTTCTGGAAAGTGTTTTCTGGAAGTACAAAGAAGCTGTGCTCCAGAGATACCCAAAGTTGTACCTCATGCTGCGGCTGGACTTGGTAATGTGTAAGAGTCACTGAGGTGGTACTGCTTGTGAAGGAATGAAGGGATCGTGGAGAGAAGCTGAGGCTTAGCACTGTGAGAGACCAGGGAAGGCCATTGGAGAAGGTGAAGCCTCAGCTGTATGTAGTTGATGGCCCAGGACTGAAGAGGTCATACAAAGGATTTGAGGCTTGGCACCCTGAAGAGAGCCTATGAGAGGCTATTGGTGAAGCCTAGTTGGAGTGGAACACCCTTGTGTATTGGAGATGTCAGTACCATGGGATGATCACCAAGAACAGCAACAACAGTGAGGTGTATCAACCTGAGCTTAGAGTGCTACAGAGGGCAGAGCTGGAAAAGTGAAGTCAGTCTTTAGGAGGAGTCCAAAAGATCAAGTGGAATCCCAGACACTGAAACAAGAAGCTGTAACATTGAAATTGCCTTGGAGACTCAAAGATGTTAAAGATGTCAAAGCCCTGGGATACATGCTGAGGAAAGCTGCTAACAGGGAGTGGAAACAGCCCAGGAGAAAGCAGTGTGTTGCAGTCAACAAAGATGAAAAAGGAGTGCAGATCTGAAGACCGCTTTGACATCAGCCATGGAGATGCAGAGTTTGGAGTTTGACCAGCTGGTTTCCTGCCTTGCTTTGGGGATTATAGTTAATTAAGTTGAATGAATCTCAGAAGAGACCTTGACCTTTGGACTTTTAACATTGTTGCAACTGCTATAGACTATGAGGACTTTGAAAGTTGGACTAAATGCATTTTGCGTTATGCTATGTTTAAGTATGACCACCCATAGACTCGTGTTTTTGAACAAGTCTATGGGGACCAGGGAGTGGAATGTGATGGTTTGTATATTCTTGGACCAGGGAGTGGCACCATTTGGAGGTGTGGCCTTGTTGGAATAGGTGTGACCTGGTTGGAGTAGGTGTATCACTGTGGGTGTGGGCATAAGATCCTCATCCTAGTTGCCTGGAAGTCAGTCTTCCACTAGCAACCTTTGGATGAAGACATGGAACTCTCAGCTCCTCCTGCACCATGCATGCCTGGATGCTGCTATGCTCCCACCTTGATGATAATGGACTGAACCTCTGAACCTGTAAGCCAGCCCCAATTAAATGTTGGTTTTTATAAGACTTGCCTTGGTCATCGTGTCTGTTCACAGCAGTAAAACCCTGAGTAATACAGGGATATTTTGGAAACTGATAGGAAAAATTTTGATAAAGAGCGGTAGGAAAATTTTGGAAAACAGCTTTAGGAAATTTTTGGTAAACAACGGTAGAAAAATTTTGGTAAACAGCAGTAGGGATATTTAGGTAAACAGCAGTAAGAAAATCTTCATAAACAGTGGTAGGAAAAATTTTGGTAATCAGTGGTAGGAAAAATTTTGGTAAACAGCGGTAGGGAAAGTTTGGTAAATAGAGGTAAAGAAACCTTAGTAATCAGCAGTAGGAAAATTTTGGTAAAGAGTGGTAGGGAAATTTTGGTAGAGAGTGGTAGGGATATTTAGTAAACAGCAGTAAGAAAAACTTCATAAACAGTGATAGGAAAATGTCTAGTAATCCGTGGTAGGAAAACTTTGGTAAACAGTGGTAGGAAAAATTTGGTAAACAGAGGTTGGGATATTTTGGTAAACAGCAGTAAGAAAATGTTGGTAAACAACAATAGGGAAATTTTGGTAAACAGCAGTTGGAAAATCTTCGTAAACAGTGGTAGGAAAAATTTTGGTAAACAGACTTAAGGAAACCTTAGTAAACAGAGGTAGGAAATTTTATTAAACAGATGTAAGGAAACCTTACTAAATAGCGGTAGGGAAATTTTGGTAAACAGAGGTAAAGAAACCATAGTAACCAGCTGTAGGAAAATTTTGGAAAACAGCAGTAGGAAAATTTTGGTAAACAACGGTATGGAAAACTTTGGTGAACAGCGGTAGGGAAATTTTGGTAAACAGAGGTAAGCAAACCTGAGTAAACAGAGGTAGGAAATTCTTTTGTAAACAGAGGTAAGGAAAACTTAGTAAACAGTGGTAGGGAAATTTTTGTAAACAGAGGTTGGGATATTTTGGCAAACAGTGGTAAGAAAATTTTGGTAAACAGCGGTAGGGAAATTTTGGTAAAGAGCAGTATGAAAATATTCGTAAACAGTGGTAGGGAAACTTTGGTAAACAGTGTTTGGGAAATTTTAGTAAACAGCGGTAAGGAAACCATAGTAAACAGAGGTAGGAAATTTTATTAAACAGATGTAAGGAAACCTTACTAAACAGCCGAAGGGAAATTTTGGTAAACAGATGTAAAGAAACCATAGTAATCAATTGTAGGAAAATTTTGGTAAACAGCGGTAGGAAAACTTTGGTAAACAGTGTTTGGGAAATTTTAGTAAACAGCGGTAAGAAAATCTTCATAAACAGTGATAGGAAAAATTTTAGTAATCTATGGTAGGAAAACTTTGGTAAACAGCGGTAGGAAAATTTTGGTAAACAGCGATAGGAAAATTTTGGTAAACAGAGGTTGGGAAATTTTGGTAAACAGAGGTTGGGAAATTTTGGTAAACAGCAGTAAGAAAATGTTGGTAAACAGCAGTTGGAAAATCTTCGTAAACAGTGGTAGGAAAATTTTTGGTAAACAGCAGTAGGGAAATTTTAGTAAACAGCGGTAGGGAAATTTTGGTAAACAGTGGTGGGAAAACTTTGGTAAACAGTGGTAGGAGAACTTTGGTAAACAGCGGTAGGAAAACTCTTTTAAACAGCTGTAGGAAAAATTTTGGTAAACAGAGGTTGGGAAATTTTGGTAAACAGGTAAGAAAAATTTTGGTAAACAGCAGTAGGAAAATCTTTGTAAACAGTAGTAGGAAAAATTTTGGTAAACAGCGGTAGGGAAAATTTGGTAAACTGACTTAAGGAAACCTTAGTAAACACAGGTAGGAAATTTTAGTAAACAGAGGTAAGGAAACCTTAGGAGACAGTGGTAGGGAAATTTTGGTAAACAGAGGTAAAGAAACCTTATTTATCCATGGTAGGAAAATGTTGGTAAACAGTGGTAGGGAAATTTTGGTAACAGCATTAGGGATATTTTGGAAACAGTGGTAGGAAAAATTTTGGTAAACAGCGGTAGGAAATTTTTGGGAAACAACTGTAGGGAAATTTTCATAAACAGCAGTAGGAAAACTTTGGTAAACAGCGGTAGGGAAATTTTGGAAAACAGCAGTAAGAAAATTTTGGGAAACAACTGTAGGGAAATTTTCATAAAAAGTGGTAGGAAAACTTTGGTAAACAGCGGTAAGAAAATCTTCATAAACAGTGATAGGAAAATTTTTGGTAATCTGTGGTAGGACAACTTTGGTAAACAGCAGTAGGAAAATTTTGGTAAACAGCAGTAGGAAAATTTTTGTAATAAACGGTAGGGAAATTTTGGTAAACATCGGTAGGGATATTTAGGTAAACAGTGGTAAGAAATCTTCATAAACAGTGATAGGAAAAATTTGGGTAATCTGTGGTATGAAAACTTTGGTAAACAGCGGTAGGAAAATTTTGGTAAACAGAGGTTGGGATATTTTGGTAAACAGTGGTAAGAAAATTATGGTAAACAGCAGTAGAGAAATTTTGGTAAACAGCAGTAGGAAAATCTTCGTAAACAGTGGTAGGAAAACTTTTGGTAAACATCTTAGGGAAATTTTGGTAAACAGAGGTACGTAAACCTTAGTAAACAGAGGTAGGAAATTTTAGTAAACAGAGGTAAGGAAACCTTAGTAAACAGCGGTAGGGAATTTTTGGTAAACAGCACTAGGGAAATTTTAGTAAACTGCGCTAGGGAAATTTTGGTAAACAGCAGTAGCGATATTGCGGTAAACAGTGGTAGGAAAATCTTCTAAACAGCGGTGGGAAACCTTTGGTTAAAGCAGTAGGAAAATTTTGGTAAACAGAGTTAGGGAAATTTTGGTAAACAGCGGTAGGGAAATTTTGGTAGGCAATAGTAGGAAAATTTTGGTAAACAACAGTAGGAAAACTTTGGTAAACAGAGGTAGGACAAATTTGGTAAACCGTGGTAGGAAATTGTGGCAAACAGTGGTAGGAAAATCTTCGTAAACAGCAGTAGGAAAAATTTTGTTAAACAGCAGTAGGAAATTTTTGGTAGGCAGTAGTAGGGAAATTTTGGTAAACAGTGATAGGAAAATCTTTGTAAACAGTGGTAGGAAAAATTTTGGTAAACAACGTTAGGGAAATTTTGGTAAACAGCAGTAGGAAATTTTTGGTAAACAGCAGTAGGAAAAATCTTGGTAAACAGTGGTAGGAAAATTTTGGTAAACAGCAGTAGGGAAATTTGGGAAACAGAGGTAAGCAAACCTTTGTAAACAGAGGTAGGAAATTTTAGTAAACAGAGGCACTGAAACCTTAGTAACCAGTGGTAGGGAAATTTTGGTAAACAGAGGTAAAGAAACCTTAGTAATCAGCATTAGGAAAATTTTAGTAAATAGCAGTATGGATATTTTGGTAAACAGCAGTAGGAATATTTACGTAAACAGCGGTAGGGAAATGTTGGTAAATAGCGGTAGAGATATTTAGGTAAAAAACGGTAAGAAAATCTTCGTAAACAGTGATAGGAAAAATTTTGGTAATCTGTGGTAGGAAAATTTTGGTAAACAGTGGTAGAAAAATTTTGGTAAACAGCAGTAGGAAAACTTTGGTAAACAGTGGGTAAGAAAACTTTGGTAAACAGAGGTAAGGAAACCTTAGTAAACATCAGTAGGGAATTTTTGGTAAACAGCAGTAGGAAAATTTTTGTAAACAGCCGTACGGAAATTTTGGTAATCAATGGTAGGAAAATTTTGGTAAACAGCGGTAGGAAAACTTTGGTAAACAGAGGTATGACAATTTCAGTAAACAGTGGTAGGAAAATTGTGGCAAACAGTGGTAGAAAAATCTTCATAAACAGCAGTAGGAAAAATTTTGTTGAACAGCGGTAGGAAAATTTTGGTAAATAACGGTAGGAAAATTTTGGTAAACAGCAGTAGGAAATTTTTGTTAAGTGGCGGTAAGTAAATTTTAATAAGCAGCAGTAAGAAAATTTTAGTAAGCAGAGGTAAGGAGATTTTGGTAAGAGCAGCGGCAAGGAAATTTTAGTAAGCAGTGTTAAGGGAAGTTTAGGAAGCAGCGGTAAGAAAATTTAGGTAAGTGGCCAGTTTAGAACCTCTTTAGTTAGACTGTAAAAGTCTGTGGCTACCTCTAAATTCTGTGTTTTTATCTAAACAATTAGGGCTAATGTGGAAAATTAGAGATCAGAGTGATGCCATCTTGTAAAGGGCGAAGGAAAATTCAGTTTCCAAATGGAGGGCATTCAGATTTTAGTAGACAAGTCAAATAGATAGGATGGGTATATCAAGGCCAGACAGGAGAGGCAGAGCAGAGCAGAGGCAAATGTCCAAAGTGATCTAAATTATAGACCAGACCGCTTTACATTTTAAAAATGGGACTTGCATAGATAGTACGGACAGGTATAGCGACAAAGGAAAGGTTCCCGGGAAAAAAGGGACAAAAGCACTAAGGTTCTCAGGAATAGAGACAAAGGGAATTTCAGTAACATGGGTTCAACTGCTACTAAAATGATAGTAAAAATGTTAGTCATCTGGATCTTGGTCAGGGCGTGCTTGAGGGACGCAAGTGGAAAGTACAGTGCTGAAATAGAGGAAGGAGTGGCGATGCTTGAGGAGGCTAAGGAGATTGCTTCTCAGGATAGCTGCCAAAAACCTAAACAGCTTAGACAACAAACCAAAGATAAGAAAGAGAAGAAGAAATCTATCTCTGAAGGGTATACTAGTGACAGCGATGGGATCAATAGTGATAGTGACGTCTGTAGTCAGATGTTCCACTGGAGGTTGAGGCATGGTAGGCCGCCCGAACCATCAGCCCCTCCGTTGCCTTCTCCTCCCCCCTATAAAGATGAGGGAGACAAAAGGGGAAAGTGTAGTCTTCATGCAAAAGTCTGGCCCAACAGGGGCAACGGTAACATGAACCCCTGGAGTGGAAGGTTGTAAAAGATTGAAGGAGTCAGTTTAGACTTATGGGGTCCAGGCTGTCTTTATAAAATCTCGAACACGCATTTAAACACTGATAAAGGCAGTAAGAGTTAAGATTAGGTACTTTTTGAGCAATTTCCTCAAAGATAAAACATTGCAACCCGCAGAAAAGCTCCTAAAGACTCAGTAGTAAAACTTGAGCCATTAAAGGAGAATGCTTTAAATGAAAGAAAAAGAGAAAAGATGGTCTTATATAGTGGATGGGAGGACTAGCCAATAGTATTAGAAGGAAAACAACACTATGAAAGGGACCATTGTTTTGTGTAAGATAAAAACACTTAAAGTTCTTAGGTATGCATATGTATGCATAAAAGACTTTCCATGGTTTGTTCAGCTTGCTTTCCTATATTGTCCAGGCCTACTTGCTTGAGGATGGTTCTGCCCACAGCGGGCTAGGTCCCCCACCTCAATCATTAATCAAGAAAAAGACCTCCACATAAAATGATCACGTGCCAATCTGACAGAGGAAATTCTTCAATTGAAGTTCTCTCTTCCCAAGTGACTCAAGATTGGGTCAAGTTGACAAAAACTAACCACATAAGCTAAACTTTCTGTATCTCCTAGTTGACAGCATGGCCAAATCCTTGCTGCTTCTCCAAGTACTTCATCCATGGAATGCCACAGGGACATTTTTTTCTGTACAGTTTCATCACTGGAACACTAAAATATGGGTCTTTGCTTATAGATAGGAAAACTGAAGCTAGGAGGTTCTGGGTCCCTTCATCAAGCATGTGCTTCCTGTGACAGACCTAGGGACCATTCCCTAGGTCTACATACAAGAGTCTGTGCTCAAGACTGTCACACCTACTGCCTCCTGAGTTCTAGCAGCATTTGGATCTGTGAGGAGCAAGGATGAATTGGAACAAAAGCTGTTGCAGCTCCAGTGTCTGGGTCTCCTCCTCTTGAGAGCTATCCTCTCTTAGGCTCTTCAGAGTCACTGATCAGTGCCTGGCCAATGTCCATCATAGAACTGGGGAATGCATCCTATTTCCAAATCCATGGAAAGCCATAGGTCAGAAACCAATACAGAAACAATACATAGCTCACAGATCAATACAGTTGGATATTTGAGCCTCAGTGTTAAAGATGCTGAAAGGGACATTGTAAAGCAGGTCAATATTTAGAGAATAGTCCTTCCATTGCTTCTGAATGCATTTCACTTGTGGTTTATCCTGCCTGAGGAGGTAATCAATCTACAAATGCCTGGTGGACATCAGCCATGTGTATGGCAACTTGGGATCTGAAGGACATATGAACCACAATTTAGGGATTTTTCAGATTTGATCAATGACTCCACGTGACATAAGCTAGAACCTGTTCTCCCAGCTTTCATTATAGATATGGCTCAGATTGTGTGCAGCCAGAGACACCTGCCCCCGATACTGAAGCAACTAGTGACACAAGAAGACTACACAAAATTTATCTTGTTTGGCTCTAGATAGAAAGGAATCATCTTCCCCAGACATCATAAACAAAAATTCCTCTTATCAACTACTTCTCTTCTGTCCATATCCAGTTGCATCCTGGGTGTTAGTACACGAGAATCCTCGCCCTCTTGTGTTCATGTGCACTACATACAAAGAAAAACAACAGGGGAACAAATACTGAGAGCTAGATCAGCAATTATACAAATGGGACAAAGAACAAAGAAGTATCTGGATACCACACTGCCAGACACAATGAGCCCCCAAAGCAATAATTATGTGATTCCTCTCCAGATGGCTTTAGAACTCAAAAGCACTGACATTCTGCTTTCTAGTTTCCAAGTGGCATGTCCCTGCTTATGGGAAAGTATCACAACCTCTCAATGTCCTTACAAACTCAGGAGAAACAGACCATCCCTAAAGCCTCTGCAGTGAGCAGGACACACAGTATCCAGCAACTCTTGTTGTGATGCTGCAGGCGCTCCGTAGGTCAATGTGCATTTTAATTCAGAGGAAATATTTGAGGTTATTTCTTTGTTGCCGTAAAGACATCATTTCTTGCCCATGTTAGTGATATCTCATATGCTTGAAAGGCAAGAAATACTAGCCCACATCCTAAGAAACCAGAAGCCACTGGGTACCAAAAATCACCCTGAAGGGTTAGAACTTCTAAAAAATGATGTGCTTAGAGGTAGAGAAAAAAAGCAAATTTACTTTGCTCAAGACATGGTCGAGAAAGCTGAAAGTAAAAAGACAAGAAGGAAATGAAGAGAGACAGAGGGAGAGAGAAAAGAAGATAATACCAAAGGAAGAACAGAAGGAGAGATGGTGAATCAAAGGGTAAGAACTAGTCTTACAGACCAAATGCTCTCTCTCAAAAGAAGAGATGAGAAATCCTGACCCAACCCTTGTGTCTGGAACTACAAAGTGTGATTCCTTGAATTCCAAGAAAGTCAACTCTTACAAAGACAGGAATCTACAGCTGGCTCACAACTAATTTAAAAATAAAAACAAAAAGCAATACCATCCAAACTTGCAAGAATAATACCCAAGATTTAACCAGCTGGCAAACTAAAGAATTTAGAGCTGATATTTCACCTTTTAAATAAACTAAGGCGTACAGGTTTAGTGTATCACTCTATTTTTACCTGAAATTTTATTGTTTTAGGAAAATTCCAAAGGAGACACCTTGTTGAATTTGAAACCCATGGTATCCACCTGCTATCACTATCAGGTGATAGATGGAGACCTCAGCTGTCTTTGGTAAGGCATCTCTTAAGCCAAAGCCTATTACTGTAAGTAACTGGCCTTACCCATGGCACACAAGAGCACAAACACACAGTTCACGGAGTCCCACAGCTATGATGCCTGATTAAGATGTTAGCACATGACCTAAAACTGTTCTTAGCATAAAGTTTTGCTGGAATAACAAGGAAGCAAGAGCAGCTTCAGCTGATAGAATATGTAGCCTCCACACCGAAAAAATGACTCAGAAGAGACCAGTGAAATGAAAGCAGAGCCCAGATCTAGATGGGGTGGGTGTGGCCTATGACACTTACTATCTGGACACAGCCACACCTGTGCCCCATCTACTCACTGGGCTTATCAATATTATGAACTAAAATGAAGTCTTGTTTCTCTTTTAAGTCAATTTCAGTTGCGTAGTCTTCATTGATGCTAATAAGAGTCTAGAGCAGTATAATGCTTTGATCCTTTAATACAATTTCTCCTGTTATGGTGGAACACCCCCCCCCCCAGCTATAAAATTATTTTTCTTTCTACTCAGTTACTGTAATTTTGCTACTGTAATATCTATGTAAATATCTATGTTTTCCAATGGTCATAGGCAACCCTTGTGAAAGAGTTGTTTGAGGAGCTGTGACCCACAAGTTGAAAACTGCTGGTCTAGACACCATAACCCTTGAAGATTTTGTTTCTTCGTTCCACTCACACACAACTAATCGATTGTACATTTGATCAACACTACCTAACTTTAACATACACTTAGATAAACATATTACATTTGAATATCTTAAGTCTCATAAGGTTCTCTGACACACAATCATGCTTGTGGGCTGTGCAAATCCCCAGGGTAGGCAGCAGAGCCTGAGAAACCACTCCATCTAACACCACAACCTGCAAGAGCCACGTTGATGGCAAACCACTTGAGTTCTGCTCTTCCCTGCCAGTCCCTCCAGCACTGAACACAGACTTCTAGAAATCTTCCTTAAATAATCTTAACTTACATGAAGAATGTTACACAAAACAAAATAGTCTCAAATCACATACATCACTGTCCTGTGGTATTATGTGGTATATTTCACTGGGTGAGATATCACTGTCCTATAGTATATTTCACTGGGTGAAATATCACTGTCCTGTGGTATTATGCCTTTTATCTTTACCAAATGAGCTTAGAGAATAAAATTATTATATATTCATGATCTCTAGACTAGATTTGAATTTTCAAGGTTTCTTTTTTTAAATCAAAATCTAGCTTTATTTTTTTTCCTGTCTGTCTTTATTTTGTCTTGTTTGTGGTACTAGGGATAAAGCCCAGGGCCACACAGATGGTCTGCAAACCCTCTACTACTAAGCTAGATCTTCAATCCTGGTGTAATTTCTTTTTTTTTTAATCTTCTATTTTCAATAAGAGAAAAAAAAACCTCCAATAGTAAAAAATAAATATTACTGTGCTATATTATATTGATTGCAGTCTAATCAATCATCCATCACACTTGCACCACAAATACTCACTGTGAGAATAATGTCCTCGACCGAACAATGAACTTGAACACGTATTCTAAGGCTTTGAGCGTTCTGAGGATGGGCTCGCACTGCTCCCCCCTGCTGGAGGTATCCAAGTAAGTCTTCAGCACCGTCATCAGTTTCCTGAATACGGGATAATATTTTCACAATACATCTCTTTCTAAGCCACAGCGTGGTAATTAGTGTGCTCGGGAAATTATAAGGCATTCAATCAAAGGTTAAAGGTGGCGGCGCAGCAAAGCTCACGACTCATTTGCAAGCACAAAAATAACTGCTTCAAAATATATTTATTACAGAGAATGAATAAGTATTTCCTGCCCATAAAAAAAGCCAGCAAAGATAAAGTAGTGAGGGGGAAAAAATAATCTTTTGACAAGGAAAAAACTAGGCATAATCAGGAATGAGTAAGAATGAGGGTAATAATGTCCCTCTAGGGTAACTTGTCCCCAAGTTCTTCTATATAGGCATGTTATTGTTAAGTATCAAGGAGCGCCTTTGCTTAGAAACTTTCTATAGCTCTTCATCTCCGGTAGGCCAGACTTTGGAATACTTGGCCCATCTTTCAAGGTTTCTTCATAAGCTGGCTGCCACCAAATTTTCCTATGGGTTTCCATCTTTGACCCCGAGGGTCTCCAACAACCAATCAACACTGAGCTTCTGAGCATGCTCACTAGTGCTCACAGGTAACTTCTTGATAAACAACAGCTGACTTGCTGAATGATCTAATAAACTACTTGTTTATTTGCCACAGTGAACTATTCACCCACTCTCTGGGGTTCTGGTTATTTTTAGGATAGGTGAGTCATCCAATCCATGCTTGGATGATTAGAAAAGGAAAAGTTTATCTAGACTAGTGTCAGTGGGAAATGCGCCAATCCCCTGCATCCCATATATCTCACCAGGACAAACACAGATGCACAGGAAATAGCTACACACACAGTTACTTACTTGTAGGCCAAGGTAGCACTGAAATGCTGTTGGATGTAAGCCTCCAATACAGTGTTAAAATGCTGGAATTTCCGGTCTGCAATGAGTCCTATTATATAGATCTGAGGAAGAGTCGGAATGATTGGGGGGTGTTCTGGGAGGGTACCCAGAACTTGTTCACCTGGTATAACTGAACCCTTGTCACTATTCTTTCACCGGAGAGTTAATCTCTCTAATGAATACTTAATCCTTTTCACTAATACATTGTCTCTACCCAAAAAAAAAAAAAAAAAAAAAGGAGAGAGTATTTCAAAAAGTATGCTTTGAGGTATTAGAAGATAAAAGGATTTCCTATTCAGCTAAGAGAAATCTCAGGTTGTCGTTAGACTGCTCTCTTTGTTGCAGGACTTCCAGAGTCAGTTCTATGCTTCTGTGCATTATGAATCTCCAGGAGGCTCATGACACATTCGGCATTTCCTTTGGTAATTTAATCAAAGGACCTTTAGTCATGAAACAACTTTCCTGTCAGGCTAGCATGCTAGGGGACCTTCCCAAATTGTGATTGAGGAAGCCGGTTATCTGCAAGCATCCTCTTTAAGGCAAACATCCATGACACTGGGGTATTGCATGCATCAAGAGTTTGCTGGTCTTAGACAATCCTAACAGTCCTTCTTTCCTCTAAATTACATTAAATGCATTATGTATTCATTGATTGACAGCAATGGGAGTCTCCACATCCTGCTAAATGGTCTAACACAGGGCTATACTTCCAGACCCAGATGGTTCCCATAATTCTTTTCAGATAGCATGGAGAAAGTTGGAGTTGCAAGAGAGAAATAAGAGTGAGACCATGTGGGAGTCTGGATGGAGGTCCACTGTGAAAAATTCACTGTGAGGAGCAAAATGACCCTGGTTAATTATAAGGCATCAAGAAGAGATGGTAAAGCAGATAGGGGAACATCTGGGTGCTTTATAACTGGGCCTCAGATAGCTCCTGGCAATCCTGGAAAGCCACGGTTTGACACTCCTCAGTCTCAGGCACTATCAATCAGACGTCAAAATTCTGACAATGACACTTAAGCCCCACACCCACCCACCCAGGTCAGCTGCCAAGTCTCAGACTCTCAAATGAACTGGAAACACCGAAACAGCTACTCAGTCTGCTTGCCAAAGGTTCTAAAACCTCACCGTATTCCTGGGAAGAACCACAAGGCCCATATGTTCTGTTTTCTTGCAGTGAGACAAGCGTTCAAACCTGATGTTGCCGAACGGTTGTCCCCACTCTCTTACCAAAGCATCAAAGACGAGGATGTCATACTCGTTACTCTGAGAGTGCTCCATCATGATGTTGAAGAGGGCATCCAGAGTGTCCTGGAGGAACTGGATAAAGGATGGTTGCATTCAGAAAGAGGGCAGATAGCCCACAAATCTCATCCTTGTGTGTCCTTCCAAGAGAACACACCCCCTGAGCCACATTCAAGGCGCTCAGAGAAGTCTCACAAATCAGCTACAGGACTTGGAATGATATGATTCCACACCAGTGGCACATATACACATATTATGACATTTCCCATGATAGGATTCTGCACTGTACAGAAGAACAAGCCACTTCCATGTGCATCAATGATGAAGCCTCTACAAACACTGCATTAAATAAAATAATTCAGACATACATGCCCATCCTCAGATACTCTGATTTGTGAACTCCTAGGGCAAGGAAAAACAACATCACTACCACCACCACCACCACCACCACCACCACCAATAACACCACCACCCACCACCACCACCCACCACCACCACCACCACCACCACCAATAACACTACCCACCACCACCACCACCACCAATAACAACAACAACACCCACCACCACCACCACCAATAACAACAACAACACCCACCACCACCACCACCACCAATAACAACACTACCCACCACCACCACCAATAACAACACTACCCACCACCACCACCAATAACACCACCCACCACCACCACCACCACCACCATTACCAATAACAACACCACCACCCACCACCACCAATAACAACACCACCCACCACCACCACCCACCACCACCACCACCCACCACCAATAACAACACCACCCACCACCACCACCATCACCACCACCACCACCATCACCACCACTACCAATAACAACACCACCCACCACCACCATTACCAATAACAACACCACTACCCACCACCACCAATAACAAAACCACCCACCACCACCACCAATAACAACACCACCCACCACCACCACCCACCACCACCACCACCCACCACGACCACCACCACCACCACCACCACCAATAACAACACCACCCACCACCACCATCCACCACCACCACCA
The DNA here is from genome assembly GCF_978045245.1 of Mus caroli. Taxonomy (NCBI): domain Eukaryota; kingdom Metazoa; phylum Chordata; class Mammalia; order Rodentia; family Muridae; genus Mus; species Mus caroli. Next base: position 88,694,636 of record NW_028227268.1, on the reverse strand, counting down.
CCCACCACCACCACCACCCACCACCAATAACAACACCACCCACCACCACCACCATCACCACCACCACCATCACCACCACTACCAATAACAACACTACCCACCACCACCACCACCAATAACAACACCACCCACCACCACCACCAATAACCACACTACCCACCACCACCACCAATAACAAAACCACCCACCACTACCACCACCACCACCACCAATAACAACACCACCTACCACCACCACCCACCACCACCACCAATAACAACACCACCCACCACCACCACCACCACCATCACCACCACCACCACCATCACCACCACTACCAATAACAACACCACCCACCACCACCACTACCATTACCAATAACAACACCACCACCCACCACCACCACCAATAACAACACCACCCACCACCACCACCCACCACCACCACCACCATTACCAATAACAACACCACCACCCACCACCACCACCAATAACAACACCACCCACCACCACCACCACCACCACCAATAACAACACCACCACCACCAATAACAAAACCACCCACCACCACCAATAACAACAACACCCAATTAGTGATGATGGTGGTCAGCATAATGGTGGCTCCTCTAATGGAGGTGGTGTGAGGAGCCCTCCACAAACCAACCAATACTCTGGCACCTTCATTACCATACACTAGATGGTGCACATGTACAAGAATTCTTTGAGTGCACTTGGCAGTTCTCTATGCCTAGAATAAAGGCATGTGTATATGTATACATAATAGGTATATAGGTATGTATATTATATGAATATAGCATATAATAATATTGTATGTATGTAATAACAAAATTCAATAACCAAATATTTTTTAAAGAAGAAAATAATAGAAAACAAGAGGACAATGTAATCTACCCCTCCAGCCCAAAGACAGATCTGGGGAATTCCCTTGCCATTCCTAAATTAGGTCAATGGTGTATAGTTAAAGTATATTGATCAGGAAATTCTGTCACTGTTTCTCCAGGTTTGGGCAATTAAATAAAACTTGACCCCTTCTACCCTTCCAAGGAAGGAGTTTATACATTTCCCGTGGTCCCTCAAGACTCAGTGACCAGACAAAGATGTCTGACCTCTGCTTTCCAGCTATTCCAAGTTCTTGATGGAAACACCATCACTAGGACCACTGGGAAACCCATTGCAATTCCTAGTGCTGCAGAAGAGAGCTGGTTTAATTAGGCCTGCTGTTCAGGCACATTATGTTCTCTGCTACCACGAGGAAGCAGATTCTGGCATTTGCATTGTTTCTATTTGCTTTACTTAAGATGTAAGCCCCCAGTGTCTTTCTCAACTTTAATATATGCTTTCCCCGCAGCACAAACTATTTTTTGTGTGTTTCTACCAATATGCATATAATATTAAGAAACCAGACTGTTACTATATTATGTGTGACAGTGTGTAACAGCAAGAATATTAGTTAATATATATTGACTCTCTCATGTCTCATATGCTGTAGCTCACCTATTATTATGTGTAGGAAACTGCTGAGCAATTTTTAAATGTTATCACTTCAAAGACGCATAACAATCCTGAGAAATGTGTCTTAGTCATAATATTATGACAATGAAGCAACGGGAGTGGAAGAGTTGAGATCTACATCTAAGTCGGTTCATTTCCAGGGCCCCATTCAGCCAGTGGTTTTGATGCCCAAAGTTCAGTGCCTGCCTAGGTTTCCCAACAGAGATTCCTCTTGTTGGATTGGGGCCTTCTGTTGTCATCAGAGGTCAAATCATCCGACTCCATCAAAATTCTGTCTCACCCGTTACAGCTCTGACACTGGTGGATGAATCCAAGCAAAGCACCACTAACCTTTACTACTTCCTCTCCATCCACAATCTTCAGCTTCTCTAGATTCTCCTGGAGCAGCTGTGGCTTCATACGCCACTTCAGCAAGCCAAGTAAACCCACTAGGAAAAGAATCCAGAAAGAGACTTGTCATCGCTGGCTAAACCATCCACACTGGCCTCCCCCGGGCTTGATGCTCTCGTGCATGAGTACCACAGGCCCAACTCTCAATGCTTCCTCACGCATGAGCACCACAGTTCTCAATGCTTCCATTACCTCCCTAGGGCTTGATGCTCACGCGCATGAGCACCATAGACTCTGGGCTTGATGCTCTCGTGCATGAGCACCACAGACCCAGCTCTCAATGCTTCCATTACCGTTCTGGGTCAGCTTTGTGGAGCACACTAGCGTGGAAATGGAGAACACATCCCGGGAGCTGACAGAAAGGCCCCCAACACTGCTGGAGCTCCGGCTCAGCGTAGCTCCCTTGTTTTCCACGGGGTGTCGATAAGAAGGAAGTGTCAGGTAAGCGCTGGCATCTTCCATTTTCTTGCTGTCTCCCTAGAAACAACACTTTGGTTACTGCTCCAGGGCAAGACCACATATGCAATGCCACACAGTGCTTGTAGTGGTTGAATAGCATACACTGTAATGTGGAAAGTTCAGAAACAGCAAGGAAATAATCAGAGAAGCAATATGAGGTAGGCTTGTTTTCCCACAAAGCAGGTAGGAATCCTGCAAATCACATTACCAGAAAGGCTGTGGCTCTACAGCCTGAATTAAAGGGCTATAAGAGAGTTGAAACTCCCAGACCATAATAGAATCCACCTTAAAATTTTGAAACAAAAGAAAAGGTAGATGCCCATCCAGTAATACAGGGAATCCATTCCAAACTAGGGGTTAGTGACAAAGGACATAGATCTGGACCTTCTCAAGTCCATGTCACCTTGGATTTATTCTTTGGCCTCTCTGGATCACTTTCGTATACATAAATGGAGTCGTTCAGTTTCTAAGCAGAGTAGGCATTCTAGGAAACCACACCTACAACGTCCTCCCTCTGCAACAGGAGCTATACCATACCAGGTGCCTTTTCCGCCTCCGTTGACCCTTTCTAAGGCTCATAATCATTTAAAACATATCCTGCTATCCTCAGTTCACAGACGAGGAGAATGAGGTTTGATGCAGTTAAGGGAAAAGGAAAATGAGCTGGTGCTGCTTTTCTGCCCCCAAGAAGTTCCCATACTGTTGGGGAAGAAAGACTTGCCAGCCAAGAAAAACTCCAGTGTGAAGCAAGAGAAAACAGAGGTTGTAGAAGAGAGGAGCTTTTTGAGAAAGGCAAAGAGTCTCAGAGAAAAGTATCGTGCCATGGTTATGGTGGCCATGTTCAACGTGTGTGATGGAGCAAGTGGAGCCTGAAAGCAGAGAAATCTGAGACGGAGCTCTGGTCCTTGCTGACCTCTTAGCTATGCCCACTTCATGGCTTTGTGCTTTGCCTTCAGCCTGCGCCTGACAGTTGTATTCTCCTGTTCTGAGAGCAGGGAAGCACGCAGGGAAGATCACACCATTTTGTGAACAGCCCAAGCTCTTGGAGGTTCACCTCAGAAGAGTGGGCGTGTGTGTATCCACTCTAGAGCTTACACGTCTCCTCCATCTTAGTGAGATTCTACGCCTACCGCCGTAAATGCTTGCTGCAGCTTTAATGTGACAGTCAGGACCAATTGCTAACCTGACAGGATCTAGGATCTCTTAGAAGAAAAGCCTCAGGGCATGGCTCAGAGGGAGTTCCATGTCCTAGTTAATGAGTCACCTGTGATGGCATACATCTCTAATCCCAGCTCTTAGGAGGCAGAGGCAGGCAGACGCCTGTGAGTTCTAGGTCAGCCTGGTCTACAGATGGAGTTTCAGGCAGGCCAGTGGGATTCCATAGTGAAGCCCTGTCTCAAAAGATAGTAAAATAATAAATAATGGATTGGATTGATTGAGGTTGGAAAACCTAACCTAGATGTGACAATATCTGGATCTCTGATAACTGGTGGTTATCTCCTGCTTGATAACTGGGATGTAATGTGACCAGCTGCCTGAAGTTCCTATCTCCATGATGGTCGTGATGGTTTTTACTCTGAAACTATGAACCCAAGTAACCCTTCCTCCCTCTTTCCCTCCTCCCCTCCCTCCCTCCCTTCAGTGTTTTGCCAGGTATTTTGTCATAGCAGTGAGAGAAGTAACTAATCCGGTTTCCAAAACTCATGTGCTGGACACCTGATAGCCAGTGCGGAGTTGAAATCACAAGAGCTTTTGGAGACCCTTGGGCCACTGGGGCACTGGCCTTGGAAGGAATGAAGGTGACTCTCACTGCGATCTCGGTTACCTCTCAAGAAAATATTGTTATAAAATCCTGAGCTTGGCCACACCAAATCTGACTTCCTGTTTGGGATGTGGTCTCTTTCTCACACATAATCTCTTAGCAATGGTGTGACACAGTCAATGCAGCCCTCACCAGAGCTTAGCATAGGCGCTGTGTCTTCCATGTATAACCAACCTCTTTGGTTACAGTGTAAGCCACTTCAGGTATTTTGTTATAATATCATAGACCATGATGCTTGTGAAAAATGAAACAGCTGAAACTTTAACTCAGTGACAGAGTGTTTTCCTCACATGACACCTCCATTCAGTTCCTGGAGTTGTCCTCTCCCATCTCCCATGATGAAGATGAAAAGGAGGAAAGAAAAATGAAAACTGAAACTGAGACCTAGGAAGCTGTGAAATGGACCACAGGATCTGGGGCCCCAAATGGTAACGGCTACAGAGTAGCATCCTGCAAACATGTCTATATATTTCTGACAAGAGTTCAGAGCCCCTTTCCTCCTGTAACAATAGCGTTTCCACTGTTCCACAGCATTGCCTACTGTGGGCACTACCATTCCTGGGTAAGTAAACGTGAGCTATATAAGAAAGCTAGCGGAACATAAGTCAACGAGCCAGACAGTGATAGCGTTCTCCTGTGGTTCCTGCTTCCAAATTCCTGCCTGACTTCCTGCATCTCCTTCCATTACTGATACCTTGTATCTGGAAGCAGAAATGAAACAAAGCCCAAGAAAGGCCTTTGCTCCCCACCTTCCCGTTTGTAAGCAACTGTCTCATCACTTCCTCATAAGGATTTCCTGAGGGCTCAAAGAAGGGGAAACAGAAGTCCAGACAAGTGCAGATTTTGTTGAAGCTGGTGAGCTCTGGTGAGTATGATTTCAGAGTCCCTGCTGCTAGTGACCATCCTGCCACCACAGCTCTGCCCCTTGCAGGCCCTACTCCCCCATACCTTGAGAACCACCAACTCGTGGTATCCATCATGTAGAGTGGTTCCATCTTCTTTCATGAGTTTCACGTAGGACATGGCAAAGTTCTTTTCTCCTTTATCTTTAGCTGGAGACAGCATTGCAAGGTCAGAAGAAAAAGAAAATGAAATCTCTAAGAGTGAGCCAGCCTGCCAGCCTGCCAGCCAGCCATTCTGTCCCCCTCTCTTTAATGGTACAGTGGGCATACCATGAATGGCATACTCACATTCTAGTGATGAGCGGTGTCGAAACATGAACCTCAAATGGATCCTCTGCATATCTTCAATAGGGACAGCCACCTCAGTGGGCAGAAACAACAGCTCAGGGGACAATGAGTTGCGGGGACCCCAGCCCCGCCCAGCCCCCACCTCAGCAGCCTGACCATTTAACTTGGAACAGTATGTGCTGGTTTACTTCCCATCCATCAAGACTCATGAGCTGTAAATCAATTACATAAGAACTAGCTATAAGGAGAAAATAAAGTATCGGATGAAATCCATTTGGCAAATTGCATCCCCAGCCAATGAAAAGAGGCTCATAAATTACAGTGAGGAAAAAGGAATCTCCTCCAATTGATATAAAAGTCACATAACTAGAGGATGTTGTTTGATGCAATACAAGCTGCAGCATGCACATTTTTCCTGCATTGCAGCCAGATTTAGAAAATTAACAATGATCACTTGGGACTTTGCTTGATGATTCTCACATATTCAAACTAATAAAGCACTCTCTCTCTCTCTCTCTCTCTCTATATATATATATATATATATATATATATATATATATATATGTGTGTGTGTGTGTGTGTGTAATATATATATGCACATATATATGTGTATATATAATATACATATATTTAATCCAGTGTGTATATCTAGACTCATCCCCTCTTTGGTTACACATATCTGATGCTTTTCTTTTCAAAGCCTACATGAGGACAGTAGCTCACTGGTGACCTCAGCAGCATCCTCCAACACATCCACCTCTAGTTCCCTGGCATCTTTAACTGAAGCACTTTCAGCCTGGCTCGTGAGCACACTCCTCCCCTGAGTCTCATGAGCAGTTCAGGACAACACAGACAAGCTAGGCTATCTACAAGAATCATACTTGGATTTGAAAGGAGGGTAAGTTTGCACCATGTGGGTGACTATTTAGTGACAAACAGAGGTGTGGGTTGTGACCCTTTCTGTTTCAAAAAGTAAAATTTGAGACTGAGTGTCCACCATTCTGCCTGTGTTCTGGACTGAGCAAAAGAGCTGAGAGACTCATTGGCATCTGCAGCCTCTTTTGTTCCTCCCCCCCAAGATTGAGTGTTACCAATAGCTACAATCATGCAGGGCATTAGCCCAGCTGCTGTATGGTAGTCCCTGCATCCAGCAAGCTCATGTTCCAAACAGGTGACAATAATAGTAATGTGGTGATGGTTAGCATAGAAGGAGTCTAACCAGGGTGCAAGAGAGCTCACAGATCAAGAAGCCTACCCAGTCCTTTTTGAGAGTATGTGCAGAGAGACCTACTGTAGAAAACAGAAACACATTCAACAAAGCAAGGACCATTGTATGAATAGCCATTGCCAAACAGAACTCCTGTGTCTGTCTTGAGTCTGTAGAGCACAGGCCACAGAAAGAATCTGCTAATATCTTAGCACAGGCGGTGGAAGCTTTGCTCGTGCTTCACTGTTCAGTGAGTTGTCTCCTACACCTTGCTCCAGCAGACATGTTCCTCTGCTTATTATAATGACCTGACAATTTGTATATATGACTGCTTCTCTTTGAAGCATTTTACAAAAGTCATCTTTGCCCTGGATAGACTCACATTTTCCTGGAAGCTTTGTCACTCTTTCCTATTGAATAAAACAACGCAGGTTGCTAGGCACCATTGACAAGAAAACTATGGGATGACTCCACTTTGACTCAGTGGTCAAGGTAACTGGTGACTAGTTCACTGACTGCTATGAATATGCTACCAGACACAAACTCAGTTACTGTTTCACAGTCGGTGCAGTGCTTCAGAGGACATCTTACTCCCATTGATGATGACTTCTGTAATTCAGAGCCAAATAAAGATGCTCCCATCATTCTGTAACCCCCCTCCTCCAGTAAGTATGGTCCAGAAGTAACTGGGTCATTCCATGATAGGAAAACATGATATGTTCTTACATACTGGCCAAAAGCCCACATGTCTGCCAAAGTTCATACCTGACAGATTAGGACAAGGAATTGCTGAGATGTGTTCAACAGAATGCTATACCTAGGGTATGGGTCTATGAGGAAAAGAAGCAGCCCACTGTCCAGTGGACCTTAGGAAATACACTGCTCTATGCTTTCTGCAGTGATGCAGAACACATCCACATCAGAACCTGAAATGAAGAATCTGCCTTTTGAAGCCTAGATTTGGCTCAAATTTCTCAGCATCCATCACATTTATTTAATCAGGGAATACTTTTTTAAATGAAATGTCACTTAGTAGCTTCAGAATATTGTGGGTCTGGGAGACTTATATGAGGAAGACTTTGAAGAGCATAATTCCACACATTTGAAATCACTACATGTTTCTCCTCCCCCATCACTAAATCAATATCCTGTTATCATCAACTTGACTGCAACTTACAATTAAAGAACTATCCAGATCAGATTGGCCTGGGGTCATATCTGTGAGTGATCATCTTGATTGATGAAAGATGTGGGAGGGCTCAGCGCGCTGTGGACTAATATTACCACTCCTGGACAAGTTGTCCTGAGCTATATAAGAAAGCTAGCTGATCATCAGCCAATGAGCAGCCAGTGATAGCATTCTTCCATGGTTCCTGCTTCCATGTTCCTGCTTGACCTCCTGACCCTCCTTCCATTACTGATAGCTTATAATATGGAAGTGTGAGTGAAATAAGGTCTTTCCTCCTCTAGTTACCTTTGGTCTTAGTGTTTATCGTAGCAACAGAGAGACAATGAGAACAATGCAGGAGGCATGAAGATCCCTGGAATGGTGACTTACACTACCATGTAGAAGGGGGAGTCTTGAAGGAAAGCCACATCCAGTTTGGATCCCATAGAACTGCCTCTCATCATGCCAGGCATCCGAGAGAGAGTAGTATAGGCTGAGGGCACTCTCCTTTATGGAGCCTTCTATTTGGATTAAACAACTTCTTTCCCCCAGTTATTGTTACTCCCATTTTACAAAGGAGGAGCCAGTGCAAAGTGGTTGATTGACATGCCTGGAGAGGGGATGGTAGAGCTGGAGCATGAACCCTGGGCCTCAAGGAACTCCCTCTATTTGTAAGACTTAACTCCTAAGAGGGAAGCAGAAATAGCCCCAGCCCACCCCTAGTCTCTCTGCCACCAGAGAGGAGCATGACCAAGCTTTGCTCACGTTGCAACCCTAGCTCTGACCCACAGTAGCAGTGGGATTGTGGGCAAGTGGCTTGCTTGTTCTTGCAGTTAGACAAAGGGTGGTTGTAAGCAAGAAGTGAATCACTTACATAAAACACTGAACACTGTGCCTGACTGGCTGTGAAACGTTTGCTGCCCTTGTTACTGTTACTGTTATTATTACCTTGACTGTTTCCATCCATCGGGGCTGTTTGACTTGGTAGTAGACGACTGAGTGGTACTCGTTCATGGCCTTATCCCCCGCTCCCACACAAATTGCATTCTGACCAAGACAAAAATGGAGAGAAACACTGCAAAGTTGCCATTATCAGAGGTAGGCATTTTTGGTGCAAAGGCCAAGGCTAATGTTAGGTCAAAGAACAGCTTCTCCTTCCATAGCCCTTCCGCCAGGCTCTTATTCTGACCGCCGTTCTACGTTATGGCTTTCTACACTGTCATCCCCAGCCTGGAAATGACAGCTGCCTAACTGCCGAGATTCTATTAGTTCTCTTCTGAAATGCACTGGAGTCTGCCAGGCACTGGCGTGGCTGCCTATTGTAAATGGTAACCAGCCTTGGAGTTGCTGCATGCTGCCAGTCTTACTAATCCTACTTTTACCCCAAAGTGAATGTCTGTAACATTTACAAACAGCAGCTTCTTTCTGATGGCCTCCCAAAGCTAGTGCACCATAGGGCCTGGTGGGCACTGGAAGATGGCAGCAGCTTCAGAAAGACTCCTGGGTATCTGATCTGGGAAACAATTCTGGGGTGAGAAGCTGAGGTTTTCAATGATTCAGTGAAGCACAGGAGGAGCACTCTCTGGGGCCACACCTAGACTAAATGCTAGAGCAAAGGTTCTCAACCTGCGGGTCGTGACCACTTTGGGGATTATAAAAATCCCTTTCACGAGGGTTGTATATCATATACCCTGCATGTCATTTATTTATATTACAATTCATAATAGTAGCAAAATTAGTTATAAAAATAGCAACAAAAATAAGTTTATGGTTGACAGGTTGACAGGTTACTGCAGTATAAAGAACAATATTAAAGGGACATAGTGCTGGTAAGGTTGAGAATCACTGCCCTAGAGGAATGGGCATAATGTCAAGTTTGTGGAGAAGAGCTCAGAAGAGTTCGGCAGTCATTCCTGACAATGGGATGTAATTGCAGACAGACAGACAGACAGACAAAAAGACAGAGACAGATTACTACTGTGTGTAAAGAAGGGCTGTTTAAGTGTAGCTGAGGAATGGGGAAAGTTTCCTTAGAAATGAAGACAGTTGAGCATCTTGAAGGAGATTCTAAGCTGGCTTTGAGTGGAAACATTCTCAGTCAAGGGCACACAGAACATGAATATCAGTAGAGGATATTTGTGCAAACACACACATGCATACACACAAACACATATGCTCACATACACACCTGCATGCACGCGCGCTTGCGCGCGCGCGCGCACACACACACACACACACACACACACACACGTGTCACAGTGCTTGAGAAAAGAGCTAAGTGACCACCTCCAAATTCTCAGGAATTATTTCCCCATCCCTGGCTCTCCTCCTGTTCTTTGTGCTCATTAAATCTGTTTGGGCCTCAGCACGTTACCCAAGGTGCAGTCACCCAGAAGGGGCCAATGTATGGTTTCCATGGCACGTTTTCCCCATCTTTAACTTCAAGTCTCCAGACTTGTAGGAACATGATGATTGGTTTTGGATGGCTACCTCTGAAACTGTCCGTTGAATGCCTATTTTCTGGTGAATGAGGGCAGACCTCTCACCAGGTCCTGTAGGATGCTACTACAGACCTGTGACCAGACTGAGTCACCAAAACGGGTCACATATTCTGTGGCCCCTGTTGAATATTACACTGTGGGAAAGAGGACCTTCCACTAACACTGAAAAGCTCCTCTGTTTGCTCAGGTACTGGCAAGAAATGAGCTCGGCTTCTGTGGGGTTTGAATGGGAATGGCCCCCATAGTCTCATATATTTAAATGCTTGGTCTGCAGTTGGTGGAACTCTTTGAGAAGAATTAGGAGGTGTGGTTTAGTTGGAGGAGGTGTGTCACTGGTGGTGGGCACTGAGGTTTTAAAAGCCCATGCCAGGCCCAGTCTCTCTCTCTCTCTCTCTCTCTCTCTCTCTCTCTCTCTCTCTCTCTCTCTCTCTCTCTCTGCCTGTCAGCCTGTTACCATGTTCTTACCATCATGGTCATAGACTCTAACCCTCTGGAACCATAAGCAAGCCCACAATTTAATGCTTTCTTCTGTAAGTTGCCTTGGTCACAGTGTCTTTTCACAACAATAGGACAGTAACTTCTGTGCAGAATGGTGGTACCTCTGACAAAAATCCATTTTGACAAAAAAATGAAAAGAAAAACAGGACATAGACACCTGTCTGAATGCCCCTTCTATAGAACAGATAGCCATGAGCTGGAGATGAAGGAGATGCTCTTTGGTACAGGATGAAGCCTTGCAGATCTTCCATAAGCAATAAACTGAATCATGCTTTTTAAAGGTTTCCACCCCCGAGAAAGAGCTTTGTGCCTAGCATCCTGCTAAGTCCTTACCACACACCACCCAACTCAATTCAAACCTTACAACCACCTCTGATGATCTCTTCTGTTATGACCATTCCATTACTGGGTAAACTGAGGCTCTGAGTGGCACAATACCCGAGACCCACTAGCCCTTTGAGCTAGTCCCTTTTTTCATAGCTGGCACACCTCCCAGCCTAGAAAGATGGACAGTGGTGACATTTATGGGATCACAGACTCTGTAGCCTCGGTGACTCTCATAGAGCCTATAAAAATCTGAAAATATATATCTTTCTCTGGTGAGATGGAAACAGCCTCATAGAAGACAACTAGATATCACAAAACTATCTTGATCACGAATCTTTATGTCCTAATGCCAGAGAAAAAGGTCTCACTGCTATTCTGAGAACAGTAAAAACTGTCCTCACCTCACCCTCTGTACTTGAGACCAACATGAATATAGAAAGTGACAGGAGAGCATCCTAGGGAAGACTGACAGAGCACACCCCTTGCTAAGGATGTCAAGGATGCTGTGCCAGGTAGATTGCCTATGCTCCAAAGGATGGCCCTACGTCCATGCACATACCAGCAGCATCAAACGGACTCTGTGGTTAAAAATATAAGGTGCACATGAAGTTTGGAGGATGACATAAAAAGGGGCATCTAGGAGGTGGAGGGGAGATACTGGAGTAGATTTATTCAAGCCACATTGTGTTCGTGTAAGAAAATCTCAATGAATACAATTTTAAATAGTTTTAAATAAAGAAAGGACTCTGACCAGCAGTGAGCCCATTTTTTAAGGACATCAGTGCATTTGTCTCTATAAGGTTTTTATTCTTCATATTTCCCATTTCCGTTGCCCTCAACTAATGATAAGAGCCTCCAGCTAGTGTCAACAACTTCCGTTGAAAATCTGAATGGACATCAGGAAGCCTGGAGGCTTTAATGTAGACTTGACCTTGAAAAGTGATCTCATTGGGTGAACCCAGGGTCCTAACACATGCCCGATGACTTTATAGGAATCATGTGTGGGTTGGGCCATATCATTCCATACCACAGATGTGAATGACTCTGAGAGAGAATGTATTCTACACTGAGAAGGCCACATGATGGGGAAATGCCAGTTAACACCTACAAGTGGAATCCAGCCTAGGGCTCATGCCTTTCTAATAACAATGGCCAAAGTAATGGAAAACTATTATGTAGATTACTCAACTGATATGTTCAGGAGTAAGGTGCCATCACTGGTCCCATTTAGGACTGACTTTAGACTCTTGAGTGCACAGAGATCACAGAATAAGGCTAAGGCCCTTTTGCTAATGCAGGATAAGATGGGCTTTGAACCTGGCTGCCTGGTCCTACAAGTCATGGTCTTAATCACATTATCACACTGCCTCTTACCTCTATGTGCTTTGCCTGACAGCATCTCTGGTAACTAGCTTCAGGATAGGATGCCTGTTTGACCCCCTCAATTCCTCCTAAAGTTTCTCTTAGCCATGATGAGCCATCTCTGCCTACTGTTCTCCTGTACTGAGTGTGTAACATTTATTGTATCTACTCTTGTGTAAGAAGAGACTACATTGTGTGTTTTTAAGACTAAAAACCCCAATCTAAGATCACAGGAATAATAGGAAGGATGCTGAACTCAGGGCATTTGAACTCTGAATTTCCCAATCTAAGTAAGGTCCTTGAAACCCCAAATGAGACTGGGTTAAGGTTAACATACTGCTTACTGAGCCATTTTCAGAGGGACCATTCCTACAGAAGCCCACCATACAGTGCAGGGGCATTTGAACATGCTACATGATGTGCAGTAGTAGTCATGTCTGCAGATAGGGAAAGAAAAGCCTCCCACAGGCTTCCTCAGCAATTTTCAATAGTCAGCCAACTGAACTCCTCCATAGTATCACTAATGTGTGAAACTGAAAATTATCAGTATGTCACATGGTTATTCTTCCTCCTCATGCTTGTCTGCAGTACGTTTGTCTGACTTGAAGGAGTGGCAGTGGCAGACAGAAGAAGAGATCAGACACAAGGCAAGGTGTCAGTTTGCCTGGTAACTGTCCCTTCTGATTTGTCCTTTGCCCGAGTGGAAGTCAAGTGATACCAATATCTTAGTGATGAGGCTGAGATTTAAAAGATCTCTGGGAAGGTAACTGGACAAAAATGACTGATCCATACATTCCCCAAATGAAAGTTTCCCTTTCAGATAAGAGCCTCCTGTCTTCCTTCCCGTGTGTTCTTTTGAGCCAAGTGTGTCTCACTCGTTTTATTTTTCAGAAAAGTATTAGCATCCAACAAAAGAGGTTTTGCTAGGGTTTTGCTCATCAGAAATTAATTAACCACAGTGGTTTTAAGAATGAAAAGACAGTTGTAAAACCTTCTTTACATTTAAAACCGATAGCGTCTTCCCAGGGTTTTGTTGAATCTGCCAGCAGCCTCAGTTTGAAACTGGCAATATGTTGGAGGATCTTCTTAAGGTTACAGGCACTGTGGTGAGGAGGCTGAGTCAAACCCCATCTCTGCCACTGTGAACTGCAGGACCTAAGACCTGTTTTACTCCACCGGAACTTCTATTCTCCCTTTGTGAACTTCCGGTGATAACAAACACGGTGCCACTACCCAGCCTGACATGGGGACTATTATCTTCAGGGTGCTAGTCACTTTTAGACAGAAGGTGATAGATACAATGTGGCAATGTGGCAGGCCTGAGCTCCAGGTTGTAGGGCTAGGATTAGTGGCTCCCCCTTCTACACCCCTCCCCCTGCTAGCTGACTCCCTATAGGTGTCCTAGAAGGAATGTTTGCCCACGCTGTAACTTCTGCTGAGAGCTGATCTCGTTTTCAGCTAAATATTCAGAGAGGAAGAATTCAGAAGCAAACCCTCCCACACACTGGACACAAGTGCTGACAACCTTAAAGGAAACATAAGCAAATAGATATAAACACACATGACAAAGATTGCTCAGGACATATGCTATGTAAATAGAACCATGTGCTTTGCCTTTTTGAATGCATGCTGCTAACCCTCTGGAGACCAATTTGCGAATAAGACTTTCCACCTAGATTTCTGGCTGAGCGCTGCGGAGTTGGATTTAGTGCTGAGAATGTCTGCTTTGAAGACATTCTGAACCTCCACACCAGCCCAGGGCTCTGTATTGATCTTTACCATGGATTTTGCCTGAATTAAACTAGCTTGGGCTTCAATGAAAACAACATTTTAACTACAAAAAAAGATAACCTATAAACAAGAGTGGGCACGCAAGCACACGCGCACACACACACACACACACACATATACACACAGACACAGATTAGGGAAGTATACATTGAAGAATGCTTAGGTAAAAAGACTAACATAGGTTCTAATTAGACCCTAGAACAAGGTATTAAGCAAGCTACAGTGATCATGTGTTTCAATGTCTTCCCCAAAACTCTGATCCTTCAGAGAGCAAATAATTATGATCAGTCCCTCAGCCCCGGGTCCTGTCACTCAGCACTCTGGAGTCCCTTACAGGTAGCACTTTGCCATCCTCTGTGCACACACACATAATCACTTCCACGTTCCGCTGTGTGGTCTTGGTGTACTTGTCAAAGTCACCTTGTAAGAGAGTGATGTAGATGTCGTTCCTGACATCCCCTGAGGATGGAGAGAAGACCGGAGTTAGAGTCAGACACTAACCACAGAGGTGGAGGGGACAGGGAGAAGCAGGAAGGACCATTAATAAAATGAAAATCCAAGCAGTTTAGAAAGGGCATTTTTTAACCTGACAGGAGGGATGGAGATGTAAGTAGCGAGGGAGGGTCGGAATGCTGGAAAAATCAGCAGCAGAAAGCCAGGTGGGGTGCTCAAAACTGGCCATGTTTTCTCTGTTAAAACCATTGCATTTCCATCCTCTAGTGACACCTTCTGGGAAGGTAAAGGAAAGCACCAAGCAAAATGATCTTGGCCCTCAACCACGGATAAGCCTTTTGTTGCACAAAAGTAGGGTTGAGGGATTTCCCATAAATCCTAGAGTCTAAGGGTGAAGGGCCAGGAGCACAGGGTGAGTGAGCTCCAGGAAGGAAGTGAACAGTAGACACTGAGATCTCAAGTAAAGCAGATATCATTAAATCACAGTACAGGCCCCACCCTGGACCACCACCACTCAGCTACAGGAGAGAAAAGGATGAGTCAGAGGGCGTGTCATTACACAATCTGCCTCATGAAAAGCCTCAAGCATATCTTGAATGCACTAATAGGCGTGGTTAGCTAATAGGAGAGGCACAGAGAGACTGGCAGGGACTCCTGAATATCTTGTATGGCGTTTGGGCATGTTACTGTAAGCATGGGTCCTTCAGACTATAAAATGTGCTCTAAAAGCTGGAGAGTGGCACCACTCGGCCCCCAAGTAGAATGGGATCTCGGTGTGGATAGTAAAACAGAGATGGCACCCATGAGCTTCTGACTGACAAAGCAAGTCGCAGAGCTCCAAAAATGCTTATTAAAGTAGCTGTGCCTATAAAGAATGACTGGCGGAAAGGGGATCTATATTACTGTATGTGAAAACATGGTTTGCAGTGGTTTTGTTCAGGTAGAGAAATAAAGTAAACGGCATTGACTTAGCAAAATTATGAACTACACAGCTGGACTCCTCAGCCCTGCTCATGGCCCTGCCCTTGAGGAAGGTCACTGCAGCTGTGTCCCACCTGGCATGATGATCTCTGGGAAGCCCAGCTTGCGGGCTACCACAGTGGTCCTGTCCACCAAGTGTGGGTAGTCTTTGCGGATCTGAATGATGTCCCCCACCAGCATCTTCATGGTCACCCAAAGGCCTGGAAGGGAACACATGAACACTCAGCTTCTGTATCTCTGTCTCTCTGTCTCTCTCTGTCTCTCTGTCTCTCTTCCTCCTCCTCCTCCTCCTCCTCCTCCTCCTCTTCTTCCTTCTCCCCCTCCCCAATTTCCTCTCCTCCATCTCTCCTATAGGAGACTACTGAAATAACAGATACATTCACAGATGCAACAGGCCAGCCCCAGGGCCTCTGGGCAGCATTCACTTATAGCTGGGTCAGCCTCTGACAGTTATTACAATCTCTGCACCCGGGTCTCCTAAAGCAAAGAGGATACCAGCTCATGTATCCCAGGACTTGGGTAAGGATGAAATCACTTGTAACTTAAAGGGCAGCACACAGGAGAGAGCAACTCCTCACTGTCACTCATGAAGGGAATGCCCATCCCATGCTTCCACAGGTGGTCTACAGACCACATGCTTCCCACTGTACTGTTTAGTCCAGGACTTGGACCCATTTACTGATGTCACAGAGGTTCCTGAGCTGCAGCAAGTTTATCATACTTGGACTCTGTATGATGGTGACTCCATACCTTGCCCTCCACTGTCTCCCTTGGAAGCTATGACTTTTCCCAGAAGGCTGTGAAGGAAATCGTTCTCAGCTGAGACCCTAGGAAGGAAAAGAGAGCACAAATGTTCCTGTGATGCCCGATGGGAATCTCCATCTTGTGTCCTAGATTTCCACATGGGAGATATCTAGCACCACTTAGGTGCAAAGTGAGCCTTCCATGTCAGCTCAGAGAAAGCAACACCCTCTTCACAAACAGTATGGCTCTGCGATTTGAGGCAACCAATGACTGCCGCAGTAGTAGGCATTCATGTGACAGGAGAGATCGCCACGGCTCTGACATGAATGTCTTCTCTGGAAGGTAACAAGGACTTCAGTAGCTCCGGAAGACCTAGTCACTCACCTTGACTAGAGTCACTGGCTCCATTACCTGGAGATCTTTGTGGTGCTCAGTCTTGACACTGCTCTCAACATGGGTCATTTTCAAGCAAAAAAAAAATTATAATTACCTCCTTGGTTGCCCCTGCTTCTCATGTCACAAATATATATGTGGCTTCCACAAGGGCTCCCAATAGGCTGCTCCTCCACACTCTGTGGTCCCTGCTACACTTGTAATTAATGCCTTAAGCTTTTTTAAGATTATCAGCTTAATTACCCATCTGAAGTATAAGCAGGGTCATGTTAACCTTGTCTACTACTTCACCCCTGAGGCTGGCACTCTTCCTCTGGCTGCAGTAGAAGTTTCTGGATCATTAGCATGTCAGGGTGCCCTCTTTGGAGGCCCACCTACCCCCTTACTAAGATGAGGAACAAGTTCACCCAGGACAGCAGTAAGAGTAGGGTGGACAGCCAGGAGCCACACAGGAGTGACTTACGGGTGAAATGGAATAAAATGTTGCTTCTCTTCATCGCTCTCTGCCTTGCCCTTGATGATGTCAGTGATGTCCATAACTAGAAAGACAGAGGAAGTGAACGGATGTTAGTTAATCCAGGCAGGGGTGATGAGAAGAGTGGATTATAAAACAGGAGGGAAGGGAAGAGACATGGGGCAGGTTTAGGGTATAGAAGAAGTCAAAGGAAATGGTTGGAAGTTGAGCAGCAAGGTTCTTGTAACTGTATTTACTGACTCTCTTTGGTACCCACAAAACCCCGGGGCAGGAAATCCACAGGACCCAAGCATGCAATAAAAGAGCCTCTTTCCACAACCATGTGCATGGCACATACACAGAACTGTTGAATCCATGAGCCTTGCCAACTGAATTCATAGGCAGTATGCAAGTATGCGAGGGATGACTGGGAAGCCAGGGGACTTGTAATGGTAGAAGGAAGTATTCCAAGATAACAAAATGGATGAGCTACAGGGATTTAAAAGAGTTCATGATGTAAAACTTGGGTTTTTTTTTTTAATCAGCTTTGAAAGCTTTGCTTTATTAGTTAGTTACTCATAATTAGGTATCTGTGTATGATTGCACACATGTGTAAGAATGAGTGCAGAGGTCTGTAAGCACCTGATGACCTGGAGCTGGAACTATAGGTGATTATGAACTGAACTCTGGTCCTCGGGAAGAACAGCAAGCCCTCTTAACCACTGAGCCATTCCTCCAGCCACACACACCCCTCACCCAATTTATATTTTAATAATGAGAAAAAAAGTGGTATATCCAATTGCAATGTCACGGGTTTTTAAATCATCTTTTGAGAAAAATAGTGAAATAAAGTGTGTTAATTAAAAAAGAAAATATATTAGGTAAATAATAGTTCCTTCCACTAATAGCCAGAGAGATAGCACATAACCCAGGAAAGTAGGGCAGGAATGATGAAGCTCTGGGTGCATGTACAGCCAGCACCAGAGGCAAGGTGGAGCTGTGTGGCTCTGGACGGCACATAAGGACCCTGCAGTGCCCCCACTCTCATCTGAGTGTCTGCTCTCATCTGGAACTCAGAAGGATGGCATGACTCACTCTGTGTAACTGCATTTCCTATTCTGGAGATCTGTCTTTTCTCAAAATGATTTGCTCCCCGTAATTAGATCTGGAGCGTATTGTTCTTCCTTCTTCACAGGCAATAAGGAGCAGAGGTGCCAACTGCTCAGACGGCACAGCGTTCCTGGGTGCTCTGCGCAAGACCTCAGGACCACATTATCTGCCGAGCTTCCCATAAATCTGAACTTAGTCACCGGTGACTTCGGTTAGTCGTCACAAATGTAGTTATGAAGAGCTGCTTGGCCCAGATTTTGCAGGGGTGAGGGTGTAGAAATAATCTTTAAAATTCAGCTATATAAAACATGTGCTCTAATAAAATGAAACTGCAGAACATCAGTCATCACCTGCCACCCCAAAAGGTCTCCTCAGCCCCTGGGTGCACTTCTTGACATTAATGTCCTTAAGATCCATCTTCCCAATTCGGACTATTTGACAGATCAAGAAAATCTTATCCCTGTTGAGGTCTTTATTTCCAAGATCCTGTAAGGGCAGGAGAGAAAACAGTTATGATTGTGCATTTAATAAAAACATGTAAAATAGGAACAAAGCAACTGTCATTTAAAGGACTGTGATTATCATTTTAATGTCACCATCAACCTTAGGGAAGGTAGAAAATGACATCACCGATCACAGGGCCCCCAATGGAGGAGCTAGAGGAAGTACCCAAGGAGCTAAAGGGGTCTGCAACCCTATAGGTGGGACAACAATATGAACTAACCAGTACCCCCCGGAGCTCCTGTCTCTAGCTGCATATGTATCAAAAGATGGCCTAGTTGGCCATCAGTGGAAAGAGAGGCCCATTGGTCTTGCAAACTTTACATGCCTCAGTACAGGGGAACGCCAGGGCCAAGAAGTGGGAGTGGGTCGCTAGGGGAGTGGGGGGAGAGGGTATAGGGGACTTTTGGGATAGCATTGGAAGTGTAAATGAAGAAAAAAATACCTAATAAATAGAAAGAAAAAAAAAAAAGAAAATGACATCACCACACCCCTCTTTGGACAGATAAGGAAGGCAAGACTCAGCTGAGATCCTGAATGGCAGGACTCTGTAGTTTCCCTGCTGCATCATCTCATCTGATCCCTGACAATGTGCTCAAGTACTATTAAAATGATGCTATTTTTGCATCTCCTTTTGCCCTATAGGAAAGCTTCCTTGGGATCATAATCTTGGCCCTTGGCAACTCTGGGATGGAAATTAGTAACTGAAGCAGCATCACAGAGGCGTGCCCCAAGCATCACGTCATCCTCTGCAGTATATTTAGATGCCCATCTTCCTGGGGCTCCCTGCCAGCTAGGATGAGTTGGGGCAGAAACAGCAAGACATGCTATTACGCTGGCTTAGACAGGCAACCCTTGGCCTGCCCATGCCAGAGAGCAGCTTACTATCTGAGTTAATTCTCTTGTGAACATATGCACAGGGGACAAGCTACCAGCTCACATCAGGGTCAGTACCCAGGCAGAGCAGCTAGCCCCTGCCTCTCACTGTAATGAGAAAGAGGAAATGCAGAGGGCAGAGTCTCTGGGGATAAGACAACACTTTGGCATGGCCCAGATCTCCCTACAAGGACATGGGCCAGTTCTATCTCTTGTTCCAGTTTGGCTAGGCTACGATGTGTGACTGGTCAAACAGTAATCTCCATGTTGCTGTGAACCTCATCAGTCAGTTGACTTCAGGGAATAAGGTTGTCTTCCATAACATCCATGGGCCATGTTTAAAGCCTTCATAGCAAAATCCAAGTTTTCTTGCCAAAGAAGGAACTCTGCTCAAAACTGCCAGAAGTTCTGTTTTTCTCAGCTGTCTTGCCTCCCTGCAGATTCAGATACATATCCCCTCAGTTGCTCCTGGAAACCCCGAATCACGAAGGGCTCTCCTTTTGCCAGCTGGTGGAGTAAAGAATGTCGCCCCTATCACTGGAATCACCCCTAGGGGCAGGGAGAGAGAGAAGGCTAGAATGCAAGGGCAAGCTGAGAATGCCTGCTATGTCTTCTTCACCCTGCCTTGCCCCAGAGGAGCCGCAGGACTCCTTCAGCCATTCCAGTCTGGAGCAGCCTAGGAACTCATCTTCGGAAGGCAGGATGACATATTGGATTTGTTTTGAATTTTGGGGGTCTTGGGGGCTTGGGGATTTTGGTTGGTTGGTTTTGGTTTTTTGGGGGGGGGGGTTGTCTTGTCTTTTTTGTGTTTCTCATCCTCAGCAACGTTAATAGCTTCTTGTTTCCTACCCTGTTAGTGCTCATCCGTCCGAGCTGACATGAAAGGGACTAGACATAATACACCCAGCTGTCCTCGCCAGCTGACTCCTCACTATTCTCTCTATTTTTATCCACAGAGATTGCTTTAGTGCTCTGGAGATACACAATACTCTCTTTAAGCTCTGGATCCTTCTTCTGAAACACACCTCCACCTCAAATGTCTGCCTCTTGTTCTTCTGCATAATCAACTTCTCTCTGTGCTCAAGATCTCTGTCCTCAGGAATTAACAATGAACTCCATTCTTGGTTTTCCCCTCTCATTAAGGTGTTTTTATATTTTTGAAATATGTAAACCGATGTATTTGGGAGAAATATCAGAGCCATTGAGGCCTTGACACCTGAATGGTTTCCACCAACACTGAATTGTTCTGCTGAAGCCCTTACCGAAGCACCTCAGAGCATGGCTGCACTTGAGCTTAGCTCTTAGAGATACAGTGTGGTTAGAGTGAGGTCATTAGAATGGGCTAATCCAATATAATGTCTGTTTTCACAAACAGAAGAGTCAAGAAGCCATAAATATACACATTCTCTCTCTCTCTCTCTCTCTCTCTCTCTCTGCCTCTCTCTCACACATACACAGGCACACACACAAACTCTCTCATACACACATACACATACTCTCTCACACACACACATACACACACATACACACATGTACTCTCTGTCACATATACACATACACACACACATTCTCTTTCTCTCTCTCTCTCTCTCTCTCTCTCTCTCTCTCTCTCTCTCACACACACACACACACACACACACACACACACATACACTCTCTCCCACATACACACATACACACCCTCTCTCACACTCTCCCTCTCTGTCACAAACACACATACATACACTCTTTCTCACATACACACACTCTATTACACATACACACGCATGCACTCTCTCACATACACACACAGTCTCACTCTCTCTCTCTCACACACACACAGACTCACACACACACACATGAACTCTCTCACACACATACACACATACACATACTCTCACACACATACACACACATGCATCTCTCACATACACACACACACACACACTCTCTCACACACACTCACACATGATCATATGCATGCACACATGCAGCTCAAATGAATACATGTACACATGACCATGAAAAAGTCGCAGGAAGAAAAGTGCTGTCTACAAACCAAAGAATTGTCCTCAGACAAACCTACCCATCCAGCGCACTGCTCTTAGTGTCCAGCACTCTGAGATAATAAATGTCTGCCAAGAAGCTTTGCTACAGCAGCTCTAGCAAACTAACACTCTTGATACCCTTGTCATCTCTCTTGTCATCTCTGAGGTCGCATCCCCTCCCCCCCCCCCACCTTAGAAAACATGTCACTTGAGACACGTTTCTATATTGTCCCTATTTCTCATGTGGAGCCCACCCCAGTCCCTAGAAAACCTGGATATTCTATTACCACAGCAAACTTCCTGAATACACTTCACAGCTCAGCGAGAATTCTTGGGATGACGTGTAAACCAGCAATCCTTACTGAGATTGTAGGCTCCAGCCATTGGCTGCCTGCCCCTAACCCCAGTCACTTCTACTTTGTTCTTACAAAGTTCTACCATTTGGGGGAAAGCTGAACTATAGCAGTCAGGTGCATTATGGGCCTTTCACCTCCCACCCCTCTTCCCTGCAGTTTCCTGGGCTAAAGCACAGGATGCCTCATGGTCCATCCCGCTTTCCTACTGTGGGCCAAGGAGGGTAAATTCTTAGGAAGCTGATGGAGGTGACCTCAGCAATCAGCCAGACCCATATGCCAGCTTCACGGGCCCAGGAAGTCACAGTCCTGCCCATGAAGAAGAGACCAGAGAAAGCAAGCATCCAAAGGGCACAGAAAGATGCCAACTAATGCCCCAGCTGCCAAGTTATAGCTTATGTCCCGCTTCAGCAAGCATCACTGTGACACACAGTTGAAAGTAGCTTGTAGTTATGCAATATCATGTCACCCTGTTTTAAATACCTGTGTTATATGGATTGCTCTCTGACATTGTTACCGTGTACTTATTCTTTGTTTATTGATTTTATATTAATTAATTAATTTTAATTTAAAAAAAATCCTCCTTCCCTGCTGTCTGAAGCTGCAGGAAAGAGAGGTATGAATTGAAAGCCATGGTAACACACCTGATAGCAGGTGGTGTTTATTTTACGTTTTATTGTTCTGCTTCCCCAAATATTAAAATTTTGTTAAATCCAAGGTATATGTTTTTAAATGAAATTAATAAAAATAATTTTATACTAATTATTAATAATGGTCTATCATTATTCAGGTCCCACACTACCAGACCTAAAAGCAGGGGCCACATCAGCTTATCCGCTGCTGTATCCTAGCAGCAGGTACAGAGCTTCCATGTGGCTCTTGAATCCGTGCAAAACATGAGAACACCATGACCTTTCATGTTCCAAAATGGAGATGTCAATCATCCCAACAGAGGGGAGCAGTAGTCTGTCCAACCGCTCAACTGAAGGTCTCAAGTTCACTTGTTCTGCAAAATAGAGGTGTGGCACCGTGTCGTGAAGCCAGGCTCCAGTTCTCACTAATACCATGTGACACAAACTCACCCATGGCCTTTCATTCATATTTGCATCATGGATTGGTCCTCTGCACGGCAAAGCTCTGATTGATTCCCTGTCCTTCCCTGTCTCATGAAACATCTGTCTCTTGGTTTAATCAGGAAGCCCTGTGGGACTCTCCTATTTGTCAAACAAATAAATAGGCTCCTCCTTCTAACTAGTAAGAGATAAAAAGACTGAAGCACATTTGTATATGCCAAGAAAACTCTGTTCAAGCAATTAAGACCTATGATCCCATTCCATGCCTCTGGCCTATTTTTTTTTCAAGAAATAACAAACAAAATAAATCAACTATACCTCAATCGAATGACGATGTAACATAAGACACTGCACTTAATGGGCTGTAACAGCAAAACCATTGTAGAGCAAGGTAGGTTAATCTAGCATGTCAGTCACTTCTGGATTCCACTCGTCAGTTTGGTCAATGCCAAAACCCATCCCTGCTCCTCCTCCATAATTTCCCTCTCTAATGCAGGCAATGGGGCACAAAACCACACAGTCTTCTCCCAAGAGGAGCTTGCAGACAATGCCAGCATCCTTAGTGAAGAAAGGACAAGGTAGGAGCTCCCTGCTAGAAACTCTAACCCTATCTCATTCTGTTCACTGCATCCCCTATTTGATTCTAAAGGGTCAAGTTCAATTCCCTAAATAACTCATCTAAATAACAATTGACTTTAGCCTTCAACATATGAGTCATGCTGCTAAGTATTGGTATTTGGAAGGACGGTCCTAAGGACCTGCCAGGTCTTTAGTTACCTATGGCTTAATTATATTCAAAATGTCCAAATGAATAAGGCAACCAATGTTCTAGAAATGTGCTAATTTTTTCCTGGTATATTTTAGATGTGCTTTCAGAAAGTCCTGAACCAAAGAAAGAAAATTAGATTTATTGTGAATTAACTAAAAAATAAAATAGTATCTTCTATGCCCAGGGTTAACTAGCCACTGTTGCTCAGAGAAGTGTACTTGCTTACATAGTACTATGTTGTCTGTGTATACAGGAGTCAGAAACAGAGAGAGAATGGGAAGAGCAAAGGATGTGATTCATGTTCTCAACATCATCCTCGGGACACACCATGCTTCCATGAGCAACGAATCCCTATTTAAAGCCTAAACTACAGCTCTGCACAGAGCCCATGCTCCATCATGATCAATGTCCAGCCAGCCTCCTTCCCAAGCTTCCCAAGGCCAGATCATTGGGCATATAGAGCACAGTGGTCAGAGAGTGCACACTCACCGTGAAGACTACCTTCAGGTTATTGAGCATCTCAATTTCCTTTGGGAATCCTTTGCTGCCCCATCGCACCAGATAGTTCTCACTGTGGGAGGAAGAGTAGCAGCCTGTTACAGGTAGAACATCCAATCATAGATACGGATGAGCATTAGCTATGTTCTCAGCACCTTTGTGGCTACTGGAGACAGGGCAGAGTTTGTGAAAAATACATTCCTTCCCTCTGAAAGATAAGTTATGTTGGGAGACAGACATCAAGTGGGAGAAAGAATTATGAACATATGTGTATCCACAAACACCTTCCTCCCCAACTGCTAAGAACATTCTGGCACAGCTGCCTAATATTTTTGCCGAGCAGCTGTATACTCTGTAGAGGTTATAGAGAAAGTCAGAGATGAGAAAGGAAAGGATTTTAGCAGGCTCTGCAGAATGCTGAGAGTTTCTCCCTTTCCAGCCCACTCTCCTTCTCACACTGAATTTGGATTCTTGAAGTTATCTTTTGGGAGTACAACTGTTTCTACTAATAGAATATCTTACTATGATGGACCCTATAGTTTTTACTTTTGATACAGTTTGAATAAACTGTTCTAATGCTATTTGACAACTTCATAATAGTGAAATGCAAGTGACCTGTAAATGAAACTTTCAAGATGCCATAAGAATGCACATTGGAAAGTTTATCCTAGTCTACATAGTCAGAGACATCTTCGCTAAGGAAAAAAACACATAATCAAGTTGAGGATAGACCATGAAAGGTTACTGGTGAGGTAAAGATGTATGCAACGGTCATGAAAAGAATCTAAGAAGGAGCATTAAGAGTTAAATAGTCAGAGGATAAATTAAAAAGAGACCCAGAGAAAACGGCGATGTAGGCCATTTGGGGATTTTTTATTTTACTCTATCTTTAAACTAATGGAAGGGATCTAGAGAGATGGACCAGGGGTTAAGGGCATTTGAAGCTCTTGTAAAGGACCCAGGTTTGGTTCTCAGCACCTACATAGACTAGATCACAATGGCTTGTAATTCCAGTTCTAGAGTACCTGACCCTAGCTCCTCTGGTCTCTGTAGGCATCTTCACAAATACGGCGTGCATACAAACAGACACACACATACACATAGAATAAAATAAACTTCTAAAAAATTCAAGTAATGGAAATTCAGTGAAGAGTTATCTGAGGGAATGGTGGCAACTTGTCACTCAGAGATGCCCCAAGACTCGAACACCACCATTTGCCATCTGACCTCTACTGACAACAATATACACCTGGGTATATAGTTAGTTCACCCAGGCCAGGAAGACTTAGAGGTCCAGTGCTAATGTGATGTAATGCCATGAGACATTAGATGTTATATGCCATGCAGAAACATACAGTTGGTGCCAAATAAATGCCCATTAATTTGAATTAATAAAATATAAAATAGCAATATAACCAAGTTCAATCCAAATAGGCAGCATAAAATAATTCACCAGGTGAACGAGAACTGCCTTACTCAGAATCTCTCTTTCTCAATCTCTCTCTCCCCTTCCCTACACTCAAAATGGTATTTCTTATTTGTCTGGAGTTTTACTGTCAGTTTATTGTTTTCACTTGCTTATTGGGAAAAACAGAGAATTGAAGCCTGGGCTTGTATATGCTCTGTGAGTGCTCGACTACTGAGTGTTGGTGATGGTGGTTTTGGAACAGGTCTGGTTAAGTTTCCAAGGGTGGCCTTGAACTCACATTCCTAGTGCCTCAGTCTCTAGAATAGCTGAGATAGCAAACCTGCTCCACCCAGCCAGACTCACACAAAGGGTTAAAGAGGATCAAAACTAAAGAAGGGTATGGAACCTCGAGCAGATGGAGTCTGGCCTTCAATTAACTTACAGTTAAAATGCAATCAAATTAAATGTACAATTTTTTCATTTTTTTAAGGCTAAAATTTTCAGTGGGATGGATAGCAAATTTGCTATCAATGAGACACTTGCTACTGATAGCAAGAAGGCTCAATCCGACATTTTTAAATGACCACCCTTGGTTATTTATGGGTTGCTCGTGTTGAAGTGCCTGGGTTCTGCCCAACACTTTTCATCACATGGTACAGTCCCCTTTATGACCAGCTTATTCCACCTAAACAGCAGGCGCCAGCAATTTCCTTCTAAGAGAAATGTAATCATAAATAAGAAAAGCAATTTAGAGGGCTGAGCTGCTCCCATCCATCCTTGCCCAAGAAGAGCCGATGATAGACTCTGAAGGCTTGAACCATCAACACGGGTAAGGGAAAGGAAGGATTGCCCCATCCTCTTGGACACCTTGGGACAGAAGCTCAGTTCTGGCCTCCTGCCTGTGCTGCAGCATCTTTGTCCTACCAAAAAAAAAATGCATTTTTAATTTCCAAGCCAGATCTCTTTGGAGATCCTGGGAACCTGGCCACAAATGGTCTTGACCTGAAAAGATCAGTTCCAAATAAGTTGCCTCCAGTTCCCATTTGAACCCTGACAGAGGATGCCTTAACATCTGGTTGGGATAGTAGGTTAGACTAGTACTGAGATAGTAGGTGACTAGACTGGCAGGAGTAGAAAGGATTTCGGTGTGAGAGAAGGAGCATCTAGTCTGAGTCATACTGCACGGGGAAGATCCCAGCTCTCTCTGCCCCTTGCCCCTCTCTCTTCTTGCTTTCTCCTGTTTGGTACTTTCAAGATCCTGGAACTTTTTTCCTCTCTCCTCCTCTCCCTAAGTGCTGCCCTGTGTCCCTGGCACTCCCAGAGACACCACTCAGACATGTCCCATCGAGTATATCATCCAGGGTGGCACATCAGCCATCTCAGTGATCTATCATCTCCCCTCACAAAGCTGACTGAGGCCATCCATCAATGAGTGAGTCAGGGGGGCACCCTCACCAATGCAAACTCAAGTTGCCATGTGTCTAAGGGACACTGAGTTCCTAATGGTGCTGTTAAGACCTTTTCCTCAGGTACCTACAGTAAAATTGTTAGGAGACAGGAAGTAGCCTATGGCACATGGGTAAAATGGCCTATAGAAGCAGAAACTAGTATTTTTCTAGTATCTAGTGGATATGACAGAGTATCTAGTTTTAGTATCATATCCACTAAGACTGAGCCAGGTGAGTGGCAGGGACTTAGGTGTTCAATAAAGTCTAGCTTTCCACACTAATGGTGCTGAAACTCTGCTGGTGATCATACAAGGCACGTGATATAACTCATACCTGAGTGGCAAAATTGCATGGGGAATAAGTTATCTTTGAAGTTAAGTGGACATGGGTATAACTTCAGCTCTGTCATTTATAAACATGTATGACTTTGGGCAAGGGCAAGTTTCCTGACTTTCCTAGTTTCACCTTCCCACCTAAATATCATGCTAGGATCAAATGAGTTGAATACAGACCTATATGCAGTCCTCCTAGATAAACAGCCCTACCACATATGACCATCTCCTGGTGAACCACCATTTACTAGGCACTGCCCGTGACTTCATTTAATCACCTTAGCAGTGATCTAGGAAAACACCATTTTCATCACAAACACCAAAAGATTATAATCTAACTCTATCTATTCTAATGCTCAAATGGAGACTAGGTGTTCCAAAACCCCACCACATGGAGTCAGATGAGGATCCACTGAGGCAAGGACTGTCTGGGCCACAAGTATGGGTGAGGGGAGTTGACCTGGGGGCTGTCCATATTTTTCAAGATTCCCAAAGATATTTCCAGTTCTTAAGCTGAGGCATTCAGGAGTTCCCTCACTTCCTCTGTACCCAAAAGCAGTCAATATAATGGAGCCATGATGATAGCCTATTGATATGCCGAGCCCATATTATCATGTGATGGTAACCTATTGGTATGCCGGGCCCATATTAACATGTGATGATAGCCTATTGGTATGCCAGGCCCATCTTAACATGTACTTTTTCTCACTGAAGCCTGAAAATAACAGCCAGAGAGACCAGTGCTTACAGTTTTCAAACAGGAGACTTGGGAGTACGAATGTTTAGCAGTTAGTTAGGGTTAAGCAAAGTCAAACACCAGAACAAGGATGTGGGCTTTTATGGAGATCGGAGACATTTCACCATTCATTCCTTAGCTCCCATTTTAACCACAGGCATTTTTAGTCTACAAATTGCTGTTTGTCTGACTCTCATAATTTTTGGTAACCAAAACACATTATCATCACCATAAATCCACTGAGAAAACAAATCTAGCGTCAAATAACACTTCCATCTGCCTCCCACAGCCTCCAAAAGGGTTCTCCCCACACCATCATAGACATTGTTTCTTTTCGGGTAGGAATTACTCCAGAGAGAGTGATGGGAAGAAACAATCCTCTGTGAACTTCCAACTCCCAACTTCCCACAGGCCACACCGAACACACTGACCTGATGACCGTTTGCTTGTGGGGGTCATAGAGAGACATGAAGAGCTCAGCATCCTCCCCAATTCGGCACACAAAGTTTCTCACAAAGACGTAGAGGCTGTGGGTGGGGGATGAGGAGATCCGAGAATAAACCCCATAATCTGGCTGGTCTTTTGACTGAAGGGTAGAAGGAGGAAGAAAACGAGAAGATATAACATGCTATCCCAATGCCACATAAAGCAACAGAAAAGCTCTCTCGGTCCTGAGGAGCCCCTCCCGCTGTAAGCCTGAATCTTTGAGCATCCACATATCTACCACAAGCTTCTGCAGTCTGAGGCTTTTCTCTTTGACTCTGCTTGCTTTGGTCTTCCTATCCTTGGAGATCTCACCACTGACCCATGGGGAATTGTGGAATTCCCCATGAAGCTAGTATCATAAAAAGCACGAGCTGTAAAGAGAATCTGCTCATAAGTGCTTGTGGTTTTTGAAACTAGTTTCATGTCAACTTGACCTAAGCTAGAATCATTAGGAAAGAAAGACCCTCAGTTGAGAAAAAGCCTTCATAAGATTGACCTATCGGTAAGTCACCTGAGAATTTTTTTTTTTTTTGATTGCTGAGAGAAGATGGCACAGACCACTGGGAACAGTGGCACCCCTGGGCAGCCAGTCCTAAGATGTATAAGAAAGCAGGATGAGGAAGCTATGAGGAGCAAGGCAGTGTGCAGCACTGTGCGATGGTTTCTCCTGTTCCTGCCTTGAGTTCTAGCCCTGACTTCCCTCAGTGATGGAGTGTATCCTGTGAATTGTAGGATGAAATAAATCCTCTCTCCCTCAAGTAGCTTTTGGTCATGGTGCTTTAACACAGCAATAGAAACCCTAAGACAATGCCACATCAACATTAGGTCGCCAATATACTCGCTCAGCATTGAAAAGAACTCCCAGAGCAACATGCTAAGTCAAAACTGCCAAGACAGAAAAATGGATATTCTATTTAGAAGCTCTAAAAGAGTCAGAACTAGTAAGAGGATGCAATTAGAGGTTGCTGGGGCTTAGGGATAAGGAAGATGCATGAAGAAGTGGTACAGTGGTAGCACTGTCAATATGCTAATTGTTGAGTGGAATATACATCACCACATATTACTAACGTCCGCCCAAGTGAAACTTAGAGACAGCAATTTTTACTACATGAGAGCAGTAACACTATATGTCTAAAAATGTAATTGCTTTCCAAAGATGCATAGCAATTAACCAGAACCCCAAGTCTACACATCTTAATGAACTATACAGTTGGAGCAGCCATTCTGAAGCTATGAAGCTTCATAGTATAGTACACTTTCACTATCAAATCTATTTTTGTACTTATACAAAAATAATTGATTTCAGTGCATGATGTTTTTATTTGCACTTTTTAAAAAAAAAATAAAGTTTGAAATAATAAAAATGACATATGGCCACTATAAATGAGATTTAGTCTTCCTTGAAGTCTTTTGTTGGCTTGCCATCCTACTGAAACTGACATCTGAGTGTTTCCCCACAGTTCCCCCGAGCTGCTCTAGAGAAGCAGACTCTGCATAGACTCTACTGCCTGTCTCTGCAAACCAGTCCACTCCCAAACTCACCATGCCCTGCTCACACTGGACTTCTTCAGAACTTGGTCTTACCTCAGGGCCTTCACACTTGCTGCTCCCTCTGCCTGGAGCACTGGCCACCAGAGCCCCTCGTACTGGTGAATTCCGTGTTACTCTTTCACTCCTCCAAAAGACCTTTTCTGCCTCTTAAAGCATCTCCTAATTCAGTGCCTACTTTATTGTTTTTTATCACCAGCTGCAATTAATTTTTAATTAATTTATTTATATCTTCGCTGCCTTTCTTCTCTTCTTTATTCTAGAATCCAGGAGATGGGGGAATTTGTCTGGCATTTAACTGCCTGTTGGATGCATGCTGAATGACTTACAGATCTAGGTAATAATAATGAAGCTTGCATTGTTTCCAATCATCTCAGTCGTAGGCCAGATGGCCCCTTGAATAACAGTGCAGTAGCCTATTATTTTAGGTTTATGATGTGCTAAATGCCAGCTTCACTTGGCCAAAGGCTGCCGAACAAAACTCACCATTTCTTCTTTGATGCGCTCTGTGATTTTGTAAGTTGCCTCCTCGTGAGCATGGAACAAGCTGATGACGCTGGTCTTATCAGGATCCAGTATGTTTCCGTCTTCATCTCTGACAATGAGATCGAGCTCAAGGATTCTGTAAGGCAAGAGCTGGAGGTGACGCTGGAGAGGCCTTTAGGATGGCGTCTGCAGCAAACGGCTGACTAAAAGCTAAAACCTCTACTAAAAGAGAAATGGCTAAGTAAACTGATCAGTAATGTTAAACGAGGGAGTGGAGTTTAAAAGTGCATTGTTTGGGGCTGGTAAGAAAGATGGCCCAGTCAGGAAAATGTTTACTTTCCAAGCAAGAAGACCTGAGTTAGAGTCTCTGAACCCACATAACAAAAGCAGGCATGGTGAGAGATGCTTGTAATTCCTATGCTCGAGTAACAGGCAAATCTCTAGAGCTCACTGACTGGCCAGCCTAGCCAACTTGGTGGGTTCCATGCCAGTGAGAGACCCTACATAAAACAAACCAGAACCAATGAATGGAGCCAGAAGAACAAATCCTACTGGGCCTCCCTATAGGTGTCTCCATCTGCACACACATGTGCAGCTACATGCATGAAAACATGCATACAGAAAGATAGTATGTCGTTTTTGGCATGCTTAGTAAAAATACCTTCATGAACAAGATGAAATTTGGGAAAATCATGTATTTTATGTGAAATAGTTCAAAACACACAATGAGGGACAACAAACCTAGCCAGATGTGTTTTCTGCTTGCATGGTTAAGAAGAGCCATGTACAGAGATCTAGATGCCAAAAAGGAGCAAACCACAGACATGGATTACCCAAGAGAAAGGCAGAGGGCCTGGGGCCAGAAGACGAGGAATAGTCAAAGAAGGAGTGTGTTTAATGTTTCACTGCACACGCCCACACACAGAGGTATTCATATATTATTCAATAAATATATGAGAACGGTTGTTGGGATAAAACTATCTGAGATGTATTGATTGCTGCCCACTACTCGCTCTTCAGCTGCTTGGTTTCCAGGCCACGGGCTTTCACTTCTTTGGTATTGATCTGTGTCAACAGCGTCTGTCATTCTCCTTGTTATTAAAGATAGCAACAGCACTCACCACGCACTGATAGGAAACTCACAAGCATTAACTACTTTACATCTGGTCACACACCCACCACCACCAGCAGCAGCACCACCACCCTGCAAAGCAGATTCTACTACTCTTCCTATTTAAAAGAGGCTAAGAAGAGGGAGGTAGTTCATTTTTCAAAACCACCATATTGATATAAGCTACCACAGCACCCCTGCCTATACTTTGAGCCCCTACTCTAAACTCTTAGGAGTCTGTATAGGGTGGGCTGAGAGGAGGGGGCAGGTTGGCAGGTTGGCGGGTTGGCAGGTTGTAACTTGAAGTTCCTCTAGCATTTGATACTGGTTCAAGTGTCAATCATCCAGGCTTAGAAAGAAGGGGAGGAGAGCTGGAAGTTTAGAGAGGGTCAACAGTCATCTTACTGGGCCCCGTTACAAAGACCAGCCTTTAGAAGGAACATCAAGGGCAAATGAAGGAGATTGCTCTACACTCTTAAGAAGCAAATTTAGAAGCTTGTCTCGTATCTCATCCAAATACAAATGGAAGGGAGCCAAGGATCACCCATTTGTCGACATTCATTACGAAATTAACTTCCAGCTAGATATGACTCATACTATTGCATGGCCATGCTGCCCAGATAGTGATGCCAAGGGGGGATAAAGGCACTCAGTTAATGCTGAGGAGAAAAGATGGAGCAGAGCCGATACATAATTTAGCCGCAAGATCTCTCTAGCTCTTCCCCTCAAAATTGATCAAAGTGGATTCAGTTCTGAACTGAATGAATAAAACATCCTCTCAGGTCCAGCCATCTTGGGACTTTGAGGAGTCATTTGATGATTCCTCATTGCTTGGATATGGAAGAGCTTGTCCACTGTTCTCTCTTGGAACCTGGGAGGAGGTGAGGCTGGCTTTCAAGTGGATACTGCTACGCTGAGCCAACACTATTCATTGTGAAGACTGAAAAGTTTTGATGTGTTTTCTCCTCAGGAGGGAGCCCCTTTGCTCTCTTTGGTTCAAGAAAGTGGTACTACAGATCCGAGAAGAGGTAAGGCAGGAAACTCCGCACCCCACACAAATTTTTAAAAGATGGAGAATAAAGGAAAACAGAGTTGGATTTTGCTAAGCTCACTATCAGACTGCGAACAAATGCAAGCTTTTCTGCTGGGTACTCCAGGCTTCTTCCTAGCTAATCTTCACTCCCCACTCATCTCCTGGACTGTCGCTCCGACTTTCTCTTAACCACTTGCACTCATCATACTTTCTGGTCGCTGTGACCAAGTACTTTAGGAAACCAACTTTAAGAGAGGAAGGAATTGCTTTGGCTCACCAGTTCAAAGGTGTCACCCCATCATGCTGGGGACATGCCGGTGGGGCAGAGCAGTCCATAGCATGGTGGCCATGAAGGAGAGAAAGGAGGATCCAGACAGGAGCCAGAGTAAAACATGGCTCCTAAGGACACATCCCCTAGAGACCTACTTGTCCTCATTATCTCCCAATAATACCATCATACTATGAATTAGTCAAGTCGTTTAAACACACAAAGCCCTCAAGATCCCTGTTAACACCTTCCCACACATACCCGGACTAGTGTATTATTAATCCCCTAGGCATTTAGTAATCCAATCCCATTGACGGTCCACCTAGTTTCCTAGTCAGCTTTAATTGTCAACCTAGAGTCACCAGTTGAGGAACAGCCTAGAACAGGTTGACCTATACCAGCCATTCTCAAAATGTGGGTGGAAACCCCCACAGAGGTTATATATCATATATTTACATTGTGACTCATAACACTAGCAAACTTACAGTTATGAGGTAGCAATGAAGTAATTTTATGGTGGGGGGGGCACCACAACATGAGCAACTATATTAAAGGGTAGCGACATTAGGAAAGTTGAGAATCATTGGCCTATGTGCATGCCTGTGGGGAGCTGTCTTGATTAATAATTGATGCAGGAGGCTGCAGCCCACTGTGGACAGCACCATTCCCAAAGAGGTGGTTCTGTGTTGTGGAAGAACACCAGCTAAGCATGAGCCTATGAGTGAGTGAGCCAGAAAGCAGAATTGCTCTAGGATTCTCCTGTTTCAGTCTTGGCTTCTCACAATGACTGACTGTGCCCTGGAAGTGTAAGCCACATAAATCCATTCCCCTTCTGAGTTGCTTTCAGTCAGAGTGTTTTATTACAACAACAGAGAGAAAGCCAGAACATCCAGGAACTCCTGCTGGCCTTGTTAGTCAGGGCAGTTGTCATCTACTCTACCTCCTCAAGCCCTTGTCCAACCGTTCTCCTCTCTTGATAGCTATGCTTCTTACCCAAAGTGTCTCTGTGCTTCTCTGCCTCCTTCGCTGTGCCATACAGACTCTTGGAGGCAGAAGAACACAGCTCCTAAGCACTTGGACTCTGGAACTATACTCTCTGGCTCTGCTGCCTCTGGAGTCAAGGCACCTAAATCAGCCCTTGGGCTTCAGTTTCCGCATTGGATAAATGGTGATAGTATCTACCTTATAAACTCATTGTAATGCTGAGCTGAGCTACTATGTGGGAAGGAGTTAAAGTATGCTTGCCATATAGAGAGCACCCAGGGTTTCCATCAAAGCTCTGTGCCTACTAATTCCTATTGTTGTTTCTGGTATTCAATGAGGCTGTACCATACATTGCATATCTCTGTACCCAAAGACACTATCCTATGTACAATGGAAGTCTGATATATTTGTTTTAGGGTTTTTTGTGTTTGTTTGTTTTGTTTGTTTGTTTGTTTGTTTCAAGACAGGATTTCTCTGTGTAGCCCTGGCTGTCCTGGAACTCACTTTGTAGACCAGGCTGGCCTCAAACTCAGAAATCTGCCTGCCTCTGCCTCCCAAGTGCTGGGATTAAAGGCATGTGCCACTACCGCCCGGCTGGAAGTCTGATATCTTAACAACAGGATGGAGAGACTCTTGAGACATTGCTAAGACTTGGGGTTCCACCTACTCCAGTGTCCTTGAAGTTCTGTCCAGATATTGGCATCCTGGATGCAAGGAAGCCATCTCTTCTATACAAGAGCCATGAGCCCAGGGTGTTATTGCAATAGTAAACATCCCAACTCCCTCTCACTTCCAGCAGAAGCAGCAGACAAGGGAAGCAAGAAGCACAGAGCCCCTTAGCTTAGGGCCATGGTCCCCACGGTGGGAACATCTCGCGATCCCACAAAGGGAATGGCTGAAATGGAAGACACTGGGCTGGGCTAGAGGCTGTTACAGAGGGGAGCCTAGTTTACGGGTGAGCTGCCTTCCTCTTCTCTCTCCCATTGTCACCCCCCCCATTCATTCAGTTACCACTTGTGGGGTAGTCACTGTGGGAGAGATCCCCCAGCAATGAGTCAGAGAGATGACTCAGATAGTCCAGGTTTAGAGGGTCTCTGGATGTGAGGAAAGGCAGGGCAGAGGGAATTATAGCTATCCCAGGTGCACAGGGGCTGCAGAAACACGTATCATAGCCGGGTGGTCAGTAAGGGAAATGAGGAGGCCTTATTACAAGGGACAGTCATTTCTACCACCCTAAACCTTCTCAGGAGATCCACTGAGGAGAGAGCATCTGAAGGCTACTCTGTAAAGCAGAAAACACCCCAATTCTCACATGCTTGGTGTTCAACTGAAGACATCAGCCTAGCCATGGCAGAAGCGTCTGCATAGCAACCTATCACTGTGGGATGACACTCCGTGGAAACAGATTTGGATACACTTCCAAGATACCATCAGGGGACTGACAGTAGGATGAGCCTCTGGGATGGGAAGCAGGTGGACTCTGGCCTCGGATCTCTGCATTGGAGCCCCATCCTGGTGAGCATGATGAAGGCCAGAGAGCCTGACTACCAACTAACCTCACCCTATTCTCTAGAGGGTTCCTTCCCCTCAGGCTCAGGGTTCAGTTCCCCTCTCTGCAGTCTAAACAGGCTGTGACCTCTCCTGCACCCTGGTACTCACTTTTTACTTAAAAACCCTTTATCCTCCAAAGCCCAAGGACCATCTCCTCCACAGAGCTTCCCCTATGAAAAACATTCTTGCTTCTTGAATCCTAAGCTATCAAACTCATGACAGTAGACAAGTGCTCACTCATAACATACTCCTAACTGGACTTGACAGCAGCCACTGGTAACCCTTCATGGATAGGGACTTGCATTTTTGCAGCACCCACACCTATTAGAAAATCAATCCAATTATAATGGCTTCACACATTTATGTTGGAATAAGTGAAAATATACACAGGGCATTCAAAAAACTGAAAAAGAGGGGTGGGGCTTTATTGTTTTCTAACACAGCTTAAGTCTATAGCCTGGGGGTGCCATTAACTAGCTATAGAACTCTGAACAATTAACTTCACTCCCTTAAAAAAAAGAACTATTTTATTTTTAACTGTGTGTTTATGTGTGCACGCATGTGTGAGTGCAGATTCCCTCAGAATCCAGAAGAGAGGGCTGGATCCCTTAGAGCTGGAGTTACAAGCAGTTGTGAGTCACCATGCTTGTGTGGGGCACTGGCATCCAGCATCCCGTGTGAGAGCAATGAGCGCTCTTAACTCTGGAGACATCTCTCCAGCCCCAACCGCGAGTCTGTAAGAACCTCGGTTCCCTCGTCTAAAATGAAGAATAAAATGGGGGTAATAAAACGACACATCTTACGGAGTTATTAAAAGAATTAAGTGAAACAATGCCTGTGAGAAACAGCACAAAGCCTGGTGCTTAATAAGCTCCAATCCAGTGTTCATTCTAACACTGTTACTGCTATTAGCTTGCCTCGGCAATTTGTTTCATTTCCTTCTGTATGCCAAAGCATTCAAATCTCAACCCATTCTTGCTTCTCTTTCCATTTGGTAAACACTTTTGTAACTGTGTGAGCTAGCTGGAGGCAGGTGGCTTGGATAACTTCAAATGGGGGAAGGGACACAAAACCTCACACCGGGACTTAAAGGAGAGCTTTGTCAAAGCAGAGGTAAAGAGGCATCAAGCTGAACGTGAGCATGTCTATACTCCCCTGTCCCTAGGAAGTAGTTAAATACTGTCCTAAATCTGTGCAGTACCTAGTAATAGCCACTGCATAAGCAAGCCTCCAGGGCGTGATCACAAAGACACAGAGGCAAGGCTAAGGTAACAGCCTTCTCCCAAGTAGAAAGTGGCAGACTCCAGAGTCTAAAGTGAAAGCAGGCTTCTCCAGGAGAGAAAAGGAAGGAGAGGCTAGGGAAGGGAAGCCGATTTTCAGAGGCATGAGGTACTTGTTGCCATAGTCGATCTTCGATGTGACTTTCTGCTTCAGTTCCTTCAGCTCATCCTTGGGTAGCGTTCCTGAGAGGAGCTGGGAGCGCCATTCCATCAGGTCGTACATCATGGACTGCACTTGGAGGAAGCGTTCCTTTTTGCTGGCCTACAAGATGGAAGCAATTGTGAATGCCTACCCAAAGGTATTTGGCAAGCTAGGCCACCGTTGGGTGAGTGCAATCTGACCTCTCTCCCAGCCTTACCCAGCTGTGAAGGGACAGAATTGGTGCTCAGCTGCCAATATAGTCCTTCCCCTTGGGCCACTGGAATTCCCCAAAGCAGAAATATTCTCGATCACTTCTTGGTTTAAAAAAATAATAATAATCTAGCAGCCAGGCCTGGAAACGCGACTCAGCAATTGATAACACTTGCTGGTCTCCAGTTCCAGGTCTGTCCCTCCCCCACTTCTGGCCTCTGCAGGAATAGACATGCTTGTAGTACACAGACAGAGGCAATTCAGTCATACACATAAAATAAAAATGAAAAATAAACCCAACAGCCATACTCAAAAAAGTCAGTCCGTTTTTTCAAACATTTCCTTCCTTTGGTAAAGAAATAAAATAACTAAAGACACAGGAAAAGAAAAGTTTTTCTGACTTGGACCCAGAAAGGTGTTAAGGCTTGAGTACTGGATGCTTGGTCCTTACTGATGGCTCTTCTTTGGAAGGTAGACCACTGGAGGGTATATCAGTCTTGGGCCCCATGCCCCACCCTCTGCTTCCTGTCCATCATCTGTGTCCCTGCTACTGTGATGCCATGCCAAACTATAGAACTAGAATCAATGACCAAGGCAAACATCCCTACTCTTAAGTCATCTCTCTCAGGTCAAGGTGGGATGGGGAGAATTTCCAACACAAATAGACTTGGTGCACATGAACATCTGCTATAATGAAAGCAACAGAACTTGGGCCCTTTAAGACTGGGAGCCAGGACACCTTCTCTCACAGAAGAGGCTATGGTTAGGGCACTGTTTCCCAAGACATGGTTTTTGTAGGATGCAGAATATGTGGGCAGGTGTATAATGTCAAGTTACCCTAACCCACCATGTGATCCTCATTTTCTTCCTATCCTGTTTAACAGGAAAAGAAAGTCATAGTTTCTTCTTACACGTGTGTTGTGGTGTGTATTTCTATATTATATGATGGGTGTGGGGGTATATGAATACAGACAAATCTGCTCCATGGTATATATGTAGAGGACAGAGGAAAACCCACTCTCCTCTTCTTTCCTACAAAGTCTCTTGCTGTATTTCCTGCTGTGTATGCTAGGCTGGCTGGTCTGGGGGCATCCAGGGATTCTCTCATCTCTGCCTCCCGTCTGCGGTCAGGAGGACTGAGATTGCAGATGGTTACACTATCCATGCGACTTTCACACAGGGTATGAGAGTTCAAACCCAGATCCTCTTGCTTGCCCAGCAAGCATTTTTACTCACAGAACCACCTCCCCAGCCCAGTCCGTTTCTGATCAAGAACAAGAAGGTTAAGGGCACAGAGCTTTTTGACAGGTACTGTAACAATCACCGAGTAATAGTGCTGGGTTTCTGGTCTTGGCTGCTTGTCCTGTTGCTGGGATAAAAATTACCCTGACAACGAGCAACTCAAGGGATGGAGAATTTATTCCTGCTCATAGTTCAAAGTACAGTGCATCATGGTAGGAAAGTTAAGATAGCAGGAGCTTGAAGCAGCTGGTCACATCTCGTGAACCTTAGGATAGCAGAGAGCAATGGGTGCATACTAGCACTCAGAGGAGAGCAATGGGTGCATACTAGCGCTCAGAGGAGAGCAATGGGTGCATACTAGCACTCAGAGGAGAGCAATGGGTGCGTACTAGCGCTCAGCTCACTCTCCATTTTATGTGGTCCAGGGACCCATGCCTAGGCGAGTGTTCTGACACTCCTGGCCTGTCTTGTTTTTATTGCATTTATTTGGAAAATGATCTTCTATGACAAATACTTTCGCCCCTCTCTTAGCAAAAGTATTGTATTATAATGAAAAACATATATTTAGTCTTTTTCTCTGGCCTAGAACAGTGTTCATAAGGCCCTTAAAAGACATACTAAGCAATAGAAATGCCATTTGGTGGTTTTGAAAGAGCTTCTGCCATCCATTGTTGGTTTTGTGCTAACGTTACTGGTTTTGGTCCTGTAACGTTACTGGACCCCTAGACAGCTTCAGGAGAGACTCTGAAGACCAGAAAAAAAACAGCCACAGAATTGATTAGGGGATGGGATTTTCAGGCTGGCTCTGAACTACCTCATCTCTCCAAGATCAGACGCCGCAATGCATTAAAGTTTATGTACTGCAACTTTAATTAAGACTCTTGAGCAACAAGTTGGTGGAGAATCCCAAGTGGTGGGCATTCATGAACTGGCAAGGGTGGCTCAACCAGAGAAGCTAAGACTGCACTACCTGTGTCTTCCATCAGGCAGATCCTGCACCTATACCCTTTACAATGCAGCTGCCATCTTATGTATAGCACTTTCCTACGATCTGGGAAATGTTAATGAATTATGAAGCCTACATAATTTTAATGAATTATGAATTAGAAGGTGGTCACCTAGGTGGGGAAAGGCAGTGAGGATCCTCAATTTGTAGCCAACTGCAACAGAAACACAAATATCCTAGGGACCCTGGCTGTAACTAACATCTGAATCCTAGGCTATGTAAGGAGTCTAAGGCTAACTTCTAGACAATCGGCGGCTAATTGAATTGTCAGGCATGTACACGGCTTAGAGTAATCAGAAATGTGATATTGGGATGACAGGGCATGCTAAAACATTCTTCATATAAATTATTTTCATATAAATTTAGTAAAAGGACACCAAATTTAGGTATTGTGTCCAATATACACTGTTCAGGCAGGGCAAAAGTCATAGACCCAATAATGAAACCACTGACATTTGACTATTTCTATTTGCAGAGTAGACAGTGTGGCTAACTTGCTATAGAGCCATTTCTTAGAGGAACATATCAGCTGTCCACAGTGCATATGTAAAGATGTTTTAGGGAGAGTAGTGAAGAGGAACAAGGACTCACTCAAGCCACAAGGATTCTGTTTGCTCCCCTGCTGTGTTAATATGATTTGAGTGATCTGCAAGGATTATTGTGCCAGATTCTTATCCCAGGTTTCACGAGCTAGGTTTTTATCTGAGTTGAGAGGAAATAGGGTTCAAAATGTAACTCAGCTGGGATTTTTAGAGGGTAGGTTTTAGGAACCCCGATGATTGAATCAAAGATAAGGAACATCAATTAGATAAGCACACATGTACCCCTCGCTATGTTGCTATTCAGCACCACCCAGGAAATTTGCCATCAAGAATGGCTCTTTATAAGTCAGCATGCCTCAGGTACAGTAATGAGCAGCAGAAAAATACATATTCTACATTTTACTGACAGCCTTTGGGAACCTTACAGAATTGGATGTGCTAATTTCCTCCTGTTAGGAAATTTTCACATGGTGTTAATATCTACCATAGACTATAGTCTCCAGGCAGCGTGCACACATCAGTGGGTGCGCACGGGGCTGTAACAAACTCGCAGGAAGTTTGCTTGACATTCCCTTCTCAGCCTCGTGGTTGGCTTGGCTAATTGTTTTCATTTGGAGCTTTGACGCACCAAAGGAGGATTTTAAATTAAATTTGCTTTGAAACAGAGAAAACACATAAAATGTGGTCTTTGGTTTTTTTTGTTTTGTTTTGTTTTGTTTTTTTCAGGGTCAAAGCTTCTTCAGAGATCTGAAGACGATGGCCATCAGTTAATTACCATATGATAAGGGAATCTTTCAGAATGTCAGCCACACACCACATCAAATCCCCTGAGAATATTAAAGAGGCAGGTTACCAGACCTGAAGGATTTATTTTATGAACAGATATTAAGGCACTTCGTATGCAAACCCAAGTTCAACAGCTTTTGCACCTGTTTTAAAACACAAGGTTTCCACCCGACCTCATTGATTATAGCTGTCACTGCTAGCTATGTGGCTTCAAAGAAAGCACGTAACCTCTCTGGGTCTCAGTGTCCTTGTATGTCATAGTATGCATTCTCTCTTCTCTCTCTCAAAGCTCCACTGAAGGCTGAATGTCAATCATAAGCCTGAGTGAAAGCTGCAGGGTTCATCTGTCCCGGGAACAGGTTGCGTCTCACCACATAGAGCTGCTTCCAGATGCTTCCCCACTCCCAGAGCGTGTTTGTCACTTCTTGTGCCAGAGGGATTTCTGCAGGAATGATGTTCTCTAGGTTCCTATTTAGGATGGGAGAGAGAGCAAGGTAGAACTGAGACCCAGGTGCAAAAGAGAAAGTTCTGGAAACTCTGCAGCAAGTTGCAGCTCTGGAGAGGAAGCTACAGCCGTTCCAGACTGCATCATACGAACAAACGGAACTTCCCTCTAAATGTTCTCCTTCAAGGGGTGCTTCCTCGTACTTACCATTCGAGTCAAATCTACTTTAATAAGCTCCAAAGGCAGCTTGCTAGTGAAAAGTGAGCTGGGACCCACACGTCTGCCCACCTGACAGCTTAGATGGCCAAAGCTAACCAGACAAAGGCATCCGTGAGCCAGGAGAGACCATGCTGGCGAGTAACACAAGTGCCTGTGTGTGCGCGTGTGCCTGCATGTGTGTTGGCGGGGTGAATGTCTACACATGTGCTTTTTATGTAGAAGCCGGAGGACTTAACAGGACTGTTCCTCAGGGGCAACCCCCTCCCTTTGCTGTTTGTGGCTTTAGATTTGTTTTGAGACCCACTCTTGCGCTAGCCTGGACCTTGACAAGCAGGATAGGCCTCAGGCATCCGGCTGTCATCCCAGCCTTCAGCTCAGCACTGGGATTATAAGTATATAGCATCCCACTCAGCTCCTTTCACATGTGTTCTGAAGGAACTCAGCTTGGGTCATGCTTACAAGGTAGGCACTTTACCAACTGAGTCCCTCCCCAGTCCCCACAAGTACCTTCTCTTCTCCACTGTCACTTCCTTGAGATGGATAAAAGATGTAGGGAAAATGCCCTGTAGGAAACACAATAAAAAGGATGGGAGACAAGTTATAGAAAAATAACAGATTCCTTGTTTTCCCAGTTTCCTTCCCCTGCTAAGCCACTGACTGGCTTCTGAAACCACAAAACTTTCCAAGACTAATCTGAGAGTTAGATGAAGCAGACACAGATTCCAAACCCATGTGAGTAGGCCTTCATGTTCTCACCTCTCAACCCCCCAAAAGAGCCTGGTATCCCCATGGGTGCTTTTTTTTTTATCAGGTGACCAAAAGAGAGAGATCAATAGAACCGGGGCCTGGGCCCCTCACTTGCTGAGACAAGCCCACTTCTCTCCTTCCTGCCCACCTCCAGGGAATTAATGTCCCTGAAGGGGATGTGGGAGAGCCCTAGGTCTGAAGCCAGTCCTTGGCTTTACTTAAGTGTCTGAGATGTGGGATGTCTCCTCCCTGGATTTAAGTCCCTGTCCTCTGAGAGGGCGGGGCAGGATTGTGCCTCCTTGAACTCCATGGAAGATGCTTCATAACTACGCCCCAGATGATAAGGAAACCTGATCAACTGCTTGGAAATTTCCCCCTGATGTCGAGCAGTATGCATGATAGGAGCATCATGTGACCACTTTGCTGCCCACCAGTTGAAATGAAACAACCCAAGTGCCTGCTATAGTGGAGATGACATGACGGAGTGACTCTGTCATCTGGAAGGGCACCTAGGCCTGTCCTTTTGTG
Organism: Mus caroli; assembly: GCF_978045245.1. NCBI lineage: Eukaryota > Metazoa > Chordata > Mammalia > Rodentia > Muridae > Mus > Mus caroli. The sequence continues at coordinate 88,651,640 of NW_028227268.1, read as the reverse complement.
TCATAGGGGAAGATGAGTGAATGCTCACACAGCACTGAAGGAAGGAGCAGAGGCCAGCTTCCACTAGAAAGTACCGCATTTCCTGGGGAGGGGAACTCATCAGCAAATGTGGTGTCCTCAAAGGATGTGGGGAGAAGAGGGTACCAGGGCAGCCTTAAAGAATGAGGATAAAGAAGGGATGTGCAGATCCTGGAAGCAGTGGGGGTAGGGAGTTGAAGTTGGGGAGACTGGGGAGGGCTCACTTGCTGAAAAACAATGAAGGGAAAGACTAGCCCAGAAGAGGCATTAGGGCCAGGTGAAGACATCCTGCACCATCCCAGATGAAAATAAAGTGACCTTACCTGTGACAGTTTATGCTTTATGAGGTAACCTCTGTACCAGTCTGCAAAGAGAAAACAAAGGCAAAGGTCTTTCACTTTCTCAGCATCTTTTGCTAACTTGGTTTGCTCTGCTTTCATCTGTGTCTTCTCACCTAGCAAAGCAATGCTTGCAAGCTGCTTTAGACCTGCTGGGCAGGAGAGACCCAGAAGCTTGTGACATGCGTCATGTTGGTTGCCGTCATCTCAAAGCAACTCCCTCAGGTACAGGGTTTCATTCTCGGACTGAGGTAAGTCCCCTTCTCCTTTTGAGAAACAAGGTGCCTTGGTAAAGCCTCCAGTACACTGGGCCATGTGGTCCCAAGTGCCTTTGGAGAGAGGCCTCAAGCATCCATCATGCAGACAGATGCCACAAACCTACAGTCCCAGGAGTTCCTTTCTCATTTACCTGCCTGTGGCCCCATGCATGTTTGTAAGTCCTGTCTTAGGCATTCAAAGGTTCAGGGACCTGAGAGATCATCTTAAAATAATATGGACAGTTCTAGCAGCAACAAATAATTTTTCTGAAGTTTGTCACTACCAAACAGATACATTCGTGAATAGAGGAACAGGAATTTTAAAGCCCCTCCTCCATCTCGCAGGACTGTATTTTTTTATAAAAAAAAAAAAAAAAACTCAATTAACAGAAATTCAAATGACTCAGAGTCCTCTGACAAAATGAGCATAAGTTCAGAGGCTGAAATGAGTCCACTGGCCTTTGAAATGATTGGAGCACAGCCACGTGGTAGCATTTGTCATCTTTGTAAATAAAAGTACCTGCCAAGTGTCTCATTAACAGACCCTCATTATCAAGCTGACAGATTGTTGCCAGAATATATTCTCAGCAGATATCCACACAAGTCCTTCCCCCTCCCGACCCCCGCCTCATAATAACTAAACTGCAAAGTCACCCTTCCAATCATGACCAGCTTGAAGGTCAATGCCTAAAGGAAGTTTTGAAGCTGCAGTAATCCCTGAAGATCTTATTTTGAGTGACAAAAAGTGAGAAAGAAGAGAAAAGACACAGAGAAAACAGAAGGGAAATTAGGGAAGTTGGGGAGGAAGGATCCGGAGTTTGGAATGAAAGCATCCTTCCAGGAGCTATTCTGCATTAAGCCTTTTCATCTTCTTGACAACCATATGGAGCAGAAATCATCATTATTCCATTGTACAGCTGAGTAGCCTACCCGAGACAGAGAGATATTGAGCAATATTCCCAGTCACTCAACTAGTGACATGTTTGGATGTAGAAGGAACAGCCCCACTTCTGATCTTAGGGGAAGGAGTTTGGTGGTCATGCAATGTGCTAGCTCCATTTCTGTTGTGATAGAAACACCTTGAGCAAAAGCAATCTGGGGTGGGGGTATTCTGGTTCACAATTTCAGAGGAAGTCAAAGTGTAGAAAGTTAAAACTAGTCACATCATAGCCATAGCCACAGTCAAAGGCAGAGAAGTGAACACATGCACGTTCCTTGCTTGTTTAGGCTCAGTTCCATTTCTCCAGTCTTACACAGTTCAACAGTTCCTGCCTTGGGAATGTTCCTGCCCACACTGGACTGTGTCTCCCAGCATCAACTAACTTAATTAAAACAACCCCATAGATATGCCCACAGGGTAATCAATGTAGCAGCTCTCCACTGAGACTCCCTTCCCAGATGGCTCTAGATTGAGCCACGTTGACAAAACTAATCCTCACATCTAAAAGTTCATCATCTTATCATCAGAGACTCCCAGAGTAAATCTCCAAGCTACTTTGTAACTGAGGACTTCTGGGATGGAAGCTCTTCTAGTTCACCTTCTAAGAAGAGCCACCTTCTACTTTTACTTGCCTTTAAGTATTTGCCAATTCTGATGGAAGATAATTAACAGTGGACAAGATGGTTTAATCCTTCCGCATGTCTTCTGTACCCTAGACACTTTGCTAATGGCATTTCTTTCTTTGTTTGTTTGTTTGTTTTTTAAATATAAATTTAGTGAGCCTCACCTACCAAATTAAAGACTAAACTTTATGACAATCCTGTTACTACTTCAGTTCTGTAAATGAAAACAGAGAGGCACAGAGAAGGGGTAACTTGCTGGTTGTCACACAGTTTGAAATTTAAACCTAAGTAGTTGACTCTTGAATTCTACTGTACTCACTGCGGCACACAACCTTTATTGTGACTACCTCCCAGTCACAGTCACTTTAATCATACGTATCTGTTCTCTCTTGTCACACTCACAGCAAAATGAGCTAAGTAGTCTTATTCCCATTTCATTGATGGCATTGAAACATAAGTCAGTTGTGTACTGAGCCAAGATCGCACAAGTACAGCTTTAGTCCAAGTCTACCGGTTCAGAGCCCGAACTCTGAAAACTCCTCTACCATTAGATGCAGAGGCAGAAGAAAGCCATGTGCAGAGGAGAACCTAGCCCTTACCTGACACCACATCTGCCAATACCTTGATCTTGGATTTCCCTACTCTACCACAGAATTCCATTTCTGCCACTTAGCATGTGAAGTTTATGGCATTCTCTACAGCAGCCTGGATGCTAAGTCACATGCCCTGAGGGAAGATGAGCAAAGTGAAATTTCTTCCAAGTCTTCCAGACAACTGTGAAATGGCAGCTGTTCAGTTGTACTCCCTTCCTACAGCACACATGTAACCCAAAATACACAAAAGGGAGAGAGGAAAGATTCAAAATCTCCTAAAACCAAGAAAAGACACCCTCTGTCTGCCATTTCTAGGCAGAACTTGGTCATGTCACTTAAGCCTAAATGTTTTTATCTGAGAAAAGTAACACCTCTCCTCAGAGGATTGTCACAAGAACTATTTTATAACATCAATACAGAGGCTGAGGAGGTAGTTCTGCCGTGAACAGCACCCACTGCTCTTGCAGGAGACCTGAGTTCGGTTCCTATCACCTGTGTTAAGTGGTTCACAACACCCTAAAACTCTGGCTCCAGAGGAGCTGAGATCTCTGGATTCTGTGGGCACCTGAACTCAACTACACATATCTATCCAGAGACACACATACACATAATTCCAAATAAATAAATAACACGATTATAAAGAAATGCATTTAATAAAGATACGAAACTTTGAACAGGAAGAAAACATTCCAATTTCAAGATAACCATGGCTTGCTTGTGGACAAAATGAAAAGACAGGATCATGGGAATAATCAGCTGGGATCTCGGTCACACCTGAGGGGTTGGGGAGTTTGGGAGTTTTGGGGGTTTTGTTTTTGTTTTTGTCGTTTGAGACAGGGTTTCTCGTTGTATCCTTGGCTGTTTCTGAACTCACTCTGTAGACCAGGCTGGCCTTGAACTCCAGATCCCCCTGCCTCTGCCTCCCAAGTGCTGGGATTAAAGGTATGGCTGCTACCACTGCCCAACTTACATCTGAGTATTTTTAAGGAATATATGAAGCTAGAATGTCACTATTTATCTAAGTGATGAGTACCTGAAAGTACTTTTACTTTCCAATGTAATAATATCAATCAATAATATCTAATAATATCAAGATCAAATAGGAATTATTTGGTCAGAGGTTAAGAGTATGGGCTCTGATTAAAAGCCTCCTATGAAGTCAAGGAAGTAATGAACCAAATCAGATGGCAACTTGGAGACTGAAAAAAAAATTGCAAACTATTTGTCTAATAAGGGGAAAATACCAAAAATAATGAAGGAATCATCTGACCCAGTAGTACAAAAGCAAGCAATCCATTTAAAACATGGACCATTTTTACAGAAAAATATAGAAAACTGCTAATGAGAATATGAGAAGTCCCTGGGCATTATTAGTCATCAGGGTACTAAAAATCAAAACCACAAGACACTGCCCGTGTTTACTGATAAGGATACGTTCAAAAAGTCAAGAGGTAATAAATGAGTGTTAACAAAAAAACAAACTAAGTATACTGTTGGTAGGACGTATACTGTTGCTACTCATCTCTCTGAGTACAACTGCTATGGGAAAAAAAGCCTAATGGTTACTAAAAACTTTATAAATAGAACTTCCACATGGCCAACAAGCTCCCTCGTAGGCATCTACCGAAAGGAAATGACATCATCAGTTCTTTAAGATGTGTGCGCTCCCGTGTTCACAGTAGTCTGCAGCTCTGTTCATAAATGTTGAGGTTTTCTTTGTTTGTTTTTCGAGACAGGGTTTCTCTGTATAGCCCTGGCTGTCCTGGAACTAACTCTGTAGACCAGGCTGGCCTCGAACTCAGAAATCCGCCTGCCTCTGCCTCCTGAGTGCTGGGATTAAAGGTGTGCGCCAGGAAGCACCCATCAGTGAGTGAACAAAGAAGCAGAGGTGTATCAAGTGTGGAATACAAGAAGAACACCACTCAGCTGGGTGTGGTGGCACACGCCTTTAATAAGCACATACCAGAAAAAAAATACTGTATGATCTCATCTGCATGTGACATCTAATAACAATAAAGAGGCAGAGGGTCAGGGAGTTTGCTCTGAGATGGTGTCTCCTAGTAACATCAGAAGTTAACTCCATAACACCAACATGACAGCCTGAATGTGAGCTGAACAGGGATGAAACCAATGGACACACCTAAGTAGACAAGAACAAGCCACAGAGGCCACCATCTTACACAAAGACCTACAAGCAACTGAGGAATGCTGGGAGTAGGAGGCCTGGTCTTCCCAGAAAAGAGCACACCAACTTGGCAGTGCCAAAGGCTCAGTCCAGGAAACATACACACAAGAAATACAATATGAACAGGTTATATTCAGGAATATATGTATGTATATACATACATACATATACATACATGCATGCATACAATAGCAACATTTTTCTTGAGAATAGAAGCCACAGATTTGAAGGAGAGTGGGAAAAAGATTGTGGGAGTGCGTAAAGAGAAGGGAAATATGTAATTAAATTATAATCTCAAAAATAAAGAACTATGAAGGCTTAAAATGTAAAGTTAGAAAACAAGACCATGGCAGTGGAGGGGGGTGGGGTGTAGAGGAAATTCGAGATATAGGTCAGAAGATACAAAGCAGTAGATATGCAAGCTGAAGAAGTCAAGAAGGACATGCGCAGCAGACAGACAGACGCCAGTTAAGAAAACAATAACAAAGGGCTGGAGAGGTGGCTCAGTGGTTAAGAACACTGACTGCTCTTCCAGAGGTCCTGAGTTCAATTCCCAGTAACCACATGGTGGCTCACAACCATCTGCAATGGTATTGATGCCCTCTTCTGGTGTGTCTGAAGAGAGTGATGTTTTACTCACATACATAAAAGAAATAAAATCTAAAAGGAGGAGGAGGAAGAAGAAGAAAGGAAGGAAGGGAGGGAGGGAGGGAGGAAGGGAGGGAGGGAGGGAGGGAGGGAGGAACAACTGATACCATTATGTTGTATACCTCCACTATAGATAATAAAATGTATGTATTTAAAAATGAGTGTGCAGTCAAAACTTGGCTTAGAATGAAGACCTGAGTCCTCCTGACTGAGTAATTGTTGACAAGTGACATGTTGAATAGGAATAATCACAGCTGCCTTGTCAAATTTAAATTGTGTGAAGTGTTCAGAGAGATCTATTTCCCTGTGCCTGCCATATGGAAAATATTCAAAAGGTTCGTGGGTACTAAGTCCTTTTTTGGACAATAATTAAACTAATACCATAATCCAACAAGTTAGAAATGTTTTCTATTTTGTTTCCAGAACCTACAGACTTAGAATCTCATTCTTTTTATTGATGTCCTTTCAACATATTTCCATAACAACAGAATAAATAAGAACTCAAGCTCACTGACATCTCAGCCCCACCCTCATTCAAAAACAGGAAAAGTGGGTTTCAGCTTTCAGAGAGTGGAGCAGCATCCTCCAAACAATAGAATCCCTTTCACCCCCAGCAGCTTCTCACACACAGCTGAAGAAAGGAGGCCTCCTGGCAGAGTGGTGCTTCAAAAGATCCCCTGTGAAGAGCTCACAATGTCCCCATTGTTTGGGTCGCCATCACCCTTGACAGGGTTGTTAGTACAGAAGGTACCGTGGACTCTGGAGTGCCCCACTCTACCCGTGGTAGATTCAAGCCTTCACCACCTACCCAGAGCTCTTTGTGGCCCACACAGTCCTGCAGGTAAGGGCATCCGACAGCTCTGAAGAGCTGCAGATGTTGGCGCATGAGAAGGCTGGTTCTCAGAACCCTGTCATGGGATACTCTCTGTAGAAAACAGTGAAGTATTACATTGCTTTATAACAACTCAAATCTCCCAGTAGCCTCTTTCCTCGCCCTTCCCTACAGTCATATTTTACTGGAAACAAGTCCAAACATTTTCTGGAGTCTCTGTCTGGAAGAACCCTCCCCCCTTACTACTATAATAGACCCCACAGCCCTGACATACACAAGTATCCGTAAACAGACTTTTTTTTTTGCCATTCCAAGCCGGGCAGGGAATGAGTAAGTGTAGTGTCCACATACAACTCCGAGAACACCTTACGAAGAAGATTCTAAAGTCCAGCTACCTCAGAAGAACACCCTCCACTGTGGTCTAGGGGACAGCAAGGCATTGTGGTGAAGAGCCAACCTGCCTCCTTCTTAAGCAAAAAAAAAACATTTTATAATATAGACAGACAAGGTTCATTCCTGTTTATGGTTAAACTTCTGTTTCTCAAGGATTGTGGCTATACCCCACAGGTAACTACAAATGATTCTATACTGCCTGTTCCAAGAAACAACAACCACGTCTGTTGCTTATAACCATCTTAAAACCCTATCTTTGTTTCAAAAGGTTATATGATTGCCTGTTGCTATGACTACCTCTTGTTTTGCCCATCTTGCAACTACCTCTTTGTGTCATAACTAACTTGTTATGCTTATGTTCTGCTTCTGCAACCCTGCCTATTTTGCCCACCAAATGCCCACCACGTACTCCTGAACTATAAAACCCTTGACTTCCTCACATCCAGTGCTGACCTCTCGAGCCTCACCATTGGGGGAGGCAGCCCATGTACATGAATTTTAAAAGGCTCGCTTTAATTAATTTGACCATGATGATTTTTTCTTTTTTCTTCACATTTTTGGAATTAACAGTGGTCCAGGCCTTCAATCCCAGTACTTAAGAAGGGGCAGGCAGATCTCTGTGATCTCTGAGTTCAGGGCCACCTTGGTCTATAAAACCAGTTCCAAGCCAGCTAGAAGTATATAGTGAGACTCTGTCTCAAAAAAAAAAAAAAAAAAAAGACAGTAGAGACAGAGGCATCTTGATATCTTTGGAGGTGGGTAATTGCTGTCTTAGTATACATAGGCACAGTGGGGTGCCTGGCAGAAGTATCATCATATGGGTATGTCACAGACATCTGGTACCTTAGTCTCCAGCTACATAGTTACTGGGCCATGAGTTCATTCATCTTAGTGCTCAACTGAGTAAGGAAGACAGATAATAGAGAATACTCTAAACTACCGATATTTGAGGGGGAAAGTGGGGGGAGGTGCACAGCATGCTGGACATGAGCCTGGAATCTTTGGATGTCACTAAATAGTCAGAGAGATGTCAGCCCTTCTGAACTATATGAGCTTGTATTATAACATGTTATCTTCATACTAAAATCCACTCATATCTAAATCCCCCAATCAGAATTGTGTTTGCACCATTCATACTTAGAGTACTTAGACACAGCTATTTATGGCTCATGATTCTAGAGATTCAAGGTCCCAGAGCACATTGCAGCCTCTGGTGAGTGTCCCCTTGGTACATTACATCAGCGTCTAAATCCCACTATATCTGTGTGGTCTTTCTCCCTCTCCATAAAGCTTCCAGAATTCACTCATAGAGCTTCCACCCTAATGACTTTACTTGCCAAAGGCCTTATCTGTATACATCATGGTTAAGTTTCCTCCGTCATAATACCATCAGCACAACACTTCAGAGAGTGGACCCTCATGTGAATTCAAAGCAGACAAATCCTATTTAAAACATCATGTGGAACAAAGAAGGGGCTAATCTCATCCATTCTAGACACTAAAGATTCAGTTTCCAAGTGACCAGGAGCCATAGTGCATAGATATGTACACATACTGGTCTTCTCCAAGCTCTATTGGATGAGGGGAAAGAACACAAAAGGTTGTTCTTGAGTCAAGCACGGTGCATCACTGCTTCTCTCGTCTCCCCTTTCTATCAGATAACAGGTCCAGGAGCTGTGTGATCCTAACTCTTCAGGTGAGGAACCAATAGAACAATAGGACAAAAACAATAGAACACACAAAATTCAGTGAGTTATTATCACTCAGGTTCCAACCACCCAAAGTTAAGCATTGTTAACCTCTTAGGATCATTTAAAAACATTTTTTTTCCTGTTGTAAATAGATATGTTGTAATAAATAAATAAAACTGATGAGAAGATTACAAATCAAAAAGGGCTAGAATTAGACGTGTAAAACACAGGGCTGTACTGTAAGGAGGGGTGGCAAACTTAGAATAGCAGGCCAGACTCTATAGGAAGGCATTGCCTCACCCACCCACTCCCCGAATCAAGCTCATCCTCTCTGTCTTCAAAAAGCTTCAAAGGCCAAGGATGGACCTTGGCACCCTGGGCACTGAACAGTGCATGATGAGATGCAACCCAGAAAAGAATCCTGCCAAAGCACACAACACATTCCAGCAGGTCTTGCTCCTCTTTAGGGACTCCTTTAAAAGTTGCTTTGAAATATGAAATACTAAATTTCCCTCCTTAAAGACGGTTTTCATTCTCTTATTCTCTTGGTTTGCATCTGTTTGTATGTATTCCTCTCCATATACAAATTTGTGTGTCTTTGTGTGGAGGCTCTGTTTATGAATAGCTGTGTATTAATTCATATGTGTGTCTTTGTTAGGAAGTTATTAGTGTTTGGATAAATGTCATGTTTGTGTGTGTGTGTGTGTGTGTGTGTGTGTGTGTGTGTGCGTGTTTCATACATGCACGAGCGCCTCTGCACAAATCTGGAGAGAAAGGTAGGGCTCCACTTCCCAGAAAGCCTCCTGTAGCTTATGCAGCAATGCAAAGGACTCTACCTATGCAGTGGCCTGATGTGAGGACTAAGTAGGCTTCTGTGCTCTCTGGGATGGCAGGCATTATCTGGTCTGTGGAAAGGACAAGATGGTTCTTGGCTGCTGTGTCCCAGGAAATGCCTACCCCAGAGCACACCTGTCTCCTACCTCTCTGCACTCCTTTCCAGGGCCTCATCTGATGGATTCTCTGGGGGATAGCACAGGGCCTGTATTCTCAGGCCAATCTCCACTTTCTCCTTAGTTCTGCCAGTCACAGGAAACATACTCTGCGTCCTTTATAGGAGGAGTCATAGGCTGACCTTGCAGAAGAGAACTCTGGGCTATGCGGGATGATAGAGTCTGCTGATCATCAGTTATACATTAACAAACTCATTAGGTCATTATACACTAAAGCTGCCCCTAATATCAAGTGTAACATAGATGATGTTCGTTTCCATTTGCCTGTCTCATGAGTTTACAGCTATTATTCTTTGAGAAAATATTAAGAAGTCCCCTCTCATCACCATCACCACCATCATGGGTGGACCTAACTCAATATACGGTTGGCTTCATAACCGAGTGGCTTTGTGGGATGGAAGAGCTGCCACTTTACCCAGCGCATAGCCCTGGCTTGAGACCCTGTTCCGCTGGGAGCTGAGATTATGTAACTCTACTGTGCAGCATAGCCTCGCTCTCACAGTCAGGAGGAGAATTTACAGCACCCTCCTGAATCTTGATGATGCTTATTTTTCTTTACAATGGTGTACATATTAATAAAAAACTACATCTAGAAAGATCCACAGGCCCAAAGCCCCTTGGTCCCCTGACTGTGGCAAACGCAGAACACAGCAAACATCAAATCAGCCAGTTAGGCCTTTGTTATGAAACTAACATTCCTAAAATAATAAGGCACTTTTATTTGTTGTTCAGTAAACTCTAATTACAGTCATTCCTCAGAATCCTGGAGAGATTGACTCCAGGATTGCCTACAGACACCAAAGCTCACAGATGCTCAAGCCTCTTATATAAAATGGTGTCATATCTATATAGACCATATGGAAAGCCTCACATATTTTAAGTCATCTCTATGCTATTCCCAATCCCTAATGTATGACAATGTCATATAAATAATAATAGTGTTGTCCTTCCACCTGCTTGGGGGCAGATCAGCCTGTCTCCCCCTATCTCTCAACACCACACAGTCTGCAGGGCTTCCAGGAGATCTGTTGCAGCCAGGGTAACAGTCTGCAAGTCTCCCAGAAGATCGGCTACACCTAGGGTCACAGATCCCCCAGGAGATTTGCTGCAACCCAGGGGCACAGGAGGCAGGCTCCAGACAGACACCCTGCCAGCTAACAGCAGAGAAAAACAGATGGTAAGAGGCAAGCTTAAGATCATAACAGAAGCCAATATACTTTGACACCATCAGAACCCAGCTCTCCCACCAAAGCAAGCCATGGGCATCCCAATACACCTGAAAAGCTCGATGCTGACCTAAAATGCCATCTCATGAAGATAATAGAGACCTTTAAGGAAGATATCCACAACTCACTTAAAGAAATACAAGAAACCACAGTTAAACAGGTAGAAGCCCTTAAAGAGGAAACAAATAAATCCCTCAAAGAAATACAGGAAAACACAACCAAGCAGGTGAAGGAATTGAACAAAGTGACCCAAGACCTAAAAATAGAAGTAGAACCAGTAACCAATCACAAATAGAGGCAACCCTGGAAATGGAAAACCTAGGAAAGAGGTCAGGATCTACAGATGCAAGCATCAACAGAATACAAGAGATAGAAGAGAGACTCTCAGGTATAGAAGGTAACATAGAAGATACTGATACAATGGTCAAAGAAAATACAAAACAAACAAACAAACAACCTCTTAATTCAAAGCATCCAGGAAATCCAGAACAGTGAAAAGACCAAACATAAGAATAATAAGAATAAAAGACAGTGAACTTTTCCAGCTCAAGGAGCCAGAGAACACTGTCATCAAAATCATAGAAGAAAACTTCCCCAACCTAAAGAAAGAGATGGCCATAAAAGTACAAGAAACCTACAGAACACCAAATAGATTGGATCAGAAAGGAAAATTCTTCCATCACATAATAATTAAAATACTAAATGCACAGAACAAATAAAGAATATTTAAAACTTTAAGAGAAAAAGGCCAAGTGACATATAAAGACAGACCTATCAGAATTACACCAGACTTCTCAACTGAAATTCTAAAAGCCAGAAGATCCTGAACAGATGTCATGCAGACCCTAAGAGAACACAAATGCTAGCCCAAGTGACTATACCCAACAAAACTCTCAAACACCATAAATGGAGAAACTAAAAGATTCCATGACAAAACAAAATTTAAACATTACATATCTATTAATCCAGCCCAACAGAGGATTCTAGAAAGAAAACTCCAACACAGGAGAGTTTCTACATCAAAGAGAAAAAAAAAAAAACCAAACAAGAAATTAATCATCTTACAGCAAACCAAAAAGCAGTGAATCACATGTACATAATTCCACCTCCAACAACAAACATAACAGGAACACCCAATAGTAAATCTTTAATATCTCTCAGACTTTTCAATAAAAAGGCATTAGCTAACAGACTGGATATGCAACCAGGATCCAGCATTTTGCTGCATTCAAGAAACACATCTAAACAACAAAGATTGACTACCTCACTACCTCAGAGTAAAAGGCTGGGAAAAGATTTTCCAAGCAAATACTTCCAAGAAACAAGCACCAGTTGCCATTCTAATAGCCAATAAAATAGACATTCAACCAAAAGTTATCAAATGGGATGGGGAAGGACACCTCATATTCATCAAAGGAAACAACCACCAAAATTAAATCTCAATTCTGAACATCTACACCCCAAATGCAAGGGCACCCACATTTATAAAAGAAACTTTACCAAAGCTCAAAACACACATTTAACCTCACACAATAATAGTGGGAGACTTCAACACCCCAATCTCAACAATGGACAGGTCATTGAAACAGAAATTAAACAGAGACAGAATAAAGCTAATAGAAGTTATAAACCAAATGGATTTAACATATACAGAAAATTTCACCTCAAAACAAAGAATATATCTTCCTCTTAGCCCTTCACAGTACCTTCTCCAAAAGTGACCATATAATCGATCACAAAACAGGCCTCAACAGATACAAGAAGACTGAAATAATTCCATGCATCCTACCAAATCACCATGGACTAAGGCTTGAAGTTAATAACAACAAAAACAACAGAAAGTCCACATACCCATGGAAACTGAACAACTCTCTACTAAATGGTAATGTGGGAGGGAGGAAATGAAAAAAAATAAAGACTTTTTAGAATTCAATGAAAATGAAGACACAACATACCCAAATTTATTGGACATAATGAAAGCAGTGCTAAGAAGAAAATTCATAGCACTAAGTGCCCTCATAAAGAAATTGGAGAGATCCTATACTAGCAAATTAATAGCATACCTGAAAGTCCTAGAACAAAAAGAAGTAAACACACCCAAGAGGAGTAGAAGACAGAATATAATCAAACTCAGTGTGGAAACCAACCAAATAGAAACAAAGAGAATGATACAAAAAAAAATCAAGAAAACCAAAGGCTGTTTTTTTGAGAAAATCAACAAGATAGATGAACCCTTAGCCAAACTAACTAAAGGACACAGAGACAGTATCCAAATTAATAAAATCAAGAATGAAAAGGGAAACATAACAACAGAAACTGAGGAAATTAAAAAAACATCAGATCATACTACAAAAGCCTTTACTCAGCAAAACTGGAAAATCTAGATGAAATGGATGATGTTTTAGACAGATACCATGTACCAAAGTTAAATCAAGAGCAGGTAAACTATCTAAACCATCTCATATCCCCTAAGGAAATAGAAGAAATCATAAACAAAACAAACAAACAAACAAAAAACCCCCTCCCAACCAAAAATGTCCAGGGCTAAATGGCTTTAGTGCAGAATTCTAGCAGACCTCCAAAGAAGAGCTAACTATAACTATTCCATACAATAGAAACAGAAGGAACACCACCTAATTAATTCTATAAATCCATTGTTATTCTGATACCTAAGCCACATAAAGACCCAAACTTTATTAGTGAATATTGATGAAAAATACTCAATAATATTTTGGCAAACCAAATCCAAGGACACATCAAAACCACCATTCACCACAATCAAGTAGGCTTCATCCCAGGGATGCAGGGATGGTTCAATATATGAAAGTCCATTAATGTAGCCCACTATATAAACAAACTAAAAGAAAAAAAATCATATGATCATCTCATTAGATGCTGAAAAAACATTTGACAAAAATACAACATCCCTTCATGTTAAAAATATTAGAGAGATCAGGAATTTAAGGACCTTAACTAAACATAATAAAAGCAATATACAGCAAACCATCAGCCAATACTAAATTAAATGAAGAAATACTTGAAGCAATTCCACTAAGATCAGGGACAAGACAAGGCTGCTCACTCTCTTCATATCTATTCAAGATGGCACTAGAAGTTCTAGCTAGAGCAATACGACAACAAAAGGAGATAAAGGGGATACGATTGGAAAATAAGAAGTCAAGGTATCACTATTTATAGGTGATATGCTAGTATATATAAGAGACCTCAAAAAAATATACAAGAGAAATTTTATAGCTAATAAACAACTTCAGAAAAATGGCTGGAGCTGACCAGGGTCACAAGTCCCTTCTGGTCAGCACCAGCACTGGGTCACCTTGGGCACAAAGTCTGCAGACACCCCCAAGGTCCCCTAGAGGATGCTCCACACGATCTTAGGACCACCGGTGAGTGGAATACAACTTCTGTTCCAATCCAATTGTGTGGGACCTGAGACAGCACTAGGGAAGCAGAAAACCCAACCTGACCACAGTACAAATCCCTTCCAGTCGGCGCCAGCACCAGGTCACCTGGGCACAGAGTTGGGGGACACCCCAAGGTCCCTAGAGGACAGCTTCTGAGGCAGACCCCATTTCGGGCTCCAGACATCCGGGCACCTTCCCTTCCAGAGGAGAGGTGTCTGCCCTGCCCTGGATGGCTTTGACGGACACCTGGGGGAGCCATCTTGGTTTGCGGATCCCTCCGAGACTAGTCTGAGCAGGTGAAGCAGCTAACAGCTTCTGGGACAGGTCCTGTTTCGGGCCTTCATCTTCTGCCAGGAGGCAGGTCTGAATGCCAAATATCTGTGCACCTTCCCTGTAAGAGGAGAGCTTGCCTGCAGAGAGTGCTCTGACCACTGAAACTCAGAGGAGAGGGCTAGTCTCCCAGGTCTGCTGATAGAGGCTAACAGAATCACAAGAGGAACAGTTTCTAACCAGAGACAACTATAACAACTAACTCCAGACATTACCAGATGGTGAAAGGCAAACGTAAGAATCTTACTAACAGAAACCAAGACCACTCACCATCATCAGAACACAGCATTCCCACCTCGTGCAGTCCTGGGCACCCCAACACACCCGAAAAGCTAGACCAGGATTTAAAAGCATATCTCATGATGATGGTAGAGGACATCAAGAAGGACTTTAATAACTCACTTAAAGAAATATAGAACTTTGTTAAAGAGTTACAAGTCCTAAAAAACAAACAAACAAAAAAAACCAGGTAGAAGTCCTTAAAGAAAAACAGGAAAACACATCCAAACAGGTGATGGAAATGAATAAAACAATACTAGAACTAAAAAGGGAAGTAGAGACAATAAAGAAAACCCAAAGTGAGGCAACGCTGGAGATAGAAATCCTAGGAAAGAAATGTGGAACCATAGATGTGAGCATCAGCAACAGAATACAAGAGATGTAAGAGAGAATCTCAGATGCAGAAGATTCCATAGAGAACATCGGCACGACAATCAAAGAAAATGCAAAATGCAAAAATATTCCTAACTCAAAACATCCAGGAAATCCAGGACACAATGAGAAGACCAAACCTACGGATAATAGGAGTAGATGAGAATGAAGATTTTCAACTCAAAGGACCAGCAAATATCTTCAACAAAATTATAGAAGAAAACTTCCCCAACCTAAAGAAAGAGATGCCCATGAACATACAAGAAGCCTACAGAACTCCAAATAGACCGGACCAGAAAAGAAATTCCTCCTGACACATAATAATCAGAACAACAAATGCACTAAATAAAGATAGAATATTAAAAGCAGTAAGGGAAAAGGGTCAAGTAACATATAAAGGCTGGCCTATCAGAATTACACCAGACTTTTCTTTTTCTTTTTCAGAGACTATGAAAGCCAGAAGATCCTGGACAGATGTTATACAAACACTAAGAGAACACAAATGACAGTCCAGGCTACTATACCCAGCCAAACTTTCAATTACCATAGATGGAGAAACCAAAGTATTCCACAACAAAACCAAATTTACACATTATCTTTCCACGAATCCAGCCCTCCAAAGGATAATAACAGAAAAAAACCAATACAAGACAGAAACCACGCCCTAGACAAAGCAAGAAAGTAATCCTTCAACAAACCTAAAAGAAGACAGCCACAAGAACAGAATGCCAACTCTAACAACAAAAATAATAGGAAGCAACAATTACTTTTCCTTAATATCTCTTAATATCAATGGACTCAATTCCCTAATAAAAAGATATAGACTAACAGACTGGCTACACAAACAGGACCCAACGCTTTGCTGCTTACAGGAAACCCATCTCAGGGAAAAAGACAGACACTACCTCAGAATGAAAGGCTGGAAAACAATTTTCCAAGCAAATGGTCTGAAGAAACAAGCTGGATTAGCCATTCTAATACCTAATAAAATCGACTTCCAACCCAAAGTTATCTAAAAAGACAAGGAGGGACACTTCATACTCATCAAAGGTAAAATCTTCCAAGAGGAACTCTCAATTCTGAATATCTATGCTCCAAATGCAAGGGCAGCCACATTCACTAAGGAGACTTTAGTAAAGTTCAAAGCACACATTGTACTTCACACAATAATAGTGGGAGACTTCACCACACCACTTTCATCAATGGACAAATTATGGAAACAGAAACTAAAGAGGGACACAGTGAAACTAACAGCAGTTATGAAACAAATGGATTTAACAGATATCTACAGAACATTTTACCGTAAAAAAAAAAGGATATACCTTCTTCTCAGCACCTCAGGGTACCTTCTCCAAAATTGACCATATACTTGGTCACAAAACAGGCCTCAACAGATACAAAAATATTGAAATTGTCCCATGCATCCTATCAGATCACCATGGACTAAGGCTGATCTTCAATAACAACATAAATAATAGAAAGCCAACATTCACGTGGAAACTGAACAACACTCTTCTCAATGATACCTTGATCAAGGAAGGAATAAAGAAAGAAATTAAAGACTTTTTAGAGTTTAATGAAAATGAAGCCACAACATACCCAAACTTATGGGATACAATGAAAGCATTTCTAAGAGGAAAACAGATAGCTTTGAGTGCCTCCAAAAAGAAATTAGAGAGAGCACACATTAGCAGCTTGACAACACACCTAAAAGCTCTAGAACAAAAGGAAGCAAATTCACCCAAGAAGAGTAGATGGCAGGAAATAATCAAACTCAGGGGCGAAATCAACCAAGTGGAAACAAGAAGAACTATTCAAAGAATCAACCAATCGAGGAGCTGATTCTTTGAGAAAATCAACAAGATAGATAAAGCCTTAGCCAGACTCACTAGAGGGCACAGGGACAGCATCCTAATTAACAAAATCAGAAATGAAAAGGGAGACATAACAACAGATCCTGAAGAAATCCAAAACACCATCAGATCCTTCTACAAAAGGCTATACTCAACAAAACTGGAAAACCTGGATGAAATGGACAAATTTCTAGACAGATACCAGGTACCAAAGTTAAATCAGGATCAGGTTAATAATCTAAACAGTCCTATATCCCCTAAAGAAATAGAAGCAGTCATTAATAGTCACCCAACCAAAAAAAGCCCAGGACCAAATGGGTTTAGTGCAGAGTTCTATCAGACCTTCAAAGAAGATCTAATCCCAGTTCTTCACAAACTATTTCACAAAATAGAAGCAGAAGGTACTCTAGCCAATTAATTCTATGAAGCCACAATTATTCTGATACCTAAACCACAGAAAGACCCAAAAAAGATAGAGAACTTCAGATCATTTTCCCTTATGAATATCAATGCAAAATTCCTCAATAAAATTCTCGCTAACCGAATCCAAGAACACATCAAAACTATCATCCATCCTGACCAAGTAAGTTTCATTCCAGGGATGCAGGGATGGTTTAATATACGGAAATCCATCAACATAATCCACTATATAAACAAATTCAAAGACAAAATCCACATGATCATCTTGTTAGATGCAAATCTCATAAGCATTTGACAAAATCCAACACCCATTCATGATAAAAGTCTTAGAAAGATCAGGAATTCAAGGCCCATACCTAAACATGATAAAAGTAATCTACAGCAAACCAAAGTAAATGGTGAGAAGATAGAAGCAATCCCACTAAAATCAGGGACTAGACAAGGCTGCCCACTTTCTCCATACCTATTCAACATAGTATTTAAAGTCCTAGCCAGAGCAATTAGACAACAAAAGGAGATCAAGGGGATACAAATTGGAAAGGAAGAAGTCAAATATCACTTTTTGCAGATGATATGTTAGTATATATAAGTGACCCTAAAAATTCCACCAGAGACCTCCTAAACCTGATAAACAGCTTCAGTGCAGTAGCTGGATATAAAATTAACTCAAACAAGTCAATGGCCTTTCTCTACACAAAGGATAAACAGACTGAGAAAGAAATTAGGGAAACAATACCCATCACAATAGTCACAAATAATATAAAATACCTTGGCGTGACTCTAACTAAGGAAGTGAAAGATCTGTATGATAAGAACTTCAAGTCTCTGGAGAAAGAAATTAAAGAAGATCTCAGAAGATGGAAAGATCTCCCATGCTCGTGGATTGGCAGGATCAATATAGTAAAAATGACTATCTTGCCAAAAGCAATCTACAGATTCAATGCAATCCCCATCAAAATTCCAACTCAATTCTTCAACGAATTAGAAAGGGCAACCTGCAAATTCATCTGGAATAACAAAAAACCTAGGATAGCAAAAACTCTTCTCAAGGATAAAAGAACCTCTGGTGGAATCACCATGCCAGACCTAAAGCTCTACTACAGAGCAATTGTGATAAAAACTGCATGGTACTGGTATAGTGACAGACAAATAGACCAATGGAATAGAATTGAAGACCCAGAAATGAACCCACACACCTACGGTCACTTGATCTTCGACAAGGGAGCTAAAAACATCCAGTGGAAGAAAGACAGCATTTTCAACAAATGGTGCTGGCACAACTGGTTGTTAACATGTAGAAGAATGCGAATCGATCCATTCCTATCTCCTTGTACTAAGGTCAAGTCTAAGTGGATCAAGGAACTTCACATAAAACCAGAGACACTGAAACTTATAGAGGAGAAAGTGGGGAAAAGCCTTGAAGATATGGGCACAGGGGAAAAATTCCTGAATAGAACAGTAATGGCTTGTGCTGTAAGATCGAGAATTGACAAGTGGGACCTCATGAAACTACAAAGCTTCTGCAAGGCTAAAGACACCATCAATAAGACAAAAAAAACACCAACAGATTGGGAAAGGATCTTCACCTATCCTAAATCAGATAAGGGACTAATATCCAATATATATAAAGAACTCAAGAAGGTGGACTCCAGAAAGTCAAATAACCCCATTAAAAAATGGGGCTCAGAACTGAACAAAGAATTCTCACCTGAGGAATACCGAATGGCAGAGAAACACCTGAAAAAAATGTTCAACATCCTTAATCATCAGGGAAATGCAAATCAAAACAACCCTGAGATTCCACCTCACACCAGTCAGAATGGCTAAGATCAAAAATTCAGGTGACAGCAGATGCTGGCGAGGATGTGGAGAAAGAGGAACACTCCTCCATTGTTGGTGGGATTGCAAGCTTGTACAACCACTCTGGAAATCAGTCTGGCGGTTCCTCAGAAAATTGGACATAGTACTACCGGAGGATCCAGCAATACCTCTCCTGGGCATATATCCAGAAGATGTCCCAACCGGTAAAAAGGACACATGCTCCACTATGTTCATAGCAGCCCTATTTATAATAGCCAGAAGCTGGAAAGAACCCAGATGTCCCTCAACAGAGGAATGGATACAGAAATTATGGTACATTTACACAATGGAGTACTACTCAGCTATTAAAAAGAATGAATTTATGAAATTCCTAGCCAAATGGATGGACCTGGAGGGCATCATCTTGAGTGAAGTAACACAATCACAAAAGAACTCACACAATATGTATTCATTGATAAGTGGATATTAGCCCAAAACTTAGGATACCCAAGATATAAGATACAATTTGATAAACGCATGAAACTCAAGAAGAATGAAGACCAAAGTGTGGACACTGTGCACCTTCTTAGAATTGGGAACAAAACACCCAGGGAAGGAGTTACAGAGACAAAGTTCGTAGCTGTGATGAAAGGATGGACCATTTAGAGACTGCTGTATCCAGGGATCCGTCCCATAATCAGCTTCTAAACGCTGACACCATTGCATACACTAGCAAGATTTTGCTGAAAGGACCCAAATATAGCTGTCTCTTGTGTGACGATGCCGGGGCCTAGCAAACACAGGAGTGGATGTTCACAGTCAGCTATTGGATGTATCACAGGGCTCCCAATGGAGAAGCTAGAGAAAGTACCCAAGGAGCTAAAGGGATCTGCAACCCTATTATTGGAACAACATGATGTACTAACCAGAACCCCGGAGCTCTTGTCTCTAGCTGCATATGTATCGAAAGATGGCCTAGTCGGCCATCAATGGAAAGACAGGCCCATTGGACTTGCAAACTTTATATGCCCCAATATAGGGGAATGCCAGGGCCAAAAGAATGGGAATGGGTGGGTAGGGAAGTGGGGGGCGCTATGGGGGACTTTTGGGATAGCATTGGAAATGTAATTGAGGAAAATATGTAATAAAAATATTAAAAATCAAAAAAAAAAAGAAACAGACTTGAAAAAAACAAACAAACAAACAAACAAAAACTGCATGGTACTGGTATAGCGACAGACAAGTAGACCAATGGAATCGAATTGAAGACCCAGAAATGAACCCACACACCTATGGTCACTTGATCTTTGACAAGGGAGCTAAAACCATCCAGTGGAAAAAAGACAGCATTTTCAACAAATGGTGCTGGTACAACTGGCGGTTATCATGTAGAAGAATGGGAATTGATCCATTCCTATCTCCTTGTACTAAGGTCAAATCTAAGTGGATCAAGGAACTCCACATAAAACCAGAGACAGTGAAAATTATAGAGAAGAAAATGGGGTAAAGCCTCGAAGATATGGGCACAGGGGAAAAATTCCTGAATAGAACAGCAATGGCTTGTGCTGTAATATCGAGAATCTACAAATGGGACCTCATAAAAGTGCAAAGCTTCCATAAGGCAAAAAACACTGTCAATAAGACAAAAAGGCCACCGACAGATTGGGAAAGGATCTTTACCTATCTTAAATCAGATAGGGGACTAATATCCAATATATAGAGAGAACTCAAGAAGGTGGACTCCAGAAAATCAAATAACCCCATTAAAAAATGGAGCTCAGAGCTAAAAAAGAATTCTCACCTGAGGAATACCGAATGGCTGAGAAGCACCTTAAAAAACGTTCAGCATCCTTAATCATCAGGGAAATGCAAATCCAAGCAACCCTGAGATTCCACCTCAAACCAGTCAGAATGGCTAAGATCAAAAACTCAGGTAACTGCAGATGCTGGCGAGGATGTGGAGGAAGAGGAACATTCCTCCATTGTTAGTGGGATTGCAAGCTTGTACAACCACTCTGGAAATCAGTCTGGCAGTTCCTCAGAAAATTGGACATAATACTACCAGAGGATCCAGCAATACCTCTCTTGGGAATATATCCAGAAGATGTTCCAATTGGTAAGAAGGACACATACTCCACTATGTTCATAGCAGCGTTATTTATAATAGCCAGAAGCTGGAAAGAACCCAGATGTCCCTCAACAGAGGAATGGATACAGAAAATGTGGTACATTTACACAATGGAGTACTACTCAGCTATTAAAAAGAATGAATTTATGAAATTCCTAGGCAAATGGATGGACCTGGAAGGCATCATCCTGAGTGAGGTAATCTAATCACAAAAGAACTCACATGATATATACTCACTGATAAGTGGATATTAGCCCAGAAACTTAGAATACCCAAGATACAAGATACAATCTGCAAAACAAATGAAACTCAAGAAGAACGAAGACCAAAATGTGAACACTCTACCCCTTCTGAGAATTGGGAACAAAGCATCCATGGAAGGAGTTACAGAGACAAAGTTTGGAGCTGAGACGAAAAGATGGACCATCTAGTGACTGCCATACCCATGGATCCATCCCATAATCAGCGTCCAAATGCTGACACCATTGCATACACTAGAAAGATTTTGCTGAAAGGACCCAGATATAGCGGTCTCTTGTGAGGCTATGCCAGGGCCTAGCAAACAGAGAAGTGGATGCTCACAGTCAGCTATTGGATGGATCACAGGGCCCCCAATGGAGGAGCCAGAGAATGTAGCAAGGAGCTAAAGGGGTCTGCAGCCCTATAGGTGGAACAACAATATGAACTAACCAGTAGCCCCAGAGCTCATGTTTCCAGCTGTATATGTATCAGAAGATGGCCTAGCTGGCCATCATTGGAAAGAGAGGCCCTTGGTCGTGCAAACTTTATATGCCTCAGTACAGGGGAACGCCATGGCCAAGAAGTGGGAGTGGGTGGGGAGGGCAGGGGAGGGGAGGGTATGGGGGAGTTTTGGGATAGCATTGGTAATGTAAATGAAGAAAATACCTAATTAAAAAAAAGAAAAATGGCTGGATATGAAATTAACTCAAACTAATCAGTAGCCTTCCCTTATACAAATAATAAACAGGTTGAGAAAAAAATTAGGGAGGCAACACCTTTCACAATAGTTTAAAATATCTTTGTGTAACTCTTACCAAGCAAGTGAAAGACCTGTATGATAAGAACTTCAAATCCCTGAAAAAAGAAATTGAAGAAGACCTCAGATGATGGAAAGATCTCCTATGCTAGTGGATTGATAGGATTAACATAGTAAAAATGGCCATCCTACCAAAAGTAATCTACAGATTCATTGCAATCCCCATCAAGATTCCAACACAGTTCTTCATAGACAAGGAAAGAGCAGTTCTCAGTTTCATATGGAAAAGAAAAAACTCAGGAGAGCTAAAATAATTCTTAACAATAAAAGAACATCTGGGGGCATCACCATCCCTGCTTCTACAGAGAAATAGTGTCAAAAACTGCATGGTATTGGTACAGAGGTAGATCGGTTGACCAATGGAATAGAATTGAAGAACCAGAAATAAGCCCACACACTTATAGACAGTTGATCTTCAAGAAAGAACCCAAAGACATACAATGGAAAAAAGAAAGCATCTTCAATAAATGGTTCTGGTCCAACTGGCAGTCTGTATGTAGAAAAAATGAAAATAGAACCATATTTATCCCCTTGTACAATGCTCAAGTCCAAGTGGATCAAGGATCTCAAAATAAAACCACATATACTGAATTGAAGAGAAAGTGGGAAAGAGCCTTGAACTGATTGACACAGGGGAAGATTTGCTAAATAGAACTTGAATGGCTCAGACTCTAAGATCAACAAGTTATAAATGGGATCTCATGAAACTGAAAAGCTTCTGTAAGGCAAAAGACACAGTCAACAGGACAAATGAGCAACTCACAGATTGCTTCACCAACCCCACATCCGATAGAGGGCTAATATCCAAAATATATAGAGAACTCAAGAATCTCACCTCCAAAAAACCAAATAACCCAATTTTTTAAAATGGCGTACAGAGCCAAACAAAGAATTCTCAACTGGGGAATCTCAAATGGTCGAGAAGCATCTAAAATGTTCAACATCCTTAGTCATTAGGGAAATGCTAATCAAAACATCACTGAGATTCCACCTTACACCAATCAGAATAGCTAAGATCAAAAACTCAGGTGACAGCAGATGCTGTTGAGAGTGTGGAGAAAGAGGAACACTCCTTCAGTGCTGGTGGGATTGCAAGCTGGTACAAGCACTTTGGAAATCAATCTGGTGGTTCCTCAAAAGATTGGAAATATTTCTACCTGAAAACCCAGCTACTGGGCATATATCCAATAGATACTTCAATATATAACAAGGACATGTGCTCTACTCATGTTCATAGCAGCCTTATTTATAGTAGCCAGAAGCTGGAAACACCCAGATGTCCCTCAACAGAAGAATGGATACAGAAAATGTGGTATATTTACACAATAGAATACGACTCAGCTATTGAAAATGACAACTTCATGAGATAGGCAAATGAGTGGAACTAGAAAATATCATCCTGAGTGAGATAATCCAGACCCAAAAGGACATACATGGTATGTACTCACTGATAAGTGGATATTAGCCCAAAAGCTCAAAATACCCACTATACAACTCACAGACCATATGAAGCTTAACAAAAAGGAAGGCCAAAGTATGGATGCTTTAATCACACTTAGAAGGGGAAACAAAATAATTATGGGAGGGGGGTCTTGGGTGATAAAGTGGAGGGTGAGGGGAGAAGGGGAATAGGTTCAGGTATGGGAAGAAGTCCAGAAGGCCAGGAGAATAAATAGAAATATGTAGAAATGGGGTGGAGTAGGGGAAACCACTAGAAAGCCCCAGATGCCAGGGATACAAGAGGCTCCCAGGACCCAATGGGGATGACATTAGCCGAAATACCCAACAGAGGCTGAGATAGAACCTGAAGAGCCCACCTGCAGTAGATAGACAAGGCCATCAATTGAGGAATGGGTCCACTCAATCATCTCAAAAATTTTAACCCTGAATAGTTCCTAAGGAAAGGTCATCAGAGACACCCTCCCCCACTTTGGGATCAATCTCATCCCCAGACACTAAACCCTGACACTATAGCTGATACCAAGAAGTGCTTGCAGACAGGAGCCTTATATGGCTGTCCTCTGAGATACTCTGCCAGCACCTGACTAAAACAGATGTAGACACTGATAGCCAACCATCGAACTAAGTCCAGAGACCCCAATGGAAGAGTTAGGGAACTGAAGAAGCTGAAAGGCACTACAACCCCATAGAAAGAACGACAGCATCAATTAACCGGACCCCTCAGTTCTCCCAGGGACTAAACCACCAACCAAAGAGTATACATGGGTTCATGGCTCCCGCTACATTTGTAGAAGAGGATTGCTTTATCTGGCATCAGTGGGAGAGGAGGTCCTCAGTCCTGTGGAGGCGTGTTGCCCCAGCGAAGAGGGATGCTAGAGGGATGAGGTGGGAGTGAGTGGGAGGGAGTAGCCTCTTAGAGGCAAAGGTAAGGGGGCTATAGGATGAGAGGTTAGAGGGGAGACTGGGAAGGGGAATAAGAGTTGAAGTGTAAATCAATACAATAATCAATAAAAAATAATAATAGTGTTGTATTGCTTATGAAGTAATGACAGAAACTGAATATACATATTCCAGATGTAATCTTGCCTGTCTTCAGTTGGTTGAACCTCCATGGACATAGATCCCATGGGCACAAAGGGCTGACTGTACTCATGTGGCACTCAAGTTTGTATTTAGGGAGAGTACCGCAGGTGCCATGGGTTCTTAGAGTGAAGGGTCCAACAGCTGAGGGGCACATAAACAATACTGACTCACCTCCACAGGTCTCCTGTATTCGTACCACATCGCCAATCTGTAGCGTGAGATGCTGGGCTTCACTGCCTTGGAAGTTGTAGATAGCTGTGAAATGGAACATGGAGACAGTTAGGGAGACCCTTAGGTACCTTGATCATTCTTTCATATTGCTGCCTCTGTCTTGAGTCTATCTCACATGTATGAAACCCAGATGGGCTACGGAAGGCCCGTGCAGAAGCCAGCTGCCTACTTCAATTGTCAATATAGACCCACTTGAAAACCCACCTCTTCCCACACAGGTCCTGCACAGTAACCTGGATGCCAGGAGGCTATTTGTACCATCCATACATTTAGCTTTTGCTGTGCTCCAAGCATTAGTTGTACATCTTCTCTTCTGCTCACAGCAACCCATGTGAGGCAGGAGCTATGAGCCCAGCAATGGGAATGAAAACAGTTGAATTTTAAGTAGGGCGTTGGAACCCTGGTGGAAGTTTGACTGAACAAATTTGAGATGTACTCTATTAAGCACTGAGTTGATATTCCTCTGCAGAGAACAGCAAAGCGGCAGGTTCTAGCAGTGGGCATGGCAGAACGATTGAGCGGGAAGCTCCATCCAGGTGTAAACAGTGGAACCATTAAGGCTGGGGGAGGGGAGGCTACAGAAAACACTCTGGCCAAAGTCATCAAGATGACGTTGGGGTCCAGGAGTTGCCTCATAACCACACAAACACTGATCTCAGTCAGATAGGGATAGTTTATTGAGCATACGTCCCAGAAATGGTTGGCCAGGACCATGATCAGGATTTGAGAACTGAACCATGACCTCAAGCTAAAATCCCACAAGGTTTTTAAGCCCAAAATCTACAAACATCTGTGTCAAGTTATTTCACTAATCAGGATTCAGGGTTAGGGGATTTCCTTAGAAATATGTTTTTGTTGCACATTTTTCCATTGGTTGGTGTACTTAACTGTGTGAGGGGACTTGCCTTGTCTAATATTCATGCCTTAACCTGACTACCAGGATGGGACTTATCCAACATTCATGCCATAACATGCCAACAAGAATGTCAGTTACCCACGCACATGCTTCTTTCAGTCAAGTAGGATGTTAGTTCCCAGGGAGGTCTTAGGAACTTCAACTTTACTCGACACTACTCAAAATAGAAGTCTTATTCCAATTAGTTTCTTATATTAGAGTAGATATTTCTCTTATGTTAGGTTCTATCCGATGGTGCAGTTTATATCACAAAAGCTCATATATAAGTGCAGGGAGTGCCATTGAATGGCTGGTTCTGGTCCAAGCTTCTATCTTGATTGCTTTCCAAGGGTACACAGCATCAGAGAATATGTAATCAATCTCGGCCCTAGAAAGGTTCCTAGTAATAGCAAAAACATATGAGAAAGTTGCCCTATAATGGCAGGCTGGCCAGGTAACTGTTATCTAGGTCCTAACCTTTTTCCTAGGCTCTAACATTCCTTAATATCTTACCTAGTTCCCAACAACAAGAAATGCCAGGAAATTCACCCAGCTTCCATACTTTCAACCACTAAATTGGGATGTCTCTTGTTCCACGTCTACTCTGTCTCAGGAACAAAATCCCCATATGAAGGACACTCCATCACTCCAGTATTTACACAATCATCTTTGTCTAATAAATATGACAGTTGGAATCTGAACTGTCCCTCGTGGGCTTATGGTTAGAAAGCTCGGTTAGAAAGCTAGATTGTGACACTGTTTTGTAGTTTGTCAGCCTTTAGGATGTTGGGACTGGCTGACAGATAGAGATGACTAGGGATGGGCCTTTTCTAATTCCAGACTTTGCTTCCTGGTCCATACAGATATGACAAGTCACTGCCAGAAGCTCCCACCTTGAGATGGAGCCACTTTGCTGTGCCTTCTCCCTATGGTGGCCAGAGATTCGTTTGAAACTGTGAGCCAAAATAAAACCTCCTCCTCTCAAACTGTTACATCAGGCATTGTGTCACACCAGGAGGAAGTAATACAGATCATCTTATCTGTTTCCTACCCAACCACAACCAAACTAGAGCGACCAAAACAAACCAAAGCTTCCCGAAGGCCACAGTCACACTGCTTCCTAAAGGTTGTAGGTGTCACGGATGACTACTTAGCATTCAGGAATGTATTCCCATCCACGAGTTGAAGAGTTATCTCAGTAGTAAAGTGTTTCCTTAGCAAGTATAAGGTTATAGTTTCAACCTCCAGCATCCAACATGGACAAAAAACACCAAGGGAACATGTGTTCTCATCCAAACTATTAGTTCCTAGTGGCAGGAGTTGTCAGAGACTTCTGTAGTTCCTTGGAACAGGAGACCACCCACACCATCAAAGAGGAGGGAGAGGTGGGCTGTGGAGTATCACTGCTGTGGTCACTGCTGTGGTCTCCTTTTCCCATGGCAGTGGCCATCTTGATGATGTCTGCCTTCGTCTCTGATGTAGGTTCCTAGAGCTGTAAACAGCAGAAGGACCTTTTCTCAAAAAGTTTTGTCATGAGTGCGTGTGTGTGTGTGTGTGTGTGTGTGTGTGTGTGTGTGTATGTGTGTGTGTGTGTTCCCTGCTAGCTGTTACATCTATACCTCAGAACACTCACAGAAGCAACTCTACAGCAACCAATCTCAAAGACATTAAAAACCAAGTCAACAACCAAAATGTCTTTCCTAAACCCTGGGATTTCGGGATTAGGGCTGAAATACTTCCAAGAACAGTGGTTTGGAAAGACACCCACCTACACCAAGGAATTTAAAAGGCTGTGCATGAATGTTAGGCATATGCCAGAGGTGCAGGGCTAGCAGGATGGGGGGAAAGGGGGGCTGATGTAAGGAATCCCTGAATTCTCAGCTCTGACTGAATCTCAACAGCCTTACAGACAGGAAGTCAGGCTTTGCAGAGCTTCAAAGGCCTGGGTGAGCCCTGAAGGCATGCCAGCACACAGAGCCAGAGCAAAAACCAGACTCTTTCCCTTTCTTTTGACTCCAGGTACTTAGATCTTCAGTGCCTACACACACCAAATAAACACAAACATATTTATATAAAGCTGCTAACCATCTAAACATTACCACCCACGCCAAGCAATGACAGCAGGTCCACAAGGAGAACACGTCTCCTGCAGCTATTACATCCTAATAATATTCAAAGTATATACTTTTTAATTCAAAAGTATGAGTATGTTAAGAAGAAAGTCCAGTCAACTCGTGGGAAGAGAAAACTGGGCAAGAGAAAGGACAAATACTGGACTTAGGAGACAATGGGGTTAAATCAACTGTCTTACATATATTTAAAGAATTAAAGGAAAGTAGGACAGAAAGCAAAGGCAATGGGAATGGAAATCCAGAGTAAAAATCATCATTGGTGACATAGAAATCATAACAAAATGGAGCTGGGTATGGCAATGCGCAGCTACAATCCTAGCACTCAGAGGCTGAGCAAGATTGTGGGTTGTAAGTGAGGCTAGTGTGAGAACTTACCTCAAAAAAGTTATACAATGGGAACAAATAGAAACGCTGGATAGAGGCAACAATAGTAAATATGCAAAGAAAAGAAAACAAAACAAAAAACAAAAGAACAAAACCAAAACCAAAAAACTTACCAAAGAACTTTAAGGGCAGAGTTGAGAGTGTGGGAGAGAAAATTGGTGACTTTGGAGACAAGACAGCTGAGATCAAGCCAGACCAAGATGCACAGAGACAAAAGAGCAAACAAAAATGAACAGATCAGAGATCTGTTGGTGTGTTTGGCACAGTCAAACACACCAACATGCCCATAAGGGGAATCCCAGAGTGAAGAGAGAAAAATGGACAGAAAAAAATGGAAGAAATAATGGTCAGAACTACTCAACTGTAATGGAAGACTCAAGTCTCCACGGCAGGAGACGCAAGGAAATGGAAGTAAGGTAAACTCACAGCCGTGCACACCGAGACACATTTAAGCCCAACCGTCATAAACTAAGATGAAGAATTTTAAACAGCTATACAAAGGGCTTTAATGAGACAATGACATGGGGTCCCCTTTAGAAACCATGAAAAGGGAAAAAAAATCTAGAAATGGAGAATCCCATAGCTCATAAGATTTTCCTTCAAATATGAAGAGAAAATTAAGAAATGAATAAAAACTAATTAAAAAACTGAACCCATAGTTAATATCACAGTCTAATAATATCATAATGTATATTATGTATCTGATATATACTATAATAATATGTAATAAACAGTAACATCATAGCTAATAATCACAGTCTCAATGAATTAATATGATTGAGAAAAATGTATAAAATAACAATGAAATGTTATCAATAATGCTATTTAAAATGTATAAAATAATATTAATAAAAGTATCTATGATACCAAACACACCACACAAAGATGATTGTAGTGTAGCAGAAATGGTGATGTTGGGCTGGGAAAGAACATAGCATAGCATATACTATGGGAATACAGTTAATTTTAGCTCTGACTACATTCATATAAACAAGTGTAATTAGTAGTTAAGAGCAAGTTAACCAATAACCGCCAACAAAACAGCTTTAGAGGCTCAGCTTTAAAAACACTGAGTGATCTTCCAGAGTGTTCCAGTTTGATTCCCAGTTCCCCTATGACAACTCAACCATCTGTAACCCCAATCCCAGTGAGATCTGACACCCTCTTCTGGCTTCTCTAGACACTGTACATGTGTGATATGCAAGCAAAATATTTATAAACATAAAAAATAAAATAAATAATGTAGTGGCTTGTGTCCTTATGCTAATTATGTTTACCCAAAACCTGTTTGCAGTGTCCTCCATGTAGGTCTAAAGGAAGTCTGTCCCCAGTTGGTTTTTGACTGGTCAATAAAGTTACAGGCTGCCAATACCTGGGCAGGGAGAACGAGGCGGGGCTTTTAGGATCCCAGGATGGGACTGAGGAAAGAGGGAGAGGGGATTCTGCCATGAAGAGGGCGCAGGAGATGGATCACACGGGACAGGTGCAGGAGGGAGGGAGAGACAGCCGACATGTAGGTACAGGGGAAAGAGATCCTAGAAAGGCTGTCCAGCAAGGTCCAGGACAGCAAAGATGAAATACAGATTTAGCAAGTATTAACTCAGGACTATTGGAGGGGGGATGTGTGTTAGCCACGTGGAGTTAGGGAGTGGCCAAGCTGCTTAGGGCATATTAAAAATAAGGCTGCTTGTGTGTGTGCACTTGTGCATGCGTGTGAGTATGTGCATGTGCATGCATGTGTGTGTGCATGTGCATGCGTGTGCATGTGCATGCATGCATATGTGTGTGTGTGCATGTGTGTGTGTGTCTTTCACTCATGAGTCCAGAGCAATTGGACGATAGCGAGAAGCACACATTGCCAGGGAGTTCAGAGTTCAAAATAATTTTAAAAATTAAATAACCTTCAAAACATTTAAAAAGAGAAAACAGATTTTAAAAGGAAAGAAACACAGGCAAGTGTGAAAGAGGGACAAATGAGAACGGAGGGAGGACAGAGATGTGTGTGGGTGTGACTGTGCCGTTATGACCCCTATGCTAAGGCATAGATAACACAGGGAAAAATAATCAAGAGTAAACAAACTTGTAATGGAAACTCAAGGATCAACAAAAACAAAGATGTGAAATATACACAATGCCAACGGCCACATGAAAAGAGAAAATATTTCCTCAATATCTACTTTAAAATGTACATGGAGATTAAACCTCCTGTCCAAAGGCAGAGGTTGCTGAGATTGGAAAGAAGGCTCAGCAGTTAAGAGCACAAATCACTTTTGTGCAGATCAATTCTGAGCCCTGACTTAGGGGGGTTCACATGCCTCTAACTAGCTGCAAGGGACCCAACTCTCTCTGTTGTCCTCTGAGGGCACCGCACATACACATAAGTATACAGAAATGTGTACACACACACATACACATGCATATACATATACAACACACACATACACATAAACAACACATTTATTTATTTGTTTGTTTATTATTTTTTAAAATGGATTTCAGGAAATTTTTTTTAAAAATCCGAATCCAACTACATGTTGTTTCCAGAGACTAGCTTTAGGTACTCAAGTAGGTCTAATGTTTAAAAAAAAAATGAAGAAAGGTATAGTTACAAATATAGAACAGAGAACTATATTAACAAACACTGACCCAGTTAAAGAGACAGGCAATTCTACAACAGTAGTTAAAGATCTCATTAACCGGATATCAGTGATGGATAGAAAAATTAGGCACAAAGTCAAAATGGAAACAGAGGAATTGGCCAATACCACAAACGACTGGACCTGACCAACCTCTGTAAGCCACTGCTATCTAGAGCAGCAGAGTCCCTCCTCTCAACGTGCAGGGACTGCTGCAGCATGGATCACAGATTGGGCAGCACAGTAAATCGTTGGCAGTTAAATGACTAAGATCATGACTAGTATCTTCTGTGACCACAGAGAATTAAAGCTATAGGTCCGTATCAGAATCAAAACTGAAAAAAAAAATCACAAAAGAGGGTCAAAAGCACAAGCAAAATAAAATGGCTGGCAACCTCATAAGAAAAATTAGGAAATCTTTTCAGACAAGTTCAAACGCAAACACAAAAAGCTACCAAAGCTCATGGATACCACAGAGGTGTGGTTAGAACATTTCATAGCTATAGATTTCTGCAAGGAAGCACAAAGAGACCTCAAATTACCTACATTTCTAATTTTTAACAACTAATAGAAGAAAAGCAAACAAAACCCAAAGATAAAAGAGAGAAAACAACGCAAATTAAAGCAATGAGGGGCGGACAAGAGGGGAGACGCCAGGAAGACAGCGGAACCAGAATGTGCTCCTTCGAAGTGATATACAGATAGGCAGGCAGAGTAAAACTGAACGGAGGCTTCATGGTATCAAGTCAGAGTGAAAGTGAGGACATTATTGCCCACAATAATGAATTCAGAAAGGAGAGAGATTATAAGCAGACAGTCCTCTAGCTACTGCCCCTTATAGTGAATGCAATCAGAAATGAAACTTTCACAAGAGAAGCGTCTTTCAACACTTGAACACCCAAAAATGCAGTGACCTAGATAAAATGGATGTATTCCTTGAAAGAAACTACCAACCTTGACTCATGAGAAAACATAAATTCAGTTATCAACCCACCACCACCACCAAAGGGCCTGTGGAGATAGCTCAGTTAGTAAAGTGCTTAAGAAGCCAACATGAGGACCTAGGCTTGCATCTCTAGCATCCATGTAAAAGAGCTAAGTATGGTACTATGCATCTGTAAGCTCACTGGAGGACGTAGAGACAGGCAGATCCCTGAGTTCATTGGCCAGCCAGGAGAACTCAGTCAATGAACTCCAGATTCAGAGAGAGGATCTGTCTCCAAACAAGAAAGGTGAAGAACAACTGAAGAAGATATCTGATCTTTGGCCACCACACACATACACACAAACAAATGTGTGTACAAAACCCCACACTAATATGTACATAGAATACACACAGAGACAGGTGTGCACGCATACTCCAAAGGAGAAAGCACAACACATGTTACTTCAATATGAATTCTATAAGATAGGAGAAATCAATGGCTATTCTTTTTTAAACTTTCCCACAAAAGAAAGGAGAAAATACTTCACAAGATATTATGGGCAGTCTTGGTGTAATACAAGGAATTTATAAGCAAAGACAGTATCTCTTGTGAATCTAGATGCATGCATCCACAAGAGATTAGCAAATGGAATCTAGCAGCCACATTGAAAGACACCATGGATTTCACAGAGAATACAAGAATTGTTTGCTATCCAAAAGAATAAAAGAAATACACTTGTATCAATAGCACAAAGGAAAAAGGTTGCATGTTTATGTTAACTATTGAAGAAAAAGCATTTGCAAAATGTATCGACATCTTACAATTTTAAAATAGTCACTAGTCAATAGAATAGCTTCACCCAGCGATGGAAACCAGTTGCTGTGTGAGTCAGACCTCTCTGACTTTGTGACACATACTTCGCCCAGACAGCTTCTTTTTGACTGATGGTTTCAGAAGTCTCCCTCCCTGTCCTTGGCTCTGTTGCATCTGGGTCTATGGTGAGGCAGAGCTTCGTGGCAATGAAAAGATGTGGCAAAGTTCACTCACCTCACAACACACATGAAGCAGAGAGAATGAAGAGGAAGGTGCCGTACAGAAGAAATAGCCCCCAAGGACCTCCACCTAGGCCCAGCCCTCTAAATTTAGCACCAACAGTTGATGGCCACATTTTCAGGAAGTAAGTCTGTGGAGAGCATTTCATATTCTAACTATAACAGTTGTTTTATCTTATACCTTCAAAAATTAACTCAAAATATATCAAAACCATACATATTTATAAAACTTTTAGAAGAAAACAGCTGTACTTTTTCATGCCCAGAGTTCGCCATCCTAATCGAGCATATACAAACCATCACAGAGAGAGAGAGATTGAGAGAGAAAGGTAATTTGGGCTTCATCAAATTTGTACATCCAAGGCCACTATCAAGAAAGTGAAGCAATGCAATTTTTAGGGGACACGATTGCAGCTGTCGAATTATACAGAGTGAGGTATGCAGGCTCAGATGTATAGATACTCCACCTTTGACTCTTACATGTGGATCCTAGTGTTGAATCTTTCTGTTTACGTGTCTAAGTCAGAGTATTTGTAGAAATCAGAAAGCTAGAAATGTCCCAAAAGAGGGAGGGCATGACCTTAAGGGAAGTAAGACAATAGAAAACATTAAGGTAGACAGACGGAAAGTTTGTGGGTAGAAAGGTTAATACAAGGATGGAGAGGGGAAAGAATGAAGGAGAGGGTCAATAAAAAACCAAGGATCAGGAAATGGACACATGCAAACCCACTACTTTATAAGATAATTTAAAATATAATTTTAAAGGAGTTTATACAGACTTACCCTACAAGGATGATGGCTCCCAGAATCCATTTCTTATTAAGCACAAATCCCAGTGCCAAACATGGAATACATCTCTATGAGATGATGTCCAGAGAGTTCCCAGAGCACCCCCCACCCTCACCCCCCAAACAATACAGGCCAAGTTGCTCACCGAGTTAGATAATAAGACCCTGCTGTGGCCCCTACCACATGCTTTGGTTGCAGAACATAAAGAAGACAATTTAGAACTGAGCTGGAAGCTTCCTCCCTACTGACTGATGCTCATGGTGCCCAGTGATGTTTTCTCTGCAGGCTACTGGAAGAGAAAGATCACCAATGGCCTTATCCAGTGGTGGCCTTGCATTCTACAATAATAATACCCCACCTGCTGCTGTAACCGTGAGACGACTCTTACAGGGATTGCAAGCTCATTTCTGTTCAGATTTGAGGCCTGCTTCATAGGAGGGATCTCATGCCTGGTCCTGTGAATCTAGTCAGAAACCAGGAGAGCAAAATGGAACCATCACCAGCTTCAGGGAATTGGGAAGAAATAAAGAGGGGAATATTAGGGTATGAGTAAGCTGATCAAGGAAATAGGGAAGGGGGTTTCCTTAGGAAGGGGGAGGGATGTAAATACAGAAGAAGGTGGGAGGAGAGGAAATGACAGGATACAAATGACCTGAAAGACAAAATGGCAAATGGGGGACCCTTAGAGAAAAGGGAGGGAGCTAGACACAGAAGAAGGAGGAAGAGAGGTAAAATAACTATATGGATGTCAGAAAAAGCCACAAATAGTCATAGTATTGACTATTCACACACACACACACACACACACACTATGATGCACATAATTCAGTGATAAATATACACAGACAGTATGGATCAACTTTTATTAATGCTCATGTCAAGAGCCAGAGAACATCTAACAAAACCCTCAATAGCGGACATAAGAAGCCCCCTTCTGGGTTGTTTGCAAAGGCTGTCTAACAGTTGTATGTCCTCAAATATATGACCTCCTGATGTTGCCCCTTAGCTACTCCCCAGAGATAAAAGGTACCCTATTGCTGAAGACACCACACACCTCAGACACAGGGTCCAGAAGCTCCTGAG
Source organism: Mus caroli (assembly GCF_978045245.1). Classification (NCBI taxonomy): domain Eukaryota; kingdom Metazoa; phylum Chordata; class Mammalia; order Rodentia; family Muridae; genus Mus; species Mus caroli. Next base: position 88,616,553 of record NW_028227268.1, on the reverse strand, counting down.
CTGTAGCATACCTGAATGCTCTCTCTCTCTCTCTCTCTCTCTCTCTCTGAGGACTTGCTCCTGTGGTACCAGAAAGCACATGCAAGTTTCCAAAGGGAGGAGGGAGCTAACAGTCCATCCTACCCAGCTATAGCGCCTAGAAATCACCTCAATGACCAGCATGGAACAATAACCCAAAGGGTGCAGTGGTGGCACCCGTGCCTTGGCAGTAACCGACAACTCTAATTGGATTAAGACCCACTCAACAAGAGGAATGCCATGCCTGGTATCTGAAACCTAGATATCTATTCAGTGTTATTCCTTCTAGGCTCCGCCTCACAGTTACCTGGCAACAGTCAGGTATGCCCAACTCACTGTAAAAGGGACTGTTCCCTCCTTTCTCTTTTGCTCTCTTGTTCTCTTATCTTTCCCCACCTCTGTCCCTTCCCTCCCCATCCTCTTCTCCCCTCTCCCCATGTCTTCTCTCTCTCTCTCTCTCTCTCTCTCTCTCTCTCTCTCTCTCTCTCTCTCTCTGTCTCCCCTACCCCCTCAATTCCCCTCCCCACACCCTAAATAAACTCTATTCTATACTATATATCATGTGGCTGGTACCTCAAAGCAAAGCAATGCCTCGCCATGGGTCCACAGAGGCACCATCTCCTCCACCCTCTCCCCCACCCCCACCCCCACACCAAACATATCCCTGGCTTTCTCTTTCTTTTTATAAAACACAGCACTCAGTACTAGTGAATTCATGGTTATTGGAGGAGAATCTACAACCATTAGTTTGCTAAACCAGAATAATCCCTAAAAATAATCTATAAACATTTGTCCTTATCCTCACAAATAAGTGTAGTCTTCACCTCTCAGCAACGAAACTTGTCATTGCAGCAGACTGAGAGCACTAAAGCAAACCACAACCACACCACAACCACTCAAAAGGCAGAGTCCTGGAGCTCAGCCCTGACGGGTACAAACACTCCAGCATCTAAGGCTTAGGAAACATTGCAAAAGAGGGAGTGGAAAGGCTATAAGAACCAGAGGATCAGGGAGTTTGCTGTGAGACTTCATCTCCTAACCTTAAAGGCTACACACATAAAATCTCACCAACACGACTGCGCAAGTGTGAGCTGAACAAAGTTGACACCAGCAAACATGCCAGTGGACAAGGAAAAGCCCACAAGGCTTCAATCCTACAGAAACAAAGAAAAACACAGACAAGCGAGGAAAACTGGGAGTAGGAGAGACAGCCCTGCCCAGGAGAGACAGACAACCCTGCCCAGGAGAGACAGACAGCCCTGCCCAGGAGAGACAGACAGACCTGCCCAGGAGAGACAGCCCTGCCCAGAGAAGAGCACACCAACTGCCCATCCAGTGCCAAAGACTCAGCTCTAAAAACATACACACCAGGAACATGGGATGGAACTCGATAGGATATATTTAGGAATATGTGTGCATATACAAACATATATGTTTATATAGATTTTTTAAATAGGGATTGTGCTGGTTTGGTAAACCGGTAATTGCAGATTTTTCTCTAACAACCATTAGTTCTAAGTAGATATCTAGGTTTCAGATACCAGGCATGACATCCCTCTCGTTGAGTGGGTCTTAATCCATAGGTTTGAAGGAGAGTGGAGAGGGGTCCCGAGAGGGTTTAGACTGAGGGTAGAGAGAGGAGAATGTTGTATTTAAATTACGAAGTCAGAGCTCATGGATGGAGAGGTCACCGACCTTGGAGGAGAATCTACAAGTGTCGCTTTACTAAGTGGACGTGTCTTCAAAGTGCCTTTAGCTGTTTATATTTATAGCCATAAAACTGTGTCTGCTCTTTGCCTTCAAACAAGCTTTCCTTTTCAATGGACAGCGGTTAACTCAGAGACTCACAGCAACAAATTAGATCTGAAATAAAAGTCTATACTATTCTGACCTTCATAAAGAACTCTTACATTGCACCCACAAAATTGACAACACAGACCATCAGAAGCACAGCATATCACCTCATATGATATGACCACTCATTGGTATGGCCATAATGGTTTTTTTTTTGAAAGGGATACAGAAAAATTGTAATCCTCAAAAATTAGCATGGAAACAAGTCATGTATAGCAATTAGGGGACAGTGTGAGCAATCTTCAAAGGCAGACAGAATTAACATGGGACCCATTGATTCTAATCCTGGATTCACACCCCAAATTGTTAACAAGAATTCAAACCAAAAACTTTCATGTGAGCATTTATTGGGCACTATTAGCATACGCTAAAAGATCGAAACAACCCAGGTATCTATCAGTAGCTGGATAAGCAAAATGTGGTATATGTACACAACGGAATATTATTCAACCAGATAAGGGTACAAAATACTCGTACATGGACAGTACAGATGATCCAAGAAAAGCACACTAAGTACAAGGAACGAGACCCAAAGAACCATCAATGTTTTCCTCTGTTCCATTTATACGAAAGATCAGAAACACAGAGATGCCAACAGCTAAATGGTCACTGGACCAGAACAAGGGGTTACTGCTTAATGGCTACTAGAATCATGGTTGTAGAAATGCAATCTTGTACAGCTAGGCATTGGAGACATAGCTGTGCTACTGAACTATGCGACTTAGCGTGGTTAAAACAGCAAGCTGAGAATTCATGTGTTTAGTCAAAATTACCAAGAAATATTTGTGCACCGAGCACCTTAAGTGTGGGGAGGTGCTGCTAGAATGGAGAGGTGCGCTGGTGAACAAGATGGGGAGAAGAATGTTTGGCCTCAGGGAGCCAGGGACAAGAGAGGGGCCGGCCATATATGGAACATGCGCTCAGTGATGTACAGTCATTGGCAGCCTGGAGGGGAACAGGCAGGATGGCCTCCACAGCATGACAGGAGCAACAGGCCCATCTGCAGTGACAAGGATAAAATAGGCAGTCCAACTTCCGGAAGCCCGGGTCGTTATAGAGCATCAGTTATCCCCAGCATATGGGGTGAGTGGAGGCTTCCGGGGGTGCAGAATCCATGCCCTCACAGCTCTGCTTCCCTTTTAAGCAGGAAGAAGAACGCCCAGAGTCCTTTCACATGTGGGCAGTGAGCCCTGTAGACAGTGGGTCTGTTCCCAGGAGCCTCCCACCTGCCTTGGCAGCTGCCAGCAGCAGGTCAGACTTCCTCTCTGTGTCTTAAGATAGGCATCATTGTGCCAGCTCTGACCACATTGAAAGGCGTCTGGGGAACCAAGGGAGTAAATTACACTTTACACGGGTTGTTAGGGTTCCTGGAGAGAAACTGTATGTAACCAGGCCTCACCTAGGAGTGCGGACCAATAGTAATCCTGACAGAACTAATGTTCTTTGGATATTCGCCTTGGACTAGACATTGTTCAAAGCTCTCTCCTCTTATGTGTTTATAATCCTCACAGCACTGCTTCCAAGTACAAAGAATAGTGTCCATGTGCCAAATGAGGAACAGAGAGGCTAGTAAAGTTACCTAATCTCACACAGTGCCTGAGCTGGGCGTAACATGTCCTTGCCCCTGTGCACACCCTGCGAGAAGCAGCTCTAGGCTTTGTATAGATTATTCTGCATCACAGACAACCCCCTCCCAACTCATCTCCTTTCTCTCCTCTCTCACTCTTCAGCCTCCCATCTCTATAACATATGTCGCCCTAAACTCATCAAAGAGAGCCCAGTGACTTGGAAGGACAGTAGCTCTGCCCTTTAGTTGAGTGTGACCTTGGGTGAATATCTGCACTTCTCTGGGTCTCATGGTGTGCTAATGGTATCTCTCAAACAATGTTATTAGGATACTGTACTGGGTCCGGTGCAAGGTGTACCCTATGGCTCTAACCTCTGGATGAGAGTATTCTCAGGGATGGAAATTCCCTGGGAGGTAGTGAAGCTTAGAAAGCATGAGGCAGGGTCTCAGATCCCACCTCAAGAGTTCAGACCTATCCTTCACTGGCCCTGGCCTCAAGCACAAGGTCTCAGTTCGTGTCCTGCACAAGGCTAAGAGAGGAACCTAGCTAGGGTCTGCCTGCCTGAGTATGTGTGTCCTACACTTGTCTTCTGTAATCCAGACAGCCTACACTGAATAGTAGACTCCATCTTTCTGGGCCTCAGCATCTCCAGCTCCCACTGAAGGACAGTAGGATGCCCTCTCTGGTCCATTATATCTGTAGCTGATCCTTAGACCTGTGCTATCTGAGCCCAGGCACTCAGATGAGCAAGCTAACTGTGAAAAACTAGCTCTTACTAACCATTTCTGAGACTTCCTGCTTCCTCTAAGTAACCTAGAAATTGAGACAACACCCAGTCATTTAAAAAAAACAAAAAACAAAAAACCAAGGCATCTGATCAGAACTTCAGATGAACAAATGATGTAACCACACACCACCTGCAATCTAACGCTCCCCTGACCCCTCGTGACACCTGGGAGTACGTTTTAGCATGCTTCCTCATTTGCAGTTCCAGTTAGCCACGATTCCACATGGCCATCCTTGTTCTAATGAAGATGATTTTATTCTCTGTCAAAAGATTCCAAAAAGACCCACCCAATGTTAATCATGAAAGGCTGGACTGTCTGCAGGATCAACACCCAGCCACAGTCAGAGCTCAATCAATGCGAGCCACATTTCTTTTTTTAAGCAGTATTACAAGATCTCCAAAAGCCAGCTATTCAGAGAGCCACTAACTCCTTGCAAGCTTCATGTCACCTTTAGCCCCACTTCCCAGCTGTTTGCAGGCAGTGGCACGGAGGGGTCACCATTGAGTGAAGTTAAACCTTTGTCTAAGAGCAAGTCTGGAGAGAGCCCCAGGGCTCAGGGCTCTCTTCTGCATAACCCAGTGGTTTCTCCATTCCCTCTGCACGTGACCTGGCTTACAGTCTTCTCCCCCACTGGCTGCTGGTGCTTGGACACATGCCAGTGTGCTAGTGTCCTTGCTAAGCAGGCTCTGCACTGACTCTCTGCTCCTCCAAGCCAGAGGTTGGTTGGCCTCAGGACTTGGCCTTGAGGCTGACGGGACTGCAGGATCAACTGTGGTTTCCACAGAAGGAAACCACCCAGATAGGGCGTTGCCTATGCAGCAAATCAGGTCAGCACACAGCACACTTGGAGGGCGGCAGGGTATACTGAGTTTTGCTCAGTCTCCCATGGCTTTTGACCGGAGTCCTTTCCCTCACACCCTGCCCACTCATGTCAGGCAAGAGAGTTCAAATCTGTCAGCTTAAGATGTCTCGGGAACATTTTGTAACTGCCTCCGCTGAAATGTATGTATCTGTTCCAAGGACTCACTGCTTATAAGCCCATCCTCCCTTTGCCTGAGGACCTCTGTTCTCAAAGCTTCCCTTGCTAGGGTAAAACAGACTAAGGAAGTGACTCTGCTCACCAGGACCTGCTTCTGTTATTTTTTTCTAAATTACTAAAAGGAAACTCGAGGGCAGAATTCCACCCTTTGCTGAGTGTGATTGCTTATCTCTGACCCTCTATTTGTCTCTGACCAGGCTGAGGGAGGGTCCTTGTTCACTCTCTGTAAGGGACATCCCCTATCAGCAATTTAAGTGTACAATGGAAAAGGCAGAAAATCATCTAGAACGGGAGCTGGTGGCATGGTTTGATGGGTAAAGGTCTCTACTGTCAAACCTCACAACCTGAGTTCTGTTTCCGAGGACTCACATAGCAAAAGGAAAGAACCAACTCTCACAAGATATTATCTGACATCCACACTAGAACCTTGGCATCAATACACACACAGTAAACAAACAAATGTGGACAAAAAAAATGGCTTTCAGAATGAGAGCCATTGAAATCACGACCATGAGATAGGCAAATGGGAGAGTTTACTCATAACCTTGGTCCTCAGCCAACTTACAGCCAGCATCCCATTATAGCCTTCCCATCACAGATGCTCCCATCTCCCATCTCAGATGCCTAGCTCCACACAAAGGACTTGAACATCTCCTGCGTCAAGTGCTACACCCAGGAACATCAGCAGTGAAAACTCAATGAGAACCCATGAAGACATTGTTCTCACAGCCAAGGATCAAAGGGGCATTCCAAGGACTGCAACCACCTGAGGCTGGCTCCAGCAAGGGCACACGTAGAAATCCCAAACTGGTAATCCTCAAAACAGTTGTAGTGAGGCTATAATGGGATGCCTATCAACCTTGGAAACTGAACCATCCAGGGAGAGTCTTGGAGCTTGGGCTCCGGGGCTGCACATCCCTGTGTCATCTTTAGTGAATCAAAGTGACCCCACCCAGTGAACAGGAATCAGGCTGGGACTCCAACTATGAGTTCTCTAGTCCAGAGGTCCTCAGTTTGGGACTATTTTCCCTCTGGTGATACTTATCTTTGCCCTAATTTGGGGCCAGGTAGAAGGCTGAATGTTCTTTCTAATAGTAGAGGCCCGACAACCTGCTCAACCATCTGCTATGGCTCACACATGGACTGAGTTTGCACCGCAGTGGCTCAGGAATTGGAGGTGGGCCTCAGAGTGGCAACACCAGGAAATGGTAGAACCTTCAAGAGGCTGAGCCCAGTGGACGCTGGTCAGGTCATCGGGGTATGGCTTTTGGAAATGAGACTCATTTATTTCCCTAGAGAAAGTTGTTATAAAAGGAAGTACAAAGCTACTTCCTAGTCTCTGGCTTCTCTGGCTCTCATCTCCACTCTTACCACAGTAGCACAGATAGCCCTGAAGTCCCCACCTGCTACTGAATAGGCAAAGTCAATGATCAGTCTCAGATCTTCAACCACTAAAGCTGTGACCTAAATAAACCTCTTTTCTTTGTTAGTACTCTGCTTTGGGTACTTTGTTATAGCAACAGAAGATGGATTGACACTCCACTGTATAATTGAAGAGAGAGATCTCTATTAAAGAACCATGTCCAACTCACAGTATCAGCTGGAGCAAAGTGAGGAAGTCCTGCTTAGAATGATGTGGGTGTGTTCCATAGCACACACACACACATATGTGCATGCATGTGCACATTCTTACGTTCACATATACACTGTGGAGTTAGAAACAATGAAACCAACCACATAACCTCAAAGCCTCTGGCAATCTGATGAATCCTTCAGGTCAGAGGACTAAATGGCTCTTGTTCTCCGGAACCCTCTAAAATCTGGTAGCTGAGTCACACAAAAGAGAAACAAGGAGCAGCCTGAACTCTGTGGTGCCAAGTTGCCGGGCACAGCAGCTGTGGCCTCTCAGAGAGCTAGAAAGGTCCTGTGAGGGAAGTGAGACTAGAAGGAGAGGGAGGAGAAGAGCTGGGGGGTGGAGGGGTGGAGCAGAAGAAGAGCAGTGGGAAGGGCGGGAAGTGCAGGAGTGCGGGGGAGGAGTCAACAGCGTGACCTGTGAGGACACACACAGCAGGGCCATCTCAGTGGATTTCCAGGGTGTGAACAAGTGGGATTGGCCCAGTGGCTGACTGAAAGAGTCACCATCAGGAAAGACTTGAAGAGCTATGGTGCTTTCATAGGGCTCAGCCTCTTGGAAGGAAAGGAGGGGGGTGAGAAGATGGAGGCCGGATGGAGTAACTCAGTTCACCTGAACCTTGTAAGGCTCAGAAATGGGAAAACTTCAAGTTCTGCCTCCCTGGTTCCTCCCTCATCTACCCATCCATTTATCCATCTATTCACCCATGCACTCATCCATCTATGTATCCTTCCAGCCACACATCCTTCCATCCAATCAACAACAACTAAAGAAGCATGTTACCCAACGACCCTAGAGAGAGGGTCAGTTTTGGCATGTTGAGATTCTATCCTGTGAAGGGTCCCAGACAATTCAACAGAAGACTGAAGTGAAATATGGTAAGGTTACAGGAGGATCATGGTAATATGAAACAAGAGGTCCACCTGCCCCGGCCTGAGAAACAGGAGACGGGTACTGACTGTGGTGGTATTTGTAACCTCATTTAGAGATTCAGTACTGGTCTGCATCCCCAAAGGCAGGGTTGCTGCATCACTATTCATCATGGAAATAAACTGATCTGAATAGATTGCAAAGAGAGAAAGAAAGAAAGAAAGAAAGAAAGAAAGAAAGAAAGAAAGAAAGAAAGGAAGGAAGGAAGGAAGGAAGGAAGGAAGGAAGGAAGAAAGGAAGAAAGGAAGAAAGGAAGAAAGGAAGAAAGGAAGAAAGGAAGAAAGGAAGAAAGGAAGAAAGGAAGAAAGGAAGAAAGGAAGAAAGGAAGAAAGGAAGAAAGGAAGAAAGGAAGAAAGGAAGAAAGGAAGAAAGGAAGAAAGGAAGAAAGGAAGAAAGGAAGAAAGGAAGAAAGGAAGAAAGGAAGAAAGGAAGAAAGGAAGAAAGGAAGAAAGGAAGGAAGAAAGGAAAGAAAGAAAGAAAGAAAGAAAGAAAGAAAGAAAGAAAGAAAGAAAGAAAGAAAGAAAGAAAGAAAGAAAGAGGTAGGGGAGGGAGGGAGGGAGGGAGGGAGGGAGGGAGGGAGGGAGGGAGGGAGGGAGGGAGGGAGGGAGGGAGGGAGGGAGGGGGAGAGGGAGGGAAGAAGGAAGGAAGGAAAAATGTTTTTCTGACTCTTGGCAGCTCCTTTGTCCAAGCATACTTTGGCATGCAGAACCTTGGCTACATCCACTGTGGCAGTTCACAGAGTGGTCACTGAGTCCACTTTCTCCCTAGCATTACCTAGCATTACCTAGCATTACCCAGCTTGCCCAGTTGGGGGTGACTGACTTATAACACAGACCACACATATGCATCCTTTCTGGAAAGATGGGCCTGCAGCTTCGGCTGAACTCTCAAGGGAACCCACTATAAAACAATTAGATTCTCTGCCCTCCCATTTTCCTATTGTGCTTGGGCTGGGTGGACAAAGAATGAATTCCCAGTGGAGCTCTGTGCTCAGACAGAGGACCATCTACTGGGAAAGACACTATATGCTTATTAAATCAGACATGATGTGCCGCCTCCCCCCCCCCCCCAGCTAGTGGATTGGAAATATAAATCCCAAGTCCTTTCATTAGGATTTGATGATGTCATGAGTGTAGACCCCAGGGTGGCATGAGTTACTTTAAAGAAAACGAAGACTTGAGTCAGTGCACATGTGAGGGAGTTACTTTAGAGAAAATGAAGACTTGAGTGGGTACACACGTGAGGCCGAGCATGTGGTGCCCTCCACCATGATTGTAAGCTGCAAGAACCCTCAGCAAACTGAGAAGATGCCCCTGCCAAATTCTCAGACTTCCCAGCCTCCAAACCCATGAGCTAAATCAACTTCTGTTTGTTTGTTTGTTTGTTGTTTTTTCAAGACAGGGTTTCTCTGTGTAGCCCTGGCTGTCCTGGAACTCACTTTGTAGACCAGACTGGCCTCAAACTCAGAAATCCGCCTGCCTCTGCCTCCCGAGTGCAGGGATTAAAGGCATGCACTCAACTTCTATTCTTAAACAATTACCCATTCTATGGTGTTCCGTTATAGCAATAGGAAGTGGACCACAGTGCCTGTGTGAAAAGTGACAAGACAGAAGGGCTGAGGTGTGACTTCAAAAGAACCTAAAATGGGCTGGAAACATCTCTCAGCTTCCTCACCTGTAAAGATAAACACGTCCTCCTCCAGGCTACTGGTGAGGTTTGGACACAGAAACACAAATCTGTCTAAATGCATCATGAAAGGGTGAGGCAATTCACTGTTTAAAGGGAAGCTGGTGACAACTTAGATCAAGACCGAGTAGACAGATCTCACAGCTGACTCTTCTGGCTTTTCATGTCAGAAGCCTTAGGACCACCCCGACACCTCTGTCTCTCACACCCACTTGCCCCACCTACACTGTGATGTCCAGAGTGAGGTCTGTGTCAGTTCACCTGCAGCCACCCTTAAGGGTGAGGCCACCGCCACCTCAGATCTAGGTCACTGCGGCAGCTGTCTCACCAGCCTCTCTGCTATGACACTTAACTCCCTTTTCACATCCCATGAAACTGCCAGCCCGAGTATAAGATGTGCTATTTCACTACTCTGCCCCAACCCCCGAAATACCTCATCCCACTTTTCCATCAAAAATAACATCTCCACAATACACAGAAGTCATTACTCCCTATGACCACCTCCCACACAGTCCATTCTTACACTTCCACCTCTAATCCAGCCACCCGGCCTCCCACACAGCAGAGGGACTTCCTCCTTGAGACATTTATTTGCATTGCCTCTGCTTTACAATCGGAATATTCTTCCCTTAGGAAACTCCCTTACTGCTGCAGCCAGTGAAGCGAGAACAAAATCTCACTTGGCAGATGCGGTGGTTGGAATGAGAATGGACCCTGGAGGTTCATATATTTGAATGCTTGGTGCCCAGTTGGTGGGACTATATGGAAGGGATCAGGAGTTATGGCCCTGTTGGAGGAGGTGTGTCACCGGGAATGCACACTGTGGTTTCAAAAGCCCATACCAATCCCAGATAGCTCTCCCCCATCTCTAACTGTCTTTTTTGGTGTCTCTCTGACTCTGTCTCTCTGTCTCTGTCTCTGTCTCTGTCTCTGTCTCTCTCTCTCTCTCTGTCTCTCTCTCTGTCTCTCTCTCTCTCTGCCTCCAACTTTATGGATCAGGATGCAAACTCTTAGCTGTAGCCCCAGCACCATGCCTGCCTGCCTTCTGCCATGCTCCCTGCTTTGACAAACATGGGTTCTAATCCTCTGGACCCATGACCCCCAAATTAATTGTATTCTTTTATAAGTCATTTGGGTCATAATGTCTCTTTAGAGCAACAGAAAAGTAACAGACACCAGGTAAACCCACAGCATTTGGCTGAAACCAGTGTTTCCACTATGTAGAGGCTGATCACGCCAGTGAGGGTGTCTCAGGGTCTGCCCCACCACAAGTCACCCTCTGCATTCCACCCTCCACCTTCATGGTACAATAAAACTAGAACCCTACCTTTCTTTCCTATAGTGTGACCCCATGACCTAACATCGCTGTGTATTGTTAGAACTCTGAATTCTCTGAGCAGTTGCTAGAGAGACATTTGTGACAGTATCTCTATCCATATGTTAGTCACATCCTGCTCCTCCAGGATCAGTTTCTGCCACTGTGAATTTAAACCAGTGTGGAATCTGCCTCATTCTTGTTCGGGCAGAGAGATAAAGGATGCACTTCTCTGAGAACAAAATAAACAGGACATCTTCAGCAGCTCAGTGACTCAGCCTGACTGCTCTTCAACTCACACCAATTATAGGCAGGGCGGGCGGGCGGGCGGGCGGGAGGGAGGGAGGGAGGGAGAGGGAAGAAGGGAGGGAGGAAAGGAGGGAGGGAAGAAGAGAGAGAAAAGGAGAGAGGGAGGGAAGGAGGGAAGGAGGGAGGGAGGGAGGGAGAGAGAGGGAGGGAGGGAGAGGGAGAGAGAGGGAGGGAGGGAGAGGGAGAGAGAGGGAGGGAGGGAGAGGGAGGGAGGGAGAGGGAAGAAGGGAGGGAGGAAAGGAGGGAGGGAAGAAGAGAGAGAAAAGGAGGGAGGGAGGGAAGGAAAGAGGGAGGAAAGGAAGGAGGGAGGAAGTGCCTATTAGAGGTGACATTTGAGGTGTCTCTACTCAGATCCCTCTAAGGTTGGGTACCAATGGCAAACAGCATCACCCCCATTTGTTCAATATATGCTGCAGAATACAAACGGTGACACTCATGCATTATGGACAATTAAAGATCAGCAAGCTTTAAAAGAAGCAGCCAATCTAGACATCCAGAAATGAGCAGAATATTCTGGCACCACACTTCCTGTCTCAAAAGACAGCAAATTCATGAGGCTCAGGAAAAAGCTGAGTTTGGAAAGTGCATCTTTCAGCCAAAGATCCTTCAGACCTAGACATGATGGTCGGAACCAAGCCGGACATTGACTCATGAGACTCCCATATAACTGGGACTCTTTAGGTCTTTAGGTCTTTACATGGGCGTAACCAACCAACCCACGGGGTATTGTCTAAATGAACCCAAGTTGCTGACACATCACAAAGGAAGAGGCCAGGCACCAAAAATCTAGCACTGGGAGGAAACAAAACTTTCAATCCCTGTGTTTTTGTTGCACCATATGAACATCTTGAGGCAGGTCCAAAGACACAGTTAGCCCCTGGTCCAAAGACAGGTGTCCTAGGATGCCCCCAAGTATTTCCTTTAGAATCCTGTTCCCACTGCTCAGGGACCTGCAGATGATCCATGATAAGACTCTTCTTGGTGATATGCTCATCCATGGATAAGTGTTCATTTATTTTAGCAGGACACCTCACAGTTTCTAACTGTCTGCTTGCTGATGGACCCACAAGGTCCCTTTGTCTTCATTACCAGAATATAAGCTCCCAAAGGGTAGGACCCATTTAGGGCTAATTCTAGCAGCCTTGGTGACTAACACGATGCCTGGGACTTGGGAGATGACCAACAACTTTGTAAGAAATAAGGGAAGGAATGAACTAGTGGGCAAGCAAGTGAGTAAATAGAGTTGTTTGTTGCCTTGATGACTAAAGCAGTAGAGTCAGTTCCTCTAAAGGAGTGCTCACTCTCACTATTAGGGAAGCATGCTGCACGGATGCCACCCATGCAGAGGGCATGCTCCTCTCCACGGACCTCCAGCTAGACGAGTACTGAGACAAGTCATGTGACCCAACTATAGCCCTAGCAAAGTGAACTAGGCCAGGACAACACTCCTAGTAGAGTAGAACCTGTATGTAGGTTGGCAGTGACTTGGGTGGCCTTTTGAAAACTCAAAATATTCATTAGAAAGTATTTACATTTTTTTGCTGCTTTGATTGATTTTATAAAAGGGTTTTGTTTCTGTAAAATACAGACTTCGAAATAAATTCCTTGAGTTCCCAAGTATGATAGTCAAGATAATAACCAGTACTTGTGCTAGTATAAGATTTGTTTTTGTTTTTCTTTTCATTTTTTTAAATTAAAGTAGAATTACATTATTTTCCCCTTCCCTTTCCTCTTCAATCCCCACCCTTCCCCCCGCATTCAAACCCCCTTGCTCCTTCTCAAAATCATGGCCTGTTTTATGGGTGGTTATCTTGAAAGGGTAAATTGGGTCCCCACTCTGGATCTTCCCTCTTGCAACACAAACGATTCTATGGTTGACTGAAACCATACAGATTTCAAGCAAGGGTCACGGTGGAGTGATTGAGAATATGAAAATTAAGAAAGAGTGGTGGACTCAGAGGGGGGTGACAAGGATAGTCTGGAGAGGAGAGCTGGGGTGTTTAGAGAGTCTGTGAAGTCAGGAGAGGAGGCTTTGGTTCTCAAGGCTGCCCAAGTTCAGCCTTTGGGAGGCCTGGCTGCATGTCTAGCAGTCTTCTTGCTGACTCCCTGGATTTTTAGGTGATTCCCTTTAGCCTTAAAATACATCACTTGCCACACACCACACATATCTAAAATGAAGTATTTGAATGACTATTGCCCCTCATAGTAAGAACCCAGTGTACAATAAAATTCCAGCACAAACTAGCTCTGTCCAAGGTTCTGAGTTAAGCAGTTCCACATCCTGGAACTAGGAAGTAGGCAAGAGCCCTTCCATATCCTTCCCAGAGAGATACAGAAGACCATTCCTTCTCTGCATCTACGGAGCCTGCCATGACTTGGATCTTGCCCCCACACTTTGGTGTCCTCATTCCAAGTATCCAAGAACATGAACTCAGCACACTCAAGAAGTAATCAAGTTTAATGGGGGTCATTAGGGTTTCCTCTAATCCAATAGAGCTCCTTTAAAAAGGTCTCCTTTAAAAAGGAAAAGTAGGGGCATACCAACAGGGAGGAGATGCCGGTTGAAGATGGAGGAGACATACTAACAAACCAAGAAAAACCCCAAATACCAGCCATTGCCAGCACTTAAAAAAAAAGAGACTAGGAAAGATCACCCCTCACCTCCTCAGAAACTAGAGCTGGAGACAAGCTGTAGAGGACAAACACCTCATCTTTAAAGGATTAAACTATGCCACCTCAAAGCACGCTACTCTCCCAGCCTTTCTTTCTTTCTTTCTTTCTTTCTTTCTTTCTTTCTTTCTTTCTTTCTTTCTTTCTTTCTTTCGCTAGAAGAGAGCGAAACTTGAGAACTACACAGAGAAACTTTGGTGGATCATCACTTCTCTGACAAGAATTAAGTAATTCTAAAAACAGGAAAACCATAAATCCTCCCTTGAAGGGGCATTCTGTGGCCATGCAAACCACAGGAAGTGAACTCCAAGATGGACTGAGCGAGCCCTCCCCTGAGTCAGTCTCCGCTGGAAACCTATACCCATTGCTTTTATCCTGGCACTTGACTGAGAATTTTTTCTCCCTGGTTAAGCTGCCATTTAAGAGCAGGCTCAAAGCAACCCTGAGCTGCTCTTTCCTGGGTGCTCCATGCATTAGCATGGTGTACACTCTAATAACGTTCTGCTCAGTCTTTATCTTGTTAATCTGTCCTTTGATTGTTTAAACTACCCGGCACCAGCTAAGATAGGGAGAGAAAAGAGATTTTCATCCCTTCCCTCTGAGCATAGGAGAGGCTCCATGCAAATCTGCCTAAGGGCTCCACTTTAGAGGAAATATCATTCCATTTTCTCCACTGGGATTCTCAATCTGAAGACTTCTGCCATGGGGACCAACTTATAGTCCCTGGCCACCATGGCAGAGACCACTGTGGACTTAACTATGTCTCCTTAAATGTAAAGGCTAAATTCCAAATCCCTACTATCTTGGAATAGAACCATATCTGCAGCAAGCACTTTGAAGAGATGAATAAAGTTAAAGGAAGCCCTTAGGGAGGTGCTAACCTATTCTGACCAGTGTTCTTGTGAGCAGGCAATGAGATGCCAAAGGTGTGGCTGTTGAGAGGAGCAGCCATGGAAAAAGGCTGAATACCATCAACTAGCAGCCACAGAAGAAACCATCCTTCCTGGCAGGTTGGTCTTGGTCTCTCAGCTTCCAGAAACATAAAATCATAAGTGAAATTACTAAATATTAGCTGGGTACATGGCTGAGTCTAATATAGACTACATTTCCCAGCTCTTCTTGCAGGTAGGTTTAGTCATGTGATTAGGTTTTAGCCCATAAGGCTCTAAGAGGAAATGTGATGTTTATCTTCAGAAAAGTGTTCTTAAAGGGAAAGACCAGGCCTTCCCCGTTCCCTTTAGCGGTCCTGATGCTTGCCAAAAGGACCTGGTGTGTGGAGCTTCTGCAGGCAGAGTGTGCAGGCCAAGGAAGCAGCATGGGAGATGTAATGGGCTGCTCCATCTCGCCAACTCACAGCACCTCTGGGTGGACACATCCAAGGACAGCAACTGTGGCTGGTAAATACAGGAGAGAAACTAATGGGGAATGAGTGTTAGTCGATCAAGTCTGCCTTGGAGCCAATGTTCTATGGATTTTGTGAGCGGCAAAATGCAGGTGTACCTCAACCAATCCACTACTTTCGAGGTTTGCTTTCACCCTTCATAAACTTAAGCCCAACTGACACCATTTTCTCTTTCTGCCTCCTCCCTCCATCCCTTCCCCCACCTCTTCCAAGGAGAAAGTCATCACTGGCGAGTCTCACACAGTGATCAAGATTGCAATTGCCAAAGGTCATGCTAATTTTAAGCAGATTTGGGTTGGACCTACTATGTAGGCAATTAGAGACATGCAGAATTATTATCCATCGCCCTGCTAGTCTATGTCCAATCCCTACCCATCTCTCAAATGATTTCATTGTCTTCTTATATAGGATATTCCTACTCAAAAACCATAGAACAGAACCACGGAAGGAAGTCCACTCAAGCCCCTCCGACTCTGCTGTAAACAACCCCCTCTTCTGGGTTTTTTCTCTACAAACATCTACTAAAATCGAATCAGACTTCTTGCTTGACCCAATTGCCACTCACAAGTTTTCTACTTGTACCATGACATCCTCCTTCAAGGGCCCTCCTGGTATAGTGAGGAATGTCTATAGTACTTAAGTCTAGAGTCTGAGGGCAGTGGAATGTAAGCACCAGCTTCATTATCACCAAGTTACATGAACCTGGGGGTCTTCAATTATAAAGTGGGAATAATAACACACTCTCACATAGATGTTCCAAAGTCAAAGACGAGAAGAGGTCCTATAAACTTAAACCACTACCTTCTCACTAGGAGCAACTGCTCTGAAATTGGCATTAGAGCCATCCTTTTAAATCCATCTTGATTCTGTAGTTGTCCCTTGATTTTGGCCAGGAGTCTTACCAAGTGCTTTACAATTATGACCCCAGGTCAATATCATCAGACCATCATCTTCATCCTCTTCCTCCTCCTCCTCCTCATCACCTCATTACAGATGACGAAACAAGTCTAGATTTGAACTTAAGTTGGACTTCACAACCCAAACTTCTAACCTTCTCCAAATTCCTCAAGGCAGAAGCTGTGCCTTTCTTAAGCACACTGCCTTGCCTGGGAGGAGTCTACTGTGCTTCCACCCCAGGCCTTCTCTAGAGCTCTGATGGAGTCCTGTGGCAAGGCTATAGCAGGAATGGAAAATAACCTGGTAGGGATTGCCTAAGGCACCCAGAGATGGCCCAGCTGTCTCAGCTCCTCACACTTCTCTAACCTTTTGCCTCCCTCCAAGCCCTGTGCCCACCATCTCCAGTGGCCTTCACAATGCAATGCTATGAAATAGGAAAGTTATTAGACCTGTCATAGAGTGGGGGGAGGAAGGGTGTGCTCTAGGTGTGGCTTCCATTTACTCCACACCACACCCTTGCCTCCCCTCACCGCAGATTTAAGAGCCCCTCCTTTCTGAGCGTGCTTCTCCAGGCCAGCTAATTTGCCCTAAGACACAGGTTGCCCCGCCCACATCTCCTGCCCTTTTCACAGTCCTTCTGTTCCTATATAGATTGCTAGTGGGGATACCCTAGGTAGAAAGGCCGGAGTTGGAGAAGTTTTGAACTTTTAAAGGAGCCTTTATTGAGTCAAATTCAAACTTCCCATTTTATGGATGGAGAACCTGAGATCCCTTGCAGATATGACTTGTCAGTTCTCTGCTGGGGACTTTTCATCTCAAAGTGCCTCACAGTGCCAAATGCTTGCCTGTAGAGGATGGATAGATCTGAGAACCCCCAAAGTAGCCACTCTCAAACTGTGGCTCATGAATACACACACACACACACACACACACACACACACACACACACACACACACCCTGCATCTATCACTCCCACCTCTGAGCTGCCTCAGGCCTGGCCTATTGAAGCATCCTCTCTTGGGGAGATCTGCGATCTGGCAGTATGGAAATCCCCCAGTCAACCTTTAAATTCTCACTTAGAGTTGGCAGGATTGCATCACTGGTGCCACTTAGAGTCACATTACCTGACACCTCCCTTCCCCCAGCCACCACTTCCGCCCCCAGTTTGAAGCAGAGGCTTCTGGGAGCTTAGATGGCTGAAGCTGATGAGGCTGTTTTCTCCGATAATTTGACAGGACTCACTCTCTCAAAAGCTCTAATAAAAGACCCCATTGGCTTTGTCCTGGCCCCAAACTGGATACCTGGGATATTAGAGCAGTTAGATCAGAGTCACCTGACTGAGAGCAAACCAGCAAACGAGACGGACAGAGTCATGGTGGCTTGAAGACTGGCCGATGGAGACTGCTCTGTGCAAAACAAAGTCTGGTACACAGAGCTGCGGGGAAAAAAAAAAGTCAACGAGGCCACCTCATCTTAAGGATGTGTGAGCGAGCACTTGGGAGAGGCTGAAGGCAAGGATACACTTTCTCTGCCTTCATTTTCTCCTTCAACCCAGCTACTGCAGCAGAGAGAAAGTACTGCGTTCCAGACCATAAGTTAGCATGGCCCGCCCTGCCCTCACCCATCCTGCAGGTCAGGTCACATCTGCCTCCAGCCACCTGCCCTCTGCAGCAGCGCAGACCCAGTGCCCACATTTGCCCACACCTACCCACTCCGTGACGCTCCTTGTCAGTTTTGCGCCAGGGGGCCATGGCCAGACCGGAGCCTTGAGAGCCTCCTGTTCTCTAGTGAAGAAGCTGGCTGGGGTGGTTAGGCGCCTTGCAGGGCCCCACTTCCTTCCTCTTTTTAAACTCTCTCTCTCAAGGTCCGCCTTCCCCTCCTCTGGGTCCCCACTCCCTCCTCCTCCTTCTTCTCCAGCAGGGGCACACACAGCCAAGGGCTAGAAGACTGCCCTCAAAACTTGGAGACCACCCTCATTTGTCTCTTCCCGAGGAAAGTGGCTACAAGGCAGACAGGTACTTAAAGCCAACCCAGACCGCAAGGGTAGCGTTTCCCTGACTTCTGAACCCCATTAGTGACTAAGCATGAGCTTTGGGGGCTGATCTTCATTTCTCTGTGATTCAGGTTCTTCATCAGGAAGATGGGGTAAGATTGCCCCTCCACCTGCTTTTCCTGAGGATTAGAGAAGAACCTGTACTCAGTGAGTGACACGCTAGAGATGGGGTCACTTTAGTTAGCATCCTTTCTGTGCCACGAACCCAACTGGGAATCCGATGCCAGCCCAGAGCCTCACCTCTAACACTACTCAAGCACACCAGCAGGTCTGGGCACCTTCACCACCAGCAAGCGTGGGCAGGGGAAGAGACAGCCAGGGTGAATTAGACAGACATTTCCCCACAAAACCTGAAGTTTGCTCTTGGAATAGATTCAATTGAAGAGGAAAATATCTCTCAGGGCTACCATCACAATGATCTAAGTCTCCTTGAATTTTCTTTCTTTATTACCATTTCCCATAACCTCTTTCTGCCCTACCCCAGACACATTAGGAAAGACCAGGCCAAATCACTACTGACAGTTTTCACAAAATACCAATTTTCTTTCATTTTAATTTATTGGCTTTTCAGTTTCTGACAGCACACGTTGGTGCATCTGTTAGATTACTGTTCCCTAGGAACACATGAACGCCTCTACCCACCACAGATAGGGCTCTAATGACAAACCTTAGCAATGACTCCTCTCAAGTCTAGGTTGGGAAATCAAAGAATTTGTTGAATTTGCTTATAGGAACACAACTGAGGGGTTACTTAAAGGAGCATAGGTGAACCCCAAAACAGCTACATCACTAAAATGTCTCACCCCACATTGGATGAGAAATTCCCCATAGCTGCATAGGTATAGTCTCCTCTTTCGTTAATCCATCACACACTCTGTCACCTCTCAGACTATGTGACTATGTATGCCTGGGACAAAGTTACATGCAGCTGCCAGGGAGATTCAGAAAGGACTGGCTGAAATCCCAGAAGGGGTTCTAATGACTCCCCCACTCTCCCTTGGCAACAGGCCAAATCTTGGGGGGATCTCTTGGGAATCGTCACAAGTGTTCTAGTGACCCTTGTAAGAGCTGGAAGATTTGGAAGACAGCACGGCACAGCAGCAGCATCCACAGCAAGCAGCTATATCACAGCTTTGCGGGAAGATCAAAGCCAGGAGAATGTGTGTATGCATTTAATATTCATTACTTAGTAACATTTTTGTTGCTGTGGCAAAACACCGACCATGACCAAGGCAACTTACAAAGAAAGCATTTAATTTAGGGCTTACAGTTCAAAAGTGTAGGTAGTACCATCCATGATCATCTTGGCAGGGACCTTGAGAGCAGGCAGGAAGACATAGGGCTGGAGCAGTAGTAGAACACTTTTATCTGATCCACAAGCATGAGGCAGAAGAGTTACCTGAGAATAGCATGTGATGTGTTTATAAAAAGATACAGAGGTATAAGTCATGTTCTATGGGGCTGTGGTAAGGTATGGGGAAAGGGGTGTCTCAGCAGGCCCATACTGAGGCACAGTATAGTATAGACTAGACTTTATTTAGGGCATGGGGAGGGAAGCTAAGAGGGTAGAGGGTAGTAGAGTCAGAGAAAGGCAGAGAGAAAGAGTAGAGAAGTAGAGGCCGACCATGGCCATGAGCACATGAAGAAAGGGTCAGGGAAGGGGAAAGGAAAAGCAAGAGAAATCAAGAGGGAAGAAAGAATAAGAGAGGAAGGAGGAGACAAGCAGCCCCTTTTATAGTGAGTCAGGCCTACCTGGCTATTGCCTGGTAACTGCAGGGGGTGGAGTTCAGACAGAATGCTAACAGCATGGGCTTTTGAAACTTCAAAGCCTACCCCTAGTGACACACCCCCTCCAACATGGCCACACTTCCCAATCCTTCCTAAACAGTTCCACCAACTAGGAACCAAGCATTTTAATACATGAGCCTAATGGGGACAATTCTCAATCACCATCACAACACACATGCACATATATGCACGTACATATGTATAAATATTGCATCTATTAAGACTGAAATCTGTGTTTCAGATTTCACAGAAAGCTTCATTTCTCTTATAAAGTACTTATATTATTCCCTTGATATTGCTCATTGATTTTCAAAAACTGAAAGATATATATCTGAGCCTGTGGCACCCCCAGCCTTGTCTTTAAAGCCTGTGAACTGACTGATTGTTGAACTCACTGGAGTGCTACCATGGCCTTAGTAGGGACAGATGACAGGGTTCTTGCCCCAGGATAGGGCCAGCAGGCATGGTCCTCCAGGAGGGTCAATGGCTGCTGTGGGCAGAAGGCTTGTTTGTATAACAATGTACAGAATTTCACCCCCCCCCAGGAATGTCCTGCCTGTTAATGTTACCAACTCCACGATTATCAGAGATAGCATGAGTCTGGGAGGTGAAGGTGTGGCTAGTGTCTCAGCAAAATGGTAACCACTGGGATCTTCAGGACAGCCTTAAAGCTGCGGAAAAGAACTCTAAAAAATATGAATTTGAAAATATATAATTTCTCAACTGTGCAAAAATATAAGGATGCAATATGAACTGTATAAGGGGCTTTACAGAGCTAAAGGAACAGAGGCAGCTGCACTATGAGCCAGCTTGTGAGAAAGATATTAAGGAAGGAGATAAAGAGATTTAGGGAGTTGTGAGCACAAGGAATCTCCTGCATAGCTAAAGTTTTTTGTTTGGTGGTTGGTTGGTTGGTTGGTGGTTGGTTGGTTGGTTGGTTGGTTGGTTGGTTGGTTGGTTGATTGGTTTATCCTTACAAATGCTGGCAGATTCCTGAGTTCAGGATCAACCTGGGGCAGAGCTAATTTAGGTCCAGCGGTGGTCAAAATGGTAAACTCAGGGCAAGGTCCCACAGGAGTTAGTTTACAAAGGCAGGCAAATCTCTGAATTCTTTTGCAATAGTAAAAAAAAGGGTACTTTCTATCCTCTTCCCAAGAATCAAAGGGTTGGGTCATGGGGTTCTGATTCATAGGATAATTAAAAGGGAACCTGGAATAAATAAATGAATTGATATGTAAATTAAAAACTGGGCTGTTTGGTCTTCATGAGATGAGCTAGCAGAAAGAGAAGGCAGTTCTTTGGAATATTTTCTGTAGTGAGAGCTGAACTGTCTGGAGATCTCTCGAGAGCAAACACAACTCTTCAAGAATTTTTTTTTCTAACAGGATTTCTGGTTTTAGTCAGAAAATCCATGGAGAGCAAAAACAGCTCTTTTAGAATTTTTTATAGCTCTTTTAAAATCTTTTCTAACAAAATTTCTGACCTTACCCAAGACTTACTACGAGAGTGACCATACCTCTTTTAGAATTCTTAGTAGCAGCTGTCTAGAGAAGGCTGCCTGAAGAGTGAACACAGCTCTTTTAGAACTTTTTCTTGCTTTCTTATTTTGACCAGAAAACCCAAGAATTACTTTTAGAATCTTTTTCTAACAAAATTTTTTACTTGGTAGGAAGTTCCAAAATTTTTTTATATTAGTTTTTCTGACTTCAGTCAGAAAACCCATGAGCTATCTAGAGAGATTTTAGAATTTTTACTAGCAGAGAGAGCTGTCTCAAGCAGAAAGCTAGCTGTCTCAACCAGAGAGTTTTTAGAATATCAAGAAAAAGCTGTCAAGGGCAGAACTGAACACACACAGAGGCAGAGGCAGAGACAGGGAGACAGAGAGAGACAGAGACAAGGACACAGGGAGATATAGAGAGACAAAGAGAGACAGACATACACAGAGATAGAGACATTGACAGAGACAGGCTGACAGAGAGGGAGGGAGAGAGACAGACAGACAGACAGACAGACAGAGAGAGAGAGAGAGAGAGCGAGCACAAGCATGCAATATAGAAAGCTATCTCAGCAGAATGGAGGCCACCAGCTTGGACCTACTAACTGACTTGCAGTCATTTGTTTCATGGCTCTCAAACACTCCTTCTCTCAGACTTAGCCGAAGCTGGTCCTTGGCAATTGTGTCAAATTCACCTAGTTCACTGAGAATCATCCCTTTTAAGGCCTAATGAATGGTAGGTGGAAATCACATCTGCAAAGTTTGTAACAACACCTTGGTGGATTTTTGATTGAAAGCCTTGTCAAGTCTCAGTCATCACAATAGTATTACAATTTGTCACTACACATCTGAGACTGACAAACATTTTTCGGAACTAGCCAAGATGGTAAATATTTCAGTCTTTGGAGGCAAATTCAGGGATACTGTGAAAATATATGCATAATGACAGGCATGTGATTCTGCCTTATTATAACAGCTAATATCTAGAAGCCAATGTAGGAGTAAGGATGGGAGAAGACCAAGGGTTGAAAGCTTTCCTACTTATGACAACTGTGGTGATTTGAACATGCTTGTCCCAAGGAGAGGCACTATTAGGAGGTGTGGCCTTGTTGGAGGAAGTGTGGCACTTTCAATGTGCACTTTAAGATCTTCATCCTAGCTGCCTGGAAGCCAGTCTTCTCCTATTTGCCTTCAGAACAAGATGTTGAACTCTCAGCTCCTCTAGCACCATGCCTACTTGGGTGCTGCCATGCTATGGCCTTGATGATAATGGACTGAACCTCTGAACCTGTAAGCCAGCACCAATTAAATGTTGTTCTTATAAGTGTTGCCTTGGTTGTGGTGTCTATTCCTGTCAGTAAAACCCTAAATAAGACAATAACTTACTTTATACCACCATCTGCTATTCTTTCTCAAAGTTTATTTTATGTGTATGAGTGTTTTGGCTGTATATATGTTTGTATACTACATGTACACAGTGCCCATGGGGGCCAGGAAAGGGCATCAGTCTCCTTGGAACCAGGGTCACAGTGGTTGTGGCCTGCTATGTGATTGCTGAGAGCTGAACTGAGGGTTCTGTAGAAGAGCAGCTAGTGCTCTTAATCACTGAGCCATCTTTTTAGCCCTTAAGTGCAGTTTTAAAACTTACTGGTAATGAGCATGCCATAGGGCTAGCAATGGGATCTCTCTCAGTTGTAAGACTAAATTGTCAAGGCCCTAACTGATACCTCTCAATGAATCTCCCATACCCATTAGAACAATATTTTTCAAGAACACCAGATACATACACAGGCCATGATGAGGCTCTAATTCCCCTCTAGAGCTTGACTTCCTGTCTCATCTGCCATTTCTAAACACATTCCTCCCCTATACTACATACACAATCACCCTCAACTAGTGACCAGTTAGTGCTCTCTGAAGACTCTTAAATATGCCACAAAGTCCTACAGCCTGCATGTTCTACCATCCTCCAGAGAGAATTCCCCTTCCTCTCCAGATTGACCTGTTCCCTGTCTCCTAAATTGTTCCCATGGCAATAGCCATGCTCCAGAGCTGCTCACTTCTCAAAGTCCATCTGGAGGATGACCTTTCTCTCCTTGCAAAGTTGCTGAGACTCATTTGTGTGTGTGTATGTGTGATGGCATCATCCTTTTCTGTGTATGATTGGCAGCAAGGAAATCCTCACCTAGAGACATGTATATGGAACAAACCCCAACACTAGCAGTGCAAGGCCAAATAGGAAGATGGCCTCTTGAACAGTCATATTGGGGGTCTCACAGTATTGAATATATTCTTAATTGCTGATGTTCAACAGTGGAAGGATATCACCTAAATTCTGGCATTTCTGGTTTTAAAATAGCTCTAGAGTCTGCCTTGTGACAGAGACAAGGAGGGCAGGCTAGTAGCCATCCTTCAGCCAGAGGACATACACTGGTTTGTCTCATGCACAGTATTCTCCTTTTCCCCAAAATTGAGTCTACATCTCAACTGGCCCTGATTTTTAGGTGTGTGTAGCGGCTTTTCTTAAGGTCAAAATAATGGAACACTATTGGGGCTTGTTTTCCACCAAAAATGGGG
The DNA here is from genome assembly GCF_978045245.1 of Mus caroli. Lineage (NCBI taxonomy): Eukaryota > Metazoa > Chordata > Mammalia > Rodentia > Muridae > Mus > Mus caroli. The sequence continues at coordinate 88,592,530 of NW_028227268.1, read as the reverse complement.
AAATAAAAGAGACCAAGAAGATACACAATAGGAAAGACGTGCATATGCACATGTGTGAAGGGGCTTAGATGTCCATTCACGTCAAAATAATATTTCTTTACCCTTTATTATTCTATTATTTCAGCTTGCAATATCACAGGTTTTTTTTAATGGAGATTTTAGACACACTGAGTTTGAGTAGGTTTTCTTCTCCCCAAACCTCCATCTACCCCTACCTCCAGGTCCCTCACTTTCCCTCTGTATCCCTCCACAACCTGTAACTACTCCTACTTTGATACCTTGTGTGTTCTATTATCCTTCCCACAAATTTAACAATTACTAATTTGCCTTTTTCTTGTGTCTGAGTGAAATCCCATTATGTGTGTTTCATATTTTCATCACCCCTTCATCTGGTGATGGACGACTAAGCTGATCCCATCACCTTGCTATTATAAATAGAGCAACAATAAATGTGGATCTGCAAGTCCCTGTGGTAGGATGTAGAGTCCCTTGGGTACATGCCCAGAAGTCATATATCTGGGTCATATGATAGTTCTATTTTTAGTTTTTTGATGTAAATCCAAGCTGATTTCCATAATGGTCATACCAGTTTACACTCCCACCAACAGTGAATGGTGGTTCCGCTTTCTGGAATCTTCTTTACACTTGTCATTTGTTATCATGATGGTAGCCATTCTGGGTGAGAAGGAATCTCAAAGTAGTTTGAATTTGCAGTAAAATGGATGGAACTGGAAAATACTATATTAAGCATAATCAAAATGAAAAAAGAGCGCTCCTTGATCTGTTGTCATGAACACAGACCAAGTTTGTTGGGTAACTTAAGTTTCCTACCTAGTCCCCAAATGAATACATGGATTCTTGACCTCCAGCAGATATACTGGAAATGAGGGAGAACAATATTTTTGTCTACTGGGGCGTCTGTTTTGGGTGAGAAGCCTACTCAGTCAGGTTGTCTTGTTTTGGAGCTCTTAATCCAAAGGCAGGTGGGATGCCTTCAATTTCAGTGGAAGCATAGCAAGTTCTATGTGGTGGGTTTCTTCATGGGGTAAAGTTACCCTTTACACTCCCAAACCATGGATGAATTTCCCTTTTAAGTTATTCCTTCCTAACTTAGAATATCCCACCAGGGAAGAGTGGGTGTAGGTCTCTTGAGTTTGCATATGTGGAAAAGGGGTCTGGAGTTTTACATAACAGGCATAACCTAGCTGCAGCTTCAAAGATATTTAAGTACAAAGGGGCATTCTGATTGACAGAAGACACAGCTACTTAGACTTGGATGGAGTTTTCTTGGTTGCCTCACACTTAACTCCTCTTTGAGCCTGTTCAAAGCCCACATGGTTCAGAGAATTGAGGCTTTATCATGGAAGCTATACATGGCCAGTGCTATACATGGCCAGTGCTTTACAATACAGTGGCAGGCATCACTAGCAGAAAACAAGATATGGGCTGTCAGCTGGACTCCCGCCTCCCAGCTTCACTGTTTATGTTCCTCTGACACCCTACAAATGAACAAGGTATATTGAAGAAACAAATTTCTAGAGTCAAAGATGCCTCAGTCCTGGACGAGTCACACCAGAGCAGAGCAGTCGTGCGCTGCAGAGGAAGGCAGTGCGGTTCAAGAACCAGCTTCTGTGTTCTGCCAAGAATCCTCCCACAATGTGGGCATGTCTCCTTCCCACAAGGCCCAACACACAAGTCTGTGTGTACTCCATTCTGGACCTTCATCTCCTGTTCCCCACTCCTAAACTGATACCTTTAATCAATTTATTGAGAATCCATCTTGGGAAAAGCCAGGTAAGGTAGTAAGGATATGTCTTAGGGAGCAATGAGATCTCTGCTCTCCTGGATCTGGCAGCATCACAGAGATGCAGGAAAGCAACCTGTGTTAAGTAAGACCAAAGAAAACAGAGCAGAAATATGACAGACAGCGTGTCCTGACACAAATGGAAAAGGGAGAGGCCGGGGTACGGCTCTCTGAGGAAGTGATATTTAAAAAGTGATTTAAGAAATGTTACCTGGGAGGCCAATGTCAGGGAGGTCAGCCATACATGTAAGGGTCCCGGTGGTAAAACAAGCTTAGAGCATTTGAGGACCAGGAAGGAGTTAGTGTTATGGGAATGTGACAGTGTGGTGGAGATAGCCTGGAAAGAGTGCAGAAGCCAGATTATGTAGGGCAGGCAGTTTTCAACCTGTGGACAGGGGTCCTATATCAGATAGTCCTGCATATCAGATATTTACATTAAAATTCATAACAATAGCAAAATTACAGTTATGAAGTAGCAATGAAATAATTTTACAGTTGGGAGTTGTACTGGCTGGTTCTGTGCATCACCTTGACACAAGCTCGAGTCATCACAGAGAAAGAAAGGAGCCTCCCTTGAGAAAATGCCTCCATGAGATCCAGCTGTAAGGCATTTTCTCAATTAGTGATCAGTGGGGAGGGCCCAGCCCTCACGGGTGGTGTCATCCCTGGACTCTATAAGAAGGCAGGATGAGCAAGTCAGGAAGCAAGCCAGTAAGCAGCACCTTTCCATGGCCTCTGTATCAGCTCCTGCCTCCAGGTTCCAAACCTGCTTGAGTTCCTGACCTGACTCCCTTCAGGGATGTACTGTGATCTGGAAGTGTAAGCCAAATAAACCCTTTCTTCCCCAACTTGCTTTCTGGTCATGGTGTTTCATCACAGCAATAGAAACCCTAACTAAGACATGATGAATTTAAGGGTCACAGCATTAGGAAGGTTGAGAACCACTTCTATATGTTCTTGAAGGCCACAAGGGATTTCAAGTCTCACCCTAGGCACTGGAAAGTAAAAATGGCAGATGCTGGTGGGCCTCACTGCTGGGCTCACTGCTCTAGTGAACAGGAACACTTTCTCAGAACCTGAGATTAGACCACCCCAAGCCTAATAGATCAAGACAAAAACAAGACCTTGGATAAGTAGGTGTGACCAGATAACACTAAGCACTGTGCAGAGCTAGTATTACTAGATTATCACTCTGCCTGGAGAGTGTGATAAATGCAAACTGAAAAACCAATCAAGTTCAACAGGTGTAATGGTTCAAACCTTTACACCCAGCACTCAGAAGGCAGAGACAGGGGACCTCTGTGATTCTGAGGCCAGTCTGGTTCATGTAGTAAGTTACAGACCAGACCAGGGTTACACTGTGAGACCCTGTCAAAAAGATTAAAAGTGGAAAATAAAATCGTGTGTGTGTGTGTGTGTGTGTGTGTTTGGTTGCATGTGTGTATATGCACTACAAGTGTGCCTAGTGCCCAAGGAATTCAGAGGAGGACATCAGGTCTCCTGGAACTGGAGTTGAGGATGGTTGTGAGCCACCTCAGGGGTGCTGGGAACTGAACTAGAGTCCTCTACAAGAGCAACAAGTGCTCTTAACTGCTGAGCCAGGTCTCCAGACTCCTCCTTTTTATTTATATGAATATCTGTGTGAGTGAATGCCATGTATGTGTGTGTGGTACTCAGAGAAACCCAAGGAGGTCATTGGATTCTCTGGAGGTGGGGTTATAGGCAGTTGTGAGCCTATGTGTTGGGGCTGGGAACAAATCTCAAGTTCTCTGGAAGAACTGCAAGTGTACTTAACTGCTGAGTCATCTCTCTCGCCCTGCCATGCTTTTCTTTCTAAAGTACTACCCGAATCACATAAAGACTAAATCATTTAACAAATTTCTACTGAGATACCCAGGCCTCTCTGTAGTGTGTACTGACCAGCAATAAATCCTACTTTTTCTATGATTGGCATATTCCAGGTGGGCTTTGTGTAGAGAACAGTGCCAAATGTCACTGGAAGACTGTGGACAGTTCTCCTGACACCATCTCTGAAATGTGTCTTTATTTAATTATTGCACCCCACCTCCTTAGACCCATCCAGAGTCAGCAGTCCCTGGATGCGGACTTTAACTGTTCTTATCTTTACTCTTGAGCTATAAGGTGTATTTTCCAATGATAACAGTAATGTCGGGCAATGGTGGCACATGCCTTTAGTCCCAGGACTTGGGAGGTAGAGCCAGGCAGATTTCTGAGTTCGAGGCCAGCCTAGTCTACAGAGTGAGTTCCAGGACAGCCAGGGCTACACAGAGAAACCCTGTCTTGAAAAACACAATAATGCTTATTTATTACTTTGCTTTTGAGTGGCCCATGGTCCAAAAAATATTAAATAGAAAATTCAGAACTATACAATCTGCAGGAGCAATATAATTTCTTTTTAAAAATCAATTACAAGAGCTCCCCACCCCTTTACCTGACATAAGATGCCCAGATGAAAACCTGAAGCTGTGCTCTCTGTGTGCTTTTTCCTGTTTCCTGTCGTGATTAAAAAAAGAGGCCCAGAGTCAATGTGGCTTCCCACACCTTCTCCCTTGGTGCCTCCATTACATTAGTATTCTGGGACCATTAGGAAGTAAACCAAGGGTTACCTGAACACAAGCACTGTAGTGTTACAACACTAATCTGATACCCAAGATTGCTACCGAGTGACTCGCTGGTAGACTGTGTACCCAGTGTAGATACGCTGTACAGAAGGACAACACACAGCCCACTTGGGACGATAAGCTAAAATAAGCTAACCCATAATCTCAGTATGCTACTCAAAAACAACAGCACACAACTGAAAATCTACAGATTGCAGTTTCTATTTCATAGTTTTGGACCCTGGGTAACTCAGAGTGAAGTAATACATTAAGAAGCACTCTTTTTATCATTGGAAAATACACTTCATAGCTCGAGTTGGTGCGATAAGAACAGTTAAAAGTGTCAAGCTATAGCCAGACAACCCAAAAAAAGTCAGATAAGACAAGATCAAAATCTATTTCATTTTTGCATGCCAGTAATACCTTCCTCTGGACCCTTTGGAGAAAATTGCTGTGGGTTATCCCTTTTGCCTTTATAACCTATTTGACCTTCAGACTTTAAATCCTGAAGGTTAAGCTTAAAGCTATACTACAGATTATCTCCTACTAAAAATGCTTGCTCGGAATGAGAAATGTTACTGATTTGGGTTTTTTAAATGTTGATACCATTAACGTAGACATGATGAGATTTTTGTTTGCCTTTAATGTAAAGGTGTCTCAGACTGGCCCAGAAATTGTGACAATCTTCCTGTTCTCCATATTCTGAAGTGCTGAGTTGACAGGCTCAGCATTTAGATGGGTCCCAAATATAAACAGAAAATACATTCATATTCCATATACACACAATTTCAGGGTAACACTATTATATATATATATATATATACATATATTCAGTATATATGTTCAGTATGTACAGTATATATGTTTAGTGTGTACAGTGTGTGTTTAATATGTACAGTATATGTTTCTTATGTACAGTATATGTGTTTAGTATGTGCAGTATAAATGTTTAGTATGTGCAGTATATATGTTTAGTGTATACAGCATATGTTTAGTATGTGCAGTATATATGTTTAGTATGTACAGTATATATGTTTAGCATGTATAGTATATATGTTTAGTATGTACAGTTTAGTATATGTGTTTAGTATGCTTGGATTCTGCTGCTTGTTGTCAGCTGTGGACTTACAACTTGTTCCTGTATCAACATTCAATTTTGGATTATTTACTTGGGGGTTAAACTATCTGATTAAGGATGCTCAGCATGTCCAGTAGATTACTTGCCCTTAGCTTGGAGTGTTGCCATGTAGTTACCCCCTCACTCCTCTGCCTGGCTTTGCACAGGGTCAGGGAGTGAAAGAGTTGGCCAGCTGCAACTGGACTTATTTCTCTTTCCTTCACATAACAATGGTTTTAGTGATCTTTGCCTATTCATGGAAATCTAGGGCATTGTTTCCAAGGTACTCTGTTAAAGGGCGCCCCCCTCTGTCAGTGTATCAAAGTACAGTCTTTAATAAATAATTTTCCTTGACAGTGGTGGGGACCTTGAGACATTCTGAGGTTCAGTGTCCTCTCGTCTTGGTCCTCTGTTCCCAAAGCTATTGGGATGCAGATAAATCTCTGGCCATGCAGATCACTTGGGCAGAACTATGGACTGAGTGTCTCCTTCATTTGCTGAAGTCTTAACCCCCAATCAATAGCATTAGGGAGTGGGACCTTCAGATGGAATCTCCTGAATGGAACTAGTGACTATGAAGAGCTTTGAGCTAACTAGCTCTCTCTGTCTCTGTATGTCTCTCTGTCTCTGTCTCTCTCTTTTTCTTTTCCTCTCTCTCTCTCTCTCTCTCTCTCTCTCTCTCTCTCTCTCTCTCTCTCTCTCTCTTTCTCTCTCTCTCTCTCTCAATCTGTAAAGCCATGGTATTGATTTGAAATCTTCTTTTAAAAACTTATTTTATGGCCGGGCGTGGTGGCGCACGCCTTTAATCCCAGCACTCGGGAGGCAAGAGGCAGGCAGATTTCTGAGTTCAAGGCCAGCCTGGTCTACAAAGTGAGTGCCAGGACAGCCAGGGCTACACAGAGAAACCCTGTCTCGAAAAACCAAAAAAAAAAAACCAAAAAAAAAAAACAACTTATTTTATATATAAAGGTATTTTGTCTGTGCACCACATGCATGCCTGCAGGGTACCTGCAAAGGCCAGAAGCAGGTGTCAGGTCCCCCCAGAGCTGGAATTACAGATGGTTTTGAGCTACTATATGGGTGCTGGGAATTGCACCTTGGTCCTAACCTGCTCTAAATCACCAAGCCTTCTCTCCACCACAAGACCTTTCTTTTGAAATGCAGGTATCCGTGGCTGTTGGTTTCCCCTGGAGCATTTTCGCTTTGCTATAGCTCATAGTTTTACTATTTTCTCTTTCATTCATCGTAAAGTGTTTTAAAATTCTTCTTTAAAGCACTTCTCCAAGGCCCCAAGGCCTGACACTATTACTGATGCTATGGTGTGCTTACAAACAGGGGCCTATCGTGACTGCCCAACGAGCAGCTGAAAAAGTCAGATGCAGATTTTTACACCCAACCAATGGACAGAAGCTGCTGACGCCTGTGGTTGAATTACAGAAAAGCTGGAAGAAGCTGAGGAGGAGGACGGCCCTATACGAAGACCAGCAGTCTCAATTAACCTGGACCTCAGGATCTCTCAGATACTGAGCCACCAACCAGGCAGCATACACCAGCTGATATGAGGCCCCCAACACATATACAGCAGAGGACTGCTGGGTCTGGACTCAGTCAGAGAAGATGCACCTAACTCTTGAGAGACTTGAGGCCCCAGGGAGGTCTGGTGGGGGTGGAGGTGGGGGCATCCTCTTGGAGATGGGGGTTAGTGGGAGAGGAAATGTGGGATGTGGAAGAGTCAGAGGGTGGACCGGGATGGGGATAAAGTCTGGACTGTAAAAAAGTTTTAATAATAATAATAATAATAAAGCACTTCTCAGTGACTTCTTCCTTGATTCAGTGGTTGGTGTCTCTTGTTTTATCTCTACATGAAGCAGCTAGAGGTTAACTCATGACTCACCTGATTTTAAGTGCCAACATCCATCTGATGGGTTTCTTCCTGATTCACCTGCTGTAGTGAGCCCTCTGTCACTCTTGAGAGGTTCAGGAAGACAGAGTCTGCTCTCTACAAGTCCTTGTCAGGTAACTGGCTGATTGTGTAGGACAGATGAACTTTAGTATCTGTGGCCCTCTCTAGCATTCTTCTCAGCTGTTGCTGGGACTATATCTCTACCTAAGAAAGACTGTGATTATGTACCTATGTCTCTGGGGAGCCTTAGCTTGCAGGGGACCCCCTGAGTGAACCACATGGGCCTGGGGTCGATGCAAAAAGCAAGAGGAATTTATTGTTCCAGTGCATTGGGGTCATCCCTGACCTAAAGGAGAGGTAGCGATCACCAGCGCCTATTCTGTGAGTTTTTATATGGTTTCCAGAGGCAGAATAGATCAACAACTAGGCACAATAAGATTGGCGGAACAGTGCACCCTTTAAACTGATTGGTCTTTAGGGAATGAGGTGACAAGGACTTCCCTTGTCTGAAGGTGGGCAATGGTCAGTCCTGCGGAATGTGTCCCCACCCACTGGTCTGTTCCCACCCTGTGGTCTGAGGAATGTTAATTAGCCTTTCCCTTCTGGAGGGGTGAGTGTTTCACGGCCTTCCCAAAGTTCCTGAGCTGGCCTTTTCACCTGTACCTTTTAGGAAATGAGAACAGGGAGAGGCGCCGTAAGATCACATCAAACATGGATCCTTGTGAGAGAGGAGGAAGCAGGAGTATGAGTTGCTTACCGTTTTGCAGATTTAACTTTGGATGTGCATTTTACCATCATGCAAAATGAAGGCTTTGAGGCTGTAGAGACGATGTATGGTTAAGAATACTGCCTGCTCTTCCAGAGGACCCAGCTTCATTTCCCAGCACCCACGGCAGCTCACAATCATCTTTAATCCCAGTCCCAGGGCATCTGACATCCTCCTCTGACTGCTGCTGGCCAAACATGTGTGCAGATAAAATGCCCATATACATAAAAGAAAAATAAATGAAATCTCAAAAATACAAACAATAAGATATTTAGAAAGTAATAGCTATCCACTATGCCCAGTGAAAGTTGCCCAGGCCTCTTTTTGTCTATGGAGGTTAGATCTGAGTTTAGATAGTCTAAGATGCATGATTTAGGTTAAATCACGTCATACTTAAGATTAGAGCACACACTAAGACACATTAGCTCCCTCCCATTCACACGTCACTTAGAAAAAAAAAACATAATTTATTTGCCATCTGTGTTGCAGACTCTTCTAGTGGCCCACTCTAGACTGAATAAATCAGGGCCATAACATTTGACCCAGACAACTACTTTGTCTTTTATGTGTGTGCAGGGTGGGGTGCATGCTCGTGTGTGTGTGTGTGTGTGTGTGTGTGTGTGTGTACATGTACAGAGGTCGTGTGTGTGTATAAAGAGGCCACGTAGCCCAAGCTTGTTTCAAACTCAAAAATCCTCTGCCTCTGTCTCACAGATGCTGAGAAATGTGTGTCCGATACTTTGCCTCAAAACATGCTTTTCTTTATGAAAGTGTAAAACAAACTCATAAGCTTGGGCTACATGGCTGATTTTATTTCAAATAAATGAATACATGTTTGGTAGCTTACTTACGGATGTTTGAATAAGAAGTACTCATTCAAACTGAAATAATTCCTCTTATTTTCTGTTCACATCAGCACTTGTACACTGAGTCCTGCATGTTATTTACCAGTGATCACCAGGCTTCTTCTTATCTATCCATCTATCTATCTATCTATCTATCTATCTATCTATCTATCTATCTATCTATCCATCCATCCATCCATCCACCTACCTACCTATTTATCTATCTATCTATCTATCTATCTATCTATCTATCTATCTATCTATCTATCTAATCTATCATCTATCTCCCTTTCTGCCTGCTTCTCCACCTCCTATCTACCTACCTATCTGCCTACTTATCTACCTATCTGCCTGCTTCTCTATCCATCTGTCTATCTATCTATCTATCTATCTATCTATCTATCTATCTATCTATCTATCTATTTATCTATCTACCTGTCTATCTATGAAATGGTAATTTAATTATAACACTTCTCCCTTCCTTTTCTCCCTCTAGCCCTCTCTATACCCTTCCCCTATCTCCTTCACATTCAGGGCTTCATTTTTCATTGTTAGTGCATGCATACACACATATGTATATACACACATTTGTATATACATATATATTCCTTAGTATAACCTGTTGAGCTCATATAATGTTACTTGTATGTGTGTTTTCAGGGCTGACCATCTGGCACTGGACAGATTGGTGTGCTCTTTCCTGGGGTGCACCTCCCCTGCTCCCAGCTTTACTCGGTTGGCTGGGCTTCTCTTAAACAGTACACTGGCTCCAAATCCCTCTGTAAATCTTCACCCTGGTTACATTTGTAGCTGGATTGTCAAATGGCCAAGATAATCACTATTTTGTAAAGAAAAACAGAATTTCCTCGGAGACCACTTTCCATTAGAATTTTAGGCTTTCCAAAAACAAAACAATAACAAAAGCAAAAGCAAAACCCTGGAAGGCACCACACTGCTTATAACAAAGTTGCTTCCTATCATCTGCCCAGTAGCTTTTGTCTCCAAGGGTGTTAGAGTAGACACCAGAAGCTGGAAGTATAAGGTTCTCTTGTCAGGCCTGTTCTTCAGTGTCCATTTGTGGTTTAATTTGTCTAAATGTGTAAGTTTTTGTTTGGGAAAAAAGAATTTCCTAAACCCAAGCTGCACGGCATTGTCCCTGGGTCACCGGATAAGTGAACCAGAAGTGCACTGAGAGCCTCAGCAGCAGGCTGAGGATGTAGCTCAGCTCCCGGAGCAGAGCCAGGTCTCACCAGAAGTGAATTTCATACAGGTGTGGCTCTGAGAAGCTCCAAGGGAAGAAACTGATGGGTGAAAGTCAAGAGTATAGTCAGTCATAGGGGACGACAACTCAGAGGATCTCCAACGGGTGATGACACCCAAACACCCAAGCCAGCCACTGGCTTCTGTAACTCATCTCTCATTCCCCACTGCATACCCCTTGCTTATATAATACAGGTCAGCGCAACAGGCCAGCCTGTGCCCCCACCCCACCACACACACACATTGTGGATGCCTAGCAACATCTCTGCCCTGCTTTTCCTTTTTTTCATACCCTTTCCTTTTTCTTTTACCTCCTCAAAACAAAGGCCAGCCTCATTTACTGGTCTCTGCACTCAGTCTGCTGAGGGGTAAGACTGTTCAGTCTGCGTGCTGACCTCCACTCCTCTATTTTCAGTCCCTACTTCTTTAATCCAAATCCTCATATCTCCGTCACCCACTTTTTTTTTTATCTCTTGCAGTTACCCTTCTATGCGCCCCTCACTTTCTAGCAACTTAACACTAACCACTAGTCTAACTGTGGTTGCTTTCTGCAATTTTTCTTTCCTCGGTAACTGATATATTGGTACACAGGGTCCCATCACTCTTTAAAACAATGGGTGTTTAAGGAATGACTGTTTGGAAAACAGATGCCGCTCTATTTTTATAACGGACTTCCTAATGGATAGTGGCTACTGATGCAGATAGTACTCACCTCTCCAGGCAGGCCTGGGGATGGGGCCTGGTGTCCTGAGCAGCAATCTAACAGAGGAAGCCATCACCTCAATGCGATACAAGCTAGTCTCTCCTCAACACTGCAAATGCACCCACCCAAAGAAGTAAGGCAACGAGAGAGAGAGAGAGAGAGAGAGAGAGAGAGAGAGAGAGAGAGAGAGAGAGAACAAAGGCTTAACTAACAATTTAACCCCAAGATGAACAAGCCCCCAAACAAACAAAAAAACATGAAAAACTAAGACAACTCCAAAAATTACCAATTCCAAAATAACTCCTCATGAGAGCTATTAGAAACTTCAGAAAAATAAATAAAAACAATAATTATAAGCATGTCCATGGGGGCTTGAGAGATGGTTCAGCCGTTAACAGCACTAACTGCTTCTCTGAAAGTCTTGAGTTCAAATCCCAGCAACCACATGGTGGCTCACAACCATCTGCAATGAGATCTGATGGCCTCTTCTGGAGTGTCTGAAGTCAGCTAGCTACTGTGTACTTATATACAATAAATAAATAAATAATTTTTTTAAAAATAGGAATACAGCCACCTGGGTGTACAGACTGTAACTAAGCCCATTCAACAGGTCTGTGCCTTATTGTGATCGTCATCTGTGGCTCTGAACTCCATTCAAATTGGTGTAGGCAGCACCTTGAAGCCATGCCTTAAAATGTAACTACTCCAAAGCCGTGGAAACTGTACTCAAGTAACAGGCCTCATACCCCCCTCCCCCCACTTTGGATTGAGAGCTTAGATATTCTCTTTTGAGTGCTTTCCAGTGTGTTCCTACAGCAGAATTCCATTCTATATATTTTTTTATCCACATCCAAGAAATGAGGGTCTCCTGATATGCATTCACTCACTTCTATGTGCATTATATCTGGGGCATATTTATGAAATTGTAGTAGAGTCTTCATAAAAGCGATCGAGGGGTATTAGGAGGGGCTACTGAAAGATAGTCAGAAATGAACTTCAAAGCTGTCCGTCATTTGCAAACATGAACTGTGTCTTGATATTTCCTGGTGACTATTTCTGAGCTGTCACTGTGTGATCACCTTTGTATAAATGTGCCACTGGAGTTTCCTCTCGTTACCCCTGAATGTGCTTTAGCGGTACAGTGGAAGGTCAGCCTCTCTGAGGGCCAGCTGCTTAGTGTTTAAGTCACTGAAATGAATTCGTGTCTTCTCATTTTCTTGTCTCAAATGAGCACTGCCCCTCTCAGAACTATGAGTCTGTGCATGGTGCTGCAATCTCCTTTCCTGGCCTCGATCAAATCGAGAATAGAAGATAGTGTGTGTTTCTATACATTTGAGGTGGTTATTTTTAAGGAGTATGTATTTCAGTTATTAATAAGCTTTTCATAATCCACAAAAAATAAATAAATATGTCCATGGAGTTCACAGGTGACATAAGTACACTCCTAAGGGAATTCCCAAAAGCAACCAAATAGCTGAACAGAGGAAGAAACTCAACTCAGGATATGGGAAGAGAATTCAGAAAAAATTTTTTTTAATTTATATGGAAGCACACAAGACACTGGATAGCTGAAGCCACACTTAAGCAATAAGAATACTGCTGGAGATAAAACCATACTCAATTTCTAGTTATCCTACATGGCCTTAGAAATAAAGACAGCATAGTGCCAGACACAAAAACAGACATGTAGATTAATAAACTAGAATCAGGACTGAGATGTGAGCCTATCATATTAATGTGTAACTATAGCTACCGAATATTTGACAAAGCCGTTTTTTTAAAAAATGGGTATTAAGATGGCTTCTTCAACATATAATGCTAGGAAAATCAGATATCAACATCTCTCTCTAACTGCATAAAAATCAACCCCAGATAGATCATGAGGACCTAAACATAAACTTTCAACTCTGAAAGTGTTGGGGAAGAGGGAGGGAAGACATTGCAACCCCGAGTTAAAGGGAAGGACTTTCTGAACAGGATTCTTGTTGTTCAGGAAATAAAGCCAAAAAGTGGCAAAAGGGACCTCATGAAACTCAAAGCCTCTATGCAGCAAAAGGAACGTCATTAGCTGAAGAGAGCCTGTAGGGTGGAAGACAATCTCTGCCAGCTACACCTTCATTGAGGAATTGACATGCAGAATATACAAAGAACAAAACTAAACACTAAGAAAACAACAACAACAAAAACCAATGTAAAAAAAAATGGTCAAAGAAACTCAATAGAGTACTCATCAGAAATATAAATGGCCAAGAGATATTTTAGCAAGTGTTTAACATCCATATAGCTACCAGGGAAATGTAAATTAAAAATACTTTGGATTCCACAGCACTCCAGTCAGAATATCTGTTAATCAAGAGGAAGTTGACAACAGTTTCCAGTGAGGTCACAGGGACAGAGACCTTCTATTCACTGCTGGTAGCAGTGCACCAGTTCCTGCAGCCACGATACAAATCAGCACGGAGGTCTCAACCATTACTTGACATTCACCGAAAGGACTCTATCTCACCACAGAGATGCTCGCACGAGCACGTTTGCATGACTCTGGTCACAATCACTAGAAATGGAATGATCCTAGATGGGTGGGGAAGGAAACTGTGGTTCATAAACAGTAGAATTTTAGTCCACTGTAAAGAAAATCCAGATTGAGGAGTTTGTAGGAAAATGGAAGAAATTGGACAATACTACACCAAATGAGGAAGCCCAGTCAAATAATGGATGTTTCTCCAGGTGTAGAGACTGTGGCTTTGACTTCTCAGTGTGTTTAATTTAGAAAGCTTATAGAGTTAGGAAGCTAGAACTAGGAGTCTGAGGGAGGAGGGATAGAGACAGTGAGGAGGGAGGGGTAGTGACATGAATGCAGGGAGGGGTGGGAGAGGAGGTAAAATAAACCTGGCAGAAACAAAGATATTCTAAAGAGAGACTTGTCTCTGATGTTACCTTCAGACTATTGAAACAATGGACCTCCAGCTTTTTCTCGTTGGTGGGAATTTCCCTAGGAATCTCATGCTAAGTGACAGAAAAAAGCCTCAGCTACAGGGGAAAATTCGTGTACCAGAAAGAGATGTCATAGATTTAACAACTTGTTGGATCACAATGATATGGAAACCCAAATAAAGTAGGTCAAGGGCCAGATCACACCTTGACCAAGCGTGATGGTTTGTATATGCTTGGTCCAACAAGTAGCAAAACCTTAACTAAGACATCAAGACCACTTAGATATGTGTATCTCTTCATTGGCCCTCTATTTAAACTTTAACCTCACTTCAGGACTCCAAAAGACTTGTAGGCTGTCTTAGTCAGTATTCTTCTGTTGTGAAGAAACACAACAACCACATCAAATTTTATAAAAGAAAGCATTTAATTACAGTTTCAGAAGTATATAGTCCATGTCCTAGAGTTTTACTGCTGTGAACAGACACCATGACCAAGGCAACTCTTATAAAGGACATTTAATTGGGGCTTGTTAATGGGTTCAGAAATTCAGTCCACTATCAGCAAAGCAGGAACATGGCAGCATCCAGGCAGGCATTGTGCAGGAGAGTTCCACCTCTTGTTCCAAACTCAGCTACGAGACTGGCTCCCAGAAAACTAGGCTGAAGGTCTTAAAGTCCACACCCACAGTGACACACCTTCTCCAACAAGGCCATACCTCTTATGGTGCCACGCCCTGGGGCCAAGCATATACAGACCATGACAGTCCACTATCCTACGGCAGGTGCAGGGCAGCACACAGGCAGACATGGTGCTGGAGAAGTAGCTGAGAGTTCTACATCCAGATCCACAGGGAGCAGAACGACAAGAGCCACTTGGCCTGGCTCCAGCTTTTGGAACCTCAAAGCCAACAGATTTCCTCCAACACGGCCACACCTCGAAATCCTTTCAAACAGTGCCACTCTCTGGTGACCAACTATTCAAGTCTAGAGAGGATTCTCATTCAAACCACCACAGAGGGCATCCCCAGATATGTCTGTCCTCTTCCCACTGTGGCCACATATACTAAATTATCCTTTTCTGCTTTCTATTATTAATATGGCTCTTTCATTGTCTTTACTGCTGACGATGGGTGACTGAAACTGGCTAGAGAACACTAGGACTGTGTCCCTGGGCTATGAACAGGCTGTGAGCACTACAAATGAAGATCTTTAAGCAAGGATGAGAGTGCTCTAGAGACAGGAAAGAGAACAGGGTATGAGGAAAGATTAGCCAAACCCAAAGATGTATTAAAAAAAACAAAAACAAAAACAAAAACTACAAAACCTAATGGGTATCTATTCATTTATAATCTTATTAAATATATATATGTACATGTAATATATGTATATATTATATACATACAATATATATTATTATAGAATTTATATGTTATAATATTATATATTAACATGTGGGTAAATAATACTCCCCCAAAGAAACCAAGTGGTTAACAGAGACTCTCAGTGTCAAGTGTGGGATACCTCGTTATGAATCTTTGGTCAGGGAGACCTCACACCCAATGCATACTATTGCCATTGCTTTTGGTTGGTTAACAGAACTGCCTACTAAGAGTCAACTGCTGAAGAAACCACACACTGGTTTCAGAATGCAAGAAATCAAGCTGGGACCCAGCTGGAAGGTTCTTCTTGTTGGCTACCATTATCATGCCTGAAGGCACTATGCTGACTGCTGGGAGAGAAAAGCCATCAAAGGTCTTACCTAGAAGTGGATCCTACAATTTAAAATAGCTTGCTAGGCAAGTTGTGCCCACTGGCACAATCGTGGTGTGATGGGTATTATGGGACTAAGTGGCCATATTTAATAGGATTTGAGGGCCACTTAAATGGAGGGAGCTCAAGCCTAGTCCTGTAAACCTGGGCAAGAGCTCACGGATGGGGAGGTCTTAGACCCTACTACTGCTCATTTGCAAACTTTTGTCCCACTGCCCTCTACATACATCTTTATATTCACGGATGACCACTATGGTCAGCAGCTCTCATCAGAGCAGTTTCCTTTTGCACTAGGCAGTGGTTAATGGAGACCATAACTGGCTAAAACACAGTCAGAGCCATTGACTCAGCCCCAGATACAGCACTCTTATAACCCATTCTAAGGCTCTGAAGCATTTTCTGAAGAGGGGAAAGAAAGAATGTCATCGCTGGAGGATGGGGAGGAGCGCTACAGAATAGATATAGCTGTCACACTCAAACTCACAGCAGCTCGTACTGCATGCACAAGACCTGAACTGTTGTGTCCGGCCAGCAGATCACAGCCTGGGTTCTAGCCTGGAAAGGCATTTTGGAAACCTGGAAGAGAAGAGGGGCTAGGCGGCGAGAGAAAGAATTGCAGCTAAGACAACATTCTGATCAAAGCTCAATTTTACTTTTTTCAGACACTCAGTTATAAAGGAAGGGGGAGGGAACCCGATTTCCCACCAAACAATCTCGGGATCCAGTAGCAGGATGAACACGTGTGTGGCTCCAAGCAGCAAAGCAACAGGGTCCAGCAGTAGGCGTGGCAGGACGAATGAGCAGGAAGCTCCACCCTTGAGCAAGCAGGTTCCAGGGTGGGGGAAGAGAGACCACACTGCACCATATTAGGTTTCTTCATGTCCTATCATGGAGGAGGGTCTCAGGACATCCCAGCCCCCACTGATGTTTCAGCAGCTGCTGGAAGTAGGTGGGTCATTTTCTTCAGTGGTGTAACCACTGGTAAGTTGTTCATGCTTTGGTAAACAAGCCATCACCCATATTTGTACATGCAACTCTAAACTCAGTGAGTCATACACTCCAAAAGACATGAAAGTAGGAGAGGCAACTGCTGGGTTTCATGAGGGAGCCAAGTGGTGATCAATGGGATGGTGAAAATGATCAAATACGTCATATACACATATAAAACAGCCCCAAATGTCTCAGTGACACTCTGAATTTTCTCCTGTGATACCATCCTCCCTATGTCTTAGGAAACCTACCAAACAATCTAGGCAGCTTGCTTCTCAGGCACTCTAATAATAGGCTGACCAATCCTTTGCATTGTCACTTCTGACCTTGATAGGTAAGCGTTTACAGTCTTGGTCAAGTTTCCTTATCTTCAACCTGAGGATAACTATTGCACATAGTTGGCTGTCTAGTTAAATGTAATAGAGTGTCTTTTATGCACTGGGGATTTGCATAAAAGCTAATCATAATGAATTCTGGCACTACCACAACCATCTCTTCTCATCCACTTAATGGTGAGCCCTGAGGGATTCTTTTCTTTATGGGGATGTTCACTTAAGAACTGTATGTGTGCTGGCTGGTTTTTCTATCAACTTGACACAAGAGAGAGTCATTTGGGAAGGAACTGCAATAGAGAAAATGACCCTATCAGATTGGCTCGTGGTGCATTTTCCCGATTGACATGGGAGGGTCCAGCTCACTGTGAATGGTACCAGCTCTGGGTGCTGTAAGAAAGCAGGCGGAGGAAGCCAGGAGTAGCAAGCCAGTAGGCAGCACTCCTCCATGGCTTCAGCATCAGCTCCTGCCTGCAGGTTCCTGCCAACTTTGATGGTGGACTGTAGTGTAGGACCATAAGCTGAAGTGAACCCTCTCCTCCCCAAGTGGCTTTTGGTTATAGGGCTGTGTGGTAGCAATAGAAACCCAGCTAAGACTGTTGGAAAAAACTGACGCACATTTCTCCAACACACCGTCTAAATGGGCTCTAATTTGATACTATCCTCAGGTTGAAGTTGTTATTTATTCCCTAGTGCCTTTAGTGACTTTGTGTGAGAGATATGGAACATAAATATTCTAATTTCCTAAAGCATGCTAGAGCAAGTTTACTATTTGATCTATTTGGATGCTAGAGGCAATTTGTTACCTATTTTAATAGGCTTATTTGAAATTGTCTTTAATTTTATGCCAGGCAATGGTGCCCAAGCATATATAGTCAAACATTGTTCATGGTTTTGGGATGAAGGCAAAGAAGTTTGCCTTCTCTTACATAGGTGGACCTCCCAATCTGTTGAGCAACCTTTGTGGGCAACTGGGTCCCTGGGATTGAAATGAGGACATGAGAAAGCATGGATGTGCTTTCTGACAAGGCTTAAAAATTTGAAATGTATGATAAGTATCTTTAAGGCTGACAAAAAAGCCCAGAAAGACCTAAATAAAACCTAAATAAAAATATTAAATAAAATGGAGTGCCAATCACAGAACAGAGACCAAAACTGGGGCTCTGCTATTTTCTTTCTCAAGCTTGCCAATCCCCACTGTGTATTTAGACTGACAGTCTGTAAGCTAATTCCTGAAATGAAATCTCCTCTATCTATATACATACCCTGCTAGTTTCTGAAGAGGCTCAAATCACCTACCTATAGGAAAGTATTCATGAAATTAAGTTACAGACAAATCTATCACTTTAAAAAATTACTTGGCAAATTTAGACTCATGTGTATTTTACTATATGTGTAACCATGTAATTATAAGTAAAGTTACATAAGAAATTAATTTAAAAACATATATACAACTATGCTATCAGGAGAAATCCTTGAAGCTCATTTTTCTTCTCATTCTCTTTCATCAGTATCCTATTGTTTATGTAGAATTAAAAAATACAAATAGAAGAAATTACTGCAATTTTATTTTAAATTTCAAAATTATTGATGTTTGAGTCATAAAAATCTAAATTACACATATGAGTATAGGTACTTCACACTTTAAAACATTTTGTAGTAATATATATTTTCAAGCCAATTTCATTATTTTTACAAGACAAGGAAAATCTAAGTGCAAAAAGATGTACAAAGAAAATTATAAATAATTTTAAGTGTTCCATTTTCTAATTTTTGTCATTTCTAATGACAGATTATTTAACCATGTTCAAACTCCATATCCAACACAGCAAATAGGTTTAAATTCTAACATTCTCTTCTGATAATGGTCTATTCCCTGTGATTCACAGTTCTGAGAAGGATCATCAGTTAAGGAACCTCTGGATCAGAATCACAGCCACATCTGAATTCTTGGTCACAGCGGTATGAGCACACCAGGTCTCAGCACTGATCTATGCAAAGCTCCACAAGGGTGTCCCACGTATAGGAAGGATGATTAGCACGGCCCAGCACGCAGCGCTCACTACTGCTGTGAGCACTGCATCTCTGGGGTTGACTTTGAGGACACATATATGATGTTGTGTGATTTCTTACAAGCTCCTTTTTCCAATTTGCTTGTAGTTTCTATCCTTTCCTTCACTTCTGTTGGAAGCTTTGATTCTGCAGTTAACCTACAAACATTAAAGAATATACTCTGAATTCAAGTATGGTCAAAACAAAAGAGAAAGACATGCCTAGTATGTCTAAATAGGGCGGTGACTAAAGGGGGAGTTCTGTTTTAGATATACAGGACAAAAATTATTAGTAGACTCTACTATGATACTAAGTGGCTAACTCTAAAACAAATTTTTATATCAGCAGGCTTAACTTTTAGAAAATTTTTAATAAGTATCTTTAAGTCTGATATAAGGTCAAGGATGCCTAAGCTAGAATAGTAAGAAAAAGGAGATACCCATCATAAGACCACAGAATACAACACTCAAAACACTAAAGCAATATTCTAAGGTTGGTACCACATTCAAAAAGTTGAGCACAAGGATAAAAAGCCAGAACCCCAGGCTTCCCAAGTACATGTTTGTCTCAGCCAAGAAAGCAGAAAAAACAAACAGAAACCCTCCAAACCGAGTTTCCATCAGGTGAGCAGTAACAACCAGTGCAGATGTTTGAAAGAGTCTAAAAATTCTTCATGGAAGAGCACTCATCACTTGACTAAAGCAGGCAGCCTTCCAGTTCTTAGCAAGTCCATCTTTACTGTGACAAAGTTAACTTTGAACTGTGTGTCTAAGCTAAACGAGCAGAAAAGACGTAAGTTTGAAAATTTTTTAAAGACTTATTTATTATGTCTACAGTGTTCTATGTGCATGAATGGCTGCACAGCAGAAGAGGGCAACAGATCTCATCATTCAGAGTTGTGAGGTACCATGTGGGTGCTGGGAATTGAACTCAGGACCTCTGAAGAACAGCCAACACTCTTAACCTCTGAGCCATCTCTCCAGCTGGGTTGGAAATGTTTTAATTTAGTAGGTGGACTCACACACTTAAAACAAATGTTGAGATATTTTCTTGTTCTTTTTTTTTCATCAAAGCTTTTCCACTGTGCAATCTGAGAGCATCAGTGGTATGCTTCTATGTACTGTGTACTGAGAGCATTGGTGGTATGGTTCTGTGTACTGTTCCTCAAGCAGCAAAGGGCAGGAAGATAAATGAGCACACCAGATGGCAAGATGCAGTGGCCACCAAGAAATCCTCCAGACACTCATCAGACAGACGTCACAGGCAGCGCCTGCTAAGCTCCTCTCACAACTGTTTGAGGCTGGGAATATGTGCTAGAATATGGAGTTTTAATTTCATGTGTCTTATAGATTTAAACATTATTTATAAAATCCAATGAACTAATGTAACAGGAGCAGCTGATGGTTTTTTCCAGTGAATATTTTGTTTTGTAGTACTGGAAACTTAAATCACATGAAGCTCATTAGGAGACCTTTTGGTATGGGTGGGCTGTGTCTCGCTATTGCAGTTAAATGTTTGATTTTGCACTCACTCTTTTTTGAGACTCACGTAGCCCTAGCAGTTCCCAGAGAGCTCATTTCATGGTGCCAATGTTCATCAATATGCTCAACTTTTAAATGTATACAGCTTTATCTTAAATACAGTTATCACTGTACTGCATGCAGACATCATTCATCTCCTTAAAACGATCTGGCTCCTTCACTTTCCTTACTCACTTTTTAAAATTTTCTGTGCAAGTGTGAGGGTACCTGTGTTCCACCCTATCCTTCTTGTGCCTGTCCCTTCAGACTTTGCTTCTGTTTTCATGTTACATGCACATATATGATTTAATACACATATAAAGTTTGGGTGTCACAAATGAGAGAAATGTACTGTTGGTCTGAGACGGTTTACTTAGTTTAGCATGAGCATCTCTACTTGTCTTCATCTTTCTCCAAATTACCCAGCTCTGTGGCCTCCATGGTTGTACTGTATACACACCACACATCCTTCACCAATACCTGGGGTGCTGGACATCTAATCTAGATCAGGTTCATGTTTACCACTGCCCTGACCCTGCTGTATCAGGTGCCTGGGCTCCAGACACTCTACCTTCTCATCTCTATGAGTTTGACTTTCCCAAGGGACAGAGAGAGCCCTGGAACAATGATTCCCTCACAGACCCTCCCATACTTTGTTAGTCACAAACTGCATTACACAGAAAGCTGGAAGCTTTGGAGTTCTGAAATAAAAATGAAACCAAATTAGCTTTGATATTTAAAAATGTCAAGCATGCATCAAAGCCTATTTCTGAAAGCTTAGTATAAATATGGAAAACC
Organism: Mus caroli; assembly: GCF_978045245.1. Lineage (NCBI taxonomy): Eukaryota > Metazoa > Chordata > Mammalia > Rodentia > Muridae > Mus > Mus caroli. The sequence goes on along the minus strand of NW_028227268.1, from coordinate 88,571,116 downwards.
ACAAAAACTTTTACCTGTTCTTACCAAAAAACTTAAGTCTAAATGTCTCAGACTACTGGAAAGCCCTTTGAGAAAGTTGGTTTTTCTTTCATGGCTACTTGAACTAGGAGAAAAACAACAGTTTATTTATCCCACCCAGTCAGACACTCTAGAAAGCTGGGCTGAGCTGTCTTTGCTCTGTGGACTGGGAAGTATAACTGCCTAGCATCACTTGCTGTTCACATCCCTCTCCTCCTGCAGTCACCTGAGTCTACCTGATCCTCTGAAAAGAACCAAAGGAAGGCCACCCAGACTGTAGACCTCCAGTGCACACAGTGCTCAGACTGCAGAGCTCCAGTGCACACAGTGCTCAGACTGCAGGGCTCCAGTGCACACAGTGCCCAGACTGCAGAGCTCCAGTGCACACAGTGCTCAGACTGCAGAGCTCCAGTGCACACAGTGCTCAGACTGCAGGGCTCCAGTGCACACAGTGCCCACACTGCAGAGCTCCAGTGCACACAGTGCTGGGAACATAGACAGAGCCACATGGCACAGTGCAGGTGGTGAGAAAGTAATGATGGAGAAGGCTGCTGGCAGCCAGGCAGAAAGACACTGACCTGGGAGAATTGGGGGTATTCCCACTTTGTTCATGTAAGACCTCAATGCTGGCCGGACTATCCACAAGCTTCACACACTTCTTCTCCTTCTTCGGCTGTGTATCCAGATGCAGGTTCTTATGAGGAGAGAGGCTGGCTGGCTGCACACATGAAGAGGCTGGCTGTTTCCACTGCACAGTGTTATCTTTTAAGTTATTAAGACAGGATTCCTCCTCCCTGTGAGGTGGGAGTCTAGAAACTTCATCCTCAGTGGCACTGGCAGCAGCTGTTTCTTCTGTTTCTTCTGGAGTGGTTATATTCAATGGCAGCACCTCGCGCCGCCTTTTGAGTACAGGTACTTCAATTCTCTCTGAAAAACAGTCATTAAAATATATGCTTATTGAATAAAACAAAGACACAACCCAAGGAAACTCAGTGAGTTATACATAAACTCATTTCTCTTTTTGGTACTCTGAAGATACACTTTTCTCTTTGATAAAATATATACTTTTAATTTTCATTTAAGTATATACTGTATGTTGAGCAAGCCACAAACGTGGTATGTCCCCATTTTCTTGGCTCTCCTTCCAGCCTCCTTCACTCTCCTGCTCATCTTCACTTCTGCTTCCTTCTTCTGTTTTCACCCCGTCTCTCTGACAGGCACTCTTCACTGTTCTGTTTCTGTGGTCCAGGAAAGGAATCCAGGCTTTACCCTCGCTGAACTCCAGCTTGGGTCCCACACACCATCAACTCCGTCTTCTAAGACTATCTGTAATGTTTTCCTTGTAATCTAGAAAGCCCAGGCTGACCAGGATGTGCAGGTGACAGCAGGAATGCAGGCCATCTTCCTGAAACAGGAAGGCAGCAGTGGCCTAGTCCAGGAGTTCTGGATCAGGTCCCACACTGCAGCCAGGTGATCTCAGGCAGTAACTTCTCTGCACTTCGATATCTTTAAATTCAAGAACACCAAACCTGGTTCATTCAGTACTGTCTTGTAGAGATGAAATGAAGGATGGAACTCTGAATATTGGTAATGTATGCCTACTGGACTCATCTATAAAGTATATTCAGATGCTGGCCACTTGTGTGATGCACATTTCCCCAGTCCCAACCACATCCTGCCTCACAGCAGCTACTGCAGAGCCCCTATCCTCATGGCCTACTGATCCCCTATGAGGGTCCCACAGCCACTCAATGACTTGTCCTAATGCCTTCTTCCCACTGACACCTCAATGTGCCCTTTCGTTTTCAACACCAGCACATCAGCAGCCTGAGGTCCTGCACAGGAAGGCTCCCTGCTCTCGCTGCTGCTCTCAGGTCAGCCAGATCCCACCTCTCTTTTCCTCTGTGCTTCTGAATCACCCTGACTCCCACCACCTGGAGTCTTTGCTAAGTTGGCAGACCTTAGAAATTCATAATGGGTAATTCTTTCTTTTCATAAGGATAATATTTAATTGGGGTGGGTTATATGTTCAGAAATTCAGTCCATTATCATCAAGGCAGAAACATGGCAATGTCATAATGGGTGATTCTTAATCAGGGGAGCCTATTGGAGTCAAAGAGAAAAAAAAGGATAAAGATGCCTTTTAAAAACTAAAAAAAAAAAAACTATAAAAAAATCTTTCTATTGTGAACACTCGCCCCCTAGTGGTGAGACTTAATAAGAGTTCCCAGAGATGACTGCTGAGTTAGGCAAAGGACCTGGTGAAGAATCCCTTAAACCAAAACATGTTAGTTAACCCAGCCTTTTGGGGAGGAGATGGGTCAGAACCACAGCATTCATACATTTCTTAACACTGACTTTCTAATTTTCAACTTATATACAATACAACCCACTGTTTGTAATATATCAGCTGCAAAGACTGTATAGGTAGGATATTTCCCCCATCAAAATGTACAGAACTCTGAGTCAGGAATGATGGCGCACACCTTTAATTCCAGCACTTAGCAGGCATCAGCAGTAGGTTCTCGAATTCAAGTATGGAGTATACAATGAGTTCTACACTCACCAAGACTACATACATAACTTTGAGACCCTCTCAAAGTTAGGAAGGAAGGAAGGGAGGGAGGGAGGGAGGGAGGGAGGAAAAAGTCAAGATGAAAGGTGGAATAAGAATCTTTATTTCCATCAATTTTCCTTCCAGATAACAAAAAATATAAGGAAAAAAAAAAAAGTAAGTGAAAATTGAAGTAGATGACATAAACCACAGAACTGATCAACCAGAGTAAAGAATAGTGAGTTTTAAAGATAGGCTCCTTGAAAATAAAGAAGAAAAAGAAAATGAGTGAGAAGGAAGAAAGAAAATGTCAGCATTTTAGGAGACACCATCCAAAGGTGTCCAGAAGAAAACTAGAGAATGACAAAAAGTGCAAAGTTTATCCAAAGGAATAACAGAAAACTTTATAAACCCAAGAAATGTAAAAAGATGGGAAGGTCAAAAGTCTGGACAGAGTCAAATTTTCAAAGGTCAAAGAGAACATTCTAAGAGCAGCACAGGGCAGGTGAGAGAACGGCAGCACTGCAGGAGACTTCAGATACTGAAGGGAAAAGCTGCCAGACACCCTTCCCTAATAAAAGCTAAAGGATGCTCAAAAGAAAGAGAAGATGCGCCAGGCAGTGGTGGCGCACGCCTTTGATCCCAGCACTTGGGAGGCAGAGGCAGGTGAATTTCTGAGTTTGAGGCCAGCCTGGTCTACAAAGTGAGTTCCAGGACAGCCAGGGCTATACAGAGAAACCCTGTCTCGAAAAACCAAAACCAAAAAATAAAAGAGACGATGCAAATGTGCACCATGAAACCATGCGAAGCTGGGGAGGAGGGACATGGCTCAGTGGTTAAGGGCACTAGCTGCTCTTCCAGAGGACCTGAGTTCAGTTCCCAGCAACCATATGGCAACTCACAACTATTCTTAACTCCAGTTCTGGGTTATCTGACATCTTCTGATCTCTGCAGGCACCAGGCATGTACATGGTGTACAGACTTACATGCAGACAAAACACTCATATACATAGAAATAAGTATCTGAAGGTTTAACACCTGAAATACTCAGAGAAAATCCTTGAATATTCGAAGTTGAGAGCCACAGCCCCTGTGCCCTCAGCAGGAAGAATTAAAAACACTAACAAAGGGACAATTCTAATCAATTCTTACAGGATAGGAAATATAAAATGATTTAAAATTTGACAACAAAACTAAAAGCAAGAAGAGAAATGAAGCTAAGGGAAGGGTAGTTTGTTTTGTTTTGGTTTTGCCTTTGTAGTGAAAACGGCCACAGCTCTGTTCAGCATAACTTGTTTTACATATTAAGAGGTTCTTTATGGGCTTCATGGTCATTATAAGTAAAAAGTTAAAATCTAAGGCAGGGAACCAAACGTAATGACTAAGAAACGTTACTCAGCAATGAAGACGGCAGGAGAAAAGAAAGGAAGAAAAGGCGCACTAGAAAACCAGTAGCAATGCAGCAGCAGGAGGTTCTTCGTGGTCAGTAATTGTCCTGGATGCAGACTGATCACATGATCTAGTAAGACAGAGAGTAGCTGAAGGGATTATAAAAACAAGAGCAAATGACGATGCCAACATGAGACTTGGTCATCTACAAGGATATGCAGAGGCTAAAAATGAATGAATAAAAATATACTCCACCAGAGAAAGTGAGATATTTGTCAAGTCAAATAAACTTCACATCAAAACCATAAGGCTGGGACATGGAGGAACGATAAAGGGGCCCAGACCAGGTCTGTAGCATAACTATACACAGAAGCATGCCATGCAGGCGTGATCAAATCTGTATTAGAGGGACAGTTGGACAAGCAACAATTGTGGAGGGCAACACCCCACTTACAGCCATGAAGTCATCCAGACAAAATCACCAACACGGTGCATTTCAAGTGTACTCTAGACTTCAATGGAGCTGATACAAACTCACAAAACAGTCTATCCAACAGCTGTAGAATTCCAATCTTCTCTACTGCATATGAAGATCACATATTAGGAAAAAAAACAATTCTGAACAGAAATGAACAAAAACCAAACCCAAACCCAGGTCCCATGAAATGTTTTCTGACCCCAAGGAAAGCAGCAATAGAAGGAACACGAGTACAGAACTGAACAAAGAGCTGGGAAGTAACCAACCCCCACCACTCAGCTCCTATGTTCACAACGTCAGAACACGGAACAGGGAAAGGAGGATCGCTAAGAAAACAGATTGATGGCTGCAGGACTGAGCCAGTGAAGAAAGCACAAGCAATCAAAGCAAAAATAAACATGAGGCCCTGTATCACCCTAAGATCCCTGGAACAGCAAAGGAAACAATGAAAAGCATCTACAGGGTAGAAGGAAACATCAGCAAATTACACGCCTGATATAACATTAGTGTCTACAAATTATAAAAACCCCAAACCAAAATACCTCACAAACAATCTGACTTTATAAAAAGGCAAAATAGGGGCTAGGAGATGGCTCACTGGTAGTTAGTTGCTTGCCTCACGAGCCTGAGAATGTTACTTCAAGCTCCAGGAACTGCAGAGGTACAAAGAGGGAACCAGCCTTACAATGTTGGTGTCTGATCAGCACACACATGCTGTGCTGTGTAAGCACACATACATACAGGTACACACTCACATGCAATAATAAATACATGCTTAAAAAGTAACTATTACGTGATCTCCTAACCTGGGAGCTCTAACACCATGACAGCCACGGTCAACAATAACGTACTTTGTAAGTCAGAGTTAGGAAGAAAACTTTCAAAGAGTTTTCTCAACTTCAAAAGGATAAAGTATAAGATATTCAACTTAAAATCTTGAGTAATTCTGAGATGTTTCTACAGGGATGGATATTAATTTACCTTGATTTGATCAATATACAATACATACATACGTGGAAACATCACACTGCACCCTTGTGTCCAATTACTATGTGTCAGAAGAAAAACAATTAGAACTCTCACTATGGATAGCTCTTGAGGTCAAAACTACATCTTCTCTGCATTTCTGGTGGTGAGTCCTGGGACACATGACTAGTTTCTGGTCAACGGAGTGGCAGCAGACAACATATAAAGAGCCTGGATCCTAACATGCACAGTACTCCATCAGTCCTGGAGTGCTCCTCCACAGGTTCATCAGAGGGGAAGAAAGATGGGCTGAGGGAGTTAGGGAGAGAGGAAGGAAGGAGAAAGTCCTAGAACAGAAGTCTTGCTAGTTCTTCTACAACTGGTCTAGCTCTCAGCATCAGTTGCTTCAACAAAATGAAACACACATCTATGATTCCATTCAGGAGGCAGAATAAAGATTATGAATATGAGGCCAGCCTGAACTACTCAGTGAGACCCTTCCTCAAAGTAACTTCAAAACCCATTGGAACACCCTGAGATGCTACAATCTTTTTTTTTTTTTTTTTGGTTTTTCGAGACAGGGTTTCTCTGTGTAGCCCTGGTTGTCCTGGAACTCACTTTGTAGACCAGGCTGGCCTCAAACTCAGAAATCCGCCTGCCTCTGCCTCCCTAGTGCTGGGATTAAAGGACCACGCCCGGCTGAGGTGCTACAATCTTAAAGGAGAAAAGCTCAAGTTCTTGCTCTTCAGCATGTTGAACTACTCAGCTATCCTAAGAGAAAACATGATTATGTTTATGCAGTGACCAACCTCTTAATTTTCCTACACATTTGACAGCTTCACTGTCCTACAGATACATAATAACAAGTTGGTTGATAGTTTCTCAGAGCTCCTCCCGATTTGAAAGATAAGAGCCTATAAAACACACCTTCGGGTTCGTACTTCAGCTTGAGTTCATCTAGCTTAGCTCTCAGTTTCATGTTTTCACTTTCTGAGAGCTGCAGGTGTCTTTCATTTGTAAACAGTTTCCGCTCAATATCCAGGGCCCGCTGGCTCTCAAATAAAGCCTTCATCCTCTGGATGGACAGCTCGTCCTTTGTGCTTTCATTTTCTTTGCTATAGTAACAGGAAAGAATAAAGAACATGAAAAGAATGCATGCTACTGACATGGTGGAATAAACCTTGTGCGTTAAAAAGGCATTTTTTTTCCTGAGATTTTTAGCATTAAAAAAAGAAACAACAAATAATTAAATAAGTCCTAACAATGCAACCCCCACAAGACTTTTACAAATCCTTTAAAGGAAACAGAGGAAGAAAATATTTTTCCCAAATGCACACATGAATTAAGTTTTGAATTATTTGGGATTCATTCTTAAGTTCTAATTGAGAAACTTAGAATCCCTTTCACTTACCAACTAGATGCTGAACATAAAATACATACTTTATATAAACCCATATGCTGTACAAAGATATTTTTATGGAATCTTCTGAAATTTCTTGACAATTAAAAACAAGAAAGAAGTCAGTAATACTACTGTAAGCAAGCAAAGCCCTTCACTGTGTATTCACAATCACAATCACTTACTTTAGCTTATCAAGCTTCAGCTGAAGTAAATCTGAGTAATAGGTGCTGTCTTCTAGCGCACAAGCGGTGTCTGATGGGGAAGGCCTCGATTCCATACTTTCATATAAGTTCTAGTGAAAGCAAACACTCTGCTTATACAAAGTAGACAGCAGACCAGGTTCGCTAGAGCGGCAGTGGCCACCACTAAGTAGGTGCTCCTCAGTTTGAGGCTCCATGCTAACAACCGTCCTCCATAGCCACCTGACTTTTGGAGAAGGAAGAATCAACAGCCCCCCTTTTCACATAAGGAAAGTGGCTCAATGTGACCAGGACATGAAAATAATATGTTTAATTCTGAGACTAATGCTCCCAACCACACCAGCCCTCAACCCCCGGCTGTTCCTTCTTCTAGCTCTTACAATGGAAAAAGCAATGACTCCTGGGTTCAATTCTGGACGTTAGAGAAAGCCATAAACTGGGAAACCATGGAGAAGAAATCCTTTACGGTACTTTTGATATCCCACCCCCCATTCCCAGCATTGAAGAAAATTATTTGTATTTCTCTTGGGGGTGGGGGTAAATTTCTTCAAAAATTTGCAAGCAATTTTATAGGCTATAGAAACCCCAATCTTCCTAATTCCAAAATAAGTATAAAGGGGGTGGGGTGGGGGGAGGTGGTTGTGCATTAGATAAAAGCAAACATGTGAAAGTGTAACCAGAGCATTGTGAAGAAAAAACTAGGGAAAATAAAGTCTAAAACTAAAACTAAAAGCATATAGTACAAAACCACTGTAACTTAAATAATAACACTGCTCTACAGAGGTAAACCAATACCCAGAAATGTGGAGAGATGCGTGCACATGTAGCAACTTGGTTTCTGAGATAGCTGATAAACCTGCAACTCACTGGGGCCAAATTTAACACATGATGCTGGAACTGACTTCACATCACACATACAAGGCTGAGGTAAGACTGCTGCGAGTTCAAGAGAATTTACCTTGGGTCAACGTGTACTGCACCTGAAAGTTGATTGCATGATAAACTATGGAAGCTAAAAACATTGAGAAATTCAATTCACAGAGTTTGGCTATGCTTTTGAAAAGCTGTGACATGTACCTTAAATTTCTCCAGTTTATTAATTTCCCCTAAAAGGTGTTTTATTTCACCATTCTTCTGTTCTACCATGGCAAACAACCGCTCCTGCTGTTCAAGCTCAGTTTGTGAGCCCCTCATCCTCAGCAATGTGGAGATTTGTAACTAGAAAAAAAAAAATCACAGACACAGCCAATCACAACTGAGATCCTGGTAAACATATTTCTTGTATGACTACTGTTTTGTGCTCCAAGATTTGAACTCACGTTGGAAAGTAAATGGTTCTTTTTCATCTTATAATCTAAAAACATTTGCATTAAAAGTTCTGTTGTGGATATTACTTTGGAGTATTTATTTTGACTATTTTTTTTAATGCTTCTCTGAGGTCTTTAACACAATTACGTATGTGTCTGTGAAACATACATTAGCCTACATGCTGTGGCCTGGCAGTGTGCCGTTCAGATGGTACAAGAGCCTGTCCACACCATGTCTGCTACTCATCACTTGAATTACCACTGTGGGTCTACTGAGAATTTTCCAAAATTTTTAATTAAGTGGGGAAACTGTTAAGTTACCTACAGAAGTAAATGACAAAGATGGAAAGGTGTTTTACTACATGTTAAGTCCAGGACAACTCTAAGAGGCGTGTGGTGGCTACCACCTTCCCACTTAGACTGTAGACCTAATACTGCATCTCAAGTAGATCGCCTAACTCCCAAGTTCAATTACTTAATTTCCTCAGTGTGTTGTAAACACTTACAAAGAGAAAACAAGAGGGAGCCTTTCTAGCAATCCATATCTCTTCAGCAGCATCGGGCAAAAGGGAAGAGGGGTCGGAGCCAAAGGACAGGTACAGACAGGACTGTTTTCCTTGGTGCTTCTCCATAACCTCTCACTTGACTGGGATAAGGAAATGAAAAAGAGCCTTCCAATTCAGTCTACACTGACTTAATGAGCTGCAGGGACAAGAGGCCATGAGCAGTACAGATTTAATAAAGCCTAGGCCTTCATGTGAGAACTGGTGAGAGAGTAAGTCTAGGTGAAGCAGCAAACAGTGTTATGCTCAAAAAGACACCATGTTGTAAGAGAAAAATGCTCTCTCTCTTTCCAGCTGGACAAGAAAGACTCACTGAAGAGCCACTAAAGCTATCAGCAGCTGCTGCCCCAAGATTTTTTTTTTCTATAAAAAATGAGAATCGTGCAATTCAACAAATAATCCTGTGAGTACACTTCCTGAAGGAAATGTTTCCTGTGTCTACTTGCATACGCAGAGCTAGGACTGCAGCTTTGAAAGCCTTTAGCAGTCTATACCTTCATCTTGTTCATCTGATCTCTGGTAAACGCATTTTGCTTCTTCAGTGACTGGTATTTGTCTTTCATCAAGTTGAGCTGCCGTTCCATTGCCACCCTTCGATCCTCCACCTGGAAAAGATTAACGTGCTTGTTCCTGTAGTAAATGAAATGCCAGTCTAGTCAACTCAGTCAGGAGAACGCTTGCAAGTACCTCTGCGAACAGCGAGTTCCCTTTGCTATTGGGGTCCGCCGCCTGCTGGAGTGCGTGACCCAGCTGTACCTGAAGATCCTGATTCTCTACACGAGCTTTCTAGGTGGAAAAGAAGCCAGCTTCAGTAATGGAGTCCAGCAGAGGGCTCGGGGCTACTAGGCGAAGTGCAGTGGCCCTCATCATACCTCCAAGGCATTATAGTAAGAGACCGCTTCTCTCTCACGCTCCTCTTTTTCTTCTTTAAGCCTGTCTACTTGGTGCAGTAAGGAAGTATTGAGACATTCTAGCTGCTCTTGTTTGTACTGCAGTTCATTCACCTCTTCTTTGAGGGCATTCTGTTCAGCAGGAACACAGACATAGTTTCTCACTCAGCAGTTGATTCGGTATTTATTATTGGTTTCCAACCCACATCAAAAGAAAACCATTCAAAGGTTTCCAAGTATATCCAAGCATATTTTAATTTTCTTTTTTTTCTTTCTTTTTTTTTTTTTAAGCAGAGAACCAACAAAAATACCTAGGAAATGCCCCCCTTATCTTGTGAATTTTAAGTTTTATTTATCTTTAGTTGAAATGAAAAATCCATATTGACACACATTTTAATTTCCACTATGCTAATATTTTATATTGGGCTTTTAAGACCCAAACTCAGGTCAGAATAAAAGCCTATAAATGACCCCAGGGTTTCTATAATATAAAACCTGTCTCATATCATCATAAAATAGAAAATTATTTTATGAATGAAGCAGTCCACCTGAAAGTTCTGCAGCATGATTCTGGTTGCATCAAAAGCCATTTCAGTCCTCAAGCTAGTTCTTAAGAATAATTACAACTACATGCAGAAACATTCTAAAGTAAAACAAGAAGACGCCTGAGTTATGAATTACCTTCACACCTTCCGCTGCAGTTAGCTCAGTCTGAAGAGCCAGCAGCTCCGAAGACATGCTACTGAGCACTCTCTGCTCAGACAGGAGCCGGAGCTCTTCTGACTTGTGAGCGAGAAGTTCCCCCTGCAGATCCAGCTTCTGCTTCAGCTGTTTCTCGCCAAGCCTTGCTTCATCCAATTCCACTTTCAGATTTTCTAACTAAATCCAGAAAAGAAACAGAAAGATTCACAACCTCCAAACTCAAAGGCCATTTCCCTTCTGAAAGCCGTATTCAGAGTCCATACCTGACTTTCCAGTTGCTACTGTACAGAAACTTGCTGCATCTGAGTGATGTGAGCAAAGTGACTCTCCCTCCCCAACCCATGGTGCTGGGAACTGAATGCAGGGTCTTCTTGGGTTTTCAAGTTAAATATCTCTCACTAAGTTACATCTCTACCCACTAAGTGTCTTTTCAAAAACTTCAGTAATAACCCACACTATCCATGCAAGTAGCCCTGGTTTTCTTAGAAGCAACTGAAGGTGGTAGAGCTAACCATGAGGTATCTGTAAAGAATGGGAAGTGCTCCTCATCTTCATGAAAGAGGAGGAGGGAGGGGGAGGAGGAGGAAGGGGAAAAGAGAAGGAGGAGGAGGAGGAAAAGGAAGAAGAGGAGGAGGGAGAGGAGGAGGAGGAAAAGAGAAGGAGGTGGAAGAGGAAAAGAGGAGGAGGAGGAGGAGGAGGAGGAAGAGAAGGAGGAGGAAAAGAGATGGAGGTAGAGGAGGAGGAAGAAGAAGAGGAGGAGGAGGAGGAGGAAGAGGAGGAAGAGGAGGAAGAAGAGCTGCTGCAGTGGTAGCAGCAGCAGCATGGGTAGCAACACTGTAAGCAGGTAACCAGATTAGAAACCAGAGTAATCTGATGATAGTCCCGATGGTCTGGACTACAGAGACAGGAGCTACCATAACACTTTATAAGTCAACTCCTTGGAATTCAATGACAGATTAAATGTGAGAAATAAGAAAAATATAATGAGTAAACCTTAAAGATACTAATAACAAATGGTTTGAGAATATCAGCAACATCATAATTTTTAAAAATTTACTTTTTCTTCTATAAATTTTAATTATCTTTGCCTTACCTAGTCCCCACATACTTCCTTTATCATGTCTACTTAGGTAATTAGGGCTGCTGCTAGTTCCATGTGGGAACCTAATTTCTAGTTATCCACATCTCAGATCAGATTAGCTGCAAACAGGATTACTACCTGTCGGAGCCACAGGCAAGATACACAAAAGCACTATTTACTTAAATATGATTTTACCGATACCATTATTTAAAATGGAAAAATATATAGTTAGTTGAATGAAAAATAATAGATAAAAATAGACATGGAAAAATATTTAGAGACACTATACAAAATACTAAGAATTGAAAAACAGACTTCTGAGAAATTAAGGCATTAGAAAATCTTACCAAGTTTTCATAGAGTAGGATCTAAAAAGAAATCAAGTTACAAACTTCATAAGCAAGGCCCTACATTTCTCTGATAGAAACAGAAGGCACCGGGCAGTTGGTGTTTTGAGAGTGAATGGACTCACTCAACAGCTGCCCACTCTGTACCTAGAATGGAGCCAGTGTACAAGGTACCACTAGACCAAGCGCACAAAGCCAGTTCCAGGGTAGCCTGACAATTGGTGGTTCTTATTTTGTTCAATTTTCTCAGTTTGCCTGACCTTAGCACCCTTGTCTGTCATAATGGAGACAATGTTCCCTCCTTCACAGAGCTCTTGTGAGGACTGATCCTCCATAAGCGCATTACAAAGTTTCCCCTCTAAAGCACATTCCCTCCCCAGGCAGGACACTCTGTACTGCAGAACAGCTGGACACAACTGCAGGCACTGCTGCAGGACTAGTTAGTTATCTTTCAAGGCGAACCACATCACATGCTATACGGAGGCTACACTGGTCACTAATATTACAAATGTTTCAAATACAAATATTCAGCTACCCAATTTAAATAATTCAATAAATTACTGCATGTAATTAGAAGACTAGTATGTATACTAATTCTTCAACAGCTTGTTTCTCAGTGTTTCCACTCAAACCATTAAGCTAGAAAACTTATCTTAGCTGTTCTTAAGCGCCCACACATCCAGTACTTACAGACAGTCTTGCAAGCACAGGGTATCTTACTCTGAACAGATGCACACCTTGTTCTTCAGGTCGCTCACTTCCTGCCGGTGGCTCCTGTGGAGCTGCACCTCTAGCTGCTCCAGATGCACCTTCTGCTGCTGTTTCAGAGCTTCACACTCACAGCTCAGGCTGTCTAACATCCGACTCTTGAGCTCCACTTCTCTTTGAAGGGCATGCTTCTCTTGGTTATATTTCTGAAAACAAATTGAAATGTATAAAAAGAAAAAACAAACCCAAACACCTACAATCATTGGATATTGTCAGTTAGCACCTTAAGCTGGTTCAGACCTGTTTCATTTGCTGCTTTCCAAGGAACAACCACTGTCAAACTGGGACTAACATAGCTAATCTGTCTTTTCCTTTTTGAGATGTGGGCAGGGTTACATGCATGCTCACATGGGGAAGCACACATGTACATGCATGTTATTGTAGAAGAGATGACAACCTCAGGTATTGTTCCTCAGCTAATGGCCACCTTATTTTTGGGACAGAGTCTCTCACTGACCGGAAATCTGCCTGCCTGCCAAGTAGGGTAGGAGAGATTGCCAGTGGGCTGAGTCCCAGGGATCCACCTACTTGTGACTCTCCAGAGCTGGGAGGGATAACAATAAGACATTGTTCTACCATGTCTGGGAACTAGACTCAGGAAAGCATTTTACCAAATGACCTCTAAGCCCAAACCTTCCAATCAGTCTTAATGAACCCCAAAAGGTGTATTTGAATACAACAGGGATCTCAAAATCCTCAAGCTGAAAGAAGAAAAGGCACGGATCCCAGGAAATTACTGCCTTCCAATCTGCGGTCTCTGCGGCCCTGAAAGCCAACAGTACAAATAGTAATGGAGGAGGAAGTCTCTGAATTTCAAAATCCAAAAGAAACCTCATACTGCTAAGTGTTAAGGATTTCCTGAAACATTCTTGCTCTTGGCTAAATAACTGTCATGGTAGTAAGCCTTATCACACCTAATCAAAAACTAAGAATTTGGCTGGTTATTAGAACAGTAAATTGTTTTTTATTTAGTAAGCACAATAACAAAATCTTTCCATAATTAGAATCCACTTACGAGACAACAAGAAAAAGTAAAGGAACCCTTTGGTATCACCAGACCAGAAACACTGTAACCACCTCAGTGAAACACTCGGTGGAGACACTCAGACCTCCTTTCCAACAACTATCCATTCTGTGCATACTCAAAAAGCTAGCAAATGTGCTGGGTACCAATCCCAGAAATAGATAAAACACAGTGTCTAACCTCAAGATTCATCGAAAACAAAACACTCAGCAACTTCAAGCTACAGTGACTGGTACTGAAGACAAGGGCAAGCTAAGAAGAGGCTTTCTAAGGGAACTGGTATAGGAACACATTCACAAAGCAGCAGGAGAAAATGCTCATGGATGCCAGATGCTGGGATGCACAGAATACAAGGGAAGCATGCTCGACAGATCACCCTGTGCCAGACATCCAAGCTCAGCATTGGATGGCATGTGTATCTTACATGCCAGGAATGTTTCCAGAAGCCCTGCCTGATGGCTGGATCCACAAACAATACCAAACTCTACATATGCCATGCTCACCCACACCCAATATCTAGTATCTGACCTGACAAAATTTAATTTTAAATTTGGCACAGTAAGAAATTAATGGTATAACCAATAATAAAAAGAGCAGTTTAAAAAGTTTCGTGTCATTTTTCTCTCAAAATCTTACTGTATTACAATCAGTCACCATTCTTAGATGCTAGATAGTATAATGTTCATGTGATGAGATGAAATGTGACAGTAGTAATGTGAGGCATATGACATCGTGTTAGATGACTCATGACCTTACAAGACATAAAGAGGAACAATACCTGCTAGACAGTGATTCATGTCCCAAGCAGAACGTAATCACTACAGATTTATAAATTATTATTTTACATAAATTATTTCTATCTAGAATTGTCCATGTATTATTTATGGACAACTATAGACAGGAAAAGTATGTCAAAGTCCATGCTGGAGGAATAGCAATTGCTACAGTTCTCTATCAAGGAAGGATAAACCCCATAGCATGATGGTCTATCAATCCCTAAGAACAGAGAAAAAAAGGATATTTTACCAGTACTCAAATGTTCCTGGTTAACATTACTAGTTGATAATGAGATGTTCTTCCTTGATTGCTTTCAAAAACAGCAAAATACTAAAAGGAAAAATACTAAATACGTTCAGAGCATTGCTACATTTACAAAATAACTACAGACATGCTATGGTTAAAAAAGTATTACAGTTCCTTCTAATTTTTGTTTTAAATGAGATAAAGCAGGGGAGAGGAGGGATTTGGGGGAGGAACAACTAACACTAAAAATCTTGCAAAAACAACTATAAAGGCTTCCTGAGATGTATGCATCTATAAAAAGGGTGTTTAATAGTGTCCTGATATAATTCTGGGCAGGTGTAATACCCAAACCAGACCGAGCAGCAATGGGCTGCATATGTTTGAGCTGTTGGACAGCACAGCCCCCTAGGCCCCTCCCCCACTAGCCATATCACAGACTGTTATTGGTTGTCCTCCGCAACACGGAGAAACCCAGAAGCTTCACCTGGCTGCCTGGTGTGTGTTCAGTGTCCGACGCACAGCACCAGAGGAGAAAAGCAGTAACTGATCTCACTCAGCTAAAACCCTCCTGACTTCCTCCAAGTTAAGCCTGCCGCTGCAGTCGTGGCTTGAGTGTGAGGAGAGTAATCAGCCACCTTCTAACTTGGATTTGAGCCCTCCCATCCCCTTCTACCAGATGAAACCCATACCTGACACTGTCAATGAAGCCAAGAATCTGAGGCTAGATAGGTCATGGGCCCTAGGGGAAAACCTATAACTATTATTCTGCTAAAAGAGCACAGATCTCTTCAAAGTTCAAGGATCCACTTGGAAGAGGGGGCAGAAAGACTTTAAGAGCCAGAGGTGGAGTCAGCAGTGGTGGCACACACCTTTAATCCCAGCACTTGGGAGGCAGAGGCAGGTGGATTTCTGAGTTTGAGGCCAGCCTGGTCTACAGAGTGAGTTCCAGGACAGCCAGGGCTACACGGAGAAACCCTGTCTCGAAAAACAAAAAACAAGCAAGCAAACAAAGAGCCAGAGGTGGTAAATAATGTCAAGAAAAGAAAACAGCGCTTTCCAGGCACAACAGGGCAGATGCGCATAAAAACACAGAAGCTCTGACAGCACATTCGAGGCCTTCATAAACTGCCAGAGAATATCTCAGCTCGGGGAGAGAAGTGGGTACAATGCCCCACTCCTAACCAAGAAGCTATTTACCACTGACAGCTGTTGGGAGAGGGTAAAATCAGTTTTCTTCAATGGGGTGACACTGGGTAATCAACCACACTCTAGGGCATGCCCCATCCCCAGGAGTAGTCAGCCAACACGAATTGAACTCCATGGTTTTGTTTTTTAAAGAGAGAGAAAAAAAGTATAAGTTAGGTGGACAGGTAGAGAGAACCTGAGAAGAGTTTGGGGGTGGCAGAAGAACACGATCAAAATATACTGTATAAAAATTTCAAAGAATCATTAAAACAAGCCAGGCAGTGGTGGCGCTCGCCTTTAATCCCAGCACTTCTTTGGAGGCAGAGTCAGGCGGATTTGTGAGTTCAAGGCCAGCCTGGTCTACAGAGTAAGTTCCTGGACAGCCAGGGCTACATAGAGAAACCCTGTCTCGAACCCCCCCCCCCCCAAAAAAAAAAAAAACCACATTAAAACAAAACAAAAAATAAATAAAATTCCATTAAACTAAGGGAAAGAGGCTACAATTATTTTCATCAACCTCCCCTCCCGCCCAAAGCTCTTCTATTTTAAAGACACCCAAGTTCCAAGAGGTATTTCCAAAACAACTGTGCAGCATGACTGTTTCCATTCTGAGATATCTAATTTTTGTTTCATGACTTGCCATCTAGTACTTATTAAGAACAGTAAATCGTACTTGGAAAAATGACAGCTGCCATTAGTGATGTCTACCTGTTATATGTATAATTTTGAAGTTCAGTTTTAAAACTAAACATTTAATATAAACTGATTGAGTAATTTGAAAAACCTTTGTGGGCCAGGCAACAGGTGTATATTAGTGAATAAGAATAGACAAACTCCTTCTCGTGCAGCTTGCAACTCTGGAGATAGTCAGTAGGAGAGGAGTAAGAGCAAATTCTGACAACTTTACATTACACAGTCAGTGTTAGCCATCACGCTGACAGGACATTTAACTGACAGTCTGTGGCTGAGGACAGAGTCAAGAAGAGTGGATGAGTGACTCCAGAAGAAACATTCAGTGTAAAGCCAGTACAGGAAAGACTACAGAAAACACATTTGAAACATGGTGCTCCCTTAGGCAGAGGTCAGAACACGAGGATATAGAAAGCCAAGTAAAGAGCTCAGACTCTGAGAATACAATAGAAAGCCCTGTGCAGCTTCAGAAGGAAAGGAAGAAAGGGGACCTTGTTATTTTCTCATGGCCACTTGAATGTGTGAGGTATGAATGGTAATGGTGGAAGCTGGCAAGCAGTCAGTAGGCTATAGCAGTCCAGTGGAAAGATGGCTGTGGTCTGGGCTAGAGCTGCAGTATCTTAGGCAGACATTTTGGCTGTGTGAGTTGTTTGTTTTTTTGACAAATTAACACAAACCTAGACATATGTGTGAGGAGGAAATCTTAGCCGAGAAAACACCTTTGTAAGACTGACCTCTATGCAAGTCTGTCAGGCATTTTACTCACTAATGATTGATGTAAGAGAGCCCAGCTCACTGCGGGTGGTGTCCAAAAACAGGCTGGCCAAGCCGGTAAGCAGCATCCATCCCTCCGTGGCCTATGCATCAGCTCCTGCCTCCAGGCTCCTGGTCTGACTTCTCTAGATGAAATCAACGGTTTCTCCTCAAGCTTCTTTGGTCATGGTGTTTCATCACAGCAGTAGGAACCTAACTAAGGTGTAAGTCAAGTCCTTTGGTTTATTGATGGATAAAATGTGGGACCCCTTGACTTCAGGCTCAAACAACTATCCAGAATGCCAATCTTCTTACCAAAGCAAGTGAACATCCAGGTAGCGGACAGAGAGTGATTGCATCAAGCTTGAGACGCCCATCAGTGGCAGGCACTTGAATACACTAAAGGCTTGGTGAAAGGCCTCAGAGGTTTAGAACTATAAAGGAGTGAGGTCACAGAAGCAGAGCATGGACTGAACCACACCAGGCAGTAAATGTAGCAAGGAAACCAGGCTGAACTCAGAGGCAACCAACTGTTGGAAAGAACACTGGAAATTCCTTTTCAACACAGTTGGGGTGGGACAGTTTAGGTCTTCAAATGAGAAAGGATAGCTACCACACAAAACAAGTTTTTAGTTCCTATGTACTTCCTTGTAAACTAGTATACTGGATCCTACCTCGGCTGTGGTCATCATTTCTTCATGACATTTATCCAGCTGACTCTGCAGTTCCGTCTGCCTCTCCAAGAGCTGTAGGCCATAGTGTGCAGCTTTCAGTCGCTCATCTTCACACTCTTTGAGTTTGTTCCGAAGATTTGTGATATCTGCCTCCATGATGTCTGTTCTCAACCTACTGTAAAGATAAAATATAACTACGTGAGCTGAACATGGGACTAAATGTAGTGACATCAGAGCAAGAGAAGAAACATATATAGTCAGCAGTACTGCCATATAAAACCAAAAGGATATTAGAATTTGACTTCTGAATTGTATGACAATTCCTCTTATCAGTGAGAACACAGTAGGTAGTGAGAAATGGCGGAACTCTACAAAACTTGTGAAGGTCAAGTCAATACACTTTTCTGATAGGTGGATTCTGGGAGGTAAAAAGAAAAATGAATGTAGCCTTCTGCCTAAGCAATTACTAGAATGGAGCTACCCTCGGCTGAGACACTGAGGTAAAAAATGTTACAGGGAAGAAAGCAAGAATTCATATTTTCAGTATGACTTGAATATGTTGTGCTAAAAATACAAATTTGGAGAGTGCCAACATTAAGTCCTTAAGATTCCTTATCACTAGAAGATGAGCAAAACTGCTGACAAGTCTCAGAACAGAAGGCTGCTATGAAGGAAAGACCGGAAGTATCCTCAGGTACTACTCAGGAAGTAAGTGGAAAGCATTTAATGTTTCTGGGAGCCAAAAAGACAAAATTCCTCCAGGAGGTGGAAAGAAACCACCACGGCAAATGATACTAAGGCAAATTAGATGAGAAACTGGAAACTGCAGGTCACTGGCCCAAGGTGGAGAAGTGAGGCAAAAGCCTGGTTAGGATAGGTTTGAGAGCCAGGCAGTGGTGGCTCTTTTAATCCCAGCACTTGGGAGGCAGAGGCAGGTGGATTTCTGAGTTCAAAGCCAGCCTGGTCTACAGAGTGAGTTCCAGGACAGCCAGGGCTACACAGAGAAACCATGTCTCGGAAAACAAAACAAAACAGGATAGGTTTGAGAGAAAATAGTAGGCAATACACAGATGTGGCTAAATGACATAAAAATCAAAGTGGAGCTCCAAAGCCTGGTGTGCTAACCACTTTTCAGCACAACTTCTCAAAAACACAACCTGTATAAGGCATTAAAGTGACAGGAAGTTCTGAGGATGAGCTAGCTATCTGAGCTCAAAGCTCACTTCCACAACCAACTGGCTACATCAATGTGAAAAAGTTTTGTGAGCATCTTGCTTCATCTATCTTATAGATTCTATAAGATAAAAAGAGTAAAAGGAAAAAAAACAAAAACAAAAAACAAAAAAACCAAAAAAGCCAGGAGGTGGTGGCACACGCCTTTAATCCCAGCACTAGGGAGGCAGAGGCAGGCGGATTTCTGAGTTCGAGGCCAGCCTGGTCTACAAAGTGAGTTCCAGGACAGCTAGGGCTACACAGAGAAACCTTGTCTCGAAAAACAAAACAAAACAAAACAAAAACCAAAAGAGTAAAAGGCCTCTAACTAGATTAAGAAGACATGAATTCTGACTAGACATCAACAGAAATACCATGCCAGCCAAACGGATTTTAAACTTTTTGGGGGGTGGGGTGGGGGGGGGGAGTCACATTTTCACAAATAAGTACAAGTGAAAACATTTAACCCAAACATCCAAAATGTTACCACTGCAATCTGTAATCATTGAATAAATAAATACATACATACATACATAAACCCAAGCAAAACTTTCAACCCCCAAGTTCTCCTGCCTATAGGAGGCACAGGGATAAAGATGGAGCAGAACCACTGAATGGCGCAACTTGAAACCCATCCCATGAGAGAGCGCCAACCCCTGACACTATTAATGACCCCCATGCTATGTTTGCAGCCCTAACAGAACTGTGTCCTGAGAGGCTTAACCCAGCAGCAGATGGAAGCAAAAGCAAAGGCCCATAGACAAGCATCAGGCAGGGCTCTGGGAGTCTCGTGAGGAAGAGTAGGGGATAGAATTGAGCAAGCTGAAGGGGTCAAGGCCACCACAGGAAGACATGCAAGTCAACCAACCTGGGCCCATGGGGGCTCACTGAGGCTGAACCACCAACTAAGGAGGATGCAGGGGCTGTACCTAGGCCCCCTACGTATGTGTAGCAGATATGCAGTTTGGTCTTCCTGCAGATCCCCTAACAATTGAAGCGGAGCTGTCTCTGACTCTGCTGCCTGCCATTGGACCCCTTACCCTACCTGGACCGCCTGGTTGGAACATGCTTATTTAACTCGGCTGGGATTTGATGTCCCAGGGTGAGGTGGTACGGGGGGGGGGGGGGGGGGGGGGTGGAGTGGGGTGGGGCTCCCCTTCTCTGAGAAAAGAGGGAGGGGTAGTAGTGGGGATAGGGATTGGGGGGCGGGACTGGGAGGAAAGTGGGGAGGAGGCTGCGATTGGGATATAATGTGAATAAAAGAAAAATAACAAAAAATTAAATAAGTAAAACATAAGCGAATGAGTTGTTACAATGAGATTCCGTCCTCTGTGTCTGGTACATAATTGTAAGTTAATTCAGGCTGCACCACTGGCTAAGGGTTAAGGTACTGGAGAATTCAAGACTCGGAGGTCCCAGACCACCCAGCACCATATTTATCCATCTGCAGTCAAACCAGCAGCGACGCGGTCCGACCAAGGACTACACCGACCCGGAAAGCGGCTCCAGAGAACTCAAGTTCCGGAGAACAGGCGTTCCTCCCGCCTCCTCCCGGTTCGCCCTTCCCGACTCTCGCCCTTACCTCTCTCCTCACGCTTCCTGGCTGCTGCAACCGGAGGCCTGCCCGGAGAGCACTGGACGCCCAGATTCGTGACACTAACTCCACCTCAGCACAGAAATAACTCCCTCTTCATTCGGCAGCAGCACTGCTTAATAAGCGCCGGGGTTTTTTTGAATACGGTTCTCGCGAGAACTCACGTTTCTCACGAGATGTCTTGTCCAATCCGTGCCTCCGGGGCAAAGGAGTGGGGCGCCTTGCAGAGACTGCGCATGTGCATGCTCCGCGGCTTGGGCTTTTGGGCGTTCCTGCTGCTCCGTTTTCTTGGAGTGTCTGCTTTTAGTGAAGTGTGTTTCTCTGGTTTATTTATTTGTTGTCGTCTTTAGCAGCGCCAGTGTCGCCGGGTTGGAAGGTATTGTCAGCCCCTCGCTGGCCCGCCTGCAGTCGCCTTTAGGAGCTAAGGCGTTGAGTCTCACCAGGGCTAGCACAGTGCCACCTTCCACTGAGCTCCTCCCAGTTAGGACCGCGAACCATCCTGCCAGCCCCTGCACCTTCCGCAGAGGAAATTAAAGTCTCCTCCAAAGAAAACCTAAGTAATTCAAAGTCACAGCAATAGGACTGCTATTGAGACGAACCCAGCTGGTTCTGCAGTACAACTCGAGGGCATGCGTGTCTAAATAGAAATTCCTTGTAAACTTGCTTATTCTTTACACTTTTAAGCAATGGAAAATCTGGAGAGGTCTAGTAACTGGCACCTGGTATCATATCTTCTTTATATATGGGCTTGGCTCTATGTCTTTTATCGTGGTTTACTGTGTTGAATCTTTCCCCTCAGTAGATGAAGGTGCTGAAGTGACACATTCCGAAAGTGAATCGGAAACTTCTCCAACTCCAGTCAGTAACACTCCCGTCTTGTTTTTCTTTATATAATAAAACGTCTGAGAAGGTTTTCACTATTCAGTTTCATGATCATCATTATTATTTAGCCTTTTGAGATAGGGTCTCTATGTAGCCCTCACTGTCTTGGAACTCTCCCTGCAGACCAGACAAGCGATGAACTCACAGAGATCCTCCAGCCTCTGCCTCGGGAGTGCTGGGATTAGTTTGTTATATTGTACAGTAAATTGTCTCTTGACAAGATCACCAGCGTTTCTTTTTGTTTTTGTTTGTTTTATCATGAGGCCAATCCTGCACTGTACCCCAGTGATTTTTACCTTCAGTGTCCAGTAGTCAGTGTTTATTTTTCCCCTTTCCTGCATTTGCCTCCATTGAGTTTTAATATCTTGATGCTCCACATCCCCTGACTTCCTGACTTCATTTTCATTTGTAGACCGTTATTTCTGATGGAGCTAGACCAGACTTTAAAGGACTGAACTGGTGTTTCTTTTTTTGTTTTTTTTTTTTTTTTTAGATAAACAACAATGATCCATCAAGCAGATAAAATAACCACCGAGTTCTTCATAAAATGAAGCAAATTCCATTTCTTCTATCGTTCTTAGATTCTTCAACTCAGGAGTCAGGAAGATAACCTTTACCCTTGGCCTGTCGAGACTAGTTAATACCTGTAACTAAAATCCTTATAAATTCCTTCTTTTGTTCTTTGAGTCAGAGAGAACATATTAAATCACATATTATCTCTCAGGTGCAGTGACATAGACCTTGGAAGGATGTGATTAAATGTACTATCAGGGAGTTGCTCACAACACAGTATATTATTTACATATATTTAATATTCTTGAGGCCTGCGCCCCCCAACATAGCTGTAGCCATTTTGTTCCATGCCTGCCAGCTCTTTCATATTGTTGCTGTGATATGCCTGCCACTCATTGGCACAGAAAAATAACTTGACTCAGAGCAAGGTCATGTTGATAACATATCTTGTTATGTTCTGTATGACAATTGTTAATATTAAGAAATTCCACAAAGCTATAGGACCCATCAAATTAAATCAGTACGAACTGTTATGTCCAAAATAGCTTGAGTCAGAGCTGACCACTGAAGAGCACTTCCAGCACCTGCACAGGAGCTCATTGTGGCATTTTCCTTTATAAGCACACCCTAAGAAATGTTCAGAGTTGTAGCCTCGGCCGCCAGATTCTGAACTATGGCTCTGACCAATCAAGCTTAGGGTGTGTGTTCAGTAAACCATCCCTGTCTGACTGAGCTTGGTGTTTGTGTGGTTTGTGAGCAACTCCTGAACCCCAACAAATATATATTTTAAATCATGGCTGTAGAAATTATCACACACATAGACAAATACACTCACATATAGATTAAAAATTCATGGGCTGGCGAGATGGCTCAGCAGGTAAGCTTTGGACTGCTCTTCCAAAGATCCTGAGTTCAATGTCTGGATATTCATTTAAAAAAATTACAAATGCACTGGCACTAAGCAGAGTCTTGAAAGATGGCAGAACTAAGGAAAAATGGACTCGAGGGAGAGGACCATGTTACAAAGTCTTAAAGGCCTCTCTCTCTCTAATTGTTAAAGGCAGTTTATAGGAAAACACTGATTTGGGCGCGTCTTTCTACACTGGCCCACCACGTGAAAGTAACCTGGAATCATTTGCACTAAGTGGCACACAAATAATTGAGCTTCAAGACCATCTTCAGTGGCCAGATGATTCAAATCAAGTGGATGCTGAGCTGGGACCTAAAGAGGTCTCTGTCTCACTTGTTTCCTATCCACAAATACTTCCTGATCTTGTTGAAAGGAATTGTTAGAACATCTTCAGATCCTGAGGACTGTTGTAACTTAGCATCATAAATAAAAGTCACTTACGATCTTTAAAGTAAATTTGTTGTGGTTTTTATCTTTTTCCACGAAGTTAAAAGTCACTGTTAGGGATGCCCTGGATGGAGTACAGTCAGTACCACGTCCAGACACTAGATGTCACAAGTGAAACGATTTTTAGATAACTTCCTAGATTAACTTACACTCTTTAGTAGTTTGAAGTACAGGTCTCCCAAATGAGACTGAGGTTCACATGCATGACTGACATGCCAAAAGTTTATGATGGGGTGGATTCCTCTGTGTCTGCCATTTTCATTTTACATCAGACATGGCGTATTCCTCCTTGCATGATAGTGGGTTCACGGAGCATAGGAAAGGCTTCTGGATTCTGAGAAGCAACAAAAATATCCACTCTAACCTCCATTAAAATTCCTAGTACAATAGCTATTCAAATGCAGGCTGGATGCTGTGAGAAGCTCGTCATTCTTTGAGTGTGACCACACTAACTCCGTGTTAGAATGCTGTTCTGGTGGTGCTGCAGTGCCTTGAAAGCCGTTTATTTTGATGGGAACCTGTTTCATGATGGCTTAGGGCTCTACAGAGGAAGGGCATGTGATAAAAAAGCTTAGAGTTTAGTGGAGAGACATCTACCAAACAGTTCCTGCCCAGAGGATACCTTTGATGTCCTTGTTGAGCTGTGAGGGGGACTTCTTTGGGGCCAGGCAAAAACAAGTACAAGACTCTGAGACACCAAGGAGTCTGAAATAAAACGGCATTAATTAAATAAGTTCCATGATTGATAGAATAGGCTGAGAGACGGTAAAGGTTGTGTTCATTGAAATTTGTGGACTAACTGTCCACAAGTGTGGAATAGCTGTCTGAGTGCAAAATACAGGGATTGTCCTAATCCATGGACTAGCTAGGGTAGTAGAATGCAGTAGTTCTCAACCTAACACATGCGGAGAGCCTTTAATACCGTTCCTCATGCTATGGTGACCCCCAACCCTAAATTTACTTTTATTGCTACTTCATAACAGTAATTTTGCCACTGTTAGGGATTATAATGTAAATATCTCTGTTTTCCCGATGTCTTAGGT
Source organism: Mus caroli (assembly GCF_978045245.1). Classification (NCBI taxonomy): domain Eukaryota; kingdom Metazoa; phylum Chordata; class Mammalia; order Rodentia; family Muridae; genus Mus; species Mus caroli. Next base: position 88,546,501 of record NW_028227268.1, on the reverse strand, counting down.
GACCCTTACAAAAGGGTCATTTGGCCCCAAACAGGTTGCAACCCACAGATTGAGAACCACTGATATAATAAGAGAAAGAAGAAACATGAGACAGACTGGAAATCTAATCGTCATAGCTCCCAGTGTGGCAGTCAGTTATCAAAATAATTGTCTGAGCAAGCAGATTCGGCTGCTCAATAGTAATAATGATGGGGAAGCCTGGCATGCCGTCTCTTCCTGCATCAACGTTAGCTCCTAATGAGCCCAGTTTCAGTCTGTGTGGACGAAACCTTCACTCAGCAGTGTTATGCTGTCTCGGTACAGTGTATTGATTAACTTGCTCTTTTTCCTGCCCAAAGCATTGTGTATTTTATAAGCAATTCACCTTTTCATCCATGTTACACCCTGTGGAGTCTTTACAGCTGATTCTGCCCTTCAGCTTCAGTATACTTTAGCTCTAGGGTACTCACCATTCTGATGACAGAAAGATGGCCTCTGAACGACAAGCCAGTGTGATTCCCCCCCCCCCCACTGGGACTTTTGGAGAAATAGATTGTGTTAATTCCCTTTGTTGTGGACTGAAGTGTGGCTACCTAAGAAGACAACGCCGTGCTCTATAACTTGTAGCTGCCATCTGGCTTGAGAAATGAATAAGACACAGGGATGTAAGTAAGTAGAGAATGTAAGAGTCCTGCTCTTGCCATCTGAGTGCTTCAAGCCTTTCACGAAGCTAGAGCTGTCCATCATTCTGTATGGCTGTTGTTCAAACAGTTTCGGTTTAAGTTTTCTGCTGCTTGGAAGTTAAAATATTTTAGCCAATATACAGTAATGCTTCTCTCTGAGAATAAATGTCTCCAAGTGCTCAGCCCCGAATAAGAAATCTGTACCAACCTCCTATTCTGAAGGCTCAGAAATCATTGCCCAAGAGGGGCCGGAAGGATGGCAAGAGCCAAAGGTAAGGGTGAGTTCTGAGGCAATGCTTTCCAGGACACAAGGGGTCCCTCCCACCCATGACTCAAAGCTGCTATGACTTCACATGCAAGACCAAGGTGAAAGCAAGTGAACACAAGGCCCCAGCCCCAGCACAGGAGCAATTGGTGATCAATGGCATCTAGGAGAGCCCATTTTCTTTACAAATGCAGTCACTGAGGGATGCCCATGCTTCGAAAAGTGGCTCTGCACCCATCCATGCACAAACTGGCAGCACTAAGCAGACTTGGTAGATTTAGAAAAAGAAGATGTGACGTTGGAAAAAAAAAGGGGGGGGGTGGTATGGGGATGGGTAGGGACTGGAGCAGGGAATGGGGATGGGTCTGATCACAACACTTTACATTTATGTATAAGTTGATTAAAATAAAATAATATCCCCATCAGAGCTTGAGTAGACCCAGACTATTCACTTCCATATTTACATTTGGGTGTTCTGTTTACTTCCAGACAGAATGACTTCTTTGAAGGAAAGGAAGGCCTGACCTAGGTGAAGGGACCAGTGAATGGTAATGGAAATTGAGAGAATTAGACATTGTACTCATTAGTTTTATGTCAGCTTGACCCAACCTAGAGTCGTCAGAGGGGAGGGAGCCTTGGTTGAGAAAATGCCTCTACAAGATCTGCTTGTAGGCAAGCCTGTAAGGCATTTCTGTATTTAGTGGTTGATATGGGAAGGTCCAGCTCTTCATGGGTGCTGCTATCTTTGGGATGGTGCTCCTGAGTTCTATCAGAAAGCAAACTGAGCTAGCCACGGAGAGCAAACCAGTAAGTAGCATAGCATCCCTTTGTCGTTGGGAGCCTACTCCTAGCAAAAGCGGCTATCGTCTCTGCAGCTATTTACTTACTGGCGGTACTTTTCCACCCTGACAAGAGACTTGTTTTCCTAGCATGATGTTTTTGCAAGAAGCCCACCACAGCTGAACACACTCTGATAACATCTTGTTTTTTTCTCTTATACATCCTGGACCTGTGGTTAAGGGTCTCCAGCTGCACTCCCCAGCGAGTGCATATATAACTATAGTTGCCTTCCAATAAATGAGACTTGAGACTCAAGACTTGAGACTTGACTCTTGATCCTTGATAGTGTGTTTTGTTTCTATTCTTTGCATCTCTTGCCCCTCAGCCCCCCCCCCCTCAAAGATGCCGTTGACTGACCCGGGTCACTTTGTGGCTTCTGCTTGTAGGTTTCTGCACTGTTTGAGTTTCTGTCCTGACCCTGTCTCAGGCTTCCCCCTTCCCCCTTCTCCCTTCCCCCTTCCCCCTTCCCCCTTTTTTTCAAGGAAAGTTCAGCTACTAATAAGATGTTCCTAGGTCAGAACATTGAGGATAGACATCGCCTCTCTCCTCTCTGCCACCCTCTGATGCACATGTGACAAAGCAGCCACACCTGTAATGCCTCTAGGGGCAGGTCCCTTTGGACTTATGACATGTCCTTTGCCTTGCAGAAGCTTTCTATTTTCATGAGGTCCTATTTATTAATTGTAGCTCTTCTTCCCTGCATGAGTTGGTGTTCTTTTCAGGAAGTTGTCTCCTGAATTCCATGCCGATGTTCAGTGTATCAGGCTTTGTGTTGAGGCCTGTGATCTACATGGACCTGAGTTTTGTGCAGGGTGATGGCTATGGATCTATTTGCATTTTTGTCACTATAGTCTTGACTTTATTCTTTCTTTTTAATTTTTGAGTTTTTTAAATTTATTTACTTTTTTGTTAGATATTTTCTTTATTAACATTTCAAATGTTATTCCCTTTCCTGGTTTCCCCTCTGAAAACCCCCTATCCCCTCCCCCTCCCCCTGCTCACCAACCCACCCACTCCTGCTTCCCTGTTCTGGCATTCCCCTACACTGGGGCATCGAACCTTCACAGAACCAAGGGCCTCTCCTCCCACTGATGACCGACAAGGCCATCCTCTGCTACATATGCAGCTGGAGCAATGGGTCCCTCCATGTGTACTCTTTGGTTGGTGGTTTAGTCCCTGGGAGCTCTGGGGGTACTGGTTTGTTCATATTGTTGTTCCTCCTATGGAGCTGCAAACCCCTTCAGCTCCTTCAGTCCTTTCTCTAGCTCCTTCATTGTGGACCCTGTCTTCGGTCCAATGGATGGCTGAGAGCATCCACCTCTGTATTTGTCAGGCACTGGCAGAGCCTTTCAGGAGACAGCTATATCAGGCTCCTGTCAGCAAGTACTTGTTGGCATCCACAAGTTGGTGTCTGAGTCTGGTGACTGAATATGGGATGGATCCTCAGGTGGGGCAGTCTCTGGATGGCCTTGCCTTCAGTCTCTGCTCCACACTTTGTCTCTGTTTCTCCTCCCACGGAATATTTGCATTCTTCCAGCTAGACCAGCACCATTTGTTGAAGATGCTTTTTCCCGCATTGTATAATTTTGGCTTTTTTTTGTCAAAATTCAAGTGTCCATAGGTGTATGGGTTTACTTCTGGGTCTTTGTGATTCCATCAGTCAACCTGTATGTTCTTATGAAGCTTTTGTTACTATACCTCTGTAGTACAGCTTGAAATTACGGATGGTGGTATCTCTGGAAGTTTTTTTTTTTTTTTTTAATTGAGCAGGATTGTTTTAGCAATTCTGAGTTTTTTGTTTTACCTATATGAAATTAAGCATTGTTCTTTCAACGTCTATATAATGTATTTTATTTATAGGAAAAACTATTAGGAAAAATAGGCATTAGACATAGAAATTGAAGTCAGTTCTACCAGGCAAGCACCTAGTACTATTTTGTAATTCAGTTCATAGCAACCTCCTGCTTTTTAGCACTAGGTGGCAGTGTTGGCAAATATTTTATACGAAGAAAGCATCTTTCTGTCTTAGATTCTGCCGTTGGAAATATCCCTAGCAAGTGACACTTGCTGGTGTCCCTTAGATTAGATAAATGCCTGTGCATACACGTGTACACACACACACACACACACACACACACACACACAGGCACACACACACCAGTAACATCCAATGTTAGGCATCTGACCATGATTCTACCCTAACTGGAATTGTTTTTCTCTCCTTCTATTTAATTCATTTGCCTCATCCTTTGTTGCTGAAGAGGCCAGTTGACCAATGGCTAAGAATATATATAGAAAGAGATGCTATAATATAAATGTTATAACATAGAACGAAATGAAAAATAATAAAGAAAGAGATGTTCTGGATCTAGCAGGGACATGAAGTGCGTGCTGTATTACAGGTGCGAGCCTTTCTAAGCATCCAAAGCCCTGGGGGTAATCAAAGCATCCAATCTAACAGGCAGCTGTGAACTTAAACGGGCAAGCATTTTTAGCATAATGTCAATAAGCAGTTGTTGTTCTTATTGAGACTATCTTTCAGTTTAACTATCACTCCCTCTCGGACCCTTTCCTGGGTTCATAGCCTAGGGTTTACCTCCTACATGCGATTCATAGCACCCTATACTTGCCCTTCAGAACATGAATTGTTTGTGGTAATTTGCGTCTGCCTCCAGCACTAAGCTGTAAGTTATTTGAACCCAGAGAAGAGCTTTATCTATTTTGCTCACTACAGTTCTTCTTCCCGAGTAATGTCATAGTGACTGGGACATGCAAGGACTTAAAGTTAAATTTGAAGAAATAACTTTACAAATACACATCACTAATATTATGTATTAATTCATTTAAATGAGAATCTATAACCTCTTGAATCTTTGAGAGAGCAAAGCTTCTTATAAAAGATATATATGCTGAACATTTATTAATTAAGTAGCCTTTGGTCTATACTCCAGGGAAGTATGTGGTAGTATTTGATACCCCAGAAGTTTAATTGCTTCCTTCACTGAAGCAATATAGGTTTCCTTTACTTAAACCAATATTTCTTATTAAAAATGTATATTTTTATATTATTTCCGTAATCCCAGCAATCCTTCCTTCCTTCTTTCCTTCCACCTTTCCTTCCTTTACTCCCCTTTCCTCGTTTCTTGGTATATTGAGGATGAAACCCGGCGTCCCTCTCATTCCAGACAAGCACTCTATCTGTGCTGGACATCCAGCTCTATCAAGCATTTTCAATATACTAGAGAATGTAGTATGCAAACTAGCTCTGTTGGAGAGGCCCAGAAAGCAATGAATCCTTGGCTAAGGTATATGCTCACTATGTAAATACCAATTCTGAGTATTACGTTCTCTTCAAGGGAAGAGCTGTACTCGAAGAACTTAAAGTTTTCTAATATTTTATCAAGGTCACGGACAGACTTATTGACATTTTTTTTTTCAAACCAATCCAGTGTATGTCCTATTCATTTTCTCAACCAGAAAACATTTGAGTATATCATTTCAGAGCCCTTAAGGTCCCTGAGCAAGCAAGAAGGCACAAGAACAGCTATGGGAAATACTAGAGAAAGATCGGTTGACTTCTGAAAGGTGACGTTTTGCGTTTCCAACTCTTTCTCCCACTCTGAAAATGGGGTAGCGTTGTTTTGTGGGTGTGGCGTACAGACCACGTACAGACCATCTAAACTCCCACCCTCCCTGCCTTGTTGATAAAGCTTTAAACCGTTCTCTTAGTAGATGTGTCCTTTCCTTTGCTCCAGTCATTCTTTACTGGTTGTACTTAACCCCACTACCTGGCAGGATGCTGAGACCATTGCTTCATTGCAGATGCATCCCATCAACCACCCACGATAAACTGTGGGCTGCTGGCTGTATTATGTGACCGCTTTTGATTAAATCGGTCAGTCTTGTGAAATAGTTCCCTGAAACGAAGTTCTGGAACTCATCGGGGGATCTTCTCTGACAGTCGTATCTTCTCCCAGCGCTCAGATTTCCCAAGCAGTTGGGGGGAGGGCCCACATCCTCCCACAGTGCATGCTCTTGGCAAATTCAGACTTGTGAGCTTTTGGCACTAAAGTTATGCTCCTTTTGCTCTGTTTTAGCTCAGAGCTAAGAAATCTCTTGGGGGCGAGTAAGCTCTTAAATGTTAGAGGACAAACAGTTCCAGGATCCGTGTGCATTTAGCAATTTGCGAGAACGGCCGCTGTCCCTTATCACTGCATTTAAATTTGCGGTGCTCACTTGGTGCTTTGTCTTCTAGGAGCGGAGCTGGAGGTTGACATTGTCCTCTTTTCCTGTCCGTCTGGTGCTGAGCTCTCCCTCTTGGTTCCATCTCCACCCGGGAATGCAGCATGGCTTCTGGTTAAGTCAGTGTGTAGTTTTCAAGTTTTCTTTACTCCGTGGTCATGAACTGTTTAGCAATGTAAACACCTTCCGAGAACTGTGTCAGTTGTGCCACTGCACGAACACCAGAGAATGCAGTTATGCATCTTGCATTCCCCCAGGTCAATCCTGTGATGCGCTTTCTTGATGTAAACAGGGAAAGTCAACGGTTTTAAAAAATGCCTATGGTATCAGGACTCGGGGAACCAAAGCAGGAGATTTACAAGGTCTAAGCCCACCTGAGTTATTTAATGAGAGCCTATCTCAGAAAGAGGGAGGGCAGGGGAAGCCGGTGATGCATAGTGCTGTGGGCAGTCTAAAGCGTGTCTGCCTTTCAGTAACTTCCAAACGGCTTCATTTTCAGTGCTGGTGACTGAAACAAGAGCTTTGTATGTGCTAGGTCGGTGAATCCACCAAGCCACACCCATTCTTGAACAGTAGTTGTTAGGTTTTAAACTATTTATTTATTTATTTATGAGTTTTTTAAATGTAGGAGTGCTCTGTCTGCATGTATACCTGCATGCCAGAGGAGGGTATCAGATGGCTTTATAGATGGTCATGAGCCACCATGAGGTTGCTGGGAATTGAACTCAGGACCTCTAGAAGAGGTTCTTAATTGCTGAGACATATCTCCAGCCCAGTAGTAGTTGGTCTCCCCCCACTCCCAGTGTGTGTGTGTGTGTGTGTAACCAGCTCTGCAACACCTGTTGTTATTGTCATCATTGTTATTTAATGAATAGGAGTGCAGTCCAAATTACTTATAGAAAGTGTATGCCTTAGTTTGCTGTGAAGAGACAACATAACCAAGGCAACTCTTATAAAGGGCAACATTTAATTGGGGCTGGCTTATAGTTTTCGAGTATATTGTCATCATAGCAGGAAACATGGCAGCATGCAGGCAGACATGGTTCTGGAGGAACCAAGAGTTCTACATCTTGATCGGAAGGCAGCAGAAGGGGACTGTGTCCCCCAAGGCAGCCAGGAGGCGATTTTCTTCCACACTGGGCAGAGCGTGAACATAGGAGAACTTAAAGCCCATCTACTTAGTAACACACTGCTTCCAACAAGGCCATAATTCCTCCTATAAGGCCACACCTCCTAATAGTGGCACTCCCCATGTCCCAAGCATTCAAACACATAAATCTATGGGGGCAAAACCTATTTCAACCACTATAGTGTAGTATAGTAACTACATAAACCAAGACATGGTCATCTATTATTATCATGTATTAAGCACTGTGCATCATTGGATGTGTGATACATTTATATGACAGACAGAATGGGTTTGGTTTCCTCAGCATCACTACAGACACATGAGTAATGCACCACTGTGGCCTTACACTGGCTGCAGTACTCAGTGACTATGCTTGTTCAGTTCTTTTCTAAACGTGTGGGCCCTCTGTTGTACCTGTGTTCAATCACAGACATTGTTATATGGCCATCGCTACATGTGACTCAAGGTGCTTTGCTGTGGAAAGATACAGATCTGTATAACTATGATTTGCACACCAGAATTCCTGGAAAGGGGTTAACATGCATCCTGCAAACAGAGCCAGGTTAAAATCCTCAACAAGGACACCCCATTCATAAAATTTGAGTCTTCCAGCCAATGTAGGTGAACGGGCTTGAAAAGTAATATCTCATTTGTTTCTTAATTTGGTTAGAAGTTTGGGCTTCACTTCTACTCCCACAAAAGTCATTAGTCAGCTCTCATCCCAAAAGAGTGCTTTCCAAACCTTGCTGCGCCTTAAAAATACCTTAACTAGAGAGTTTGCAACTCCTGATGCCTACAGACTCTAACCAGTACTAATTAAATCAGGAAGTTTTGCAAATCCCTCCATGAGTTCAATGTGCGGCAGAGTCTGAGAACTTTACACCGAAGCAACCATGCATGCTGTACCACGTCATTGAGCTCCATTGCCTCTGTAGCTCAGCGGCTCTTAGCCTAGCTGTTCATCAGCATTGTCCTTACAAAAAGTCCCATTCTGATTCATCGCATGAGGGGCACATCAAAAAATATTTAGCTGCTCCCCCAGGTGACTTCAACTATCAGCTAGTGAAGAATCACCTCATCCTTGGATCATTTTAAAAAGTAGTGCGATGTGAGTCCCTTGGCATTTTCTGGCAGTTAAGAGCTCTATACACAATTCAAATTCTTGTTAAACAGTAACTTCATAAGAACCTATGGTGAAAGCTTGTTCAATAAAATACAGCTCTATCAAGTTTTGTTTTGTGTATTTATAAGTGCTTCCACACAATATTTGGAATGGATAATACAAATTTACCACCTACCTAAAAATCAAATTTAACCAGTGTCCTCTGTTTTCATGTATGTGCTCACAGTAGTTAGCAGGAGAGCATGGGTTTCCCTTGGGAAGGTTGGCGGCTGGGCTGATGTTGGGGAGAGCTTTGTGTTATTCAGGGTTGGAGCTTATGTTAGAATTTATTCCCTTCCAACTAATGGTGGTATATAATAAGGCAGGGATGGAGTGCAGGCTTAGTGTGGGCCTAGGTTTAGTCACTAGCATAACCTCCCCCAACACCTCACCCCGTGCAAAAGATCAGCTTTGAAAATTAAACTTAAGTTTGAAATCCCCCATGAATGCTTCTACTTTCGTATTCTTAAGAGGTGCAGGAGAAGTGAGGTCTTGTTGTGCATGTAGGTAGAGTGTAAGAATTGGTGAAGACCTTTGTCCTGCATCTGGGCTATGGCTGTACCCACAGCTTCCAGCTCCAGTGCCACAGCTCTGACCACAAGACAATCGCCACCTTATCATTCTGACCCTGGGGTGATTGCTCAACCTGAATTCAGGTTCAGGAAAGTTGCATGCATTAATAAAACATTTAGCATGCCAACTCTGGAAAGCAAAGAGGTGCATGTCTGTGCACACAGAGAGAAGACAGTCCAACTATCTATCATTTAGAGTGCTTAACATTCATAGATGAACAAAACTGAAGTGATTTGCCAAAGCTTCTAAAATCTATCTTCTCAGATGTAAATACATTGTTTTAGGACAATGGACAGGTAATCCTCCCTTCCCAGATTGGCTTGTTATTTTACTTCATGTTTCAATGTAATCTATGTGATTTGTCTTATAGGAAATGGAGTTGAGTATTTATTTTATGTATATTGAGACAAAATAGTAACCTCACACCATTCTATTCCCCATTCACAATGCAAGGGAGAGAAGAATCTTGGAGCAAAATTAGAAAACTGGGAATGTACACACAGAGTCTATGTTTCCAGTTGTCAAAAGCTCGGTATAGTTTTTAATTCTATTCCAGTGCCTGTGGTTATTGTGACAGTTGCTTACTGGCTCTTGCTATTGCGCTCCATGTACTTTTTCCAGTTCACTCAGTGCTGCCTCCTCCGTTATATTTGGGCTTGCTCCTTCAGTGAAGTGAGTAAGACGTCAGGAGGAAATTAGATTGAGTGCATGGGTTCCTGTATGCATTTGAGTTTGCCGTCCCTGCTGTGAAGCAAGATTAGATTTCAGTATTGCTCCATTGTCCCCCAAACTGAGTCTCAGAGTCTTTTCTACACAAATGGAGTTCTTTGTATTGTTACAGGTTATCTGATAACCTCTTGAGGAGAGAACTCAAGCCATTTCCGTCATATTTCAACTTAGACTGCTTGGAGTGTGAATAAATTTGTCCCCAACAGAATAGTTGTCAAGTCGGTTTTCTTTGCCCATGTTTTCATTGACTGAACAAAAGTAGTCATTAGAACAAGATCATCAACACATAAAGACAAAAATTAATAATTTCAAAAAGTCTGAAGTGTTGGCCAATGTCTAAATAATCTGTGCCACATGGCATCAGCTGTTAGCACGGGAATGGTCCTCACCGCAAGAGCTATATTGTGTATACAAAAAAACTTAGCAAAGGCAAATCACTCATTCTTGATCACATTGTAGGTTGATGTCAGAACGTCGATCTAAAGTCATCATTTGACTTTAAGCAAGAACAATGTTATTTCCATTAGCCTTCATGGTCTCTGGTACCAAGATTTTGTTATGAACTTATGAGCCATTGCATGGCTGGCTTTTTTAAAATATGAAGATGATTCTGAGTGACAAAAGCCTCCTAGCTCATATTTTAGGGAAAGATGCATAATGCTTGATGGTCCGTCTGTTTATTCCTTTCACTCTCTGTGTGTCCAGTTTCCCCACCCCCCCCCACCCCCCAAGGAATCCACATTGCTTTTGAAATTGTTAGAATGTCTGAGTATCTATGTAAAAGCAACAAAGGCAAACCAGCTTGATAAAGACGTGAAATATTTTTGTGAAATATTCACACCTCATTCATTCCAGAGTAGGCTGTGAAGTCCATTTCCTGTGACTCAAATATACACACAAAGAGAGAAAGGCCCTGACACTTTCCCACAGTGAAAGAAAAATGCCTGGTGGCCATGACTGCAAGGGGCATACACTGAGAGCCGTGACCTAGAGTGCATTCCAAGCTGAGCAGTGCCGACTAAAGTAGAAAAGCCAGCAGTTTCCTTTCTCACTGAGGACCCCTTCAAGGAATATGGCCAATGGTCTCAGCCTAATGAGCTAGGAGGGACTTGGATTTTCTCTGAAGGTCTGAAGACGGGAGAATGGAAGGGCTGGTATGCCTTTGCCTCGTTACAGAGAACAGAATGGCACTAAGGGGAGCACCCACACCCCCTCTCCCCCAGTAGCTGGCAACAGCTGCTTGGTTACCAAGGGAAGAGCTTATTTGAGTGGGGAGGAAATACTTCTTTATAAATAATGTGCTTTATGACTCCTGTTTCTGAGAAACCTAATGTAATGCAACTACAAGTATTTAGGGTCAAGTTCCAGCAGTTTTAATTAAATATTTGACTGTTTTATGTGTTATTGTAATCGACTGAATTTGAGATCTGGGTAATTAAGAAGTCAGAAGTTTGCTGGTGTGTGTGTGTGTGTGTGTGTGTGTGTGTGTGTGTGTGTGTGTTGTGTTTTCTCTCTCTCTTCCTCCTCCTCTTTCTTCTGTTCTGTCTTCTTCCTCTTCCTCTTCCTCCTCCTCCTCCTCCTCCTCTTTCTTCCCTTCTCCCTTCCTCTCACTTTCTTCCTGGCCTCCCTCCCTTCTCTAGTCTGCACCCACAGTCCACCATTGCATTTGTGATGGTCTGGGCTGATAGAGATGGATAAGGAAGTCCTCAGGCCTGGGCTGGTGATACGTCATAAGGCACAGAAGTAAAATCCTCTCCCATTTTCTTACTCTTTTAGGGACTCTCTTTTTCTTCAGAGCAGTGATAGTGAGCAATGGCTTCAGGCTAGAACATCTCTGCTCATAGACATAGGCAGCCACGTGTCTAGAAGAGGCACACAGCTTCTTCATTCAGAATCAAGAGTAACTGACAAAACCGGACTGCATTTGGTTCATTGCTAGAAACAGTAGTAAACAGTCAAAATCTCTCCTCTTCTGTCAGTTGTCTTGCTTCCTCCCTTTAAAATGTGTGCTTCTGGAACCCTGCAGTTCTTCACCTAATGTAAATGCATTCACTATGCAGATGGTCTAAAAGAGAAGTTTAAGGGAAATCTTTACTACCAGATTTGGTTTCTTTGAGAAGTCTTGTAAAAATAGTTTTATAAATGATTGCTAACTTAAAATATTATTGATGTTGGAAGATGAGTCAGTCTTTCATAATGCCTTATAGTTGAGCAATCACAAACACACTGTAATTATGTAGTGCAAGAAAAATAGGATTGTTACTTACATAGAAAATGAGTTAGGTAATCTATCCTGATACCTGATTTCCTTTGAGAGTTTAATAATCAGTTCAACCTGCAATAAAGGGAATGGCAACCCAGACAGGCTCGGCATCATCACTAGAGGATTGCCACAGAAGAACGGCGAGCTCTGAAAGTCCCAGGCTGGCATTATGAACTATGAGCTCCCTCTGTTTAACAGCCTTACCAATTCTGGTTCTACTCTTTAAGAGCAGGGGGTCTTGGAACCCCATTTCTTGGACCCAATCAGGCTTTCATTACTTAGTCTGTGATGTTGTGCAGTTTCCTAGGATTTCTTACCTGAGGCATAAAAAATAATAGCTCCTGACTCATAGCACTGTGAGGATCCAATGAGACAGCAGTGTGGTGAAAAGGACCTGGCATATGGTAAATAATACAGTTATATTACACTGCAAAGCTATATTGGAATATTCATAAAGCCTTTGCAAATAATGGCCCTTCATCTCATTCTATTCACATGTAAAACCATACGTAAAACCAGAGGAAAATAGCATTGTAACGACTGGAGTCATGCATTATCGTAATTTAGCCTGTATTTTAACAGTTACACATGCACACAAAGCAGAGATGCTAATGCGGTGACCTCCACGTGCCCCTTGCTGACCTTCAAAAATGGTCACTTTTATAGTTTTCCTCCACCTATTTCCCCACCAATATTTTTCCGGCATGTTCTGCAGCAAATCACAGATAACTTTTTTTTTAAGTCATAAATTCTTGAGTATGCAGCTGCAGTAGAGCAGTTGCAAGGTGGCCAATGTGATTTTTCTATATGTGGCCTCTTTGCAATGTGCCTCTGTCACTCATCCTAGCAGGAGCATCTTTCTCAAGATCCATCCTGTAGCACTGCTCCTGGGAGCCTGTAAACCTAGTCACTGTTGAGGTTAAGGCAGGAGGATGCTGAGTCTGAGGTCAGCTTGGGCTACATAGTGAGACAGCGTCTCAACAGCCATAAGAAAAAGTGATGTGTAATTGCTTTTTGTAATTGCTAGGCAAAAGAGTGCTTCAGCTGAGCGTGGTCTGTGATACTGACCTTAGAGGGTTTTCAGCAAGTATCAGTCATCAGGTTTTGTTTGGTTTGGGACCCAGAACAAGGGATAGAGGCGCATATTTTACATAACCAATGTAGAGCTGGCCTCCAGGTTCTCCCAGCATCTCTCAGTCCCTACCTGGCATACCCTGCCCCCAACCCTGAGCTTTCCAGTCCAGGGACTGGGCTGTCCTCCCCACCCCACCCCAGAGGCTCTTCCCTATATAATCCAGATATTCTGAACTCACTCTTTTCTTCTTCTCTTCTCGATCTGCAATACTTCCCCTTTTCTCTGTCTCTATCCTCCCACCACACCCCCTTTTCCCATGGGGACTTCCCCAGCCTTGGTCCTTGGGGCCAATGAACTCGCTCACTTGAGAGTAGTTTCCTGATAAACCTGCCTTTAATATAATCTAATCTGGCTTAAATTGGGTCATTTCATCACCAGCAGAGAAATAACCTATTAGGTTTGGGTGAGTTTTTAATAAATGAATAGCCAGCACAGTCATTACAGTAATTTTTTAAATGCTTAAGCCAGATCTTCGTATACTGAACAGGAGGCTTTTACCATTCTTTCCAAAGGACTAAACTTAAAGGCACAGACGCTTCATGGCTGTGAAGGAGCATGACAGTGGCCTGGGATCTGTTGGCAAATCCTGTTCTGTGGATCCATACTAAGTGCCTCTGTGGCTGACATAGTGATCTACTTAACGGTCTAAAGCGGGTCGTTATCTGATGCAAGATAGTCATTCTTGAGCTTTATTGGCTCACAGCCTCCTTTGAAAATCTGATGAAATGTGTAGAACTTCTTCCTAGAAACAGATGCATGAGAGAGAGAGGGTGTCCCTACTTGCCTAAACAGGGAGTGGTGCACTAGGTGGTGATGCTCACAGGCTAGTCAATGGGCCCACACAGGATACGAGGCTGATGTTCTTGGTGGAGCATACTTGAATCCCCAGGGATACATGGTTGTCTTTTACTTGCCAAAGACTGTTTATGTTTGCCAGGTATGTGCTTTCGTTGTTACTGTTACAGCTATCTTTGAAAGGGGTGGGGGGCTGTTGGCACAAGCTCCCGGCTGGACCTCAGCTTTTTTGACCAGATCTATTTCAGTGTCTTCTGAAGTATCAGTTGTGTTCTGCAGCTCCCACTCCTAGACTTTCCATTGACCCAAAGCCCTGACTGAGGGAATTAGCAGGAAATAGGGGGCCCTGAGATGAGCCATCATAGCTGTACCTTGCCATTGTTGATGTTTTCTGATGGACTGGATGCTTCTGTGGAACTAGGGCTGAGTGTCTTGAAGACTCTAGGTGATAATCTATTAGGCTTGAGTTAACAGTTAATACCACTGTGATGGTTTGTATATGCTAAACCCAGGGGATGGCACTACTAGAAGGTGTGTCCCTGTTGGAGATGGAGTGGCCTTGTTGGAGTAGGTGTGTCACTGTAGGTGTGGGCTCTAAATCCCTCATCCTAGCTGCCTGGAAGCCAGTATTCTGTTAGTAGCCTTCAGATGAAGATGTAGAACTCTCAGCTCTGCCTGCACCATGACCGTCTAGATGCTGCCATGTTCCCACCTTGATGATAATGGACTGAACCTCTGAACCTATAAGCCAGCTGCAATTAAGTGTTGTCCTTTATAAGACTTGCCTTGGTCATGGTGTCTGCTCACAATAGTAAAGCCCTAAGACAACCACCTTGGTTCAAATTTCACCCCAGTCCTTGAGTGTCATATGCCTTGTATGGTAACACATAAGGAGGACAGTCTTTTTCCTATTGCTGCTTCTGCTCTTGCTAGGACTCCATATGACCACTTGTCTATGGAACTGGGATGAAAGAAGCAAGTATTGAGGGCTGGAGATCCAGCACTAAACTCAGGTAAACTGGAAGATTGTAATGCCTCGAGGGCAGTTACTTTATTGTTTACAAGAGTGATAGATAAAAGGTATCATCAATCATCCTACAAAGGGTATCCATTCACACACTCCCTCTCCTCGTGCATTGTTTTGTTTTTAGTAATAGCATGTACCACCCTGCACTCTATTAACTCATGGACTTACTGGTATCATCCATGGTAACACAGACTTCTCTACAACATAGACTCTGCTGAGCTCAGTGTCATCTCTGTCACAGTAGCTGGCATGGTAGGTGTTCATCCACTTTAATTATGTTTTTGGCAGACAGGTGAACAGTTAAATTAAGTGATGCTGACTAATAGGCATTTCCGGAAGCTCTGATGCCGGCCTGTGTAAGAATAGCCAGGAAGGGCATTTCAAAGATGCAGCTGTTCCTCCTCTGTCTTTAGCCTTACGTAGTGTGAGAATTGGGCTTCAGCATAAGGTGCCCAGTTACGTGCTGATGCTGAGGAAATGATGCTGCAAAGCATTGAAAAGGACTATTGTTATGTGACTTCTGGGGCTTCCAAATGTGTAAAGCAGAAGAGGTTCACTCTTTGTCCCTAAATGATATGGGACAAGTTGAAATAATAATGAGCCAAATACAACTGTGCTGAAAATAACAACAATCAAATAGGTGGCTCCCTAATGCGGTCTCATTAAATGAGACCTTCTTCAGTATTCAGCACCGCCCATGCCTTCAAAGAAGCATGTCTTAGGAGACGCATATTTTACAAATATTCTTCTTGGCTATATATTTCTTTCAGGCTGTGAAAGGTTCAGTAGCAATGAGGATAATAAAAAAATAAGTAAAACAAATTTTCACTGGAGTCTTCAATTTAAAAGGAATGTAGGCCAAGTAATACCTACAATAGAAAAAAATTAGTCAAGCCCTAAAGGTTATGATTAAATAATTTAAAAGCGACATGGTTAAAACCATGTTAAAAGTTACAATTCTTTTTTACTAACCAAAGACATGTAAATGAAAGGAGTAGTGACTTTTTTGTTGTTATTGTTACTGACCAACTTGGCAAAATTATTATCTAGTACAGTGGAAGAACAGTTATGCCAAGACACACAACACATGCAGCTAAAAACACTGAAGCAAGTTCTATGGAAGCAGTGTGGAGATGGGTGACAGAACCTTAAATGTGGACATCCTTTGTGCTAGAAATTATAGTGGGGACTAGACCTTTAGGATGTAGTCAAAGATATATTTTCAAGGATATTAATGGATGGGCCATTTATAAAATCAAATATTTCAAAGATGTTAATACCCACCCACACACTCAGAATTAATAAGACTGCTTGACATATTTCCACACACTAAAAATAGCTGACATTTATTCAGTACTGCTGCTTGGCTGGCACTGTACTGAACGCATCGTAAGAATTAGCTCAGTTTCCACAACAATCCTCTGCATAAATGGCAGTATTATCTCATTTGATAAACGGAGAGGCCAGGTCATCTGCTCAGGGTTCTGTGAGCACTGAGAGATGTGGTTGTGATCACAGCTGACAATCTGGCTTGAGCCTGTCCTCTTTGGTATATCTTCCATGGTGGATATAACACCGCAACCATGCAGGAAAGGAATAAAGACATGTTCAATAGAGGAAAACAGATTTCAGAAGGAGTTACAGAAGGAGCAGCAGAAGGAAGAGACTATGTAGACTAGTAGACTACTTAGAAAAAAATGGGTCAGAGGATCTTACAGTACATACCCCCCCACACACATCGGGAATTATTTGGAGTGACTTACTTTCTTCTTCTAAACTTACCACAGTCTAAGATTATTACTTGATAAGTTATTATGCTGTGAGGGTCATATAACATATCTTTTAAAAACCAGTCAACAATTAGCCTTATTTTGTTACAGCAAATGTTGAGGCCCCAGATGAACCCAGCTCCTTCTTCGTCGTCTTTCCTAGAGCCATCTCTTCACAAATTTCAATCATTCTGCCATTTTGTTTTGGCTCGATGTCTTTATTATATAAGAGCCTGAGTAAGTCTGCTAGGCTTAATCATTGAAATGCAAATGGGTATGAACAGAGGGAACTGAATTGATTGTACTAGGCACGTTGCTTGGCTGACCAACACTGAAGAAACCGAGATCTTCACTCTTTAGGCTGCAGCGTAAAGATTCTCACGTCTCCACAGTTGCCTTTGGATGTAGGCTTGGCCAGGTGACATATGTGGAATTGACTGCTAGAGGATTTTCTATAAAATGCCATCCTGGGGTATGAGGATGGCGCAGGGTTCCCCTTAGAAGTCTCAAGTTTGCACCCACATGGGTGATCACAACCACTTCCAGGGAATCCTACGCCCTCTCTGGCTTTGGAGGAGACCATGTGCATATGGTACTCAGACACATGTGTAGGCAAGGCATCCATAAACATAAAATAAAGTATTAAAACGTTTTAAATGCTCTGCTTTCCAGATAGATCAACCTGGGCTGGTACTGCTGCCCTCTCCCCCAATCTGCCATTGAATTCGGAACACATGAGCTGACCCTGCTATTTTGCTGCTGCTGAGCCAAAGTCAGCTGAAGCCGTCTCTCAGCCTCTTGTTATGTGAGAAAAATAAATCTGTGTCTGTTGAGGCTACTGTTGACTTGTTCATTGGTTGCAGCCAAGCTGACTTCCAAAGGATACAGAACTCAGCATCTCCAGAGGCGGTTAGTCTTCACATTTAAACAAATGTTTACTGTCCTACCTTGCAAAACCCATATTGTCGGAATCATTCTGATTGGATCTTAGCAGGCTGGTATTAGAATTTAGAGTTCTTGTGCTTAAAATTTCTTCTTTTCATATATAAAAAAATGGGCATTTAAGGAGAGTAATGATTGTCACGAGATTGCACAACTAGTGATTATTTGACACACTTCAGAACTCTGCATGGGGTCATCGGCAGGCAGTCATCTCTGTTGATTCCAATCATAAATCGCAAGGGTTATGTGTTGTGAGGTATGAGAAGAATAAGCCACAGCACCTCACAGACAAGCTTCCTGGTAAGAAGTGTGTCTGCCCCTAACCCTGCGCATGGGGACTGCAGCCTGATGAACCCACAGCAGACGGGGGTGTAAGAGTGCCCGCACCTGAGCAGTCCTTTTGTGGGAAGACGTGAGATGCTGGCAGCAGCTGAGATGTGTGAGCCTGTGGCAGCTGGCAAAGCAATGAACTCATTATTTTTGACTAAAAGGCCAGCTCAGTCCCTGCAGGAACATCTTTTGGGTATTTTTGTATCACTTATAACTAATGGGTCTAGATTTGCCACTTAACTCCAAAATGAAATTCAGTAATATAAGGGCATTTTAAAATGAAACTTAAAATTGAGGCAGGTAGAAGCCGAGTCAAACTTGCAAGAGCTATATTATGAACACTTGACTTAAATGAAGGAGATTTTTTTTATGGCCAATGGGGAAAAAAGCAACCTAAAACTCAAGCATGTTGTTATAACCTAAACATCTGTGATTCAGCCCCAGCTCAAAAGACAGGACCACTGGAGTGTTCGTTGATCCTTCGGCCTGGTGCATCCCAATACCTGTGTGAAAGCACGCTCTTCTGGTTCCCCCTCGACTCATTCACCCTCTAATCATTATTTTATTAATTTCGAACTTTGTTCCCTCCGTGCCTTCACTCACTGGCCTGTTGGAGGCAGTGGGATCCATTCTCTTCCATTCTCTGTCGTTTACTATGTCGCCCCCCCCCCCACCCCCCAGTGAAGTTACTGAGCCCCAGAAACTTCAAGAAAGATTTGTTGAATCCATGAGAGATGTTTACAATACTGCCACTTAGCCAAGTCAACAAACGATCCTTCTCAGGGGAGACGGGTTCTCTTTACATTTGGTTGATAGTATAGATTGGCACCCTACAGGCACGTGTGCATTCCCGGTCACAGTGGTAAGCGTGTGGGAGAGCACTGGAGTAAGGAGTAACACGGGAATGTGTCTTAGTCACAACAAAGTTCCCGTGTGCTGAGTTCCGGTTTATTTAACTTGCTTTTGCCCAAGTGAACAAGGAAGAGACAACTCTTAACTGTTCTCTGTAGGATACCGAGAAGTTTTCACACATCGAAGAACAGTGTTGCGCACACATGTTTTCACAGCTTCCAGTCGATCCTGAGCTCTCAGTGTGTGTTTGCGTCGGTCAGGAGCCTGGCAAGTGTTCGCTGAGCTTACAAAGCCTGCGGGGAGGCTGAGTGAATGGAAACTTGGGTGTTCATAAGCATTGCATAACAAAAACGAGAGCATGACACATTGCCCAAGAAGGGAGGCCCCGAGAGAGTTCCACACACTCCACCCACACTCGGGATGGACATGCGTGTGGGATATGCTGTGGGAAGATCATTATTCAGCTCCAAAGAGCTGCTGAGTTGCCAGCAAACTGAATTTTTGGAATAAGATAAAATGTTAATTACAGATGTCAAGATTAGAGTTGCTTTTTCTGCAAATTCCACGGGGTCTACAAGCAACTTGATCTTTGAATCCCCGAGGGAACTAAAAATCTACACAGAAGAGATTCTTATCTTGATGTTATAAGAATCCACACCTTGACTGCTGCCAAGGAAAGATCTAGCTTCATGACACAAACTACACGGAATATGTCTAGGCTCTTTCAGAGGGCTGACGTTTAAAACACAATTTAAGCTTCATCTAAAATATTAAGAGTATATGTACAGGGTGCTTTGCCAGAGCTTAGGGGAACACTGCAATCTCCAACCCTGAATTCTTGTGTCAGAAAGCCTTGCAACATGCTAGTTAAAAAAAATATTTGTCAGTTTAAAAAATCGTCTGCCATTTTACCAAAGAGGCACATCCCAGAAGTGGAATTTGACTGCTGGAAGACAAAAAGCCTAGCCCTTGCATTTGGAATTCATAAATGTGAGTCACCACCTCTTCTTTTCTTGCTCCAGTCCATTAGTACTGATCAAAAGGGATTCCTGAGAACAAAATAAAGGTTAAGTCACCAATGCCCAAAGTCCTGAATCATTCCTAACACCCAGAAGAATCTGTTTGTTGGAAGAAAAAGTGTTGGTTCCGTGAGTAGAGTCACATGCTACAGAAATTACAGATGTACAAGAACTTGATCACTGTTTGGTTTTCTTAAAATCCTAGCTTCGCACCAATCCATAGGATCAATTCTTTGGGGTGGAAATAAAATACAACAACATAACATCAGGACTTTGTGACTAAACTGAGTCTTTTCCTGGTTTAAACCTGGTAGATTGAGCATTTCTTTCCCCCAGTTTTCCTGGAGGGGCATGTCAAACCCTGGAATCAGGGGATGAGCCTGGAACTCAAAGACGTCTGCCTGCTTCTGTGTCTTCAGAGCGCTGGAATAAAGCAGCCGCTACCATGGCCAGGCACCTGCCTTTCTCTTCCTTTAAGTCTACCTTAAAATGTGTGTTTAAGAAATTCAACCATTATTTAGGTTCAGAAATAGCTTCTATTTGGCCTTGGTTACTTCATACACACACACACACACACACACACACACACATACACACAGAGGCTTATATTTTTCCTGAATCAAAAGACTTGCTTTCCTACGTCATAACATCTCCCTTTCAAATACATGACAATTTTTCTCCAGGTAAAGGTAGGAGAGAACTGACACCACAAATTTCTCCCGACCTCACATACCCAGCACGGCATACATGCCACTCCACACGTGATGATAATCATACAAATTAAAAGTTAAGTGTTATTTGTCCTCAGTAAGACTCATTTTGAGGCTTGGTCCCCTAAGTGGCAATGTTAAATCATACATCCTTTAAAAAGCGTTTGGGGCTATGAGGTCATCACCCAGGAGGGAGTTATTGCTGGGCAGTGGTTTAAGAATCCTGAGATCTTAAAGTGAGATCTCACTGCATGTGTGATCTGGGTCTCTTCTGCACACCTGCTTCTCTGATATAGAATGCAGTCCGCCATCCTCAGCAGCCTTGAGCCTTGCTGGGTGGGGAGTCGAGGCCCCAGAACTCTGATTCTCATGAGCTCTTTTTCTTTTTAAACATTCAGTTTTACTAGTTTGTCTAGGTTGACCATGCATTGCTGGGTTCAAATTATCCTCCTGTCTCAGACCCCCAGGCATCTGTAGCTGGGACTACGGTTGTACAGTCATGCTCAGCTACCTCTTTTCTCTATGTCAGGCATTGGGTCAGAAAGTAATACTACATACACGGACATCAGGCAAAACCCACAGCTTCCTCTTCAGAACCGAGTCTGGGATCATAGACCACACTTAGTCATCGTGGGTTTGAGCCATTCTTTAATTGAGAATATCACTGAAAAACACTGTTTCGTCTGAGTACAGGCAGGGAGGGGAGGGAAATCTTGTTCTATTCTTCAGGCCAAATTCTCAGCTTTTAAAGTTCAGAAGCTAAGAGATCAATTCGGTCACCACTATTTACACTTCTGCTCTTAGAGGCCTGTCCTGTGAGCAGCGTGTGCCTGTAAAAGAAACATGGTACAGGTGATGTGGTATTTGCCATAATATCCTACCCAATGTGTTATATAAAAATGGGCTTGTCAATGTAATTCTTTTCTATGCCCCCTTGTTTCCAAATAAATGACACAGACACTATATATAATTGATATATATCAATTTATATAACAAATACAGCTAAATAAGTTGATATATATGACACCACACACACACAGATCAGTAATAACTGCAGATGAGATTTTTCAGGACCCTGGTTTTGATATGAAATGCTCTCCCGTGGACCTTGTGTGGTGGGAAGCATCAGTGGCAGCCTTGACTTCAGAATACCTTCACTTGGCCGTGTCCTTCTGAAAGGGATATTTCGATGATGAACTCATTTTACTAATTAGGGCCAATCACCTCTTAACTTTAAATCAGTTGCAGACTTTGCGTGAGGCGACTCTGTATTTTCTGAGAGGTTTCCATTATAAAGCCAGCAGTTTTTTGGTTTTTTTGTTTTTTTGAATAACAACTATCTAAGGGGCCTTGCAATGTTCTTAACAGTTTTTTTTTTATTTGACACAGGGGAGATATTTTGTGCATCTTTCACTGGTGGAAACACAAAAGACTAATTATCTTAGTTTATATAACAGCACAAACAGCTCAGAGTCTGAGACACACTGAGCTAACTCTCAGAGTGAGAGCTGTTGCTGAGATGTACAGAAAATGAAAAAAAAAAAACCCACAACTTTTATTTCTGTTTTTTTAAGATTTTTCCCCCATTGTGTGTATGTGTCCCATATACTCATACACATGAGTGTGGGTGTCTGTGGAGGCCAGAAGAAGGATGCAGATCTTTTGGATCTGGAGTTATAGGCAGTTGTAAACCACCATGTGCATGGTGAAAAATCCTCTGGAAGAGCTGCAAGCTCTCTTAACCACTGACCCATCTTTATAACCTCCTGCAAAATCTTTTTCTTTGAAAGAAGTATCAGGACATGAAAAATATCCTCGAAGCATCTATATGACAAAGACTTATACCAAGAATAAACAAAGAACTTTTGTGGTTCATAATAGGAACTCAAACAACCCAATCTAAACTGAGCAAGAGATGCAGACAAATTTACTAAGAACACAACAAGCAGAGAAGAAAACCACGCTGCGATGCCACTTCCCAGCCACTGGGGGGGCTTAAGTTAAAAAGGCTGTTGATACCAAATGCTAGCAATCAGCAAGCCCATCCACACATGCACAGATAAGCCAAGTATACCGTGTATATGCAATAGAATTCTAGTTAGTAGAACAATAAGAAAGAATGAAGCCAGAACATGGCTGAATCTCAAAATCACTTTGCCAAGTAAAACAACCAGGCCAAAAATGAGTACACATTGTACTTTCTCTTCATGCAATGCTCCAGAAGAATAGAATCATCTATAGTGATTGAAAGCTTACCAGTGGGTGCCCAAGAATGGAACTGGGAAGCTAAGAGGGCAAGGCAGGATCGGAACACAGAGAAATTTCCCCACATGTTGGGTATCTGTGCTGATGGTTTCATATTGCCTAAACATGTCAAAACTCATCAAACTGTCCTTAAGAAGTGTGCGAAGTTCACCATATGTCACGTATGCCTTAATAAAGCTGTTCTTAAAAGAGAAGCATGGGTTAGGAGGACATTTTCTAATATATCACCAATAAAGGACAGAATAAGAAGAAAATGTAAACCAGCTAGAATGAGGCAGAATTTTACAGTTCCTGGAAATTAGTAGGGGAAAGGGCAAACCAGCAGGAAAACGGGCACATATATCCAGTGGAATGTGGATCTGACCACAAGACAAGTATATGTGGAAAGAGAGAGGGAGGGAGGGAGGGAGAGAGAGAGAGAGAGAGAGAGAGAGAGAGAGAGAGAAAAACATTAGATTTAAACACATTAAAATAGTGTAATTTCCAGGAAAATCATTTTAGGTTAAAAATATATGAAAATAAGATAGAGAAGAGAAATATTATAATAAAAATACTTTATCTAAAAGATAAAACAAGAGAGAAGAAAGTTACTAGACCAGGTGAGAGATTCTAAGTTTACATAATTTTAGACACATGCACACACATACACACACACACACATGATTGTGGTATATTTTCATGTTTGCCATAGCTCTGTCTTATATCTTGGATTTTGTAGCTCCTTTGTTCTGGTATCAATTTCCTCCCACTTAAGAAACTTGCTGTACTGTTTTCTGCTGCTGATAAATTCTTTTAGTGCCAATTGCATAAGAATATCTTCTTTTTGCTGCAGCTCAAAATTTTCTTAGCCAGGTTGTGCTAAGATTTATTTTCAAACCCTGTTTGTCTAATATAGTTCTTTTAGTGTAGGTTGAAAAGACAGTATTGTTTTCTGCTTCTTTGTTAATAATGTAGTTTTCCCTTTGCTTTTATTTTGAAAAAAAAAAGAGAGAGAGAAACTGTGAAAAATAAGATACTATAGTGAAAACCTATGTACACTTTAGCAATATATACTAATTATTATCATATTTACTTTTGTGCTCTCTCTCTGTCTCCTGTGTGTGTGTATGTTTCTACTGACACATTACTACTGCATTTCTAAGCAAAGTTAACTTTACAAATGATTATACTAAAATCACACTTGTTAACAGGAGAGGATAAATCCCCTATAAGATCCGTTGACACTTCAACGCTCATCATTCAGGCACTTGAAAAGACTCATGAAAGTCTCCTCAGCTCTGAATCCTTTGCTTGTTTGTTGGTTTGTTTGTTTGTTTGTTTGCTTGGATTTTCTCAGGAGACATCCCAGACGGAAGAGTGAACAGATAAGATGAACATGGGGTTTTTCCTTAGTTTATACTCTTAAGAGACAGCTCATAGAACATTATAGACATAAAAAAAGATTAAATTATTGCTCATTTTGTGATTTAAGAAGGGTATGAGGAGAAAGGAGGCTATATTGGGCATTTCAGAACTCTGGATTATTCTACTAATAAACAGACTCTTTGACTGTGGCCATATTAGATCAATGACAGGTCTAAAGTTCATTCACAGCATGGCCCTGAAAATGAGGCCCTCTTAAGCCTCTACAGTAGGCATGCAGCCTGATTCATTCCCAACCTGCACTCTGTTTGACTCTTGAACCCATACTGAAAACCCCAGCTTCCCTGTTCTTAGGCAGTTATCTGACTGCACCACTGTGAACATGCACTCGTCCAGATCATTTTAGTTATCCTTTTTTTTCTTTTGTCTTAAATTTACAAAATTATTTCCTTTAAAGCACATTAACGATATGCCATTATGTAGGCTTACATTTTTCAAAACCTACTTTTAATAAGGGTTCTTAAAAGCTTTAACTTCCCTTCTAGCGCACTAGCCACCAGAGGTAGTAGAAAAGGAAGGTTATTATGGTACGGGAGAAGTGGACCTGTTTAGAAATAGTTCTTTGGAGCAAATCCAGTCTGCATTGCCAGGATACCAGCAGTTCAGTTCACACAAATCAGGAGCCGCAACTCAACCCACTCACAAACACCGTTCATGAATCAGGAAACACAGGTAGACCCAGAAGAAGCCATGAGGCTCTGCTGTGTGCTGTTTAGAAGTCGTTCCTTGGGGGAGATTTCAGTCTCCAATTGTCAGGAAACCAGCAATCTAGTTTATTAGTGTCATGATAGCAAACAGGAATCAGCATTGGTGTCAAGACCCAGCAGAAACAGTAGGCCTCCTCGGAATTGAATCAGCAGGAGTCAGCAAGAGCCACCAGGACCACCAGGGCCACCAGGGCCACCAGGAGAAGTTCTCTGCTGTGCCTCTCTTGACAAAGTGAAGATCAGTGAAGAAAATGATGTGGTACCAAAGAAGCATTGGAAAACTAGCTATGCAAGCTTGCAGTCACTGTCCATTGAGTCCTATTTATACTCCCTCCAAACATCACATCTCCCATGGGTCTTGCCTCAGCAAAACTCCACGTGAGTCTGTATCAGCAAAACACCAGGTGAGTCTGTATCAGCCGACAAATCCAGAAACTTCCACTTCACTCCGCCAATCTGCCTGAATACTCGGATGTGGCAAGAATCCATCAGAAAACCACCAGAAGTTTTTGGTGCGATTCTTTCTATGAAGTCATGACAAACGATGTCCAGTAAGGAATGCAAGGCATGCTAATACCATGTTGTGCCTTCTTCAGGAGCCCCAGAAGACCCCAGGAGTCGCCTCCGATGGGATTGCACTAGGGTCTGTCTCTTTATTACAAACATGAGCTTGGGTTTACTCACCCACCCACCGATCCTGACACAGCAGAACAGTTTGGTGAAGCATCCCCAAACCATCAGTGGGACAAGGTTTTCTAGGAAATGGGAGCAAGGAAGTGAGGTGGTGCCCAGCCTGACAAGCATCTAACTGAGTGACTATTGTAAGCAGACAGGTGGGTGCTCTACAGCAAAACTGTGAACAATCCCAAATGGTCTGAAAGTAGATCTGAAACAGGCTTATCTTAATTGCCTGTTGCTAGGGAGTAGCTAGGGAGTAACTCTGGGGTACTGGCCAAGGATGAGCTGTAGGGGCCTTCCTGGTACTTGGGTGCAGCTTGGGTTCAGCTGAAAGTCATGTTCTCAGGCTTTCCTCCTCCCCATCTTCACTTTTTTTCTAAGATGGAGTTCGGTCCCAAGATGGAGTAAAACACCATTTGACATAACTGACCTTCCAAGAAATTAGAAGTTTCCACTTCACCATTACTCCTAGAACAAATCCCCAAGTGACAAAGTGGAAGGAAGAAGACAGGGAAGATCTCTTTCCAGGTCTTCCCCTCATTGTTTCCACTTCCTTCTCTTTAACACTTGATAACACTTGGTCTCGCCTGTTCTTTCTACTTATCTTCTATGCAATTATTCAGATGCAAATTGGCTTGCACAATTGTTAAATAAATATCATCCTGTGGTGGTTTGAATAAGAATGGCCCCATAGGCTAACACTTGACTTCTTGGTTATTAGAGAGTAATGCTACTTGACAAGAATTAAGATATGTGGCCTTGTTGGAGGATGTGTGGCCTTGTTGGAGGAAGTGTGTCACTTGGAGTGGGCTTTGGGGTTTTGAAAGCCCAAGCCAGGCAGGCCCAATCTCTCTTCCTGCTTCCTGTGGATTAGGCTGTAGAACTCTGAGCTACCTTTCTAGCACTATGTCTTCCTGTATGCTGCCATCCTCCCTGCCAGGATGATAGTGGACTGAAACTTTCAACAAGCCCCAGTTGAATGCTTTCTTGTACAGGAGTTGCCGTGGTCATGGTGTCTCTTC
Source organism: Mus caroli (assembly GCF_978045245.1). Lineage (NCBI taxonomy): Eukaryota > Metazoa > Chordata > Mammalia > Rodentia > Muridae > Mus > Mus caroli. The sequence goes on along the minus strand of NW_028227268.1, from coordinate 88,519,963 downwards.
ACAGCAATAAAACCCTAAACTAGAAGTCACCACCAGGGAGCATGGTATTGCTGTGACAGGCCTGGCCAAGCAGCTTGTTGTTAGTGTTGACTTTGAGATGTTAACTAAGGTGCCGGGCGTGGTGGCGCACGCCTTTAATCCCAGCACTCGGGAGGCAGAGGCAGGCGGATTTCTGAGTTCAAGACCAGCCTGGTCTACAAAGTGAGTTCCAGGACAGCCAGGGCTATACAGAGAAACCCTGTCTCGAAAAACCAAAAAAAAAAAAAAAAAAAAAAAAAAAAAAGAGATGTTAACTAGGATAGCTGTTGAACATTTTAAGTGAGACCTAATGAGCCATACTGATAGGAACATGGAAGACAGAGGTACAGAGATCAATGTAGGTTATAATGGCCCTCCCAAGAGGTTTCAGAGGAGAATATTATAAATGGCTTAGAGATTGACCTTGTGAAATTTTAGTAAAGAATGTGCCCCCCCCCCCACTCGCCAGTCTAAAAACTCTGCCTGAGGCTAAATTTTGGATTAACAGTGTTGGTAGAGAGTTCAAGACTGTGTTGCTTGGTTATTAGTGGCCATGTTTATGCAAATCTATAATGAAAAGGAGCAGGGTGAAGAACCACGTTTACAAAATGTACAGTTGGAGGAAAAGGAAGCACCAGAAGTGTAAGGAGGCTAAGTCCCATGTTTAAGGAGATAAAAAGTTTAAAGAAAAACCTGATCTAAGGGAATCAAGTGAACGGAGAACTCAGGGCAAGACCCAGTTAAGTTTCCAACTCGTGAAAAAGAATTAAACAAAAGTTTAGGGTTGGGTGTGGTGGCCCACACCTTTGATCCCAGCAGTTGCAAAGCAGATGCAGGCAGATTTCTGAGTTCAAGGCCAGCCTGGTCTACATAATGAGTTCCAGGATAACCAAGTTTAGGCAGTGAAGGAAACCACTGAAAACAGAAATCTGGTGAAAATGTATTTGAACAAGGGGGCCGTGTTCCAGCCCCAGCAAGCAAATGAACTTGGCAGCAATGAGCTTCTGGCTTTAGAGTCAAGGATACAGGGAAGGGATTGTGGAATCTCCCTCTGTGGCTAAGGAAGGCTGCTGAGGCCAGCTGTGTGTCAGGGGTGTTCCTCCATGGAGACCCAGAGAGACCATTGCATGAAGCTGTGAAGATGAAGCCTGGATTGCCCTGCAGACGCCAAGATGTTAGAGATGCCAGTGCCATGGGATACCTGCCAAGGGAAACTGCTAACAGGGTGTGGCACCATCGTGAGAGAAAGAAGTGTGTTACAATTAACAAAGCTGAAGGGAGCTGGAGGGCTGAAGAGCACTTTGACATCAGACATGGAGATACAGAGATTGGAGTGTGGCCTTTGTCCAGCATTTCCTCGCTATTCTCCCACTACCCTGCTTTGGAATGTGTATCCCGTGCCACTGTATGTTGGAAGTACTCCATCTGCCTTTTTAATCTTGATTTTACACGGGGTTACAATTAAGATACTGCCTTGAGTCTCAGAAAAGACATTGAACTTTAGACTTTTAAGTAGTGTTGAGGCTGTTACAGACTATGAGGGCTTTAAGTTGGACTGAATACATTTTTGTATTGTAGTATGGCTACAATGCTATTGGGGCACCACAGGGTAGAATGTGTGGTTTGAATAGGAATGACCTCCATAGACTAATATTTGAATGTTTGGTCATTAGAGAGTGATGCTGCTTGACAGAGATTAGGAGGTGTGGCCTTGCTGGAGTAGGTACAGCACTGGAGGAAGTGTGCCACTGGGAGTGGGTTTTGGGGTTTCAGAAGTCCAAGCCAGGCCCACTAGCTCCCTCTCTTCCTGATGTGGATCTGGATGTAGAACTCCCAGCTGCCTCTCCAGTATCATTTCTGCCTGTATATTGCCATGTTCCCCAACATGATGATAATGAATATCTCAAGCTGTAAGCAAACCCAAATTAAATGCTTTCTCTTACTAGACTTGCTATGGTTATGGTATCTCTTGATAGCAGCAGAACACTCACCAAGACAGTATTTATTTATTTATTTATTTATTTATTTATTGGTTTCAGTATGTTTTGGAGAGATCATTTTCATAAAGAGTTACATATGAACTCTAGCCTTTTAAAATATTACACACAGGGTGTTCAAAATAGCAATAATTTCTGGCATGTGTCAAATGTTTTGGCCTTTAATGGAGAATAACTTGTCTAATTTTTTTTGTTTGTTTGTTTTTCGAGAAATGGTTTCTCTGTGTAGTCCTGGAACTCACTCTGTATAATTTTTAATAATGCTTTATAAACAATGGCATCTCACTATCGTTTTACATTTAGCAAAGCTGAGTCACGAGATAGGTAGATAATTTTGGCAAGTGTAAATTGTTAGTAAGCAGTGGCCTATATAGTTTTGATGGCTTTGTTTCAAACACTATAGTTTGTTCCTAGTATACGCATACCACACTCTTGTTTTTTATTTATTTTGGGATGTGTGTGTGTGTGTGTTATATGTACATATGTGTGTATATGTGTGTGTCCTAAGCACTTGGGTATGAGGGCACAGTGCTTAGGACACACATGTATATCTTATTTTGCTTTGTTGCTGCTCTCTGTTTCTTTAAGAAAGAAATGGTTTCTCTCTGAACTGGAAGTGAGGCCGTCTGTCATGTAAGCTTCTGGGATCTACCTGTCTCCACCACCCCTGAGTGCTAAGGGTTAGACACTCACAGATCTGCCAGAACTTCATATGGGTGCTGAGGATTTTAGTTCAGGTTCCAGGCTCATTCCGCTAGTGTTCTTGCCCACCGAGTCACCTTCCCAGCCCCCAATACAACACACTTTAACATTCTTCTGCTTGTATCTTTATCCTAAACAGTATTACGTTGGAAAGCTTTGTTTACTTGCCTTTGTTTCTATGCACAAATACTTAATATAGAGTAGAGGCCTTAAAAGGACTCTCTGGGTCAAAAGTCCAATACATATCAAATTGTGACAATTTAAATAGGAGGACACTTGTTGCATTGGTCAGTTATTTGACTTCCTCAATTCAGCCCTCAGCCTCTGTTTCATACTCATCCTTGGTCTTATACAAGGAGCAGTTGGTTAGTCCACAAGTAGTTCTTACCCCTGATTACTATTTATCACATTTTCATGTTACCTATCTTACAGGGAGGCAGCCAGCATATGCACGAGGTTCAGTGGGTGATGAATGGGGACAGGAGTGCCATCTCCTGATACACCTAGGTCCTCTGGATCATTCAGACTCTCAGCAGAGCTCTGTGTTGAGCTTGTTATTGTGATCAGAGGAACCCATGTTGATCTCTGCCTTGTTATAGTACTGTGAAGGCATCATCAGCCTAAATTCTCTTTCTCATAAAAACATTAACTCACTTTCACTTTGATAAGTCTTGCTGCATTTCTCTCCTCCACTGCACACTGTCACTTTTAAATGATGGTCAATACAAATACCATTGTTCAAGGTCACACACGCCCGTGTTAAGTTGTTCAAGGTCACACATGCCTGTGTTAAGTTGTTCAAGGTCACACATGCCTGGGTTAAGCATTTTATTTATCTGGGTGCCATAATTGAAGACAGAAATTGAAAATTCTGAGCAGTCAAATACTTCAGGCTTGATTTACTGAAAATACAAGCAGGGATTCATCTTCGAGTGCCCTAGGCATGGAGTGAACAGGGACCATGTTACAAGAATATGAAATCATACTTAATATGAACCCTTCTCTTCCTTGGGAGTTTCATGAGAGATCTACATTTGGATATGCAAATGAAAGCATTTTTGTGAGGATCTGATCCTATAATAATTTTCAGAAAAGACAGAATTTAAGTTTGTAGCCCGTGCTTGATGGAGAATTAAATTCTGCTTTCCTGGAAAATATACTTCAATCTATTCTATTCTCTGCTGAGTCATTAATATATATTTATATTTTATTTTGTTCTTTGTCCCTTAGGTAAACTGGAAGTAGAAAGTTTAAATTGAATGTGTTAGGAAGAGGCTGTTAGAAATCTCATAGCCTGATATATATCTAGTCACATACATTTGTCTTCACACATAAACACATACACACACCCCATGCAACTCCCTCAGCTAAATACATTTTTTTATTCATTTTAACTCTATTACATGTTTAGGAAATGATCTCTCTCACCTTACATGAAGAGAGACATTAATTCCCATGTCTTATCACTGAGTTGAAGTCAGTTCCTGAAAATTAACATTGACCTCCTTGCATATTTGTCAATTCTCTCCCTCAGAAGTCTTCCTGCGCGTGTGAGGCAGAGGAGCCCTGAGGACAGGCTCTCCCAGCTGGAGAGAGGAAGTGAGTTGCAGTGGATTTGGGTAAGAAGGAGCCAGTGGAACAGAGGCTCTCCTGAAAACATCCTCTTCTATCTGTTGTCACCAAGTCTGCCATGACACATGGTAAGTAAGCCATGAAGACCTTTCAATTGCTGGAGGATTCCCTGGGTTTATTTATTCTTTGGTGCTCTCTGTTTTGGTAGAAGAATGCTCAAAGTTAAGTAAACAAAACACACAGGCCCGCTGGCTGTGGATGGTAAACTAGAGAGAGAGAGAGTGAGAAGTGAGAATTCTTGCACAGACAGATTAGACAGAGATGTAATCTGTTTCCTATTAAAATATGTCTTAGAAACAAGGGCATGTTTGGGGAAAACAACTCAAGACAAAATGCAATTGAATAACTCTCCACTTGAGCTTCAATATCTACCTTACCCCATCTTGGTCAGGCAGTGATTACTAAGTCATATTAATAAAAACAAAATAGAAAGTTGTATGTCATGACACTTATCTTTCTATTGCATACATCATCCTGTTCAGCGAATTTAAAACCTGGGCACATCTTTAATCCCAGCACTTGGGAAGCAGAGTCAATGGGCTCTCTGAATTCAAAGTCAGCCTGGTCTACAAAACAAGTTCCAGGACAACCAGGGCTGTTATTTAAAGAGACCCTGTCTCAAAAACAAACAAACAGACAAAAAAAAAAAAAGAGTTTGAACATTGAAAATTATTCCTTTGATTTCTGAAAGCTCCCGTTATGCTGAGAAATAAGCCAATGCCTTGCTAGAATGTGATTCACCACCTCCATTCCACATCCTCATTGACAAGAGCATTTTAACACTGTAAGCATGTATGGATTTTATAGCTCTTCCTTGCAATTTCCACATGTTCTAAAACATACATGGAAATTTCCACAGGGGAGGCTAATCCCGCCTATCACTTTGATGTACCAGGCAAGCAGACTTTGTGGAAACTGTTTTGTTGCAGACATCATAGAAGATCAACTCCCACTGCCTTGTGTGATTTGCTTATATAGAAGGAAGCAGGAACAAGTCTCTTACCACATCTTGACAATGGGGGCGACATTAACCACACTACTCCTCACTAGTATCATCTGCCCCTTGATGGAGATGAGTCAAAGAGATGTCTCAACAACTCCAACTGTAGCCACCTCCAGCTTTTCCTTTGCAGGCATTGCTCTGTATTTATGAATAAATGCACTTTTGCTGACTTGCTTCTGGAAAACATTATTAAATGGGGAAGGGGCTTCCCCATTGCTGGGCATTCCTTCATGCCAGCAAAATATTCAAATCACAGAATTCTGAATTAGTGTTTTTTCTGTTGCAAAGATATCCCTGTAGACACAAGTATGAGTCGTTTGAGAATTATTGGTTTGATTCTTGTAGTTGAGAGAAGGGAATGAGGAGATTTGAAGCCCACGTGGAATTAATTATTTAATTATTTTCTTTTGAGACTGTGTCTATAATAGAATGGACCCGACTCCCCAGTCTACCTGGGATAACCACCGTGAGCATTCTGAAGCACGTTGTTGAATGCAGGACCATCACGAGGCTGACATTCCTCTGCACTTATGCTCCCTGGCCTTAGCTGCTGTCTGGGAATCTTTGTAGAGTAGCTAGCTAGCTGCCTCTCTGAGGACCATACACAAAGACTCACTCAACTCTACATGGACCCCTACACAGATGGGCTCTCATCTCAGGTGAGCACTCATATATTAATTCAAACCTGTGTCTAGGCAGATTTTCCACACTCTCTTGAGCCATAAATAATTGAACTTCTGGTGATGAGAGCCAGGTCTAGGGCTTGCGACTTCTCCTAGACTAGCCCTGTGGATCTCACTTCCCTTCTGCATCTGCACTGGGGGGGGGGGAGTATGGTGGTGAGCATACTTCCCCTCCACTTTCCCTCTGTGCCCACTAGCTCATCACCAGAATGAGGAAAGGCCTTTGTTTAAAAGAGAAAAACAGACCCAAGAACTGAAATACGAGATCACCCACAACCAGCCAACATGGCTTTGATAATTTCCTAAAGTAAGCCTAATGATTTAATGTTCAGGCTTTCCTATATTATGTTCCTCTCTATTTACGTTAACAATTGGGAAGGGATTAGATTTCTCTATGTATTACAGATGTGACTAAGTTATGATTTGTTGCTGGGGTTGTGGTCAGGGTCAGGTGTTTTGAAGTTTGGGGCTTCTTATTCAAGGAGTTCAAATAAAAAGCCCACACACATTGCAAGTGTATCTAGAAAACTTTATTCAAAGCAAAGCTCTAGAATAGGTCTGAATATCCTGCAAGAGGGCAATGGGCCATGAGAATGAAGACACTCAGGAACTCCAGTTATTATTTGGAGTTTCATTTTAAGGACTTGACAAATGGGAGGAGGAACTTGGGTGCTAAGGGACATGGGAGAAGGTGGTTCTCTGTTTTTATTGGCAGGTTAGGCATAAAGTCTTTTTTTCTGCTAGACACGTCCCTACCCATGATGCGTCTAATTTTAATCATATCCGCGCCCAATTCTTCAGAGGCATAGGAGATTTTGCCTAAATAAATAAATAAAATTCATGTTAGGGCAGTTTTGCCTTGTCGTATATATACCACAAACCAATTTAGACTGGGTTTCACCCCAGATTTTTGTACTGGGACATAACTGGGAATATGTTTAAGTAGAATCTATCCAAGTCTGATGATACTAGGGTAGGGAAAACTTAATTCCCTTGTTCGAAGTAGAATGTACAGGTGGGGAGCCAAGGTCACTAGGTGCATGGATCAAGGAGGGGTATTGGTGCATGGTATGTGCAGGCAAAGAAGCTAGACTTTCAGCTGCATTATTAGAATAAAAATAGGTTATAAACTGGTTTGTCTATAACCCAAACAAAGTAGAGTCTGAGGTTGCTAAACCGTTCTCTATGCTGGCTCACCTCAACAGACCACTGGATGTCACTCTTAAGCTATGCTAGCATAGCTCTAGCTACAATAGCAGTTTCCGATACTACATTCCGACATTATGTTAGGAGACGTAGCCAGGGATAGACATCCCTAAAACCGCTCGACTGGTGCATTTGCAGGATCAGTTACAGCAAAGTTTACTCTAGATTCCTCTACATTTTCTCTAACTTTCTTCTTAGTAGCCATTAAGAGGGGTAATAATCAGAGGACATCACACCAGTATCAAAAGACATGTCTATCATTCAACATCTTCATTAGCTGCATGCGACAAGCAGGGCCTTAGGAAAATGAGCAATAAAATTGACAGACAAGAAGAGGTGAGTTTATAGCATGCACACAGTAAACTTACTAGAATCTAACTGTGGCAGAAGGGTGTGAAAGGAAACTAATCTAAATCGGGTGGTACTGTGGCTTGGCCTTCCAGATGGGTATTGGAACTGAGTTGCCGTTGTCACACTGTTAGAGGCGATTCTCTCACGAGGACTGTATTGTCCTGGATGCATTAAAGCCATTATTTCGGGTGGATTAGTTCTTGCAGATTGGCTTTGTTACAAAGCGAGTTCTTTTTTTGTGTGTTCTCTTTCCATCTGATGTTCTCTACCACGTTACAGCCTCTCACCTGAAGGCGCGTCAAACATCAATGCCAAGATCTTTGCCTTCTCTGCCTCTAGAACTGTAAGAAGTTTCTTCAACGTGCAAATTGCCTGGTCTGTGGCTGTCAGTACAGCAGCAGATGAGTCAGATACTCCATCTGTCCCTTTGACTCCATGACCTTGTGCCTCAGAATGATCAAGCCCAACCCTGGGACCAGGGGTCTGCAAACTCTGTTCCCCAGACTTCATTGTGGGGAGGTTCTGGCTGGATTATATCAACTTGAAGGGTAAGAGGCAGAAGGTGCTCTCTGTCTCTTCCAGCTCTTCTCAGCTTCCTTCCCATTGGGCTCAGACAGGACTGAGACTTAACTCGGCATTTCTCCACCTTTCTGTAACGTAACCCTTCCTCTTAGATCCGGTGGCAAGCATGTGATGTGCTCCACAGAGACTCTGAACCACCTTACCAAGGTCCTTAGTGATCTGGGCATTAACTGTGAGAACCCCACTACTACCCCAGGTGTCTGACTTTAGGAGTCTTCTCCTTCAGTCCTCCAGCTTCAGGATCTTCTCAAGGCTACCTGAGCAGTTCTGTTACTGATGGTGGATTTGAATCTGGTCTTGCCAGGTTCTTGGAACTGAAACCAAAGACCACACAGATTTGCAAAGTGGCAAGGAGATTATGTACAACCACAGCAGCGAAGAAGACATGAATGTCCTGCAAGGCAACAGCAGGCCACATGAGCGAAAACAGTCAAAAGCCCTGATTATTGTTTGAGCCTTCAAGAATTTTATGGAGTTCAAGAGTAAGACAGTTGAGGCTACTAAGGAGTAGAGTGAGGGTGGCTCTCTGTTCTCCTAAAGTCACATAATTATTTTCTACTGCACATATCATTTCTCATGATTCACCTTCAATGATGCATAAGCAAGAGATGCAGAACAGGGTTTTATCCTTAAAGTTTATTTGAGGACAGTTTTGCCTTACTACCCACGTGCCCCAAACCAGTTCAAGCCCAATCAACCTTTCTACCTGCACACATTGGCAATGTAACTGAATAGAAACCATCCACTCCAGGTACTTGTTAGCAGAGGAGAGATTTATCCCATTGCTCTGAGAGATGTACCTGGGGCTCAGCGCAGATGTGAGTCCACTGTGCTGTGGTATAGGCACATAGCACACGCAGGTAAAAAAGACAGGCTGCTCAGCACATTTCTTTGTTTTTTTAAATATTGTTGCTGCATTTTATTTATTGACTTTTAATTGGATATTTTATTAATTCACTTTTTAAACTTTCCCAGTTTCCCCTCTGCAAACCCCCTATCCCACCTCCCTTTACCCTGCTTCTATGAGTGTGCTCCCCCCCACACCTACCCACTCCTGCCTCACAGCCCTAGCATTCCCCTACACTGGGGCATCAAGCCTTCACAGGACCAAGGGCCTTGTTTCCCATTGATGCCAGATAAGGCCCCTTCAGCACATTTCTTGAAGATAGAACATATGCATGGCCCACAACAAGTAGAGATCCAGGTTGCTAAACTATTCCCTGGACTTGCCTAACCCTGTATTTTGTACTCCTCTGGCCTTCCAATAAATGTTTAACTCATTCTCTGTATTAAATCACCTCTCTTTCAAATTCCTAGGCTGGATTTCTTTTCATGTTAGGGCTCTGACTTAGTAAGTATGCCACAAGAGATATACATGTTATTTTTTCCCCCTCATTCAGTATCATATTCTCATAGCTGAGAAGCACACTAAATGAGAATCTAATGTTTATAATATAGATGTAATCATAGGCCAACTGGTGGCCAGCTAAAAAGGATAGAGTATAAACCTTTATACAAATGAATGACCTACCGATAGATCTGTTTTGCCATTAGAGGAAACTCATGTGGAATTACGTGAGCAATGGTCTCCACATTGTCCCTTTCTTAGAGATTTCCAAAAGTAATTTAGCCACAGAGATTTTAGCCATCAGTTTTTGATGGGGCTTTGAGGCAGATTCTTGTTATGTGTCCCTAAGTGACCTAAAATTCATTCTGTAGATCAGGGTGGCATCAAACTTACAGGGATCCTCCCAAGGGCTGGAATTACAGACATACACCACCACACTTAGTTTCCGTTCCATTTTGACTTTAGCCACTGAATCTTTCCCAACACTGTCTCCATAGTATGACCTTGCCACAGGGAGTCAACAATGCTTGCATTCAGAAACTGTCAACCCAGCAGAAGAAACATGGCATGTGCAAACAGTGAGAGGAGACACAACAAGGCTTTCTGGGAGCAGTGCACACAAGGACAGTCCATTTGTCACCTGCTGGCAGTTAGGCTTCATGAAATGCTTTGGAAGAGAGAGAGAGAGAGAGAGAGAGAGAGAGAGAGAGAGAGAGAGAGAGAGAAGGCAGGGGTGTGGTGCCACCTTCTGCTAAGTCTCTCACCCCCTTGTTTATAGCAGGGCGGGGGGGGGGTTGTTAACTCAAGCTGAATCTACCTCTTCTAAAATCTTGAGGACCAGAAAATCGGAAGTAGGAAGCGCTCCGACCCGGTTGTATGTTGTTTATACTCAACAACTCTCACATTTTGGGTGATCTCACACTTCAGCTTCTTTGGTGAGGGACATCTACCCGTATTTTAATTAATTTTTTAAAAACCATATTCTATTTATTTATTTTTTGTGTGCCTACACATGTATGTTGTGCATTGGGGGTGCTCGTGTGCCACAGCATGCTTGTGAAGTTCAGAGGGAAACTTGCAAAAGTAGCTTCTCGCTTTCTACCACACAGGTACTGAGGAGTAAATGCAGGGCTTCCGAATGCTAGCTAGGACCTTTCCCCACTGCACCATCTTGCCAGCCCTTGTAGTTAAACTTTAAAGACCCATTTGAGAAAAAAAGGACACTTTCCTAGAGAACTTTTGTTCAGTGCAGAATCTCCCCCAACACATCAACACATTTTATTTCTTTTTTTTTTCAGTAACCATAATAATTTCTGAAGGTCTCTCAATATTACATGCTTGAAAATTTAAATTGTTTAGTGTTATTAATTGTACAAAGTAAGTTTCTTCTCTATCATTTACATGGATGTATTTATCCTGCTTTGTGAGACTCCAAATCCCTTCATGCCCTCCCCCTGATTACATCACCCCCTGTTTCTTTTCTATTGGTCACTCTTCTGCTTTCAGACTTTTTGTTTTTAAGATTCTACAAATAAGAGGAGTGCACAATCCTTGTCTTTATGTGCTTGCCTTTCCTGCAAAAGGCATGATTATATTCTCCCTTATGACCAAATTGTACTCCATTGTGTATGTATAGCATGCTTTGTTTGTCTATTCCTCTGAGGACAAACATCTAGGTTGACTTCATAGCTTGACTATTGTGATGCTATGTAGTCATACACTCTTGGGTTTTTTAATAGAGCAAGGTTAATTAATTCTTTGTTCTGTGCAGCGAGTTTATTCTTCGGTGTTTTGTTCATCTGTCTTATTTTCCCCTAAGAAACATGTGATTATATGTCCTAGCTCCAATTTTTCTCAGTCCTCACTCTTCATTTCTCACCTCTGGAGTCAATGAAATAATCATTGTCCTTTCTGCACAGAGCACCAGGACTGGAAAGGAAAGAGAAAGATACCTTCTAGCTACAGTGTGGAACCATCAGTCCACAGGAGTGTTTGAACCTCAATGTGTTTCATCCTCTTACCAGGTCATTCGTCTTTGAAGGTGGTGACACACCAGGGTGAGAGATGACCTAGTGACGAGGGACGTCTTCACAAGCTATCGTTTGAAGAAGTGGCTTTTGAAGAATAAGAGGGAGGGGTGGGAGGGGAATTTGCAATCAACTTTCTTCTTCAGCTATTAAACCTTTTGAGTGCTTTTTCAAAATATATTTGCCTAAAATTCTTCAGGGACTCACTTAAAAGAGAAGCCAGAGGCAAGAGGAAGAGGGTCTGAAACCGAAGATTTGCTGCCCACTCTGACCATGTGTACACGACTTGAGCTTATATGAATAGTTTCTCTCCTGCTCAATGACTTGGCTTGAGGAATTCTGTCCCCCAGTTTCAGACAGCAGTAGAGGTTATGGAAAAAAAAACTCCCCTGAACGTGCCTCCCCCAGTACTTTGTTCTATATCAAAGCATGTTCCATACATAATTTTGTGCATTTAATGTTTTTTTCCATAGCAACTCATTCCAGATGGATGTGACAACTTGATACGTACTAATACAATAGGAGCAACACACTTATTTAATACGGTTTTACTTTACCCTAAAACAAAATATCTCTGTAACTATGGCTTGCTGGGTAAACTGCAAAGCTTTTTACAAATGAAAGGGCTAATGAGATACTGATATGTTTTGAATATGGGTCCAAGAGATGGCTGGAAGAACTTGGCTGCTTGACAGCATTACATTACAGATCAACTTCAGTGCAGAGAAACACACAGTTCGCATACACCTTAATGGGAACCTTGTGGCTCTGACTCACAGCAAGAAGTGAAGCCAAGGACTTGAGTCTGAAGTCTTTCCTTAAGTTCCTTGATTGAAATCTGGACTTATATATACTTTGTGTTTACCTTCTGAAGTCAATGATATCATGGTGGCCAGCATTCCAAGTATAGTTGGGGCAGCTTCAGAGGGGAGTTGTTGTCAGAGATCTTCCAAAGGTTGGTCTAGAAAGGCTTCATTATTCAAAAGACAGGATGGGAGCAAGAACAACATGGACATCAGCTCCAACATCTATTGGCCCTCACTTCATAATTGAGCAAGTTACTCTGTTAACAGTTTCATAGAGAACTGCATCAGAGAGAAAGGTGAGACAGGGGCTGAGCTTTATGTAGGAGTAATCACAGCAGGGCATGTGAAGAAGGTAAATGCTAGGTTCAAAGTAAGCAAAGCAAAAGCCCCCTTAAAAAGGAGAAATAATTAATAAGCTTAGATTCCTAACATAAAACTCCTCTAGATCATAAGAGCAAATATATTTCTAAGCTTTCTACCAATTAAATAAAAAAAAAAAAACCAAACTAGCTGTTAACCACTGGGCCATTCAACTGTCTGATAGACCAGTCATTTTGCAAACCTAAAGAGAGATGGGGGCAAAGTTTAATCTTAGCCATATCTTGGTAATGTGATTGAGTTATTTGGAGATAATGAAATTAATGTCTTTCCCCCAACTATTGGTTGTATTAAATGTAATTTGTTCCACAGTGATAAAAGAAAACTCTGTCTTTGAGAAGAGTCTGGTTGGTCCAGCAATAGCTATGTTGGTTGTGAAAACTGAGCCCCACTCTCTATGACCCTGTGACATGGCGGTTGGCGCTGTTCTGAAAGGAAATACTGGCTATTCTGGATATTCCTTCGGTTGCTTGGCAAGTTCTTTGTTTGAAGCATTTCAGTAACGTTTCCAATGTTCAATCCCGCTCTTGCCAGAAAGGCACAACTTACAGGAGGATCTGGACACAACATGTACATGACAGATATAAGAATATTTTTAATGAGGCTTAAGTAGGTTTTGTTTTATCTGGTAGGTTCTGTTTTACCTAAAAGTAGGGAAGATATTGTGATCTAGGTGCTTGCTATATTGGAAGTACCATGGGGGTGGCAGGGTAAAGAACAGTGGTCCAGGGCATCACTAAGTCGGGAGCTGTAATCCCATAACATTGGCTTTGCAGCTGATTCAGGATCTACCTACCATTCTAATGGTTTTTCAAAAGGGTTGCTGGTGATCCCACCCAACATTCAGGATTTCATGAGCCTGTAGAAAACTCAATTTTCTAAAGTGGGACATTTATATGACAACAAAAGAACCTTCAAACTGAAATGCCCGGAAAAGATGGCTGAATTAAACGATTGGATGAGAGAGTAAAGAGTAGGGGTTGGGTTATGACAAATTGGATCTTTCATGACCCATCAAAAGATGGCACTCTTTGTTCTTTGACCAGTACTGCATGTAGACATTACCACAGGACTGCCAGGTCTTCTGTTTCCTGATAAATGTCAGCAATATAGGTATTTTGAATAACTATTTCCAGTGTTTAATTGTTGGCAACCTCTTGGAGTTTTCAGGAGCTAATTAATTACACCTCTCTCTTCCCCTTTTGCATTCATTACCAGTTGAGAAATGACACGGGAGTGGGACAGATGGGAGTGAACATGCCATCATTATCAGTGACAAAGCTGATTGGGGGAGAAGGCTGGAATCTGCAGCCAAGTGTCTTTTTTAATTTCCACTTTCAGAAGAAAGCATGGGTGTTCACGACTGCCTCGTAAGGGAAAAGAAGGGTGCAAAAGAGAGGCAGCCTGGTGCTCTGAGGCTATTAACAGAATAACTCACCCAGTTATGAAGTGAGGACCAATGGACACCAGAGCTAACCTCTCTTCCCATTAGGGGGCGAGCAGAGCAGCTTCAGAATGGGACTGAACTGCCCCATCATGGCCTGGCCATGAGCACTCTGCCCAAATAGCAAGAACTTCTCTTCAAAGAACTCTGTGTATGACAAACACACTCAGATTCAGCCCAGAGCTGCTGCTTCGCACCCTCTGCTTTTGCGGCTAAGAGCACTCTGTTTTAAGGTGTTTTGCTTTTTCTTTGAGTCAGTTACCATTTTTAGTCCTGTACTTTTCAGAATGGAAAAAAAAAAAAAAAAACCAACACAGTACTATTGTTGCAAGCAGAAATGCTAAATGTGATTTTTTTTTTCATTTTTAAAGGAATTCAGCTGATCTCTTTGAGTGTTCCTTGATGGCTTGGTAGTAGTTAAATAACTGCATTTTATATCACAGAACCCTGTCTGCTGTCCTTCCAATCGCTACCAGCTCACTATGTTTAATTTACCTGCTCAGGTAAGTAAGTCAGAGAGGCACTGTTTCTAGCTCTGGTTGTCACAGGCGTAGGCTTTTGTTCATATCTGTTGTCTGCCAATATATTTCCTTGTCTTACCTTTCTATTTAAACATCTGCAGTCATTTTCCTGATTCTTCAGTTTCTGCTCCCTCCTCCCTCAGCTCCTTCCGCCTCCCTCAGCTTCCTCTTCTCTTACTTTCCTCTGGCCATCCTCCCTTGAGATGCACAGAGTAAACACTCGACCAAGTACAATAGCAGAGATGGTCTGACATTGTGGTTCTCCCATCTGGCTTACTCCAGACACTTAAACAGGAAATGACATTCATAGTTTTTTCTATTCTCTGTGGTTTTAGAAATGCTTATAATTAAGTACAGTTTTCCATGAAGGTTCCATGGCCTGAAACAATATTTGTCATAACAAAGTATGTTGTTCTCAAGGCTTGGTAATGTAAATGGGTGTTGCATTTAGCACGGACAGTACCCAAAGCCACTTTAAGATTTCATTAATGTGACTGAACCCCAAGAAGTGTGAAGTTTAGCGTATCTTAAATGAATCCACTCCTAAGATCTATTTATCAAAGGTTTATTTTATTTGTGTGACCTTTTGTCTGTATATATCAAAGTACGTATGTGCATCACGGCATGCCTAGTGGCTGCAGAGGCCAGAGAGAGCATCAGAGTCCCTGGAACTGGAGCTGCAGGTGGTTGTGAGCCTCCCAGTGTGGATGCTTGGAATGGAACTCAGGTCCTCTGCTAAATCAACAATTGCTCTAGACTGCTGAGCCATCTTTTCAACCTCTACTTCTAGAGTCTTAGTTAACTAAAACTATCTTTTGAGTTTCACTATAGTGACTTTCACTGTAGTGATGGTCTGAGTTGTTTCTAAGGCACTGCCTACATTTATTGTTCTTTGGCCTGCTTTTGACTACTCAGAATCTATTTTGTGTTTGTTCATCTGGTTGGTTGGTTTGGTTTGATTTGGGTTTTGTTTTGTTTTTGTAAATAGTGCTTACTATCAATATAATAACCCTTTCCTTCCATGCCATCCCTGGTATTTCCTCATCTGGAATTTCTCCCACCAATTAACAAGGACGCCTTAGGGGGTCAGGGTGCTTTGAAGGGGGATACTATATAGAATGCTGGAATTCATGGCTCTCAATGTCCCTTTATGTCCAACAATGACCCCATGAGTAAGTTTTATGCGGGTTGGAGGAAAATGGAGTAGACAGTCTCAGCACAGACTACCTCAGCTGTGTGCCTTGAGCTGCTGCCCGGCCAGCGCAGCCCACTAGGGAAGTTCCTATCCAGCAGGGCAGGTAGAAGGCCAAGCACTAGGCCCTAGAACCCAGGGAAATTCAGTGATGGAGACATAGACATAGACCTTTAGGTTGTGACTCCCAGGCATGCATTACCCCTCTTAACTTCCATTTATTGGATCTTTCCCACATTTTCATAGCTGCTAAATATATCTTAATTTAATAATTGTTATATCCATGAGAAAGGGAGCCTCATAGTGAGGAAACCCAAGCAGAATCAATCATTAAAGCCATTCCAGTCACACAGTTAGTGAGCAACAGAGCCAAATTTTCCCTGAGGAATCTGACACCGACGCCCATCAACCCTGCCCGTTGTGGCCTGTTACCGCAACTTCACATTCACCCATTGAATTTACTATTCTAGGTTCATGTCTGGCTGGGTAAGATAGCATACTGCCTGGATTTTAGTAAGCACTGCCTAAGTGGGTCCATAGCTTCCATCTCTGAAGTAGGCTGTGTTGTCCTTGTTGTTGTTGTTGTTGCTGTTGTCGCACTACACTCCTCTCACTCTTCTCTAGACAGTCTTAATTTGCTAGGGTTATCAAAGCATTATCAGATGGGATGGCTTTAACAACAACAAATATCTTTTTTTTTTTTTTAACACCCACAAAGGCTGGAAGGCCATGATCAAGGTTTGGTTTCTTTAGATGCCTTTCTCCTTGTCTTGCAGACTGTCATGTTCCCCACTGGGCCCACATATGGTTTCTTTAGATGCACACATACCTCACATACCTGGCATCTCCCCAGACACCCTAAGCTCCTTTTCTTATAAATAAACCATCCGTAAGGGATTTCACTCAATGATAGTGTACTTGTGTAGCAAGTGCAAGGCCCTGGGTTCAGTCCTCAGTGTCGGGGTGGGTAGGAGGTCACACCAGTCAAATTGGATTAGGATAGACCCCCAATGGCTTCATTTTCACTCAGTTTGCCTCTTTGAAGTCTCTATATCCAAGCAGATTCCTGTGCTGCTATACTGCGAACAGGGTTTCAACATGCAAATTCAGCCTATTAAAAGGGGGCTGAGAACTTGCTCCAAATAAATTGATTAGTCAGGGCTCCAGAAATAGACTTATCTTTGGTTATCACTCTTGTTTAGGATGTACTACTGTCCTAACTGCTATCTAGAAAGGATGCCTTAGGAAGTAATCTAGTTCTAAACCCAAGTTTCCCATTGCCCTATATGCTGACTTCCACCTAGATGCAGTGTGAGTACCTTTGTTTGCCCAGCATTTGCATTTGGGAATCTAATGACCAGTGAGATAATATTAGGAGGTAGGGTCATTAGACTACAATTAAATTATGATGGCTTCATCCTCATGAGTGGGATTAGCCTCTTATAAAAAGCCTGTTACAAAAGAGGCTTGAGTAACCTCACTTGTCCCTTCCATCCTGTGATTATATATAAAACATAACATACATTAGTATGGATCCTGTCTAAACACCAAATCTCTTCGAGTTTGGGTGTCCCAGACTTCAGAACTGAGAGCAATAAGTCCCTACTGTCTATAAATTAACCACTCTAAGGTATTTTGCTGTAGAAGTTTGAAATCACAAAGACACATCCTTCCCCACTGACATCACACAGAAAAGGGACTTCAAAGTGCATAGCTGTGTTCATGTCTGATGCTTAAAGGCATGAAAATATTTTCTGTACAAAGGAATTATTCTCTAGTTGTATTGTTATTTTGAGACTCTTCATGTTCACACCATATCCTCTGTCTTTTAAAGCATTAACGTGATCTCGAAGGCAGGCACTGTTAGGCTAACTTTTGAAAAGCATGTTGGGGTGGATAGTGAGATCCTTGTAGAATTTTGCAGCTAAGCTTAAAGTTCTGGCATCAGATTGCCTGGGTTAGCATCCCTACATCACCCTTACTCGTGAACGATATTGTGTAGTCCACTTGACCTTTTACAGACACGTTCTTTGTCTGTAAAAAATAAAATGATAATGCATGCCTGATAGATTTGTTGCTAAGTGTAAATTCACTAAGACATGTAATTGTGTTGAAATGGTGCCTGCCCCAGAGTTAGTACTCAATAAAGTTTAGCTCTGAATTTTATTACTAGTGCTGGAATTTGTAGAATTGTCTTCATTGGTTTGACCTGCATAGTTTTTTTTAAAATGAAATTTGCATTTATACCATTTATTTTTCTACAAAAGGTAAAAATTCAACCTAAACTGGTTAAATAATGAAAGATGTCTATTGGATTTTATACATCAAACAACCCAAAGACATAATGAATTTAGATAGAGCAAGATACAGAGCCGAAATGGTGTCACTAGAACTAAATTTTTCTCTATACCTTTTAAAGCTCTCCATTCTTGGCAGTTTCCCCTCATGGTTGAAAGATAATTGCTGTCAATGCATGGGCTGGACGAGTCTAGGCTGAAATCCAAAGAAAAAGAGAATATCTTTATTCTAGAGTTTATAGGAAAAAATGGAATGTCTTCTGATTGGCTAGGTTAGTCCACGTACTACTCTCAATTTAATTGCAAGATAGCATTAGATTTGGAACGTTTATAGGCTAGACCTGTATTAGTGGTCCGTACCCCAACACACACACCTTATGTGTCCCACAGTATACCCTTTTGTCCATACTTCTTTGCTTGCAAATGTTCATTGCAATGACTTGTTAGTCTGGGAATGAGGCTTCTGCTACTCTATCAATACTGGAACCTCGCTGGGACTCCTCTCAAACATCTTGTTGTTGCCTTGTGTCATGGAGATCCACAGCCTCTTCATGATCTCCAGCAGTTTATTGATGGGATAGATGTTGGGGTGGACCAATTCAAAGTCCTGAATCTAGACCTGAGAGGTATCTGATATGGTCAGCCTATTGGCTATCCAACTCTCATGCCCTTGGGCCTAACTCACTGGCAAGCTCTACTAGGACAGCCAGCTCTACTGTGCTGCCCAGGCAAGGTGCAGGGCCTGCTCTTCCAAGGGATGCAGCAGCTGTTGGGCAGGGCCAGATCTCTTACTCTGATGATCCTGGGACCAACCCTTCTGCCTGTTTTTGGTAGCAAGGGGTGGGGGTGGGGGTGGACATCTCTTCCTCACCTATGTCACCATAAGTCAGACAAGTTGCAGGGCCATCTCTCCCATGTTCAAACCCTCCAGCCAGCTCCCCTGCTACCCTGCCATCAGGACCAGCTGTACTGTGCTGCCAAGGTAAAGTGCAAGGCCAGCTTTTCCTAATGCTGCATCAGGTGAGGGGCAGGGACAGATATCCTGTCTTATGACCCTGTTGGGACTAACTCTCCAGCCTGGTGTAGGTGGTGAGGACAAAAGGAAGGGAAGGTGATATCTCCCTCACTAAGGCCACTGCATAGCAGACAGGAGGCAGGACCTTGCTGCTGCTGCTGCTGTTTTACTCATTTTTTGGTTTTTATTTTATGTGCATCGGTGCTTTGTTTACATATATGTCTGTGTATCAAATCCCCTGGAACTGGAGTAACAGACAGTTGTGAGCTGCCATGTGGTTTCTGGGAATTGAACCTGGGTCCTTTGGAAGAACAGCCAGTGCTCTTAACCACTGAGCCATCTCTCCAACTCCTTATTATGTCTTATAATCATTGATTTGCTTGAGTAGTTACTTGGATGGCAGACTAGTTCATTGCAGTGTTTAAAGGTACAAACTATAGCTGTCTGGTATACCTTCTCACCAACACACACTCAGCACTCAAAAATAATTGTGGAAAATACAATAAAAGGGATTGTCTTAGTCAGGGTTGCTATGGCTGTGATGAAGCACCATGACCAAAGCAACTTGGAGAGGGAAGGGCTTATGAGGCTTCTGCTTCCTCAGCACTGTTCATCACTGAAGAAAATCAGGACAAGAACTCAAACAGAGCAGGAACCTGGAGGCAGGAACTGATGCAGAGGCCATGGTGGGTGCTGCTTACTTGTTTATATGCCATGACTTGCTCAGCCTGCTTTCTTTTAAAACCTAGAACCGTCTGTCCAGGGATGGCACTGCCCACAATGGGCTGGGCCCTCCTCATCAATCAATAATTTTAAAAATGCCCTACAGGCTTACCTACAGTCTGATCTTATGAAAGTACTTTCTCAATTGAGGTTCCCTCCTCTCAGATGACTCTATCTTGTGTCAAGTTGACATAAAACTAGTCAGGACAGGAGTCAAATAATAATACAATGGAAGGGTGATGCAAACGAAAGAGAGGAGAAGAACAGTAGGGGTAGAAGAGACAAAGGCGGGGTGAGAGGAGACCATGGTACTGGGTGCCCAGTGATCAGTCAGAATTTTATTTGAGATGTGGATATGAGAATATGAGAATGTCTTTGCCTCTACTCAAGACCTTGCCCACTTCCAATAAGAATGTCCTTTTCCCTGAAAAATTTGTTCTCTTCTCCCACACTAACTAGTTCTCTGAGGAGTAAATTCAGCAGCTTCATTTAGTGATCATGTGCTAGCATTGGCTGACAAGCCATTCTGTGTTGTATAGATCAAAGTCAGGGAACTAATCTGTTTGTCTCACAGGCCTTTGAGCTCAGCACAATGAGGTGCTACCCATGACTCGTTAGGAGGACATTCATTGGCCTGACCAATTTTCTCCATTTTCATATCATGCTCAGGATGAGGCATAAGGAAGATGCTGTTTAGTGGACCCCCATCAGGGCGTTGCCAGTCATGGCTCAGCTAGTTACTGGCTCTCTCTGAAACCTGCCAGCTGAAGAGAAGAAAAGATACCATCTAATATTAGTTCTACTTCCCAACCCCAAAACTCCACTCACAGATTATGTGGACCTCTCTTGCTGGCTGACAAATATTGAAAACCCGATCTTCAGGAATCTCCCCCAAACCCTTTCTGATGAGGGTCCTCCATCACCTCATAGATCAGATCTATCACAGGAGGTGCAGAGAGAAGAGGCCCCCAGAGCCATGGGTGAGGTCATTTTGCATGAACCTGGTTCAGCAAGCATCACTTTCAGGAGGCTTCTTGTTGCAATGCACGTCAAGCACACTCCAGGCAGATGTCCCCATCAGACATGGAGACCATTACTAAGGATGTGAAATGTTCCCGGCGTGGCTTGCTACAGCGCTTTATGGGATGTGAGAATGCCTTTTGTGATTGTTAGGAATTTGGAAAGGCTTTTCAGAATGGAAGCCGTCAGTGTCTCCGGGGATTCTCAGAGCTGTTCATATGGCAACATTTGCATTAGTCATTCCAGATGTGAGAGCCTTCCCTGATACTTAGTGAGATGGGGTTGAGGGTATTTCATAGACAGAAAATGATCTGTAAAGAGTGAGGGACAGAGGAACCTCCCTCCTCCTCAGTCCCTCCCTGTCAGCACAGAAAACAGTATCTTCTCTCATCACTAACACCCTGGCACTTAGAGCCTCTTTTATTTCCATCTACTATTTAGGGCAACCCCTCCTCCAGATTGTCAGCCCTTTTGCAGCAGGGAGTCCTGTTTATATCTTACTCATCTGTGTATCACTACATCACCAAACATCTTGCTAGAGATGTTAGAAGCAATTTTGTTTTAGCTCTTTGGTAATTGGTACATTCCATATGTTAAAAAGACAGCATATTCACTAACCTAAAACTCCAGTGTGCCTGCTGTGGGTCAGGGATTATTTGGGGATCTTGAGCTTCCACAGCACTAAGGATGGTGGAGATGGTACTGATACCATGCAAACTGCTAACAGTTCTGACAGCCAACCTGCACTGAGTGCTTATTATATACAAAGTGTCATCTGCATATTGGATGCATCTAATCTTGATTTTCCTGATATTAACCTTGATGAAGAATTACGAGTTACCGCCTTTATTATTATTTTTAAAAATTATGATTAAAACATGCAAATATTTAAAATATAAATTATTTTATTAATTTTAAGGATTTTATACAATGTAATTTGAACATATAATCCCCAATTCCTCCTCTTAACTCCTTCTGGATCCACTTTTACCTCTCTACCTCTTCTGTGGAAAAAAAAATCAACCAAATTCAATTTCTGCTGCTCATACAGTATGAGTATGGAGCCTTGTCCTGGAGTGTGGTCCACCTTACTGGGATCTATAACTTAATCTCCCTTCCCTAGAAGCCATTTACTGTCAATAGTCATTTACTGACTCTTAGGGGTGGGGCTTGTGAGCCACTCCCCATCCCATGCTAAAATGTTGACCTTATACAGGTCTTGTGTAGGCAGCCACAGTTGCTATGGGTTCCTTAGTGCAGTGGTCTGGAGGAATTGTTTTATCCTGGTCTTCTCTAACCACTGACTCTTATAAATCATGTTGCATCCTCTTCTACAGTGGCCCATGAGCATAAAATAAAATTATTTGTGTGTGTATATGTGTGTGAGTATGTGTATGTGTTTGTGCATGCATGTGTATGTGCATGCACGTGTGTGCTTGTTCCCACAAAGGCCAGGAGAAGGCATCCCAGCATCCAGAACTGGAGTTACAAGTGGTTGTGAGCGATGCAAGGTGAGTGCTAGGAACTAAACTCTGATCCTATGAAAGGACAGAATGTGTTCTTTACCACAGAGCACTCTCTCTGCCCTGGAAACCCATCTTTGAAATGAAACACTAAAGAGAAGAATAACAATAGTGTGGGTTCTGACTTTAAGAGGGTCACCACCATGAAGGCATGTCACAACATGAAATAATGGTAATGATGATTTACATATATAAAAATTTAAAAACAGCTTTAAGAAGACCACAACAAGACTAACAAAGGTATGCCAACTCCATGAACAAGAGTCACGTGTGCATGTCTGAGAGAAAAGATACAATTTAAGGGTAATAAGGGAACTTAATCAGATGAACAAGGGCTCCCTTTTTGCATAAATTTCATGGGCTTGATTCAGTAGTGTTGATGAACATTTAACAACTACATTTCCAGGTGTGGTTTCTGATGAATGTGGGTTTATGCTTTCTCTAACATTAATGAGTAAAACGAAGGTGACATAAATAATGAAAACATATGTCACACGCTGATTTGTTTGTGAAGGGTGAACCTCTTTGCTGCACTGGATGATAGTTTTCAAACACTGGAGTAACACTTCTTCAAGCTTTCCAATGATTCCCTCAAGCTTTGCACTAGGTAGTGTAAAAACTACACACACACAACCCATTTCAAGTTAAATGTGCTTTGCTTTTCTATGTCTAGACCCTGTGTTAGCAAAGTATATCCCATTATCTGACTGGCTTTTCTTTCCCTATATAAACACACACACACCATACCACACTACACACAGGCAGACAGAGAGAGAGAGAGAGAGAGAGAGAGAGAGAGAGAGAGAGAGAGAGAGAGAGAGAGAGAGAAGAAGAAGAAGAAGAAGAAGAAGAAGAAGAAGAAGAAGAAGAAGAAGAAGAAGAAGAAGAAAAGAAGAAGAAGAAGAAGAAGAAGAAGAAGAAGAAGAAGAAGAAGAAGAAGAAGAAGAAGAAGAAGAAGAAGAAGAAGAAGAGGAGGAGGAGGAAGAGGGGGAGGAGGGGGAGGGGAGAGGGAGGAGGAGGAGGAGGAGGAGGAGGAGGAGGAGGAGGAGGAATATTGACAAAGTCCAAGCCAAGTAAAACATAAAATATTTACTAGATGGACCTTTATAGTAAATGTTTGTTGACACTTAGTCTATACAATGAACAAAATGATAAAATTAGCCTTGATTTCTGAAGCATTGTTGATTTCTGTGGTATAAATACTTCCCCTATGGTTATTTTGAAGCTAAAACTGTAATTATGTAAAGTTGGGAAGAGTGCAGTCCAGAACCCAGGATCATGTTTCCACCTCAAAAGCACAGCAATCGTTAATCTCGAGAGCACATAGAGTGGAAAACCATGGAGAAATAATTAGGGAATGGTGGCCTTGGAGTAGTTAATAGCTATTTTAGCTTAGTTTCTTCCATTATAAGTTTACATAATTCTTATTTTTATAATAACAATTCTTAACAACTACCTCAAAAATTCCTGAACTTATAATACTTATGTCTTGCAAGCAAGAGTAAAGGGGCCCCAGGATAGCACACAGTGACCACAGAGGCACATGTTGGTCTTTATTAATGGATGCTAGATGTTCTGTAGATGCCTATGGTCTAGGCAGGTCTTTGAAAAGAATGCTCACTTCAGCTTAGTTCATAATGGACAACATATTTTAGTATATAGCTAAGCATCCACTGATAGAAAAATATATTAAATGCTGTATATTGAAATTATGGGATATTTGTATTATAGAACATATACTACACTACATTATAATGTAAAATATAATTCATTATCTAGTTCTATAGGCATCCAAGAGGATCTATATCAAAAATAAAATTTTGGAAATGGAAGTGCCAGAAAAAAAATATGTTCAGATGATACAGATGAAGCTGGTTTAAGAAACAAAGGGTGGTGCTCGCTTCAGCAGCACAGATACTAAAATTGGAACGATACAGAGAAGATTAGCATGGCTCCTGTGCAAGGATGACATGCAAGTTCGTGAAGCGTTCCATATTTTTAGCACCCTCATAGTAGCAGGGGGAGAGGGAGGGGCTGGTAGGGTTCTGGAGGGGAAACCGGGAAAGGGGATAACATTTGCAATGTAAATACATAAAATATCCAATAAGAAAGGAAGAAAGAAGAAAAGAAAGGAAGAAAGAAAGAAAGAAAGAAAGAAAGAAAGAAAGAAAGAAAGAAAGAAAGAAAGAAAGAAAGAAAGAAAGGGAAGAAAGAAAGGGTGTAGGGTAAGGGAAGTGGCTCAATGGTTACCATGCAAGCAGGAATGTAGGAGGAATGGCAGGCCTCATTGACAAGGAGGTCATGACCTCTGTATAAATATTGGTAAACAGTGAGTAGGGCTGCAAAGCCACAGAGGCAACTTCCACATGAGGGCCAAGCTGAAGCCTGCCTGAGAGCCTAGAGATTGATGACACAGACCATGACAGCCAATCAGGAACTGCTACTTGAAGAACATACTTGCTTGGGACCAATAGGATGCAGGCTCTCCCCAAGAATTAAAATGAACTTGCTGCTGCATTCTCACCTGCTCCTGGAGTCTGAGCCATTGATTCCACACCACCTCATCACCAACCCCTAAGGATGAGTATGGTCCAGGGCTTAAAGCAGCCACATCAATTCTGGGTGGGTTTGACAGCTCACCTATGTCTAGAGTCTCACAAGACAGAAACAGGGGATCTCCAGAGCATGTTGATTAGTGAGACTAGCCTTAGTGAACCCTGGTTTGGATTGGGAGGACTTGTCTTAAAAGAATAAGGTGGAAGAGGGATGGAGGAAGATGCTTCATATCATCTCTGGCCCTCATATATATATGTGCAAATTCATGTGTACCTGTACACACAAGTGTAAACTTACACAGGAACATACACACACAGAAAAATAAACAAAGAGCAATAGTGTTTATTGATGCATCAACATAAAGTTAAGTTCTAAAACCACAGAAGATGATGATGACCTGAAGCTGGAAAACAAGAGAGAAGTGGTCTGGGAAAAGTGAACAAACAGAGATCAAGTTGATCTATGTGTTATCTTTTTCAATTGGGCAAGTTTTATAAATATTGACACATGCATTATATGGTAGGAATAAAGGTGGTTTTTAATCTGAACTTCAAATTATATGAAATCATTTCTTAAAATTTTAAATTAAATTTGATAGACTTTAACTTATTCCTTTAGGTCCTGTGTTAACTATTGTACATCTAAAACAGTTTCACACTTATCCCTTAGGTCTAAGCAAAGGAGAACACAAATATACATCCTGGTAGCACAGTACAGTTGAGAACTTGCTTACAAATCATGGCAGCTGAATGGTGAATCTCCAAAGACATGCTAGGTTATTTAATCAATGCGAGGATATCTTGGCTGTAGACTTTATTTAGTTTTACAGGACAAGTTGTACACTAGCTATCTTCTGCACCCGATCTTATCAAGAAGCGAACTATCACGTAGCCCTCCCATGGCCATGTTTGATGGGAAAGCCCTGTCTATCACTAAATTGAGCTGCCCTCTTTTAGTTAAAAAGTATGAAGTGGGGTGGAGTTGTTCATCTTGCTTGAGGCCCTGTCCTACTCCCTATTATCTGAGAACTTTCAAACTGGCAAAAGGATCTCTTAGCCATTTGCAAAGAAATGCTATTTGCCATAGTTACATCAGATGAGGCCAGAACATTAACCACGGGAGACCTGTCCATTCTTGAGTAGGGTGGGGTGAGAAGTTCAGCTAGGGCTTGAATGATTCCCTCAAAAGTGAGTTGGCAAGGTAAGAGTTCATAATATCTGCTTATTCCTGCCCAAATCAAAATTCAAAGAAATCAGCAATGGGGAAAAATGTAGCAGGCATTGTTTCCCATTCACAGCACTCTCTTCAGCTTAGGCAAGTGATTACCACAGGGTAAGAGGAATGGTCTCATTCTGGTCTGTTTAGATTCATGTCTACCATCCCTGATGAAGACTTTAATCCAATGAATGTCTCCAGACAAGTTCTAGTGTATCTATCAACTTTCAGACACTCTTGGCAACCAGTCCACTGGACTCAGATCATTCTACCCACAGAGCAATGTAAATTCAGGGATGTGTTCCTGCCTGCAAAACTTGGAAAAGATCAACCTCAATCCACTTTAGATGGATTTTTGACTCCTGGGATATGTTGAGAAGGGTCAAAGGTTTTCCTTCCTAAAAGTGCCTGAACTCCACATGCAAGTATATTCATCCTCCAAAGCCTTCAGGTCTCAGCAAGGTTATCTTTGCAAAACAAAGGTGTCAGTTCTAGGGTAAGAACTTTATATGTATCTTCTCTCTGAGAGTTCAGAATGACCACAACAGTGCACATGTTTCACTCCATGGAGAGGGCGAGAGGAATCCAGACAGGCAAAGCCACTTTCCAAAGCCACATTAGTTGTGCGTCATAGCCAAGACTGGAGACTTCAGAAACAGTGATAGCTCCTGTCTATCCAGTTGGAACTGCATCACACATTATTTCTGTGCTATGTCTCTTCTTATTTGTTCCCCTGCCTCTGCATTTTTTCTTGATTGCTTTAAACATTTATTAAGCTAGTAGAAAATGGTCATTTGCAGGATACCAATTCTAACTGGATGAAAAGCAAAGTCCTCAAATATTATTAAATAGTATACACAAACCAATAAATAAAGTATGTGAATTATAATAGTTATATTAGTCAGGGCCTTCCAAAGAGGAATAGTACACATGTGTACAAACACACACACACACACCAGATTGATGATAGGAACTGGATCACACATTTTTGGGAGGGGCCAAGAAATCTCATGATCTGCTGTCTTTGAAGGACTGTTACACTTGAGTATGAGCCCAAAAGCTCAAAACCAGAAACACTAATGTCCTATGGAATGTTCCTGCTCAAACAGAGAGCCAATGCCCTTTCTATGACTGTGCATTCTGTTCAGGCTCTCTGTGGATTGGATGAGGCCTGCATTTGTGGTGACAAAAATCTTTACTCAGATCTTTTGATTGCTTTAAAAGTTTATGAATCTAGCAGAAGATGGTCATTTCCAGGATATCAGTTCTAGTTGGATGAAAAGCAAGTCTTTTCTATTCTTCTACTCTAGTCCACTATTCTCTTCCTGAGACAGTCTTATAAACACATTCAGATATGATCATTTTACCAGCAATCTGGGCATCTCTGGCCCTTTAGCTTCTCTTGTCAACTTGACACATTCTGAGTCACCTGGGAAGAAGAAACTTCAACTGGAGAACTGACTTGATCAGATTGTTCTGTGGCCAAAAACATGAGAGAACATGTTGAGAGCCTAGTCTCTCTGGGTGGTTCCATTCCTAGGCAGCCCACTCCTGGGCTGTATAAGAAAAGTTTGCTGACCATGAGCTAGGAAGAAGTCAGTAAAAAACATTGTCTCATGATTCCTGCCTCTAGGTTCCTGTTTTCAGTTTCTGCCCTAACTTCCCTCAATGATGGACTATTACTTGGAAGTATAAAATAAACCCTTTATTCCTCTAAATTGCTTATGGTCATGGTGTTTGTTACTGTAATAGAAATCAAACTAGGCCAGAAATTTGTACCTAGAGTGGTACATATCATTGGTGTGACGGAGCTGACTCTATTGTTTTTAAAAGGGTCATGGAGGTGTTTAAGCTTTGGACTAGAAAAGTCATGGAGTGTTCAGAACTTAATGATGTGCTCTTTAGGAATTTGGGAAGTAAGAAAGCTGAAATAAGTGAAGACCATGGAGGCTGGGCTTGTGAAGCTTAGGGGAATAGAAGAGTCTATCAGGGCTGTTTGTATGGTGCTTTTGAATAAGACCTGTGATTGTCAAAGCGGTCAGCACCGCTGAGGTGAAGCTTTCATTAGGACCATGGATGCGGCTCAGGTTGGACCAAAGATTCAGCTGTGATTAGTAGGAAATCAGATTCATTGTGGTGAAATTAGGAAGTAGTTTTTCAGGGTCAGTATGCAGGGTTGTTCATGGGGCCAAAGCTGTAGCACCAAGCTAGTAGCAATACTTGGGAAATAGTGTGTAGGAGTTTCTTGCCTGTTACGGGTTTAAGTCAGGAGAGATGCAGGATTAAGGGGCCCGTGGAGAGCAACTAAGGCTTGGCACAGTGTGGCAGAGTCAGAGTTTCCAGAGCCCAGGAGAGGCTGCTGGTGATGGTGCAGCTTCAGCGAAAGCACAGACTCCCGGGTATCAGCAATACCAGAGCCATGGACTGTCTGACAGGGATAACAGTAGACTGGAGCCATACTATACTTACTGGACAAGCTGTGAGTGCTTCAGAGAGCAGAGCCAGAAAAGTGGAGTTTCCTAAACCTTTTGGCTCCAAAAAGATCAGGAGTGAATCCCAGGTACTGAACATTGAGTTACAGGATGTTGAACTAAACTGCGGGACTTTGGTTTTGCTTAAGGTGATTGCCTGTAAGCTCTGGCTCTTCCCTATTGAAATAGGAAGTATCTGACTTGTGTTTTCTCACAGAGAAAAGATGAAAAAGCTTCTTGATAATACACACACACACACACACGTTAGATTTATTAGAGTGACTTACAAGCTCTTGTTTAGCTAGTTCAACAATGGCTGTCTACCATCAGAAAGTCCAAGAAGTCAATAGCTGTTCAATTAGAGTTGACCCCTGATGCTGGATGTCTCTGCTGATCTTCAGTACAGCCCAGGGTCCATAGGAAGTAGCCTCTAATTCTGGTGAAGGAATGGATTTGCTAATGAGAGTGAGGGCAAGTAGGTGAAGAGCTTCCTTTTTCCATGTCCTTTATATAGGCTGCCAGCAGAAGGTGTGGCCTAAATGAAAACTAGATCATACCACCTCAGAAGATTTGGATTAAAGGTAGATCTTCAGGTGACATAACTAAGAAAAAATCCCTCCTAGGTGTACCCAACCTTTTGGGGTTTGATTTAGGTCATTCCAGATGTAGTCAAGATGACAACCAAAAATACCTATCAGAACCATCCTGTAATTGTTTTCTGTTTATGACCATTGAAGCTGGGCTTTCTGAATCATCCAGTGGTGATACTTCAATCTGTGAATGGATTTTTAGATAAATAAGAACTATGGTATCCCTAGGAGATAATAATCAAAGACTTCCCTCCCCAAGAACTTATGACCCCTGAAAATGGACACAAATTCAGGATTTAGCGTCTTCACAAGAAACCTCCTTTGACATCTGTTTCTCGAAGTTTGTACCTCTCCCTATGTCAGGTGACCTCCTTGGCCAGGCCAATCCTAGTTCCTTATGCCAACAACATCGCATGCAGAATTCCCATGAGGGAGAAATGGAATCATCTGACTCTCAGACCTCAGCCCTGCACTCCATCAAACTAAACGGTGCACTGAGTTGATTTATGAGATAAGGTTATTAATGCTTGTAAGAACTCCCGCTGGAAAGAAAATTATCTGTATAAACAAAGTGTTATTATGGGAATTAGGGAGAGTGCATGTGGGAAAGGTCATTAAATTTAGAAGAAGAAAAAAACAAACAACCTGGTATATCAGTTTTTCCTAAACCACTAAGCTCACATGAAGGAAAGTAATATCTTTATATCTCACAGGTTTCTCTTTATTAGTCCTTTCCTCTCAGAAGGTGACAATCTCACATGCTAAACTACCGAGTGTTTTAAATTAGAGGTAATTTCTAAGCTATAACTCATGAAGTCTAATTTTTCAAAGCAGGTTCAATTAGAGACTGCCTCGTAATACAGAACAGGCACTCAAGTCCCTGGGGCATCATTTTCTCTTTCACAAATGAAAGACAAATTATTTTCCTTTGCTTCATTTGACAAAATCTGATATTCTTCACTCTTTCTCTTAATGAGGGGGATGCATAGCACACACTATAGAGAGGCTCACTTTATAAAAAGGCTTCACGGGCTTCGGGCTAAAAAGTAAATTCCCCTAGGTTATTACCATGTGTTAGAAATATTTTGTGAGTGAGGGCCAGCTTCCTCCCATGAAAATCATATTAGTAAACAGTCCATTAAGATACTTTACTCAAGTTTAGTCCTCTGAGCCACATTGCTTTATTCTTAACAAGGATTTTGACAGCTTTGCTCAGACTACTAACCTATATTCCCCAAGAACATAAGCAACATAACGTGCTTTGGCTTTCCTTCTTAGTCATATTTTAAGCCCTCAACTATGGAACTTACAGACGGTGATATAACAAGTAATGTTCACAAAAGCTGCGTCTGAAATTTATAATCAGATACAAAAGAGTGGGTATATGATGGGGGGCTCTAGTCAGGGTCTTAACATCCCTGAATTCTTGTCTTGCTTACACAGCTACTTCCACAACATCTCTAAGGAGATTTTGTACAAAAAAAAGTACAAGGTATTTGACCCCAAATACCAAGGTAGAACTCATGCAAGCTCAGCTAGAATCCACAAACAGATCCTGTAGCCAAGTGAGACAGGTTTTAGTGGACGAGAAGCAAATGACAAGGCTGATCTGTCTCTAAAAGTCCTCCCCCTGGGTATAGTTACCTCTGCAAAGGCTTCAGGGTCTAAAAACCAAACTGGGCATTCTCAGGATCTAAGAGAGAAGAAGCATCCAAATAAAGTTAGTAATTCTTCCAGTACAATAGGTCCAGGCCAGGGTACCAACTAGATGGAAAAGAAATGAATATTTTGGGGGGTATTTTGATTATACTTCCTAACCCCACAGAGTAACTGTTCATAGAAGCCAAGTATCCTTCTCCTTCCCTTGCTGCTGTAGAGAGAAGACATGGGATGAAGATCAGAAGAACCAATAACATTTCTTCATTGTTAAAAACTGAAAGTGCAAAAATCTTTCATGCCCAAGCATTGAAGACATTAATTTTTTGTTTGTTTTGTTTTGTTGGCTCCTATAGGAAACTGATTTGCTTTCTTGACCATTTTATGCTAGACATAACTCATAACCAACTGATGAATTTGAGCTGCAGTGTGTGATAAGTTCTCCAAAACTCTTTGCATTCGTGCAAGCTGTGAGCATCTATTGTTTCGCTATCTGGAACCCTTTAACCTTTGTACCCGCCCTTACATCCCAGTTTCTTCCATCTTAACATCACATGCTTCCACAATGAGATCTTTTCCTCTGTTGTGGGGGAGGTTGCAAGGATGGAGAGCAGATATAAGCAGAGGGCAGATGAGTGGGGTTGGGGTGCATGATGGGAAATTCACAAAGCACCAATAGAAGTTTAAAAAAGAAAATAGTTCATTAAAAATTAAGATGTGGGAAATGATATGAATTTATCACACCAAGAAGAAAGAGAAGAACTGAAGGAGCCATCTAGGCATTTATTTGGGTGCATAAATGTCTCTAAAGAAAGGTGTCTTTAGAGGGTTGCAGTCGAGTCCCTTAGAGGCCTGAGATGAGAAGGGGGTGGAGGAAGGGAAGGGAGAAAGGAAGATGAAAGTTCACCTAAAATGACCTAATGATTTGCCCCTTTGTAGGTGGCAAAAGAGGGCAACCCAGAGCACTGTCTAGCGACTCAACTGACCTGTTGATTTAATTTATGCACACACACACACACACACACACACACACACACACACACACACACACACACGCATGCACACATGCATGCCCACAAAGTGGTGACTTCCTAGACTGTTATGTTCAGAATTTCAATGTCTTCCAGGGTTCAGCAGTGCAACTCTCCATGGAAGGTTGGTCATGGAGGTAAGGAGAGCACCAGGGCACAGTTACTCTCTCTTACATATTTGTTCAGCGGACTAATTAATGTACAGGTCAGAGCTGGGAAGGCAGTGGGCCAGTGGACAAACCCCTTGTACCCACCCCAAGGACTTTGTTTTTTAAAATTCAATGAGCAATGAATTTCAGGTTACATGCATCGTATAGCATCATAATTTATCTGTCCAGAGTTCTTCCGTTGCTCTCCATGCCTCTTAAAGCAGATGAACAAATTCCTAGATGACAGAGAAATGAGGGAGAGATATAATTTTGATAATCATTATAATGGATACTTTAAAAGCATTCGCTTTCTATTAATATTATAAATAAAGTTATATGGAATATAACTTTAAGTAAAACTATTTTATTAAAGCAACTTTCTTAATAGATATCAAAGGAGTAACCATGTATGTAAATACAGGGAAGATATGAGGCTATAAGAGTGGCATAAACCTATAAAGCACCAACTTCAAGTTTATACAGATTAAATTATGCTCCTCTCCTCAAAAATTAGTATGTGGAAGCCCTAATCCCAAGTACTTCCAAGTGTGAATGCAGTTTGAGATGAGTGTCTTTACTGAGGCATTCATTTTAAAATGAGAACCCTAGGACAGTCTCAGGTCTAACTAGTGTCCTTACGAAATTGGGAAATTTGGATGCAGAGGTAGGTATACATAGTGAAAATACACTGTGAAGATGCCCAGGGAGACGGCAGCCATGTATAACTGAGGATTGAAGAAGCAGAATGTCCCCTTACATTTCCCAGAAGGAACCAACCCTGCTAACACTATTAGTCTCTAGAGATATCAGATAGGCCACTCCTGTGGCTCAAGCCACCCAGGTGATGAGATGTCAGGAAAACAACCCTAGTGATTTCATAGAGAATTTGCCTTCAGATACTTGAAGCCAGTTGGGAAATAGGAAGATACTTCTCATTCTTCAAGCCAAATAATGGAGATACCATTAGCTTTGGGATCTTATTTCTTTGTGTCAGACTCCATGGGGGTAGGAGCAGTCCCTAACTTGTGAAATATCCCTAGAAATAAAGACCCCTATTCACCATTTGGTTTGACCCTTCTCTCACTTTAAGACTCTGTTTGGAAAGCACTGTGTCTCCAAGGATTCCTAAAACGTCAATCATCTCCACAGCTGGATGGAAGGAGAATAAAGGAGGTTCCCATGGGGAAGCAAAGAGGTTGGAAGAGCTGTCTAGACAGACAGCCTCAATATTTAAACTCGTCTGTACATATGTGAATGATCCCAGAAGCTCCCAATGCTACACTAAGCCTCCAGACAGTCTCTTGGGGGAGGAGAGGGCTGGCCACCAAAGACGTTGCTTGATGGTGGCAGCTGAGGAACACAAGACGGTTGATGGAAAAGGCTGTGTACCTCGAATCTAGATCCTAGGATGATCATTCTTGCTGTGTCTACTCGCTGTGGCCTGTCAGGACTGGAACTCGAATTTTCTACTCACTGGCAAAATCCCAGGACTCGAAGTCCTCAGTACCTTCTGTTTAGTCTGGATAGAATAGAATGAGGAAGTTCTATTCTCAAAAGTAAGTTCTTTTAACAGGGGGAAAAAAACGGTATGTCTTCCTTTGGTTCTTATTAAAACAAAGGCTCCCTCCTCAGTGGTCGCTTGCATACGGGAGCTTACCTTCTGGCACTGTGCTCTTCTCTTGAAGGTCAGTGTCTGAGACAAGAGTAAGAAAAGAATATGAAGAGTCAGCCAAGGGAAAGCAACTCAAACTGTGTCACTCATATGAGAGATGCGATATTATGCTCTCTTCTAGTCGTGTTTTGGGAGAAATGACAGGCAGGATTTTGTTTAGTTCGGTTAGTTTGGGTTTAGTCAAGATCTACCTGCACAGCGATGGTTTCTCCTGCACAGTGCTGGCTCCTGAAGCAACATGGACAAAAAGAATCTTTAGTGTTCTGAAGAGAATGAAGACGGTGTAAATACTATTGTTTTTTTTTTTTCAAGTTTCCTCTCCAATATGTTAATAACAATGTCAAAACCAACAACAACTATTTTCTGACACACTAGGTTAGATATTGGGGATCCACTAATTAGCAATGTGATAGTGACCCCTGCTCTTGCCAAACTTATGGTCTTGGTGTATCAACCTCATGGTGGTAGATATATGCTTGCCCTTTACACAGGATATCCATTGATGACTTCCAACCTCAGGGGAAGGGGCTAGGATGTTCCCTCCTTTGTAATCAGCCAACCTGCTGGGGTTTAGCTTTGCCTTTGCCCCTGTGCAACAGAGGCAGCGCAGTATCCCTGAACTTCAGCCCACCTCCCCACTTCCCAAGAAACCCTGCAGATGCTTTCGACCATTTCCATATGTGATGGCTCCCAGAATGCAAGGGTACATCCCTGGACACCCTTAAGCTTCCCCAGTGCTTTCCCTTTGGAGCCTGGGATTAGGGATTAGTACTGTTATTTTAACTTCTCTCCATGTCTTCCAAAGCTCAATGGAAGAAATGCAGTTTCAATCCCTCCACCCACTCTCTCCCTTTTCTCCCCCGGTGCCACCACCATCCCACACATCTAGTAACAACTTGGTCCTTGGCAGGGTTTCTAAACTTGACATTGGGCTTGCTAATTATGCACTCATTTTTCTCTTTGGGGTTCTTAAGCAATAATAATAGCAAAGAGCACGTATGGAATTCCAATTTCCAGGATGGGCTTCATTAGCCCTCCAATGAGAGCTGCTGGTCACCCGTATTTTTATATATGGATTGACTTTGAAGTCATAGGGGGCCTCCCACTGCTTCCTCTCTGCCATGGCCCACGTTTAAACTTTCGCTGCCCTCTCTGGAGCCTGCACAGCTGGCGTTAGTCAACCAGCTGTCTGGAAGGCTGCAGCCTACTCTGCCCTGGTGTGTCAGAAAGCTGAGGAGGACGCTGACCCTTTAGCTATTCCCTTGCAGGCAGATTCAGAGCTGCTCTGGCATGCCTTCTGCATGAGAGCAGGGGAAGAGTGAAGCCAGGGCCACTTGCTGACCAGATGGGATGAGGTGAGAGTAGTCAGAGCTCATTAGCCACCATTAGGCCAGAGTATCTCCACTCACTAAGCCCAGAATACAATCTTTCTGAAAAGTGGCCATGAGGGAGGTAGTGATTGCTTTACTGGGTGGAAAGATCACAAAGGTCTTGATGGAGGGCGCTCCTTTTCTGAAGGGTGAAGCCAAGAGAAACAAGCATTACCTTTAATAGTCAGAACTAACACAAAACCTCTCCAGATACTAGACTGAGCCACTTCCTTTTGGAATAGAAGAAGAAAGAAGCAAAAGAAACATAAACCCAGAAGAGGGAGACTTTTCCCTGTTGAAGCAAAATGTCATGGGCACATTCACTTAAAGCCAGAAACTATACCAAAGAACACAGAGGTCCTGGTGCCTACAACAACTGTTCTTTGCTTGTTGATTCTGGCTGGAATGTGGAAGGCTGTCCCTGAGAGCATCCATACACCTACATCAGCTCAGGGTTCCGGCTGGCACTCAGTAGCATCACATAACAGCTGAGAAGTCTTTGTGAAAGAACTTTGATCAAGTGGCCTTAGGCAGTACATGGCTTATCCTATTCCCAGTTCAATAGGCTCCTGTCTGTTGCCTGTCACCTTCTTACCAGCAGCCTTCTCTTTTGTACTAGGAACCCTAAGGGCCAGGCTGCAAAAATCAAAGCCTCATCTTAGTGATGTCCTGTTGCTCTGGACCAGAAGAAAACAGCGGGAAAGGTCTTATGACTTTCTTTTCCCCTCCCTTTTTTGGGACGTTTTAATTTAATTGTCTGTTTATTACATAAATAGTATGAGAACTCTAAAGGACAGATGTTTTTCTCCTTGTCTCAAAGGAGTATATGGGTGAGACTCAGGAGTCAAAGAGGACTAGATGTAAACTCTAGCTTGGGTTCTGACTTATAACGCAAAATGGCTTTCAGCAGTCCCCCTCTATCCAAAAGGAATCTATCCCAAGAGCTCGGTGGATGCCTGAAATCCTAATTAGTACTGGCAAATAGACAGGCAGTTGCACATATGCACACACACACATACACACACAAGAGAGACACATTTTCCTGTACATAAACATCTACGATAAACTTTATGAATTAGTGACAAACAAGCAATTAAGATAATGATAACAAGGTCATCGGTATTACTTCTAAATGAGCTGTTTGCTTAGTGTCCCTCCCAGTGTTCACACAGCACAGTTGAACACGGTACTGTAACTGTGGAAGGCTGACTCCAGGATACACGGTTGGTGTGTGAGGGGAGACTGCAGACACACTGTTAGATTCTGAGGGCCAAAGTGTCCAGAAGTTTCTGCTTCTGCGGTTGTAAATCCCCTGTTCTCCTTTCCCATCTTCTCCCAAAGATGCAAGGATATTTTCATGCACCATAGATGTAACTTTGCTTTCTATGCTTTTCCTCTAACACTGCGGATGCAGAGACAGGCGGATTTCTGTATTTTCAAGACTACTCTCATCTACATAGTGAGTTCCAGGTCAGCCACGGGTACACAGTGAGGCACTGTCTCAAACACACACACACACACACACACCCTATCACCCTTAGTTCCTCTGCCACTTGTAAGGTGACATACAATGGCTGACATACAATGGCTGAAACTCCTCTCATTTGAACTGAAAGATCAAGTCTGTGAGATTCCATCTTAGTACCTCACTCTCAGAGTCACCACTGGAAGGAATGAACAGTGTTCTCTTGAGTCCATCTGCCATGATTTATGTAAGGACTCTTTTTTTTTTTTGTTTCCCATTTTTCCCCTTAAAAATCCCCATATACATAGGTTGTTTCCCCTACCCCCATTAAGTTGTTTCCTTGGGGCAGATTTCTAGAAAGAACTTCCATTTTAGTTCAAGGCCCAGTGAACTCTCTGCCCATGCCACATTTGTCACTTCTCTGTTGGGCTCCTCTGTAGGTCTGGTTAAGAATTAGGTCTGTTGACAGAACTGACTCAGAAACAATAGGAATTGTAGGGCAAGCACCTGGTGCTTGTCACAGTCTAAGCGGAGGGGCAAAGAACAAAGAGCTGGAATTCTTCTCTGAAGGTCTGGTCAGTCTCAGTAAAAAACTTAAAAAACAAAAAGGACATTTCACTCAAGTTGAGCTGTCAAGGAGGTGGGGAAGGGCAGGAATTCACAAAAAGGTGCAATGTGAAAGTCACTTAAATGCCTACCAGTGGGGGAATGAATAAATAAAACACCCTGGGGCTCCTTGGCAGGCTTTCATAAAGAGTTGAAAATGAAGTAAATCAATAAATTGCAATGTAAAGAATCCTCAAAAGACTTGATGAAAAAGATTACATTATAGTGTGATGCTATTTACATAATTCTAAAATCCCATATAAAATGATCTTCTATTTTTCATGAATACTAACAAACACATTTGTTTAATTATTTCTTCCTAAAATAATTTTTTAAATTAACATGTGAAAACATAAATGTTGAATTAACACATGAAAACAACTGTCTTTTGCAGCCTGGCAAAGATATTCAAAATGCTTTCTTTAGTTTTTTGAGATTTATGTTATAATTGCTACCTATAGTCTCAACCTATGCACTTAAAATATCTAAAATTAACAAGGAAATATACATCTATACTATGATTACCATTGTCTCTAGACGGTAGAAACAGAAACTATTAAATTTTCCTATAGTATCTTTCATTTTAAAAGGAAAGGGATGTATATATGATAAAAATTTAAGAAGAGGATCTATCTTTATTATTTCCTGTATTTGTTAAGTTTCCCAAATTATTATCAACATCAATGAGAGAACATCTAAAGAGGAGAGGTACTTAGGTGATGGCTTGGATGGAAGAGGAGAGATACATGGGTAAGAGAGGAGGGCTCTGTAACTATGGGGTTGGGAGGGGAGGGGTATGTAGACAGTGGGTTGGAAAGCAGAAGAGAGATCCATAGTAATGGCTTGGAAAAGAAGCAGTATCAGGTGATGAGTTGGAAGAATGGCATATGTAGCTGAAGGGTTGGGGTGGGAAGAGTATATAGGTGATGGCCTGGAAGAAAAAGAAGAGGTATATGTATAAGATGGATTAGAAGGAAGGGAAGGCCCTCGAAGGGCAGCAGCAGCTCCTCCAGGTCTTTATGAACAAGCAAACTAGTGTAGATGTTGTTCTTGCTATCTTTTGCTAAGTTAGGTTTTTCTTTTACAGTAACTTACCTCTAAGCTACTGCTGACTTACGATATTTCTAGTTATAGGTCAGTAGCAGCAGCAGCAGTAACGGCAGCAACAACAGTAGCAGCAAAAGCAACAGCAACAGCAACAGCAGCAGCAGCAGCAGCAACAACAACAACAACAACAGCAGCAGCAGCAACAACAGCAGCACCAGCAACAACAACAACAACAGCAATAATAGCAGCAGCAGCAACAACAACAACAACAGCAACAGAAGCAGCAGCAGCAGCAGCAGAAGCAGAAGCAGTAACAGCAGCAGCAGCAACAGTAGTGTGATGGTTTGATTATGCTTGGCCCACAGAGAATGGGACTGTTATGAGGTGTGGTCTTGTTGGAGGAAGTGTGTCACTGTGAGGGTGGGCTTTGGAGGTTTCCTCCTATGCTGAGGCTCTACCTATCCCAGAAGATACCTTCCTTCCAGCTGTGCAAGTATGCCAGTCTCTCCTAGGTGCCTTTGATTCAAGATATAGAACTCTTAGCTCCTTCCACAGTATGCATTCCCTGCCTGCATGCTGCCATGCTTCCTATAATGATAATGGACTAAACCTCTGAAGCTGTAAGCAAGTCCCAATTAAATATTTGCCTTTATAAGAGTTGCCTTGGTCATGGTGTCTCTTTATAACAATGAAAACCCTAACTAAGACAAGCAGCAAAAGCAACAGCAAGAAACTCTCAAAGTAGCAACAATTTTCCATAGAACTTGACCCACAAACTTTACCATCACTGGAATACAAAAGTTTTTTTTATGCCTCCCCCCCCCCACACACACATTTGGATAGCTTAAATGAGTCTTGTATATTTACATTTCTGTTTTCCCTCATGCCCAGTAGTAAATCAGCTATTATTGTGCTTGCAAGAAAAATCACATTCAGGTTCTGATCTTGAGGAACCAATACTACAAACTGAAATCCAAGACCCAGAAAGAAAACAGCACACAAATGCCTGTCTCCAAATGATATTAAAATATGAAATTCTACCCGAAGGAAGGAAGGAACAATATGAAAACCTATTGAGTGGGCATACGTAGTTTATGAGCTCAAATGTATTAAATTATGGAAATGAACAAAGATGCTGGAAAGTTAGCAGAGTTTTTAAAAATAATCAGAAAATTGGTATAAACAAAACAAAACAAAACAAACAAAACAGTTCACCAATAAATAGTTCACAGACACAGTGAATTAGAAGAGTGAGTGGAGAATAATGGGGCTAATATCTTATTGGAGGTTGGAATGGCATATGTAGGGTTTAGCTTAGACAATGGGAAGCCAGAAGGAAAGATGTGCTGGATGACATAGCCAGGGACATTGAGTTTTGTATTCTGAAAAGTGTTACACATCTGGCTAAGAATGCTTCACAGTGAGGGTTTGGAACACTGAGTCTAAAGGAATAAGATGAGGCAGTGGCAGCTGTAAAACTGGAGTGATTGGATGATGGATGTGTAGGATTTCCTGGAGGAGATGGAACCACAGGCAGCCTGCAACCTGCACAGAGGCTTACCGTGAAACTAAGGCAGACTGAGGGTGGTGGCAAGCCAGATTCCTGGACTGACCACTGAAAATGAGTGTGTGGGTTCAATGTAGCCTACAGTTACAGTAGTTCCCCACTCCCTGTACTGATGCTGAACTCTCACACCCCCAGCAGTAACTTGTTCTTCCATCCACTTACCTACAGGACTAACAGGGCTCTCAGTAAATCATGCCTCCTCTGTGAAATCTTGTCTGTCTCCTTCAGGCCACAGCAGTCTTTCCTTGTAAAGCCTGGTTCTTCTGGCCAAACTATTATATTCTGTTTAAACTAACTTAGCACTGATTACAAGTTATTGATGAACTCCATGATAATTATGCATAGTTGTAGGTGTGGTTCTGATGCTAAGGTCCTGTTCTCCCATTGGCTCTTGATCCATCAGTAAAGAAGCCATGGCCAATTGCTAGGTGGAAGGAGTAGGTGGACTTCTAGGTCCCTGTAGGCAAGAGACAAATGGAGGAGAGAGAGGGGCCATGCTTCAGAGATAGAAAAGCCAAGCAGCCATGTGAGATCTTGGGAAAAGTGACCACAGGGCACTTCTACACGTCTACAGGGTGTTTGGGGATGTTTAGTTGGGACTAGATGTAACTGACAGCTAAAGTTAAGGGCAGGTCTCAGAGAGGTGTGGAGCCAAGAGTATTAATAGGGAATGCATGAATAAAGCAGGAGATAAGTAGCGCCCAGCAATTGTGCCAAAAAGGCCAGTTGAAATTGAACAACTTTGTGTGTCTGTGTTTTTCATCTGTGAATCCAATGGGTCCCTGAGTGGAGGAAGAAGGGACCAGGTAGTGAATGATATGTGTCCTGGACACATGAAAGTTCAGGTCCTTTGGGTAATCTCTGGACCCTTATATTGTAGGAAATTTGCCATGCTAGTAGAGAAGCCAGTGTGCTATAAATGCTGCTGCTGACCTCTGAGGTCCTGACTACTTCTCTAGATAGATAGATAGATAGATAGATAGATAGATAGATAGATAGATAGATAGATAGGTAGGTAGGTAGGTAGATAGATAGATAGATAGATAGATAGATAGATAGATAGATAGATAGATAGATAGATAGATAGATAGATCAGGAGACTGTAAAACCCTCTTTCAGAAAAATTCCTGAGGTTGTTGCAATCTCTACAATGTCATTTCGATGGGCAGAGAGCTGTATTTAAAATAAAGGCACTAAAGAACTGATCCCTCTTTTTCAAACATTGTTCTTCTAACTCTGTAGCTTCAGACATTCATCAGCTTCTCCCAGATCCTGTAGAGTTCTGGATTCCTCTGGAGCTCAGTTAACTTAAAATATGGGCGACTGGCGCAGTCAGCCTGTTTATCTCGACACTCATCCTTGTTTCCCACTCTTTCCTTTCTTATCAGAAGTCAAAAGCAGCACGTAAGTAAGATGTGTGGCTAGTGGAGTTATCACTTCTTGCCAAGGGAGGAATCATAGCTGAGCTGGGTTAGCTTGATGGCCCCTCTGTTGAAATTCAGAACCTCTTATCTTTGCTCCCACTTCTCCCGTCTAGACACTTGACAATGATTTGCAGGAAATTAAGGCACTTACCCTGCTGAGAAGCCAAAGTTAAAACATTTCTAAACATAATTTTACCCTGTGTGTGTTTAATGCAAAGTCAATGTTAATTCAGAAGGAAAAGAGAAACGATTACCCTCCCCCATCTTTCTCTGTCTCTCTACCTCTGTCTCTCTCTTTCTGTCTCCCTGTCTGGCTCTCTGTCTCTATCTCTTTTTTTCCTCCATTTCTCTCTCTTTCTCAGTCTCCATCTGTCTCTGTCTGTCTGTCTGTCTGTCTGTCTGTCTGTCTGTCTGTCTGTCTGTCTCTGTCTCTATCTCTCTCTTTCTCTCTTTCTCTCTGCTTCTCTGTCTCTGTCTGTCTATCTATCTGTCTGTTTGTCTCTATCTCTTTCTCATTCTGTGGTTGTGATTAGCCCACACTCCTTCAAACAAAGCTGTGTAATTTTTCAGTCTGGTCTTTCAGGCCTAGAGCACTTGTCAGATTATTTAAGATGCAAAATATAGACCCCTCTTCTCTGACAAAAGGAAATGGGAGGAGCTAAGGCTCTTGCATTCAACCATTTTTGGTTTCTTTTTGATTTTGCTCTTTCTCACAAAGGTAGAAAATATTTTTCTTCTCTCAACACATGATGGAAGGACCCTGGCTCTTGTTAAGCAAATGCTCTGATATATTCACGTTAGGGTTCCACAGTTTAGTGTTATCATCTGGCCTCCAGGTTGTAAAAGAATGAAAGAAATGCTTTCCAGAGAGAGAGAGAGAGAGAGAGAGAGAGAGAGAGAGAGAGAGAGAGAGAGAGAGAGAGAGAGAGAGAGCAGAGGTTTACCCCTCTTGGAGAAATCCAGAAGGGATGAGGGAATGTTGTTGTTGGGGAAAGGAGAAAAAGCTACAACCACCTAAGTTGCCAGCTCTGAGAAAACAATTTAGGAGAGAATGCAAAAGGATTACCAACAGCAATTTGTCTGCTTCCCCTTTGCTCCTTCCCCTGTGAAGCACTTTAAATGCTGGAGGTAAGATGACAGTAAGTCACACACCCACGCTGAGGACAAAACTGCTCTCACGGATGCACTAAGTACAGGAAGAAAGCCTTGTACAGGTTATATTGCAGGACTAGCTAAGTTTGTTAATTTTATTTTGTTTTATTGTTGCATAATGCGTCCCATTGTCCTCAGAATGGATCAGAGTGAGCTAGGATGGTGAACCCTGAGTCTGGGGAGATGGCTCTGTTGGCAAAGTACCACCACACAAGCCTGAGGACCTGAGGTTGGATCCCCAGCACCAGTGTAAAAGCCAGATGAATCTATAACCCCAGTCTGGGAGGTCATAGATGCTTGCTGGAGTCCACTAACCTGCCAGTGAGGTGCAGGCTCAGTGAGAGACCCTGCCTTAAAAGTAAGGTAGAGAGTGTAATACAGGAAGACACTCAATACCATCCTCTAGTTGATTGCTTCAGCTTGGACCCCACCTTTCTCTGGTGCTTCTACCAAGTGCTGAGTGGCACTTATTCTAGTTCTTACCAATGAAATTAGCCAGCCCTTCATATCTCCAGCCCAAACCTTGACCGTGCCTAGGAATATTCCATTTATGGTCTTGAAATAAGTCTGATACAATTTGATAGATTCTCTATTGGATTTTAGATTTTGTTTGAACCCAAGTACATTGTGGGGGAGCATATATAAGTAATAGTGATAATTTCTATTCTGCTCTAGTGATTAGTTTGAACACAAAATCCTAGGGACCACCTGCTCAGTGGCTTCTGGGAAGGAGAAGGCAAAGGGCATAATACATTCTTTTATAGCTGTTTGCCCTTTAGTCTACATTTGATAGTTGGCAGTGTTATAGTTA
Organism: Mus caroli; assembly: GCF_978045245.1. Taxonomy (NCBI): domain Eukaryota; kingdom Metazoa; phylum Chordata; class Mammalia; order Rodentia; family Muridae; genus Mus; species Mus caroli. Next base: position 88,476,713 of record NW_028227268.1, on the reverse strand, counting down.
TGACATTGAACATCTTATCATACCTCAATTATCTATGCCACATGAATGCTGAGAGGACAGACTAAATGAATGCTTATAAAACAGAATCATTTGTAACCTAGGCATTTAATAATGCTGCTATTATATGAAGGGTCACATAGTCATGAATATGGTGGGCTGAGGTGGAAGGTATCTGCCATGATGATATTGCAAGACATTGAAGAGAAACAACCTCCATGCCAAAGCTTTTATCACTGAATGTCTTGTTTTATGAGATAATGTACACTACTTGGAACTCATGGTACTCACACTCAAAGTCATCATTACTGGCATTAGCTGTATACTCCTCAGAGTCATCATTACTGACAGTAGCTGCACACTCCTCAGAGTCATCATTACCGACATTAGCTGCACACTCCTCAGAGTCATCATTACTGACATTAGCTGCACACTCCTCTGACATGGGGCCCCCAACAAGTTTCTTCAGCCACTTGTGCTATTGGCTGCTTTTAAAAAAATCATTTATTAGAGAATGTCAGCCATTAAGAAAACAAATACCAAATGTGGATAAAAGAGACCCCTATACACTGTTGGTGGGAGTTTAAACTATTTTAGCTACTATGGAAGTCAGTATGGGAGTTTCTTAAAAAACTAAATAGACCTACCATATACCTTACCAAGGAATTCAAATGAATCACATGATTGCAAGGTAATCTATAGATACTTGCATATCAGTGTTTATTCAGCACTGTTCACAACAGTTAAGGTATGGAACCAACAACCTAAGTGAAACAAAAGAATAGATAAAAAATGTGGTATGCATACACAACAGAATTGTTTTTGGCCATTAAAAGAACAAACTTTGTCATTTGCAAAAATAAAATATAGATAAAAATGGGAATAATCATATGAAGGAGATTAAGCTGCCATTCTGAGACTATTTGTAGTTCCTAGATTGTGTATGGATCCATGAAACCCTTTAAGGATATAAGACATGAATGAAGAAATGAAAGGGTCTGAGGGAGGCACAGGATCTAATGGGGGGGGGCAGCAAACAGGAATGAAGGCAACAATGGAAGGAATATGCCCAGCATACAATAGACACATGTGTTATAATAAAAAATACTAAAAAAGTTGTATAGAAAAGAAGGCATTCATTTATCAGACAGATATCAGTGCTCTTAACCTCACGCAGCATGGTCAGTCTTCCAAGTTATTCATATCAGGTCCTCTAAGATTTGGAAATCAACAGACTTTGTATTTCTGGGAGTATATAATATTGTTGTAAAAGTCAATAGAATTGGCGATCTAAAATACTTTGACTAAGAATCAGCCATGTAAAGAGGGGTATAGTAGTGAACATCTTTAATCTCAACACTCAGGAGGCAGAGGCAGGTGAATCCTTAAGTTGGAGAACAACCTGGTCTACACAGAGAGATATTGTCTCAAACAAACAAACAAACAAAACAAACAAAACAAAAAACCAAACAGAAATAATCACTCCTATGTGTCTGTGCAATTTTCCTTATATTCTGTTCCTTTATCTGTGAGGCAGAAATAAACTCCATGCCCCTATGATTTCTTGAGAATTAAGTAAAATTACATATGTAATGATAAATGAAAAGCTCAGGAAGTAAAAAGTAATTCAAAGAAGATTATTATCAATGAATTAGGTCAAATGGAATAGATTCTATCAGATCTTGAAGACAAAGTAGAGGAATTGGCTGACTCAGTCAAAGAAAATATATAACAGAGCAGACTTTGGGCAGGAACTCCACAGACAGTCCCATAACACCCAGAGGAAGCTCCACTCCCAGGTGCTCTAACAATCCCAGGTTCCCAGGATCACAGGATTCCAGGATCACAGGAGCTTGGTCACACCAGGATCTCAGGGTCCCAGAGGCAGCTTGACTCCCAGGAGCTCTGACACACCCAGGATCTCAGAATCACAGGATCCCAGAATCACAGGATCACAGAGACAGCTGAACTCCAAGGAGTTCTGACACAACCAGGATCACAGGAAGGACAGGCTCCAGTCAGATATAGGGAGGGCAGGTAGCACTAGAGATAATCAGATGATGGGAGGCAAGCATAAGAACATAAGCAACAGGAACCAAGGTTAATTGGCATCATCAGAACCCAATTCTCCCACCATAGCAAGTCCTGGATACAACATCACACCAGAAAAGCAAGATTCGGATCTAAAATCACTTCTCGTGATGGTGGTAGAGGACTTTAAGAAGGATATAAATAAATCCCTAAAAGGAATATAGGGCAAAACAGGTAAACAGGTAGAAGCCCTTAAAGAGGAAACACAAAAATCCCTTAAAGAATTACAGGAGAACACAATCATAGAAGCAGGGGGAGGGGAGAATGGAATAGGTGGTTTCCAGGAGGCTGGAAAACCAGGAAAGGGAATAGTATTCAAAATGTAAATAAAGAAAATATATAATAAGAAAAAATATAAAAACAACATCAAAAACAAAAACAATAAAGAAAACCCTGGAAGGAATAGGCAGGAATTATGATACACCATAAGGAGACTAAGAGACTAATCTGGGACTAGAAAGATAGTTCAGTGGTTAAACAAAATTGGCTATTTTTCCAGAGGACTCTTTTCTTGCCTCTGTGGGCACCAGGCACACCTGTACTACACAAAAATACATGCAGGCAAATATACACATAAAATAAAATAAAATAAAATAAAATAAAATAAAATAAAATAAAATAAAATAATAATTTGATTAAAAAAGGAAAAACCTGAAAACTGTAGGTATAGAACAAAGAGAAGAGATCCAGATCAATGGCACCAAAAATATTTTCAATAAAGTCATAAAAGAAAACGTCCATAATCTAAGGAAAAAGTTGCCTATCAATGTTCAAGAAACATGCAGAACACCAAATAGGCAGAAACAGAAATGAAACTTCCCCCATTTCATATAATATTTAAAATGCTAAATGCACAGACAAAAAGGTCTTTAAGAACGCTTCAAGAGAGAAAGATCATGTCACATATAAAGTCAGGGTCATCAGAATAATGGCTGATTTTTCAGTGGAGTCTATGAAAACCAGAAAGACTTGTTCGATGCGCTCCAGGTTATGGAAGACTACTATACCCAGCAAAACTATCAGCTGTATCAAAGGAAAAAAGAAGGCTTCCCATAATCAAAAGAGATTTTAAAAATTTATGACTACTCAGATATACAGAGAATACTGGAAGGAATACTTATATGTAAAGAGAAGGTTAACTACGCTCAAGAGGGAACAATCCCATAACTTAATCAAAAGGGATCTCAGAGAGCAACAAAGGCATTAATAAACACCATAGAGTACTAATGCTTAATATTAATTGTCTCAATTCACAAGAAACAGGCACAGATTAACACATTAGATGAGGAAACAGGATCCATCTTTCTGCTGCTCCCCAGAAACACACTTTACAGTCAATGATTGATGACACTGTAGGGTAACAGGATGGAAAAAGGTATTCCAAGCAAATGGAACTGAGAAACTGAGCAGATGCAACCATTCTAATACCCAACAGAATAGACTTCAAGGCAAAACTAGTCAGAAACGATAAGGAGAGGTACTTCCTACCCATGAAAGAAACATGAACTGTGCAGTCCTAAAAATCTATACACCAAACACAGGAGCACCCAATTTCATGAAAGAAATACTATTAGATCTAAAACCAAAGATTAACCACAACACAGTGGTAATGGATGACCTCATTACACGAGTCTTGCCTCTGGTCATATGGGGGGAAAAACCTAAACAGTGAAATTCTGCAGCTAAATGAAATCATAAATTCAATGCACCTAACAGATATCTACAGAACATTCCTCCTAAACTTTGAAAACTGTACATTGTTCTCAGCAGCCCATGGAACTGTCTTCAAAACAGATCACATCTTAGAACATTAAAAAACAAGTCTCCACAAATATAGAATTGAAATAACCTCCTGCATTTTATCTGACTATAATAGAATAAAGATGGCTATTAACAACAATAGAAACTTCATAAAACATGCAAATTCACAGAAACAAAACAATACACCACTGACTAAGAGGTATGTTAAGAAAGATATCAAGAAAGAAATTAAGGAATTCCTGGAACTGAATGAAGATGAAAACACAACACACTGGAGTTTAATTTTGTTTAATGGTAGTAAGTAGTAGCTTTGGGCTACTTCAAAAGTCCAGAATATTCTCTTTTATATGACACTGTTTTTGAACAAAGGTACCTGTTAAGATGATGAGCATACACCCTAACTCCTCTTTTGAAAGTCATTATCATTGCTGACCGATTCATTTACCCAGATACTCAACAAACCTTAGATACACAGTAGACACTGTTATTTCTATGAAATCCGGGGTAATTAAAATCCTCTTCCTCCATTCTATGATTGTTGTTATCTCTGGGCATGATGCATATTAAATAATTATGCAAGTAAGTTTTTAAAGTAGTACAAAGGAAAGGCAGCATTGTAATAAGAATGTGGAAACAAACAATCAACACCCCCCCCCCCCAAACCCAAAAACCCTACTTGGTGAGATGGATAAATGGCTCAGTGATACACCATTCTTTTTTTTTTTTAATTAGGTATTTTCTTCATTTGCATTTCCAATGCTACCCCAAAAGTCCCCCATACCCCCCCACTCCCCTATCCCCCCAGTCTCAATTCTTGGCCCTGGCATTCCCCTATACTGAGGCATATAAAGTTTGCAAGACCAATGGGCCTATCTTTCCACTGATGGCCGACTAGGCCATCTTCTGATACATATGCAGGTAGAGACATGAGCTCTGGGAGGGTACTGGTTAGTTCAAATTGTTGTTCCACCTATAGGGTTACAGACCCTTTAGCTCCTTGGGTACTTTCTCTAGCTCCTCCATTGGGGGCCCTGTGATCCATCCAATACCTGACTGTGAGCATCCAGTTCTCTGTTTGCTAGGCCCTGGCAAAGCCTCACAAGAGACAGCTATATGAGGGTCCTTTCAACAAAATCTTGCTAGTGTGAGCAATAGTGTCAGCATTTGGAGGCTGATTATGGGATGGATCCCCGGGTATGGCAGTCTCTAGATGGTCCATCCTTTCGTCTAAACTCCAAACTTTGTCTCTGTAACTCCTTCCATGGGTGTTTTCTTCCCAATTCTAAGGGACAAAGTGTCCACATTTTGGTCTTCTTTCTTCTTGAGTTTCATGTTTTGCAAATTGTATCTTGTATCCTGGGTATTCTAAGTTTCTGGGCTAATATCCACTTATCAGTGAGTACATATCATGTGAGTTCTTTTGTGATTGGGTTACCTCACTCAGGATGATGCCCTCCAAGTCCATCCATTTGCCTAGGAATTTCATAAATTCATTTTTTTCAATAGCTGATTAGTACTCCATTGTGTAAATGTACCACATTTTCTGTATCCATTCCTCTGTTGAGGGGCATCTGGGTTCTTTCCAGCTTCTGGCTATTACAAATAAGGCTGCTATGAACATAGTGGAGCATGTGTCCTTCTTACAGGTTGGAACATTTTCTGGATATATGCCCAGGAGAGGTATTGCGGCATCCTCCAGTAGTACTATGTCCAATTTTCTGAGGAACTGCCAAACTGATTTCCAGAGTGGTTGTACAAACGTGCAATTCCACCAACAACGGAGGAGTGTTCCTCTTTCTCCACATCCTCGCCAGCATCTGCTGTCACCTGAATTTTTTTATCTTAGCCACTCTGACTGGTATGAGGTGGAATCCCAGGGTTGTTTTGATTTGCATTTCCCTGATGATAAAGGAAGTTGAACATTTTTTCAGGTGCTTCTCTGCCATTTGGTATTCCTCAGGTGAGAATTCTTTTTTAGCTCTGAGCCCCACCATTTAATGGGGTTATTTAATTTTCTGGAGTCCACCTTCTTGAGTTCTTTATATATATTGGATATTAGTCCCCTATCTGATTTAGGTTAGGTAAAGATCCTTTCCAAATATGTTGGTGGTCTTTTTGTCTTATTGACAGTGTCTTTTGCCTTACAAAAGCTTTGCAATTTTATGAGGTCCCATTTCTTGATTCTTGATCTTACAGCACAAGCCATTGATGTTCTATTCAAGGATTTTCCCCCTGTGCCCATATCTTCGAGGCTTCCCACTTTCTCCTCTATAAATTTCACTGTCTCTGGTTTTATGTGGAGTTCCTTGATCCACTTAGAGTTGTCCTTAGTACAAGGAGATAGGAATGGGTTAATTCGCATTCTTCTACATGATAACAGCCAGTTGTGCCAGCACCATTTGTTGAAAATGCTGTCTTTTTTCCACTGGATGGTTTTAGCTCCCTTGTCAAAGATCAAGTGACCACAGGTGTGTGAGTTCATTTCTGGGTCTTCGATTCTATTCCATTGGTCTACTTGTTTGTCGCTATACTAGTACCATGCAGTTTTTATCACTATTGCTGTGTAGTAGAGCTTTAGGTCGGGCATGGTTATTCCCCCAGAGGTTCTTTTATCATTGAGAAGAATTTTTGCTATTCTAGGTTTTTTGTTATTCCAGATGAATTTGCAGGTTGCCCTTTCTAATTCGTTGAAGAATTGAGTTGGAATTTTGATGGGGATTGCATTGAATCTGTAGATTGCTTTTGGCAAGATAGCCATTTTTACTATATTGATCCTGCCAATCCATGAGCATGGGAGATCTTTCCATCTTCTGAGATCTTCTTTAATTTCTTTCTTCAGAGATTTGAAGTTCTTATTATACAGATCTTTCACTTCCTTAGTTAGAGTCACGCCAAGGTATTTTATATTATTTGTGACTATAGAGAAGGGTGTTGTTTCCCTAATTTCTCTCTCACCCTGTTTATCCTTTGTGTAGAGAAAGGCTATTGACTTGTTTGAGTTAATTTTATATCCAGCTACTTCACTGAAGCTGTTTATCAGGTTTAGGAGTTCTCTGGTGGAATTTTTAGAGTCACTTATATATACTATCATATCATCTACAAAAAGTGATATTTTGACTTCTTCCTTTCCAATTTGTGTCCCCTTTTTCTCCTTTTGTTGTCGAAGTGCTCTGGCTAGGACTTCAAGGACAGTGTTGAATAGGTAGGGAGAAAGTGGGCAGCCTGGTCTAGTCCCTGATTTTAGTGGGATTGCTTCCAGCTTCTCACCATTTACTTTGATGTTGGCTACTGGTTTGCTGTAGATTGCTTTTATCATGTTTAGGTATGGGCCTTGAATTCCTGATCTTTCCAACACTTTTATCATGAATGGGTGTTGGATTGTGTCAAATGCTTTCTTAGCATCTAATGAGATGATCATGTGGTTTTTGTCTTTGAGTTTGTTTATATAGTGGATTACGTTGATGGATTTCCATATATTAAACCATCCCTGCATCCCTGGAATGAATCCTACTTGGTCAGGATGGATGATATTTTTGATGCGTTCTTGGATTCGGTTAGTGAGAATTTTATTGAGGACTTTGCATCGATATTCATAAGGGAAATTGGTCTGAAGTTCTCTATCTTTGTTGGATCTTTCTGTGGTTTAGTTATCAGAGTAATTGTGGCTTCTTAGAATGAATTGGGTAGGGTGCCTTCTGCTTCTATTTTGTGGAATAGTTTGTGCAGAACTGTAATTAGATCTTCTTTGAAGTCTGATAGAACTCTGCACTAAACCCATCTGGTCCTGGGCTTTTTTTGGTTGGGAGACTATTAATGACTGCTTCTATTTCTTTAGAGGATATAGGACTGTTTAGATAATTAACCTGATCCTGATTTAACTTTGGTACCTGGTATCTGTCTAGAAATTTGTCCATTTCATCCAGGTTCTCCAGTTTTGTTGAGTATAGCCTTTTGTAGAAGGATCTGATGGTGTTTTGGATTTCTTCAGTATCTGTTGTTATGTCTCCCTTTTCATTTCTGATTTTGTTAATTAGGATGCAGTCCCTCTGCCCTCTAGTGAGTCTGGCTAAGGGTTTATCTATCTTGTTGATTTTCTTAAAGAACCAGCTCCATGTTTGGTTGATTCTTTGAATAGTTCTTCTTGTTTCCACTTGGTTGATTTTGCCCCTGAGTTTGATTATTTCCTGCTGTCTACTCCTCTTCGGTCAATTTGCTTCCTTTTGTTCTAGAGCTTTTAGGTGTGTTGTCAAGCTACTAGTATGTGCTCTCTCTAGTTTCTTTTTGGAGGCACTCAGAGCTATGAGTTTTCCTCTTAGAAATGCTTTCATTGTGTCCCATAAGTTTGGGTATGTTGTGGCTTCATTTTCATTAAACTCTAAAAAGTCTTTAATTTCTTTCTTTATTCCTTCCTTGACCATGGTATCATTGATAAGAATGTCATTCAGTTTCCACATGAATGTTGGCTTTCTAATATTTATGTTGTTATTGAAGATCAGCCTTACTCCATGGTGATCTGATAGGATACATGGGACAATTTCAATATTTTTGTAACTGTTGAGGCCCTTTTTGTGACCAATTATATGGTCAATTTTAGAGAAGGTACCTTGAGGTGCTGAGAAGAAGGTATATCCTTTTGCTTTAGGAAAAATGTTCTGTAGATAGCTGTTAAATCCATTTGTTTCATAGCTTCTGTTAGTTTCACTGTGTCCCTGTTTAGTTTCTGTTTCCATAATCTGTCCATTGATGAAAGTGGTGTGTTGAAGTTGCCCACTATTATTGTGTGAGATGCAATATGTGCTTTGAGCTTTACTAATGTCTCTTTAATGAAAGTGGCTGCCCTTGCTTTTGGAGCATAGATATTCAGAATTGAGAATTCGTCTTGGAAGATTTTACCTTTGATGTGTATGAAGTGCCCCTCCTTGTCTTTTTTGATAACTTTGGGTTGGAAGTCAATTTTATTCGATATTAGAATGGCTACTCCAGCTTGTTTCTTCAGACCATTTGCTTGGAAAATTGTTTTCCAGCCTTTCACTCTGAGGTAGTCTCTGTCTTTTCCCCTGAGATGGGTTTCCTGTAAGCAGCAAAATGTTGGGTCCTGTTTGTGTAGCCAGTCTGTTAGTCTATGTCTTTTTATTGGGAATTGAGTCCATTGATATTAAGAGATATTAAGGAAAAGTAATTGTTGCTTCCTCTTATTTTTGTTGTTAGAGTTGGCATTCTGTTCTTGTGGCTGTCTTCTTTTAGGTTTGTTGACGGTTTACTTTTTTGCTTTTTCTAGGGTGTGGTTTCCATCCTTGTATTGTTTTTTTTTTTCTATTATTATCCTTTGAAGGGCTGGATTAGTGGAAAGATAATGTGTGAATTTGGTTTTGTCGTGGAATACTTTGCTTTCTCCATCTATGGCAATTGAAAGTTTGGCTGGTTATAGTAGTCTGGGCTGGCATTTGTGTTCTCTTAGTGTCTGTATAACATCTGTCTAGGATCTTCTGGCTTTCATAGTCTCTGGTGAAAAATCTGGTGTAATTCTGATAGGCCTGCCTTTATATGTTACTTGACCTATTTCCCTTACTGCTTTTAATATTCTGTTGTGTCCGGCCAGCAGATCACAGGTTTGGGTTCTAGCCTGGAAAGGCATTTTGGAAACCTGGAAGAGACGAAGGGCTGGGCTGCGCGAGATAAGGAAGGAACCAAGACAAAGCTCTCTGCTCAAGGTTCAATTTTTACTATTCCAGCACTCCGTTATGAAGGAAGGGGGAGAGACCTGATTCTCGACAAATAATCTTGGAGTAAGGTTGCAGGTGAACACATGATGGCTTCGGAACAGCAAAGCAGTGGGGCTCCAGCAGTGGGCATGGCAGAACAATTGAGCTGAGCGGCAAGCTCCATCCAGGTGTAAACAGTGGAACCCTTAAGGCTGGGGGAGGGGAGGCTACAATATTCTGTCTTTATTTAGTGCATTTTTTTGTTCTGATTTTGTTGCGAGGAATTTCTTTTCTGTTCCAGTCTATTTGGAGTTCTGTAGGCTTCTTATATGTTCATGGGCATCTCTTTCTTTAGGTTGGGGAAGTTTTCTTCTATAATTTTGTTGAAGATATTTGCTGGCCCTTTGAGTTGAAAATCTTCATTCTCATCTACTATTATCCGTAGGTTTGGTCTCTCATTGTGTCCTGGATTTCCTGGATGTTTTGAGTTAGGATCTTTTTGCATTCTGCATTTTCTTTGGTTGTTGTGCCGATGTTCTCTATGGAATCTTCTGCACATGATTCTCTCTTCCATCTCTTGTATTTTGATGCTCACATCTATGGTTCCAGATTTCTTTCCTAGGTTTTCTATCTCCAGAGTTGCCTCACTTTGGGATTTCTTTATTGTGTCTACTTCCCTTTTTAGGTCTAGTATGGTTTTGTTCATTTCCATCACCTGTTTGGATGTGTTTTCCTGTTTTTCTTTAAGGACTTCTACCTGTTTGGTTGTCTTTTCCTGTTTTTCTTTAAGGACTTGTAACTCTTTAGCAGTGTTCTCCTGTATTTCTTTAAGTGAGTTATTAAAGTCCTTCTTGATGTCCTCTACCATCATCATGGGATATGCTTTTAAATCCTGGCCTAGCTTTTCGGGTGTGTTGGGATGCCCAGGACTGGTTGAAGTGGGAGCGATGGGTTCTGATGATGGTGAGTGGTCTTGGTTTCTGTTAGTAAGATTCTTATGTTTGCCTTTCTCCATCTGGTAATGTCTGGAGTTAGTTGTTATAGTTGTCTCTGGTTAGATCTCGTTCCTCTCGTGATTCTGTTAGCCTCTATCAGCAGACCTGGGAGACTAGCTCTCTCTTGAGTTTCAGTGGTCAGAGCACTCTCTGCAGTCAAGCTCTCCTCTTGCAGGGAAGGTGGGCAGATATCTGGCATTTGGACCTCCCTCCTGGCAGAAGATGAAGGCCCGAAACAGGGCTTGTCCCAGAATCTGTGTAGCTTCTGTAGTCCACACTCTCCCCTGCACAGACTAGTCTTGGCAGGAGCCCAGAACCAAGATGGCTCCCCCAGATGCTGTGGTTAAGTCCTCCTCCTGGGTGGGGCGGACACCTCTACTCTGGCAGGGAAGGTTCCCGGATGTCTGAAGCCCTAAATGCGGTCTGCCCCAGAAGCTCTGTGGCTTCTGCCTGTCCCAGAAGCTGTTCGATTCACCATTATTGTAGAGGATCTGAGTTCAGTTCTGAGCACCCTGGTCAGGCAGCTTACAACTGCCTGTACTTCCAGATCAAGAAGATCCAATACTCTTTTCCGACCTCTGTGGTCATCAGGATTCATGTGTACATGCCCACACAGAGGCACATATTTAAAACTTTTTTTTTATATGTGAATTAGATCACACGTTTATTCTTTTTTTTTTTAATATTTTTATTACATATTTTCCTCAATTACATTTCCAATACTATCCCAAAAGTCCCCCATAGCGCCCCCCACTTCCCTACCCACCCATTCCCATTCTTTTGGCCCTGGCATTCCCCTATATTGGGGCATATAAAGTTTGCAAGTCCAATGGGCTTCTCTTTCCATTGATGGCCGACTAGGCCATCTTTCGATACATATGCAGCTAGAGACAAGAGCTCCAGGGTTCTGGTTAGTACATCATGTTGTTCCAACAATAGGGTTGCAGATCCCTTTAGCTCCTTGGGTACTTTCTCTAGCTTCTCCATTGGGAGCCCTGTGATACATCCAATAGCTGACTGTGAACATCCACTCCTGTGTTTGCTAGGCCCCGGCATCGTCTCACAAGAGACAGCTATATTTGGGTCCTTTCAGCAAAATCTTGCTAGTGTATGCAATGGTGTCAGCGTTTAGAAGCTGATTATGGGACGGATCCCTGGATACAGCAGTCTCTAAATGGTCCATCCTTTCATCACAGCTACGAACTTTGTCTCTGTAACTCCTTCCCTGGGTGTTTTGTTCCCAATTCTAAGAAGGTGCACAGTGTCCACACTTTGGTCTTCATTCTTCTTGAGTTTCATGCGTTTAGCAAATTGTATCTTATATCTTGGGTATCCTAAGTTTTGGGCTAATATCCACTTATCAGTGAATACATATTGTGTGAGTTCTTTTGTGATTGTGTTACTTCACTCAAGATGATGCCCTCCAGGTCCATCCATTTGGCTAGGAATTTCATAAATTCATTCTTTTTAATAGCTGAGTAGTACTCCATTGTGTAAATGTACCATAATTTCTGTATCCATTCCTCTGTTGAGGGACATCTGGGTTCTTTCCAGCTTCTGGCTATTATAAATAGGGCTGCTATGAACATAGTGGAGCATGTGTCCTTTTTACCGGTTGGGACATCTTCTGGATATATGCCCAGGAGAGGTATTGCTGGATCCTCCGGTAGTACTATGTCCAATTTTCTGAGGAACCGCCAGACTGATTTCCAGAGTGGTTGTACAAGCTTGCAATCCCACCAACAATGGAGGAGTGTTCCTCTTTCTCCACATCCTCGCCAGCATCTGCTGTCACCTGAATTTTTGATCTTAGCCATTCTGACTGGTGTGAGGTGGAATCTCAGGGTTGTTTTGATTTGCATTTCCCTGATGATTAAGGATGTTGAACATTTTTTCAGGTGCTTCTCTGCCATTCGGTATTCCTCAGGTGAGAATTCTTTGTTCAGTTCTGAGCCCCATTTTTTAATGGGGTTATTTGACTTTCTGGAGTCCACCTTCTTGAGTTCTTTATATATATTGGATATTAGTCCCTTATCTGATTTAGGATAGGTGAAGATCCTTTCCCAATCTGTTGGTGGTTTTTTTGTCTTATTGATGGTGTCTTTAGCCTTGCAGAAGCTTTGTAGTTTCATGAGGTCCCACTTGTCAATTCTCGATCTTACAGCACAAGCCATTACTGTTCTATTCAGGAATTTTTCCCCTGTGCCCATATCTTCAAGGCTTTTCCCCACTTTCTCCTCTATAAGTTTCAGTGTCTCTGGTTTTATGTGAAGTTCCTTGATCCACTTAGACTTGACCTTAGTACAAGGAGATAGGAATGGATCGATTCGCATTCTTCTACATGTTAACAACCAGTTGTGCCAGCACCATTTGTTGAAAATGCTGTCTTTCTTCCACTGGATGTTTTTAGCTCCCTGTCGAAGATCAAGTGACCATAGGTGTGTGGGTTCATTTCTGGGTCTTCAATTCTATTCCATTGGTCTATTTGTCTGTCACTATACCAGTACCATGCAGTTTTTATCACAATTGCTCTGTAGTAGAGCTTTAGGTCCGGCATGGTGATTCCACCAGAGGTTCTTTTATCCTTGAGAAGAGTTTTTGCTATCCTAGGTTTTTTGTTATTCCAGATGAATTTGCAGATTGCACTTTCTAATTCGTTGAAGAATTGATTTGGAATTTTGATGGGGATTGCATTGAATCTGTAGATTGCTTTTGGCAAGATAGCCATTTTTACAATGTTGATCCTGCCAATCCATGAGCATGGGAGATCTTTCCATCTTCTGAGATCTTCTATAATTTCTTTCTTCAGAGACTTGAAGTTTTTATTATACAGATCTTTCACTTCCTTAGTTAGAGTCACGCCAAGATATTTTATATTATTTGTGACTATTGAGAAGGGTGTTGTTTCCCTAATTTCTTTCTCAGCCTGTTTATTCTTTGTGTAGAGAAAGGCCATTGATTTGTTTGAGTTAATTTTATATCCAGCTACTTCACCGAAGCTGTTTATCAGGCTTAGGAGTTCTCTGGTGGAATTTTTAGGGTCACTTATATATACTATCATATCATCTGCAAAAAGTGATATTTTGACTTCATCTTTTCCAATTCGTATCCCTTTGATCTCCTTTTGTTGTCGAATTGCTCTGGCTAGGACTTCAAGTACAATGTTGAATAGGTATGGAGAAAGTGGACAGCCTTGTCTAGTCCCTGATTTTAGAGGGATTGCTTCAAGCTTCTCACCATTTACTTTGATGTTGGCTACTGGTTTGCTGTAGATTGCTTTTATCATGTTTAGGTATGGGCCTTGAATTCCTGATCTTTCCAAGACTTTTATCATGAATGGGTGTTGGATCTTGTCAAATGCTTTTTCTGCATCTAACGAGATGACCATGTGGTTTTTGTCTTTGAGTTTGTTTATATACTGGATTACGTTGATGGATTTCCGTATATTGAACCATCCCTGCATCCCTGGGATGAAACCTACTTGGTCAGGATAGATGATTGTTTTGATGTGTTCTTGGATTCGGTTAGCAAGAACTTTATTGAGGATTTTTGCATCAATATTCATAAGGGATATTGGTCTGAAGTTTTCTATCTTTGTTGGGTCTTTTTATGGTTTAGGTATCAGAGTAATTGTGGGTTCATAGAATGAGTTGGGTAGAGTACCTTCTGTTTCTATTTTGTGGAATAGTTTGTGAAGAACTGGGATTAGATCTTCTTTGAAGGTCTGATAGAACTCTGCACTAAACCCATCTGGTCCTGGGCTTTTTTTAGTTGGGAGACTATTAATGACTGCTTCTATTTCTTTGGGGGATATAGGGCTGTTTAGATCATTAACCTGATCTTGATTCAACTTTGGTACCTGGTATCTGTCTAGGAACTTCTCCATTTCATCCAGGTTCTCCAGTTTTGTTGAGTATAGCCTTTGGTAGAAGGATCTGATGGTGTTTTGGATGTCTTCAGGATCTGTTGTTATGTCTCCTTTTTCATTTCTGATTTTGTTAATTAGGATGCTTTCCCTGTGCCCTCTAGTGAGTCTGGCTAAGGGTTTATCTATCTTGTTGATTTTCTCAAAGAACCAGCTCCTTGATTGGTTGATTCTTTGAATAGTTTTTCTTGTTTCCACTTGGTTGATTTCACCCCTGAGTTTGATTATTTCCTGCCGTCTACTCCTCTTGGGTGAATTTGCTTCCTTTTGTTCTAGTGCTTTTAGGTGTGTTGTCAAGCTGCTAATGTGTGCTCTCTCTAGTTTCCTTTTGGAGGCACTCAGAGCTATGAGTTTTCCTCTTAGAAATGCTTTCATTGCGTCCCATAAGTTTGGGTATGTTGTGGCTTCATTTTCATTGAACTCTAAAAAGTCCTTAATTTCTTTCTTTATTCCTTCCTTGACCAAGGTATCATTGAGAAGAGTGTTGTTCAGTTTCCACGTGAAGGTTGGCTTTCTATTATTTATTTTGTTATTGAAGATCAGCCTTAGTCCATGGTGATCTGATAGGATGCATGGGACAATTTCAATATTTTTATATCTGTTGAGGCCTGCTTTGTGACCAATTATGTGGTCAATTTTGGAGAAGGTACCATGAGGTGCTGAGAAGAAGGTATATCCTTTTGTTTTAGGATAGAATGTTCTGTAGATATCTGCCAGATCCATTTGATTCATAATTTCTCTTAGTTTCACTGTGTCCCTGTTTAGTTTCTGTTTCCATGATCTGTCCATTGGTGAAAGTGGTGTGTTGAAGTCTCCCACTATTATTGTATGAGGTGCAATGTGTGCTTTCAGCTTTACTAAAGTTTCTTTAATGAATGTGGCTGCCTTTGTATTTGGAGCATAGATATTCAGGATTGATAGTTCCTCTTGGAGGATTTTACCTTTGATGAGTATGAAGTGTCCCTCCCTGTCTTTTTTAATGACTTTGGGTTGGAAGTCAATCTTATCAGATATTAGAATGGCTACTCCAGCTTGTTTCTTCATGCCATTTGCTTGGAAAATTGTTTTCCAGCCTTTCATTCTGAGGTAGTGTCTATCCTTTTCTCTGAGATGAGTTTCCTGTAAGCAGCAAAATGTTGGGTCTTGTTTGTGTAGCCAGTTTGTTAGTCTATGTCTTTTTATCGGGGAGTTGAGTCCATTGATATTAAGAGATATTAAGGAAAAGTACTTGTTGTTTCCTGTTATTTTTGTTGTTAAAGTTGGCATTTTGTTCTTGTGGCTGTCTTCTTTTAGGTTTGTTGAGGGATTACCTTCTTGTTGTTTCTAGGGCGTGATTCCTGTCCTTGTATTGGTTTTTTTCTGTTATTATCCTTTGAAGGGCTGGATTCGTGGAGAGATAATGTGTGAATTTGGTTTTGTCGTGGAATACTTTGGTTTCTCCATCTATGTTAATTGAGAGTTTGGCTGGGTATAGTAGCCTGGGCTGGAATTTGTGTTCTTTTAGTGTCTGTATAACATCCGTCCAGGATCTTCTGGCTTTCATAGTCTCTGGTGAAAAATCTGGTGTAATTCTGATAGGCTTGCCTTTATATGTTACTTGGCCTTTTTCTCTTACTGCTTTTAGTATTCTATCTTTATTTAGAGCATTTGTTGTTCTGATTATAATGTGTCGGGAGGTATTTCTTTTCTGGTCCAGTCTATTTGGAGTTCTGTAGGCTTCTTGTATGTTCATGGGCATCTCTTTCTTTAGATTTGGGAAGTTTTCTTCTATAATTTTGTTGAAGATGTTTGCTGGTCCTTTGAGTTGAAAATCTTCATTCTCATCCACTCCTATTATCCGTAGGTTTGGTCTTCTCATTGTGTCCTGTATTTCTTGGATGTTTTGAGTTAGGATCTTTTTGCATTTTACATTTTCCTTGATTGTTGTGCCGATGTTCTCTATGGAATCTTCTGCACCTGAGATTCTCTCTTCCATCTCTTGTATTCTGTTGCTGATGCTCGTATCTATGGTTCCAGATTTCTTTCCTAGGGTTTCTATCTCCAGTGTTGCCTCATTTTGGGTTTTCTTTATTGTGTCTACTTCCCTTTTTAGGTCTAGTATGGTTTTGTTCATTTCCATCATCTGTTTGGATGTGTTTTCCTGTTTTTCTGCAAGGACTTCTACCTGTTTGATTATGTTATCGTGTTTTTCTTTAAGGATTTGTAACTCTTTAGCAGTGTTCTCCTGCAATTCTTTAAGGGATTTTTGTGCTTCCTCTTTATTGTCTTCTGCCTTTTTAGCAGTGTTCTCCTGCATTTCTTTAAGTGTGTTATTAAAGTCCTTCTTGAAGTCCTCTATCATCATCAGGAGATATGCTTTTTAATCCGTGTCTAGCTTTTCCGGTGTGTTGGGGTGCCCTGGACTGGGCGAAGTGGGGGTGCTGGGTTCTGATGATGGTGAGTGGTCTTGGTTTCTGTTAGTAAGATTATTACGTTTACCTTTCGCCATCTGGTAATCTCTGGGGTTAGTTGTTATCGTTGTCACTGTTAAAGATTGGAGCAGAAGCTGTGTTCCACTCACCAGCAGTCTCTAAATCCTGCGGCGGGGGTCGTGGGTAGCTGACGGTACCCCGGTGCTGGTCCAGCCGGAAGAGGCCTGTGGTCCTACTCAGGCCGTTTTTCTGCTTCCCTAACTAATGCAGTCTCTGGTCCTGCGTCCAATTGGATTGGAGCAGAAGCTGTGTTCCACTCTCCAGAAGTCTTAAGATCCTGTGGTGGGTGTTGTGGGTAGCTGGTGAGTGTCAGCCGACCCTGCGCCCCAGCTGCCCCGGTGCTTTTCTGACTGGAAGAGGGTTGTGGCCCTATGTAGGCCGGATTTCTCTCTCCCCAACCAGAGCAGTCTCAGGTCCCGCGTGATTGGACTGGAGCAGAAGCTGTGTTCCACTCACCAGCAGTCCCAAAATCCTGCGGCGGGGGTCGTGGGTAGCTGGTGGGTGTCAGGCAACCCTGCGCTCCCGCTACCCCGGCGCTGATCCGGCCGGATGAGGCCTGTGGCCCTACTCAGGCCGGTTTCTGCTTCCCTAACTAATGCAGTCTCAGGTCCCGCGCAATTGGATTGGAGCAGAAGCTGTGTTCCACTCACCAGCAGTCCCAAAATCCTGCGGCGGGGGTCGTGGGTAGCTGGTGGGTGTCAGGCAACCCTGCGCTCCCGCTACCCCGGCGCTGATCCAGCCGGATGAGGCCTGTGGTCCTACTCAGGCCGGTTTCTGCTTCCCTAACTAATGCAGTCTCAGGTCCCGCGCAATTGGATTGGAGCAGAAGCTGTGCTCCACTCACCAGAAGTCTTAAGATCCTGTGGCGGGTGTTGTGGGTAGCTGGCGAGTGTCAGCTGACCCTGCGCCCCAGCTGCCCCGGTGCTTTTCTCTATTTAAAACTTTTGAAACCCATTTAGCTCTTGCTTGTACTTTCTTTTGTATAGCTTCTAGTGCTCCATGAATCTGAGTTGCAGATAAAAGAGCAAACTCATGGACTGCTAAGTCTAGACACAGATTCCAGCAGATGCTTCACACATAGAAAATTAAGTCTTCACTCTTATATGGCTTCTGAAAATTCATCCAAATTTAATTCATGGTCATCATCAATAAATATAATCTTCAGAGCCCCAAATCTACAATACACATGCTTAAAATTTTTACTTGGCATATATTTTCTTAACATCTGGGTTCTGTTATTCTTATCACGTTTCCCCCTTTATCTGATGATAACAGATAATAAATGATAAGTCCCCAGGGGAGACTTTTACAGCTCACTTCATCACTGTGCAGCACACTGTACACCTGGCTTGTACGCCTGGTTCTCGTAGAGACACGTTGAATACTTTATTTTGAGATATTTTTTTTCTTGATTTATGGAATCCTTGGAATATCTAAAAAAGCAGAATTCAAAGCAAGTAGTCTATTTTGACAGAGGCATGTGGGCCATTGTCCAATCATTTGGAAATATAAAATCCCTGAGCTGGAAGGGTTAAACAGATTATCAAGACTACCTGCCCCTCACACACAGCTGGGGAAAATGATTGGCTAAAAGGAATGATACCACCAGGAACACATGCTCTCAGAGTTCTGCTTACATTACACATCTTATTCCTATACTCTTCAAACCTGCCATCCCTTCTGGTCATTTTTTAACTCAATTGCTGACCTGACTAAAGAGAAGCTGTGGGTGGTGAAATGGGTTGAGGGGCAAGGTATTCAAATACGACTAGGCCAAGATGAAAGTTGCATTTGCTTGCAATAATAAGTTCTTTTCTGGGCAGCTTCTTGCTCTTTTTCTGTAACAGTATGCAATAGATGGAGCACAAGAGATGGAAATTGAAGGTGTGTAATGGGAAATGCATTTCCAGAAAAAGCTCAAGGAATCACTTTATTCATGTTTTGGTTTCGTCTGGATACACACGGCTAGAGCACAATTTATGGGGCGAGAGTAAAATCTGACATTGTTAGTTCTGAGGATGAATGTGCCCTCTAAATCCAGGACAGTGAACTGATCATTACTTTTCAAACAAAACCTATTTAGTCTGACCGAGGAACCTGCTGTTTCTTCCTACCCTTTGCAAAATTGCTGCTTAAATGGAACCTAATGGAAAATTTCATTGTTTTGCATCAAGAATTTCAGTGGCCTTTTGTCTAGTAAGAAATCAAGGTCACAAAATGCTTGCATCCTCCAGGGTTTGCCCTGAAATAATTTAAAGTTCAGGGGTGCAATAGCTTCTGCTAATGTCCTTATAAATAAGTGGCTTTGCTTTCTTTTTCTTTTTCTTTTTTTTTTTCTTTTTCAGTTAGAAGGAGAAAGATGGACATTGTACTTTGAAATTTGCACCAACTAGAGACACCTAAAAGCAGTGATTTCCACTACTGGTTATACACCCATGTACTCTAAGGGGCCTTTCAAATGATGCACAGTCTCAGACATTCTGATTTAATTGTTCAGGAAGGAAGTGGGGCCGGATTATAATGAGCACAGCTTTGTGAATCTTCTTGGTCTCCCTTGACCTCCTTCATCCTCCTGCGTGCTCTGCATGGCTGTCTGACCATAATCTTGTCTTTGTTAAACCCTTGTTGACCTTCCCCATCTCCCATCCCTTCAACCTTATCCTTCTACAAACTAGCTAGAGCTAAAGACAAAACTGGAAGGTGCATGGCCCTCACAACCCACATTTTAATGAGATACCATATCTTCAGGAATTCAGTCCTTTTCTGACAGCCACAGGGGGTTGTGCAGGGACTCAACTCACCTTTAGAATAACCTTGACCTAGAAATAGATGATAGGAGGAAACTCGCAGGATAGGTCCCCCATCCTTCTCTTCTTTTCCAAGGTGTGGCTTCTCAAACAACTACAGAAACTCTGTCAAGCAATTGCCTTGTCTCTTCCACATTTGTGTGATGTTTTGGCCAGTGTCTTAATTAGGTTTACTATTGCTGTGATGAGACACCATAGCCAAAAACAAGTTGGGAAGGAAAGGGTTTATTTGGTTTATAATTATTACACATCATAGTCTATTATTGAAAGAAGTCAAGGCAGGAGCCTAGAGGCAGGAGCTGATGCAGAAGCCATGGAAGAGTGCTGCTTACTGGCTTGCTTTCCATGGCTTGCTCAAACTGCTTTCTTATAGAATCCAGGACCATCACCCCAAGGTTGGCCCCACCCGCAATAGGCTGGGCCTTCCTACATCAATCACTAATTAAGAAAGTACCCTATAAGCTTGTCTGCGGCCTGATCTTATGGAGGGAGGCATTTTCTCAATTGAGGTGCCCATCTTTCAAATGACTCTAACCTGTGTCACACTGGACATTCAATTAGCAAGCATTGCCATTAAGGTCTATTACATCTGCATATCACATCTTTCCTTGTTCACTTCCTTTATTTCCTTATCTTTGTTATCCTGGGCTTGTGCCACCCGAATAATGTTCCAGCTTTTAAATTCTTGCCTCAGGCTTTGCCTCTTATAGAAGCTGAGTTAAGCTAAGTGTATTTTTTTCATCTCTCCAGTGATTTTATGATAAAGGTAGAATTGAGAAGCCTTGATTCTCCAAAGACTCAGACTCCAGTCTCTCCTAGAACATCAGCAGGGGCTAGGGGGAAGTGAGTTTTCCTGTTGTCATTTTCTTTCATTTATTTTTCAGAACAAACCCATTTGAAATTCCCTTTTTCTTCTCTGGGCACTCATGTCTCAGCACTAAGTGAGACAGTGTGATGTGCTACGCAGCAGAAACTCATCGCAAACAGAGACTGGCAGTTTATTTATTTAATTTATTTTTTATAGCTTCATAACAATGTCTTCCCAACATTGTCACGATACAAAGGACTTCCTCATTCTTTTGCATTTTGACTTAATATTTCATAAGGGCATGGGCTTAAGAATTTTTTCTGTCACCCTAATAGGGATTTAGATTGTTCGTAACATTTTGACATTAAACACACAGCTGAATGGAGCATCTTTGAGTGTGTAGCATTGAGACAGATAGCCCAGAACTGGAGTTGTTAGAACAAAAGGAGTAATCACATTAGGTTTTGACAGGCACTCTTAAAATAACTGAAGAGTGTGGTCCTGTTCTACATTCCTAGCAAGAGCATACAAGCATCACCACCTCTTCATGAATTTTGGCCATCATTGTTGTCTAGTATTGGGCAACTGGTAGAATACTTCACACCTGCCTGGCCTGCTCTCCAGTTCCCCTATGGACCCTAGTTTTGTCCAGCTCCCTTGAACAGAAGCAAAGCATGCTGAAAACTCTCCCCAAACCCAGACACACACGCTCTGCCAGGGAGTTTGCATCCAAAGGAGCTGGGCCAAGATTTCCATGGGAAACAGCTTTAGGCATGCTGAAGTCAGCTTGCCAACATGAAACAGCACAGTTTCTCTGTATAATGGAAGCAGGGTTGGTGTGTGGATAGTAAAGTGGTACACATGTGTCTGAGAGTCAGATGAGTCTGAGATCCCAATGTCTGTCCCACATCTCTGCATTTTTCATGTACAATCTTTCTGTACGCTGCCTTTAGGGAAGTCTCACAGTCACTGTCTTGGGGACAATGCTTGCCCACAAAGAAATAGAGTTCTTGCTCCTGGTTTCCCAAAGCATGGGTACAATAGGCATGTTAAGCATAGTTAGAATTTACAATACGATTGATGAGAAGGATGGCTTTGTGTAAAATTACTCAAGGACACTTCAGAAAGCAGTGCATTTGGTACGAGCACACATTCAACACAGAAGAGAGTCATGGAAGGGCTTAATTGAGGCACTGTCCTAAGAGGCAAGTGTTAAGTATTTACAAGCCTACAAAGCTAGCTTCTTTCCATTATTTCTGCTCAATTTCCCCTCCTCGCTTATCCCCAGGTATGTTCTTCACAGTCACCAGAGAGAAAAACAACTCTCATTCTTGTCTGTCTGCACTTCCCAATTCCCCCTTTAGGGACACAGCAAGTCCAGTGCAGCGAGACTTATTTTTAACTTAGCTTGCTTCCCTCCACACCTCTCAGATTAGCCTCCTTGTATCTGTCTTCAGTGTAGTTCACTGTATTAATTGAGACCCTCTTCATGTCACAGGCTGTTCTAGGTGGTAGTGAACAATAACAGAAAGACAATCTCTGTTGAACATCCTGAAAAGGAAAGGAAGCACACAGAGCTACCCATGGTTTATGTGATAAACAGAGATGTCAGGTGGACCAGGGATGCTATCCCATTTCTGCATGTTGAGTTCAAGCCGCTTGTGGGAACATCTAGAAAAATGGGATGGCAAGTCATTGGGTAACTAGTCTGGGAATTCGGGTGATAGACTGGGATAAGGATGGGAATTTGAGACTCAACATATGGGTTTGCTTGAAGTTTTGGAATAAGATCTTGCAGAGAGGAGGGGAAAGAGCGAGGAATGGCCTCATGACAAACTGTCTGAAAGTAAACAGAAGGATGGAGCATCCGTGATCTGGCTGGGTAGCTCTGTGGCACAGCACTTGACTAGCATGCATGAGAACATGGATTCCTGTTCAGAAAACAGGAAAAGGAAAAAAAAGTGAGGAGAGACGAAAAGAACGAAGGGGAGAAGGAGGAAGAGAAAGAAGAGGAAGGAGGAGGAAGAAGGGAGAGAGGGAATAGAGGCAAGGCTGTGATCCATGCATGAGAAGAAACAAGTGTGGTAAGTTCTTAAGTTGTTTTCTGCTCCTGCCTTGAGGAAGTTACTAGAGTTCACCCCTGAGGAGAGAACCCCTGAGGAGAGAACCCCTGAGGAGAGAACCCCTGAGGAGAGAACCCTAGTAGTGAGGGAGTACGAAGTCCAGAGGATGCTGGCCAAGGTCCATAGAGGACCAGAGAGGAAGCAGCACCTGGGGCCATAGGGAGCTCAAGAGAGCTTCATTCAGAGTGTCCAGATGTGTGTGTCTGTGCACTCATGTGAGGATCATACCCTAACCAAGGAGTCACCTGAAATCAACTGAGGCAACGCTCCCTGAGGGTTGGTGTCTTCACAGCTGGGGCTGGTGTGAGCCAGAGTGGAAACCTTTTGATTTTCCAGATAATCTTCCTGATAACTGTTTGGCTGTCAGGAAGGATATTCACCAAGGTCGGCTTTACCCAGGCATACGAACCTGAGAACGAGTGCTTATCTGGTTTTATTGCAACAGTGAGCATGTAAAGACCACTAACATTTGATATGCCAATGATGAGACTGTCATGCAAGAAATAATAAAAGCAACCCTGCTTGCAACACCTACGACAATTCTAAGAATAAATTCAATGAAGGAAGTAAAAGACCTTTACATTAAAATTTGCAAAACATTAATTAAAAAAAAACTGAAGAAGTTCCATCCTGAAGATTTTACATAAAAGAAACCATGTATCGACCTAAAAACTTAAGCATGAATATTCATAACAGCTTTGTTTACAGCATCTCCAAACCAGGAATAATGGAGTCGAGCAAGAAGTGCATAAACTATCTGTTATATGCATACAATGGAACATTACTTACTAATTAATAGGAACAATCTAGTGATACAGGTGTTTAGAATCGAGTAAAAGATAAAAAGCCACTTTATTTCCACTTAAGTACACTGTCTGGGACCCTGAATTTAATCTCTGGGTTTACAAAAGAGAAAAAGCACAAGGAAGACGCAGGAGGAGTAAAGAGGAGATTTTTTGTGAAATGAGGAAGCTTAGAAGATAAATAATAATAAAGTATGAAAAATATCTTGGCCTTATGGATAAGCTTTGCTACATTAATTGGGAAGATAATTTTGTAATTGTATACATATAAAAACTTACATTGTAAATTTGCATGTACGAACATCATTAATTATATGTTATACACCAAACCTTAAACATCCTATCAATGCATCTCTGGGTTTCCATAGTTGAAGCCAACACCACATGTGTGAGTTTGAGTGAAGAGATCTTTATGTTGCAGTGTGATTCCACATGCCCCACTGTTCACTTAGATAAGCATACAGAAACGATTTGTATTTCCCCACAGATCTGCCACATGGGGCAAACTTTCCTTTTGTGTGTATTGAACGTAGCTTGAGGTGGCATAAAATAATGAACAAGGAACTGGAAAGAGATTATTACATTGGCTATTAATAACCTCTGTGACTTCGGGCAAGTCATTTCCCCTGAGGCAGGCAAGCAGAGAGAGAAACTCAGAATCTGCTGCTCTGGGTTATCCACATACAACATCCCTTTTCTCATAATATGATTGGCAATCTACTCCTTTACCAGAGCATATTATGCATTCATACATCTCTCCAAACAATGCACCTAGCAGCCTTGGACCCTGACAGGCATCAAGCTATATGCACAACCCTCTCTGAACAATGGGATAAGTTTCTCTCATCTTTTACTACCATCATACTTAGAAAATGTATACCTGAGCATATTTTCAGTATGATCAGGTGTCAGGAGCTGATGTGGTCTGAACTGGTTTGAGAGAATGCACAATAAGGCGAAACTTGTAGAGAGACTCCCCTATTTACCAAATAATGCCTATGCATAAAATTAGATCTATTATGGAACTGTATGTGTACAGTAGAAAAAATAATTATATGATCTCATCTGTCAATCAAAATATAGAACTGTTCTTGTCGCATCCCTTAGTAACAAACCTCTTCTCTTGAATCTCATAAAAAGAAGTCTCAAACAATAATGGTGGCCCTTGAGTATCTTCATTCTGGAGACCATTGCTCTTGTGCAGTGTATTCTGCCCTTTTGTGTACCTTTGCTCTGAATAATATTTCTTTGCTATTTTTGCAATTGTGTGAGCTGTTGTTTTGTTGTTTTTGGTTTGGTTTGGTTTGGTTTTTTAGGGGGTGGCTTGGGGGGTGGTTTAGCAAGAGGCCAAGGACCTGAAAGCACCCAACTCAGACCCATAACCAGTGAAACACCCCTCAGTTTAAAAGAGCTGAACATGACGGCCAAGTCACGAAAGCTCCTTTTGATTCGAAGACTTAAGCTCTTAACTTTCCCAGCACCCCGTGTGTGTGTGTGTGTGTGTGTGTGTGTGTGTGTGTGTGTGTGTGTGTTGGAGAGGGTCTTTAACACTAGTTCTGCAAGAAGAACAGTCATTCTATCAGTAACCCTTTAATATTGTGATCTCACAATTAGATGGATATATAGCTTTCCATAGCCACTGCCTGCAGTACTACGGTACACGAGAGTGTCAAGTCCTGGGTATCTTGGGAGAGAAACAAGGGATTTAATTTTGTTAGCTTGGCCTTCCCAAGTTTTGACCACAGAATCCTATCGTTTCACCAAACACCTAATAAACATCTCATAATGTAGAATATACTGGCAATCCATACTGTTTTCTAGAGGCCAAGAATTAATGGGAAGAGGATGCTAGTGTGACGGTGCAGAGGGACCAAGAAATGGAGAAGTTGATGGCATTGTGGGGAGTGACAGCCAGAGGGCTCTGGAATAGGAGTAGTCTGCAGGCAGGGAGAGAGTCTGTGGCTTCCTTTGGGAAGCACCAGCTTGGATCTTCAGTGTGGCTTTCATTCCTTACTCCCCACAGCTCCTCACAGAGCCACTGGAAGGCAGGTTGTACATCCGTCAGCCCGAGTGTTCCACTTGGCTTTGACACTCTCCAATTGGATTATTAGCAGATGGGAGTTCTTCTAGTGCCTTGGCTCTGCGTCTTCCATTGTGTATGGAATGAGGCTTGGGAGTAGAGGGGAGCAGTCCAGTTGTGAGGTTTCTTTGAGACTGCTGCTCCCATTCACATCTTTCCTGAGCCTTAAGACCTATAGGAACCAGGACTTTAGATACCAGAGATTGTTCCCTTCACACATCCCACTAATGCTGATCATGTTGATCAATGAAATCAGCTCTGCTGGTCACTTCTGATACAGATCAACCAATACTTGAAAGGATAACACATTACCTCATAGTTTGAGAAAAAAAAAAAAAACAACTTCTACTGCCCGGGTTGATCACTGGCATTTTAATCACATGATTTACATTCTGAGTTGTTACTTTATGCAACAGTGCATTCACATTTGTACCAGTGTACGATGTATGGAGAATAGGATCAGGGCCTCTTAGACTGTGCTTCCATGCATGGCTAAGGGAGCAGATAGAATTACAGTTGCTAATCAACAGACATGGAAGTGCTGGGCTCTCCAGGTGGACCCCATGGAACCTCAAGTGTCCATTAGTGCAGAAGATGAAGGCAAGAGTTAGGTCAGTGTGGGGTAATGTGAAGAAGAGTCAGCTGGCCATTGCCGGCTTTGAAGATGGACAAGGACTATGAGCCTAGAAATTCAAGCAATCTCTAAAATCTGGAGAAGCCTTATAAAGACAATGTACAGAAACATTGTTAGGATTATTAAGAATGCCCCTAGTCTTTTAGTCTTGACTTCATCTCTCATCCTACGTAAGCAGTTTTAGAAACGTGTTATGTATTCCTTCATGGCTTTTCTGCTATACACAATGGTGTATAGGTATACACACTTTAGACATACACGTAGATGTACAGACAGTTGGTTTTGAAAATATCTGGAAATGGAGGCACGATTCTCATTTTTGTCATAGTTAAAAATTTTAGACAGTTTTTCCAAGGGTGTGAGCCTGCAGGTGGCACAACTGGGACAGGAGTCTGCTGCCTGATGATGACTTTGTCCATTGTGTAAGTGGAACACAACATCAAGGTACCATTCCAGGAAGGAAGGGACAATGCACAAGGCCAGACCATTGGTGATAATATTTGAGAGTTACGACGTCTGTCCATGAGTGACAATCGGGGACTTCCCAGATGCACTGCTGTTAGCATTTTGACCATTTCAGTTGTAATTTTTTGGCACCTAATGTGCTGTTCCACCTGAGATATAAATTCTAAAAGAGCATTCCTACTTCTGTACTATGCTAAGGTTTGCTGCGTTGGATGGACTAATAGCGTCTTTATCTGCACTGCACTTGAAACGCTTTCCATTGTTTTAGTCAAAAGACAGAAAGCAAGTTCAAGAAAGAGAAGAACTTATTAGTTCTTGGAGAGAGGACATTAGGATCAGAAAACAGCAGAAATCCCCCTTTTACTTTATCTTCCTCTTTATTAACTTCCCTCAGTGGACTCCAACTGTGGCTGGAGACAGTGTCTGCTCCTGCAACAATCGCAAGGAGCCCTTGCCAGTTCCAAATTTGGCTTCAGAAACCCAACAAAGGATTCTGACTGCCCAGCTTGGGTCCTCTGATAGCTTTTGGATTAACCTCTGTGGCTCTTGATGATAGGTCCAGCCTGGGTCTCTGGATCTCTTCCTGTGGTTATGTGTGGGTTCTGATTTGTTCTCAGATAAAGGAGACAACATACTCTCTTCCACCAAAGATTATCATGATATTATGGGGGACAGACAAAAGACCAAATCAAAGAAAGGGAAATTCAGAGAACGCTGAGATCATTGATTGCTATCCCTTTGGTACTCTGAAATTTTGAATACAAATAAAAATTAGGGCAGAATCGAGCACAGTTAATTCACAGGTGCATCCATGCATTCAACACATTTAGGTTTAAGACGTTAAAAGACAAACTCTCTTTATTGAGTACGAGTGCATTTTCCTTCTCGCCAATATTCTCTAAACACTGCAGCACAGCTATCCGCTTAGCGGCCACACTGTATTATCATCGGTTGTCTAGCGGTGATGTTAAATGTATGGGAGGATGCACTGAGGATGTACAAATACTGTGGTACTTCACATGAGGGAATTGAGGGCCCACGGATTTGGTAATGTGTGAGAGAGCATTCTGAATCCAGTCCTCTAGGGGAGACAGGACACTGTGTTTCTAAACTGCACACAGGTAACTTAAAAGGCATGCTTTGTTTCATATACTTAACTCCCAGGAAGGTAAATTAGGCCACAGAATAATACTGAAGACCCCTTTGTACCATGAAATGCGCCCCCAACAAGCTGGCGATTTTCACTCGCCACACCCACCTCCCCCACAGAATCAGCTTCCAGATATCCACGTTCACAGAGCTTGCCTGGCATGGTGGCTCTGGCTGTTGTTTTCTGTCCCTCCCACTGGACAAATCCCTGTACTCCCCCCTCTGGCGACAGGACTGGATGGCATTTAGAAGCAAGCTGTCTCTTGGAAACTGAAGCCATTTTGAGAGGCTGGGTTGGGATGCAGGGACAACTGGCATTCAACTGAGTGGGAGGAGAAGGAGAAGCAGCTTAGCAGCTTAGCAGCTGCTGAGGAAAGTATTTGTGATGAGAGAGGTGGGAGAGAGAGAGAGAGAGAGAGAGAGAGAGAGAGAGAGAGAGCGCAGGCATGGGTGTGTATCAGTACTCTTGTCTGCAAGTCCATGTGTGGAGGCCAGAGGTCAACTCTGGGTATCTTCTATTGACCTCCATCTTCTTGGTTGTTTTTGTTTGGTTGGTTCATTGGTGTTTTGGGTCATTGTTTTGGTTTTTATTTTGTTTTTGTTTTTGAGATAGGTTTGGTTAGACTGACTGGCCAGCACGGCCCAGAGATCTGCCTGTGTCTCCCAAACCTACCCTCACCACAAAGGGGTCATAGCAGACACCCACCACCACACCCAGCTTTCTACTTGAGTACTGGGGATCTAAGCGAACATCTTCATATTTGCTTTCTTATTGAATATTTTATCCACTGAGATATCTTCCTAGCCCTCTAGAGCTGTATGCATTCAAAGGAAATCAGCTGTATGCATTCGAAGACAAAGTGAGTCTCGGAAGCCTAAATAGTAACTGATTTAGACATACAAAACCGAAGGACCAGAGAGCATCCCCTTTTTCCATGTGACAGAACCACAGATAAAGATGGCTCCTTCCAAACCTCAGGGGAGTGTGGAAGGCACACTTATAGCTGTGAGGCTTTGTAAGATTCGTGCAGCAATTTGGACCCTGTTCCTTTATGTTTGTAGAGTGAATATAGTGTTCTTTTTGACTAAGAGTACACATGATGCACAAAGGAGATAATGCAGTGGTAAGAATTCATTTCTCTGCACAATCCTCTTTCTTTTTATTCAAAACAGAGCAGAATATGATGAAAGAGGCTGACTCCTCACCTGAAAATATATCCTCAAATGAAAAATAAATCATCGCGTTTCTCACTATCGCGCATCATCAGCATCCCCCTCACTCCACGAGTATGGAGAGTCAGCAGCTGACAGTGCAGCATTTTCTGCCCTAAACAGCCCCCCTCTCTCTGGAAGGACAGCCAACATATGTACAGCAGCAGGTGGTAAAGGCCAGTGATGAGTTCTGGACACGGAAGCAGCTCACCTAGCCCCAGGCTGTCCCAGCCATCAGCCACGGCATGTGTGGTCTTGTCCATTCCTGACAGTCATGTGTTCCCATTCACTCGGTATAAAATGCAGTACTGATGTGTTGCCTTCTGTTCTTCCATGGGTCGTTGTGACAGGCACTTAAATATGAGGTAAAAAATCAAATAACATGAGAAAATATGTTATACAAACTTAGAGATTTGATTAATGCCAGACCAAGTTAATCTGTCTTCTTGGGAACCCCAGAAAAATCCTCAGTCTTTCCCTAGTGTCTCATGGTCAATCAAATCTGGCACCTACTAGATCACCTTCAGGCCAGATCACTTAGAAATCTATTTTGGCTTAGGCTACTGCCACTTGGAAGCCCTTATCTATTCCATAGGAAAGGACTTAGAGGGAGATTGGTGTAATATGGAAACAGCCCAGGCCTCTACAGCCTGGGAATGGAGTTCACAATCACCAGCAAGAAGACACGGGAAGTATGGAACGTTGAACCTGATAACAAGCACCTGTTCCCTTCCAGGCACTGTGAGAGGCTAAAGAGGGCACCTGGAGTCCATGGCTCAACTCGTAGATCTGGGATCCACACAGTCTTACATTTCCATTCCCTGCAGTATCAATGATGCTTCTTTGGTTGCAGCACGGTGGGGAGAGCTTCCTCATAGGAGAGATGCTCAGCGTGATGGTGGAGAGGTGCTGTGAGCTGTCAGTAACAGAGTATTCCACAATTCCGCAAGCTTCATGGTCCTCTCAGTCTGTGCAGATTTCAGACTCAGAGAGGAATATCAGACTTGTTTGTTTCACAAGACTAGAAAACATTACTCTCAGTTTCAAAGAATCAATCAAGCCTGGAGCTGCCTGTTCCCCCTTTTCTCTCAGCTTCTCCTTCAGTATCCCCCTCTCCCTCTTCTTTATGCTACCTACTAAAAGTGTATTTAAAAAATTGAAGACTGGGGACATCACTCATTGGACACAATGCTCGCCTTTAAAGCACAGTGTGTGCATCCCCGGAATCCATGGAAAAGCCTGGTAGGTGTGGTGGTTGTCTCTAATCCCAGCATTTAGAAGATAGAGATGGCGGAAATCCCTGGGCAAGTAGGTTATCTAGCCTGGTGAGAGCTGGTGAGTTTCAGATAAAGGGAGAGATACTACCCCTCAAGAGACCAAGTGGGTAGCTAGCATGGAAGAAACCCAACATCAACCCCTGACCTCAGTAGAAACATTCACATAACACACGCGCACACACACACACACACACACACACGTGCACACACACACAAAGCAACAAAGAAAGGGAGATTTTCCTACACTCCCAGAGACTTGACCCTCTCCCTTCTAAGTCACTATATAGAACTAGCTTAATTCTCTTCTTAGCCTTAAAAACAAAACAAAGAAAGCCTGATTATAATTCAGCCACTGGGTTAAATAAACAATGGGCTTCCACAGGAATAGGGCCCCTCCTTTTCTCCCTTGCCTTCCTCCTAGGGCAAAGCTTGAAGGATTTTTTTTTTTCTGGGAAAGGATTTGTTGCTGACACAGAGAACAAAAGAGGGCCCAAACTGATGATTAATTAGATCCTGTGTCCAAGCCAGGATTCAATAATGAACATTCGTGAAAGAGACTCACATCTATTTACATGAAGAAAAGTTGAGTGCAAAATGGTTTTTGTAACATAAACAGTGGTGTGTGTGTGTGTGTGTGTGTGTGTGTGTATGTCTGTCTGTCTCTCTCTTTGTCTCTTTCTCTCTGTCCCTGTCTCTCTGTCTCCCCACCCCATGTGTATTTTTGTATCTCTTTGTCTCTGTCTCTGTGTCTCTTTCTGTCTCTCTGTCTCTGTGTCTCTTTCTGTCTCTGAGTCTCTTTCTGTCTCTCCGTCTCTGTATGTGTGCATGTGCCTGTGTGTGCGTGCACAATAAAGCTGATCTGAGGTCAAACTGGCTATGAGCAGAAATTTCAGGGAGTGTGATGCTGGGGCCAGCTCACTGAGATCTTTTGTTTTAGTTCTTACAGGCTCTGTGAACTTGGATGAATAAATGAATCTCCTCACTCCTCATCTGTAAACTGTAAAGTTTTCTCATCTGTAAAGTGCAAAGGAGGAAACAGTCTCTAGTCTGCATTGGAGTGAGGTCCAAAGGCACTCTGCAAGACTTGAACATCCAAACTTCCTTACAGCTTAATCCAAACATAGGACTGAGTTTGACTAATAAAATATTAACAGAAGTAACATGATTTCTGTGGGTCAAGGTGAGTTACTGGTGCTATTTGTCCCTGCCCCTTGCAGTGTCCCAAACCTTAGTCCACTATGTGGAAGAGGGGCCAAGTCTCTGAATGGCTGCTATCAGTAATCTTATCTTTGGTCTTTGGGTCCTTTGTTATTCTCTGTGGCTACAGAATACATAATCTTTCCCCAAACGAAACCTTTTAAGCCTATCCCTTGCAAGCAAGGAGTTAAGTCTTCATTCTCTTCTGCTTCCAACTGGAGGCTTGTTATAGAAGCTGATGATGTACCCTTATGAATATAACAGGGGTCTAACTTAAAACATACATGAAGTGACTGGGGACTTTGCTTTTTGCTCCTTGCTTCCTAAGAGTTGGGCACAGCAATAAGAGAATATATGGACTCATCTAATAAGCACTGGCTGGAATTCAGCCCTGCCTCCTCCTAGGCAGCATGCCATACTAGCAAACACATGGGACTTGGAGTCAGAGGACTTCCCTTAGAATTTTGGCTCTGCCATTCTCCAATTGTGTAATCTTGGACTAATTCCTTAAGTCCTCAATATGTTTTGCCATCTTAAAACTTAGGACAATATTCACATGTTGTGGTGGTTTGACTGAATGAGCCCCATAGGGTCACATCTGAGTACTTGGTCACAAGTTGATGAAACAGTTGGGGAAGGTTTAGGAGGTGTGGGTTTGTTGAATGTGGCATGAGACTGGTGGCAGGCTTTGAGTTTTCAAAAGGCTTACACCATTCCTTGTGTTTCTCTGCCTACACCTTGAGGATCAGGATGTGAGCTCTCAGTTATCCCAACTGCCTTGCCTTTGCTCTGCCATCCTGGACTCTAGCCCTCTGAAACCGTAGACCTCAAACAAACTTTTTTAAGTTGTCTTGGTTATAGAATTTTAGCCTAGGGGTAGAAAACTAACAGTTATATGCTCTTGAAATCATACTTTTAATTTTTTTTCTACAAAAATGTACTTCCATTTGCATCTAGCCAATATGTGTAAGAAGATACCTATTGAAGCATTGTGCTAATAGCCTAAAGTTGGGTCCCTTAAAGAGGAGAAAGCACAGGGGCCAGAGGTTAAGAGCACTGGCTGTTCTTCCAGAGGTCCTGAGTTCAATTCCTGGCCACCATATGATGGCTCTCAACCATCTGTAATGAGGTCTGGTGCCCTCTTCTGGCCTGCAGGCATAGATGCAGGCAGAATGGTGTATACATAAACACAGTAGTAAAATACATAGCCAAAATAGAGTAATTTCCCTTAGTTATTTAAGCAAGTGCATACATATTAATATGTAAGAAACACACATCAGAACATTTCCAAACACACATTAGATGGCGTTAGATGCTACAGAAATGACTTCTGAGGAGGGGAAAGTAATTGAATGTGGTAAATGTGACAGAAGAGCCTTCGTTTTAACTCCAGTGCTTCTTTCTATTATACAACAATGCTGTCTGTCACTCCTCTGTAACAAAATAGAAATGGTGACACACATGGCACCACTCACCTCACAGATCTACCATAAAGCTAATCTGAGATACTATAAGAGAAATTTTTATATATTTGGTAGTTCCCATGAAAAGCAACTCATTTTTTAGTTGTTGTATTCATGAGCATGAATTTACCATGGCTAGAAATTGGAGACTATGGAGCCTTCTCGGGTGGCTGTCTAGTTCTCTCTGTTTTGTTCCCTTGTTCCATTGGTGTATTTTTTTGTCAGGCTTCTCCTGTGGTAGCAGTCCTGCCACTGCAGCCTGACTATCTTAACTCATCCTTCTTATTACTCCATTGTAAGAGGCAGAATCTTATCACCCAAAGCCTTTGAAATACAAGTCTTCTTTGTACCTGGGCCAACTCCTGTGGTTACTGTCCAGACACTGCAGAGGCCAACATGGTTGTGATAAGAAGTTAACACATTGGTATCAGAGCACTAGAGCCCAGGCTCTTGATGACCATGAGATTCGGGGGTTGACTTTCCACACCAATTCTGCTGTCTTGTCCATTCAGCAGGCTGGAACTTTGAACACAGGACATAAAGGGAAAGCATGCTCTGTCCATGATGTCTAGAGCTTTACTCCCAAGCCTAATGGTTAATGCTAGCTCTTGGCTAAAGGCCTCACTTCCTCACCTCATCAACTGGTCTTTCACATAGGCTTGGTTGGACTTCCTTATAAAATGGTGGCTGAGCATACTGAGAGAGCATTTTCTAAATTAATCTCAGATGTCATGCAGTGTCTTTTTGGCTTGTGTTCATCCCATTGGCCACAAAAAGTTTTGCCTAGTTTCAAGAAGAAGATACAGATTCTACTTCTTGATGGGAAATGACAATGTTATGCATGGAGCAGAAATATTGTAATATGAAATTTTGGAAGATATAGCCAAACAGTGGCTCTCAACCTCCCTATCACTGCAACCCTTTAATACAGTTTCTCATGTTGTGGTAACCCCCAACCTTAAAATTATCTTGTCGTTATCTCATAACTGTAATTTTCCGCTGTTATAGATTATAATGTAAAAATTTGATGTGCAGGATATTTGATATGTGACACCCCAAAAGGAGTCTCCACCCACAGACTGTGAACCACTGCTTTAAAAGTTCTGTTGTTCCTGGTTGGGTTGATCATCACATACCAACAACTTGGCTAGTTGAGTTCACTAGGGGTCTTGCCATTTATGAGCCATACTGAAGACTGAGTATAGCCCTAGGTGTTAGCAGTTCTCCTGATTGTCCTTGTCTGGCAGGAAAGCGAAGACCCATAGCAGAGAATCATTGCCCATTGCCATGACTCAAGCCAAGCTGCAAACATTTCAAAATAAGTTCTGTCCTCAAAAGGTAAGAGATCCAATTGAACATATCTTCTGACTTTCTGATGAACATGAATTGGATCTCCTGTCTCTCATCCCAACATCTACGTCCTTAGGTCCCATCAAGTTGATGAAATGAATGCATAGCCTTTTTCGGTGCTTCCTGCACTAGAGCTAGAAGGAAGTCTTCCAGTTAGCAAAGCAGACTTCATTCCTGCAAGATTGATGCTGGCCTGCAAAATTCATCTCTGCCCACTGACATGTCAGAATATTACACTGCCCAGCAAGAAGCCACTTAAAGATTTTAAGCAGCTTGCAGTGAGGGAAAAGATCTTTTTTTTTCTGCTGTGTGAATAGTGAATTCTCAATCAACTATGTACTGTATTTTACTCTCTTCAATTCTCTAGCCACTGAATAGTAGAAACCAAAATTAATTTAAGGGATATTGAACAAGATACTGTGTGCTGTCCTTCCTATTCTGAAATCAGTTGCTCCTGGTCTCACTTTATGTACAGAGAACTCAGAAAATTTTTGTTTAAAATTGGCTCTTGAGAGCAACACATGAACTGAAGATGCCAGAACTATAG
This sequence comes from Mus caroli, assembly GCF_978045245.1. Lineage (NCBI taxonomy): Eukaryota > Metazoa > Chordata > Mammalia > Rodentia > Muridae > Mus > Mus caroli. The sequence goes on along the minus strand of NW_028227268.1, from coordinate 88,441,856 downwards.
AAACATACCCATGTCTAAGCACACACGCACACACACACACACACACACACACACACACACACACACACAGGCATTCACGCACGCACATACCATACTCATCACTCAGCTCTACAATCAAACATCTAGGCTCCCCACATCCCTGGCCCAGTGTTAAAATGGAACCCAGGGCTTCTTGCATGCTAGGCAAGTTCTATACTACTGGACAGCAAGCCTCTGGGTGCAGTGTTGTACTCTTCCAAAATTTAGCTGCTAACAGTTTCCTGTTTACTGCAAGTCTCAATGATAGCATAAACAGTTTCTTAAAACCTATTCCATATATTATCTGTATTATATATAAAGAACATGAGAGCACTCTGAGATACTGTTTCCCGGAAATACCCAATTTACTGGAGAATTGAATTACTCACCCCAAGATGATTAACATCATCCAGCACTTCGAGGGCATATTTGCAACACAGGACATCCCCTCAATAGCAACAGGAGGGAGCCATGAAATTAGTCTTGAGGTGTGTTCTGTGGTTGCCTGTATGCACTTATGATCAATTTCTGTATCTGTGTTTGTGAAAAATTTTCTCCACTGTACGTGGAGAAAATACTCCATATACTTTGTGTGCATAAGTTTTGATATCTTCACTCTTAATAATATATTTTGTGTACATTTATGAAAGCAAATAATGATAAACTAGATGATTATTGACATGTATTTCTGCATGCATATCTGTCTTCTTTCATATTCCTAAACTGTATAGTATGATTGACTTCTCCAAAATAAAATCTGTGGACCTACAAAAAAACAAACCTATGTTGTTCAAGGGTCTGCTGCAGTTGTTAGTTGGTATTGTTTGGCAGTACTGGGTGCTGAAGTCTCACACAAGCTAGTCTACTGCTCTACCACAGAGCTACATTCTCAGCCTTGAACTCTGGTACTGATTGTTGTGATGCTAGTACTGAACTGATACTCTCACTTTATTGAAGTTCTACGTTGTCTTATACTTTTGGTTGTGAGCCTAGTCCTAACAGCTGAGCCATCTCTTCAACCCAAAGTTCTATATTTTCTTAATTAGTGTAGGATGCTATAGCAGACTCCCACAGACTGGGTGGTACAAACAACATACATTTCTATTTTCTTTCTCTCTTTTTTTAAAAGATGAGGTTGCATATGGACCAGGCTGGTCTCGAATTTGTTAGGAAGCTGAGGATGACATTGTACAGACAAGTTCTGGGATCACAAGTGGGCCACCAGTCCTAACTTATATGGTGTTGGGGATCCAGTTCAAGGCTATGGGTACTCCAGATAAATACTTTATAAACTGAGCTGTACTGCTAGCCCCAACCAATATCTGTTTTCACAGTTCTGGAGATTGGTAAATTCAAGAATAAGGTGTTTGCTGACAGCTTTTTCTGTAGTTTATGACAAAAATCTTCTCATTGTATTCTTTAATGATCAAAAATAGAAAGAAGCAACAGTCCTCCCTGACTTTTCTCTAGTAATCTGATTCAGAAAGGCTATGCCTGTGTAACTTTTGAAGGACTCAGTTACCTAACACTGTTACACTGGGCTTGAGATTCCAGCACATGGCTTGGAGCAATGGCTCAGAAGTTAAGAGCCCTAGCTTTTCTTTCAGAGGATTTGGGGGTTCAATTCCCACCACTCATATGATGGCTCACAATCTCCTATAACTCTAGTTCCATGAGATCCAACATCTGTTTCTGCCTCTGTGTGACCAGACACACAGACATACATGTTAGCAAAACATATGCACACTTTAAAAAAAAAAGGTAGCTGGGCGTGGTGGCGCTCACCTTTAATCCCAGCACTCGGGAGGCAGAGTCAGGTGGATTTCTGAGTTCGAGGCCAGCCTGGCCTACAGAGTGAGTTCCAGGAAAAAAGAAAAAAAAACCAGACAAACAAAAACAACAAAAGATTTCAACACATGCTGGAAGGTATTATGCAGAAATTTCCTCCAGAATAAACCTCCATCTTGGAGAGAACCTCACAGCATGTTTTAATGAAGGGGAAAACATTCTATTTTGTAGGAAATCCCTTTCATCTCAGGAAGTAAACAAATCACAGGCTTCAGGAAGTACCTGAAACCGAACAGATGCATCAGACCTCTCTCTCTCTCCACAGCTTATATAAGCAATGAATACTGTTGATAGGCACTCTCAGACCAGCAAAGCAATCTGAAAGAGACAGAGACCAGCTGAGCCACCTACTTCTAGGCCTCACAGACAAGCTGAGTTGCCGGGAAAAACACCAGAGATAAGTCTTGGAAAAGGCTCAGACCAACTGAGCTACCCCGAAAGGACAATCTCCAGCTTCCTGAGCAACCTGAAAGTTCTGTGTTGTGTTCCGTGCTTACAGCATTTGTGCAACATCACCCATGAAAATCAGTTCTGAGTCCTGTAACTAACCTCTTACCAAGTTTCTGTAAGTAGCCGAAACAAACAAACAAGCAAATCCCATTGATTCACTACTTTGGACTTTGGTAATATCCTTATTCTGGTCTGTTGTCAGTTATCCACCTGGGTAGATGTTCGTTCTCATGTCCCCAGAAATGGCACGACAGAAAATAGGAAGAGATATTCAGCAGACAATATTTTAGGCTGGGTTATCCCATATCAACGAAGACAATCAAGACAACTGTTCCCATACGCATGCCTACAATCCAACGTGATCCAGAAAACACCTCACTGAGACATTCCAGTTGATTGTAGAATGTGTCAAGTTAACAATTAAAACTAACCATGCCAAGAAGGAGCTTACTTCAGAAACATATCTTTTTCTTTAAAAATAAGTAGATAAAAGAATCAAGTATTTAGTCTGACTTCCTATAGGAATGGCACCTCAATGAACCAAGAGATGATGGGGTATAAACGTAACATCTTTTTAGGCAGGGCTTCCAGCAGTCAATGAAGAAAACATATCTTGGTGCAAATCCCTAATTACATAATTGATATAGGCAATGACCAATAGTAGTGAGTAACTGCACTTAAAAGAGGACAGTGGGACAGTATGTTCCATCTGATGAAAGGAGTCACTGTCTGCAGGGCATCTTGGAGAGAACCCACAGCCTAGAGCTCTAACTACAAATTCCCAGACAAAGAAAAGAGGGTTCTGTGAGATGATAGTATGACCTGAAGAAATCTACATTAGAAACTCTACAGACAATTGAGTTTCCTCAACAACCCAATAAAGAGACAGGAGAGAGACAGAGACAGAGACAGAGAGACAGAGACACGGAGAAGTGAACTGAAGAAAACTGAATTTCTGGTCTCCATCTTTCCCCCATTTCCACATCTATACCCATTACTCTTTATTCAAGGCCTAGCAATAGAATAGTTTAGAAGTGAGCTTAGCATGCATGCATCCATCTTGTCTCTGCTTTTGTCTGTAGATATGACTGGACAAGCTGCTTTAAAAGTCTCTGCTACCTTGATTTCACCTCAGTGATGGACTTAAACCTGAAATTATAAGCTAGATAAACCTTTCCTTTTTGCCCTGGTATTGTATATCAGCAATGGAAATGAAATTAGGGTATCTTTCAAGATGCCAGTGAATGTGGGTTCTAATATCTTTATTTGCTCATGGATGTTTAACATATTTGAAATGCTTTAGCTCATTGTTTTCTATTATGTACATCGGTACTCAGATTGCCCCCACTATAGTTCAAAAAGCTTGATGTTCGCCCTTGAGACACTGACACCTTTAAGAGTATCATTGCTGTCAAGTTGAGAGGACTTCCAAGGATCAATCTCATACTTTTTCCGCCCATGTTATTGTTGCTGGTGTGTGTGTCGTATTCACAGATGACTCAAATAAAAATAATCAACTGAAATGAAGTGTTTACTTGAAGAGAATGGGAGAGAGCTTGGGATAGAGCTTCTGTTATTCCACTGAAGAGCAGGCAGAAGCTTCAGTAAGGAAGTGGGCATTGTCTTCAAGGTCATGTTTTTAAACCAGGTTCGAAAGAAGAAAGTGAGAGACAGACATGAAGGAGTGATCCTGGGGCTCCAAGGGTCTGACAGCCTTACATGGCACCTTGTTCTGACTCCCCACAGTCCCCTGACCCAATGTTCTCTTTGGCAGAGTCAAGAAACCAGTATAATAGTGATATTGAGTAGGATTGATTCACCCCAGGGCAAGGCTGTCTCTTGACAATAAAACACGACCCATAGGCCTTAGGGCTGGCTTCATTTTAGAGGCCAATTCTTTGGTTGTTCAGATAACCATTTACAGATCAGCCTCTTACTCCTGGGTTTTGAACAGCTGGTAGCAATTTTCTTGTACTAAATGACTGCTAATTATCCTATACACAACACTTAATTCATGCCTTATTGGCCAAAATGGAACTTCACCTACTCATTTTAATTTCTCCATACCCTGAGCCTCTTTTTTATCAGCCCTCCATTCCTATCTCACTTCACATCTTTAACACCACTTTCCAGAGAGTTAAAACCTATAGAAAAGAGGCTTCTGGCAATGGTAATTCTCCCTGGATCAGAACATGAACCCCTTGTTCTTCATCATGAGCTACCTAATGAGAAAACGAAGCCCCTGTGGAAAACTTACCATCCCACCATTATGGTGAGCTAAAACATGACCCCGCATCTCAGTGTCCCTGAGAACTACTAGTACTAATAATTTTATTACCATGCTGCATGTCTTTGTTTGTGCTGTTTAATCTGTCAGTCATTTTCACTTCTAAATGGGAATAGTAGTATACACTCACATGTCACTCAAAGACAGGCAAACAGTCTGATAAATGCATTGTTAGGCAATTCATCACTGTATGGGTATCTTAGAGGATCCTTATACAAATATTGATGGTCTAGGTTACTCACTTGACTTAGTCTCTTGATGCATGGAAGACGCATGAGATGTATGAGGATGTGGTCTGTATACTATGATGTTACAATAAACATTTAGAAGGTAAGAATATCTTCTAAATGCTAAAACTATAAGTGCATAATAAGTCAGTGCGGCCATTTATCATAGTGCATCATTTTCACATGTCATGCTTTGATATGGCTCTCAGTGCAGGAGATTTGTTTACGCTAGTATCACTGGGGATGCACTGTGCTACAACATTAAAAAGACTATGATGCAACTAGCCAATAGGAAATTCTCAGTTCCTTTTAATCTTATGGAACTGTCATCCTATATGCAATCCATCACAGACCATAGTATCATTATGTGGTTCATGACCATACATTAATGGAATTAATAAGCTATGAATTTCTTTAAGTATCCGAGTTGACAAGTTAAGTTTTTGTGAAATATTACTATGTCTCCACAGTAAATGGCAAAGAGAAGAAAGTCTCCCAAGCATGTGAATAATAATCTGTCATTTCTAAAGAGTTTTTCGTTTATTATTCCACAGAGTCCTAGTCACAAATGCTAAACTGAATTGGACAATTGGAATAATCATACATGAATAGAATTATACTCTTCAGGTCCCAAAAGGCTATGCTGCAGTTCTTAGCTCCAGTGCTTCAGAATGAAGCCTAATTGACTTAGAAGGTTGTTGCAGGTATAATTGCTTGACATGAGGATCCGGCCATGCTGGAATGGAACACCATTAGTTTTAATGGCTAGTGTCCTTTAAGGAAAGGAGCCAGAAGGCAGAAGATGGCTGGGTAGGGACTAACAACACCTCTCCTGCATCCCTATGAACCTGCTCTGTGACTTCACATGGAGGTAAGAAGTACAGACAGGCTAGAGGGGAGACAACAGTTGACAGCAAACTACGGCACCCAATCAATTTCAGAACACTAACCATTAGCTTTATGACAGGGACAACAGATTTCCACCTAGAGCACTGAGCAGGGTGAAAGCAGAGGAAGAGTGTCTTGCCTTATTCTCTGGATCCATAAATGAAAGAAAAATAAAAGGAAACTCTCCAGAGGCAAAACTCAAAACCATCTGCACAACAGAGATACAAGCTGAGTACAGCAAATACTGGGACCCACCCACTGCCCTAGTTGCTCATCACCACCTGTCAGTCCTGGAATGAGTAAGCAGGAAATTCAGTGCAACCAAATCTCTAATGCCTCCTGATCCCATCGTGAAGAGCATGAGACCCAGAGAACCCCAGAACCACACGAATAACCCCTAGGAAATGACCTGAATTGAAACTCAGTGGAGCAAACACACTCACGCTAGAACTGTGGACCCTAACAGAAAGGCATAATGAACCCAAGTGAAATACAAGTATCCAGATGCAAAGGTAAGCACAGGCATGGGTGCAGCCACACCTGAACTGCAGACATGTGGACCTGGCAATGCACCTGGAGGAGATGCAGCCACTTAGCTCACATGCAGAGACAGCAGCTGGTCAGGCAAGAATTATTCCCAGGTGGTACCCCTATCCTGAGGTCTGAGAGACTCAGAAGAGAAGATAGATCCCAATGATGGTTGGACAAAAAAAAAAAATCAAGCTACAATGTAACCCATTTGAACTACACTGAAGAACTCTGAACCAACCAATCTGACCTAATGTGACTGAACTGTAGACACAGTAAGCGGCACTCCCACAGAAGACAGGTGGGAGGGGATGTCGTAGCACTCGTCCCAGAAAGGAAGAAAATTTAGCTTATAGTATTGTTATTTTACTTTGCCATCTGTTTTTTTTTCTCATTCTTGAATAAATATTTAATTATTTTTATAGTTTTTATGCCTTGAGCTTATTGTTGTTCTGTGTATGCCTATACCTGTTCTATTGCATTAACTGTACTATTTCTTCTCTCTCTCTCTCTCTCTCTCTCTCTCTCTCTCTCTCTCTCTCTGTGTCTCTGTCTCTGTCTGTCTCTGTCTCTGTCTCTGTCTCTCTCTCTCTCTCTGTTTTTTTTTTCAAGACAGGGTTTCTCTGTACAGCCCTGGGTGTCCTGGAACTCACTCTGTAGACCAGGCTGGCCTGGAACTCAGAAATCCTCCTGCCTCTGCCTCCCAAGTGCTGGGATTAAAGGTGTGTGCCACCACGCCCGACCCTGTACTATTTCTCTTAACCATAGCCTATATACTTTCCCTCGGCCCTCCTTTTCTCCTTTTCTCTTTCCCATCCCCTTTTTTTCTTAGTTTTAACTGTAAATGTATATGATTTTAATAAACTTAGACCTTTACTGGTTCCAAAAATATCTCAATTCCCTCATTTGTTTATTTTTCTTCTATTTTTCTCTTGTTCTTAAAATAATTCTTTATCTTATTCTGCTCATTTTCTTCAGTTTCTACCCTCAGTCACTGACACTTCGTATTGTGTATTATCCATGTTCTTTCTTTCCTCAAAAATTATTAGAATCCAAGGGGAATTTTTTGATTGGCTATTGCTGTTCCTTTATAATGGCCTGATCCATCCATTGTGGTTACTTCTGCATTCAGTGTTTTACAGATGGCATGGGAGGTTACGCCAGCTGCTCTGAGATGGAGGCTGTGTACTTAGCTACTGAGCTCTACCCTCAGTTTAGGGGGAAGAAATGGCACTCAGTTTTGCTAAACTGAGTCACACTCGAGTTATACAACTTTACCTCACTTAAAAGAATACAGGTGATTTTTAAAAATCTAACTGGTGACATAATTCTGTGTCCAAGTCCCAATGCAGAAACACAAGAAACATGAAAAATCAATGCAATATGGCTTCCAAGGATACCAATTGTGCAGTTGTGAATTCTAATGAAAGATAATTGGGTGAAGTCTCAGGCAAAGAATTCAATACGAGAGTTGTACGAATGATTGATGAAAGCAATGAGATCACAACTAAGCTCTTTAATTAATTCAAAGAGAGTATGAACAGAAAGATTAAAGAAATAGGGAAGTCAATACAAGTTATGAATAATAATTCACTAAAGATATAGAAATACTGGAGAAAGCAAACTGAAATTTCAGAAACGAAAACCTCAGTTAGTCAAATAAAAATCTCAGTGGAAATCCTATTCAAGAGACTTGACTCGGTGACAGAATATCAGGGATTAAAAACAATGTGCATGAACAATAGAGATATGAAAGAATTACAATAAAGACTAAGTAAAATTATGAAAAAGAATTACAAACTAAAAGCATTGAAAATACATTCAATAGTCATAGCCAAACAAATGTTCAATCAAGGGAAAGAGCGGAGAACATATAGGAAGCCTCTGGACAAACCCAGAAAAGCACTCCATATATTGCATCACAGTTAAGGAATTAGAAGTATTGAGCAAAGAACATTGAAAGTCACAAGAAAGATGTTTCACATCATGCATGAAGGTAAATCTACTACAATTACAGTAAAATTCTCAACAGAAACTCTAAAAGCCATGACATTATGGAATGTCCTATTTTAAGATATCAGTAATTGTCAATCCAGTTTACTAGATCCAGCAAAACTACCCTTTATTACTAAGATAGGAAGAAAACCTTACAGGATAAACATAAAATAACCCACCATGCCTTCATGTACATACACTCCCCAGAATTTATAGTCCATGATCAGCCCAGCTTCATTCACCCCAAGGATGTAAGGTGGTTCACAATGCTGTACCAATCTCAGGTTAAACCACAGAGCATAGTAATAGAAACAGCATGTCTCTGGTTCCAAGTCAAAACACAAAAATAAATGGAACATTATAAAATACCTACAGCATTTTTGACAACAATACCAAAAGTCCATACTAGGGGAAAGACAGCAACACAAATAGTGTTGGTAAAACTAGATGTGTGCTAAGGTATGGCAGCACATGCCTTTAATCTCAGCACTGTGGAAGCAGAGGCAAGTGGATCTCTGTGAGTTTGAGGCCAGTCTGATCTATAGAGTGAGTTCTAGGACAGCCAGAGCTACATAGTAAAACCCTGTCTTTAAAAAAACAAAACAAACAAACAAACAAAAAACAACCAGTGAAGGGATAAAGACAGCAAACCATCCACAAAACCTTGGACCCACAATGTGTCCTGTCTGCAAGATATGAAGGGATAATAATGGCTCAGAGACTGAGGGAATGGCCAACCAATGACTGGCCCAACTTGAGACCCATCCCATGGGTAAGAACCAGTCCCTAACACTATTAATGAAACTAAGAAGATCCATACAGTAGCCCACGGAAATAGATGCAGAGACTCACAGCCAAATATTAGATGAAGTTCAGGTTGTCTTGTGGAAGAGTCGGAGGAAGGATTGAGAAACCTGGAGGAGATGAGATAGGAACTCCACAAGATGGCCAACAGAGTCAACTAACCTGAAACCTTGGGGACTCTCAGAGACTGAACCACCAACTAGAGAGCAAGTATGGGTTAGACCTAAGCCCCCTGCACATAGGTAGCAGATATGCAACTTGGTCTTCATGCGGGTTCCCCAACAACTAGAGTTGGGACTGTCCCTGACTCTATTGCCTGACTGTGGATTCAATTCCCCTAACTGGACTGCCTTGTCTGGTCCCAGTGGGAGAGGATGTACCTAGTCCTGCAGTGATTGTGAGGCCAGTGTGGGTTGATTCTCAGGGAGGGCCTCCCCCTTCTCAAAGAAGAAGGGGAGGGGAAAGAATAGGGGTTCTGTGAGCTGGAAGGAGGTGAACCTTGAAGGAGATGGGCTGCAATGGACACATTATTATGAATAAACAAACAAGCAAATACCACTAAAACTAGATTAGTGCATGTAGAAGAAGCAAACATGACCCTGATCTTTTACCTGGCACAGAAATAAGATCTAAATGAATAAAAAAACCTCAATGTAAAACCTGAAGCTATGAAACCACTAGAAGAAATACTACAGAGTGCAGCACATACCCATAGGCAAGGACTTTGTAAGTCAGCCCCCTGTGGTTCAGGAAGAAAGGCCAACAAGTGACAAATGAAAATTTATGAAGCTAAAAACCTTTGTAAAGGAGACAGTCAGCTGCCTGAAGAGATACCCTACCGATCTGAGATAACCTCTGCCAGCTATACCTCTGACAAGAACTCATATTTAGAATACACAAAGAAATCGAAAACATCAAAATATTAAGGGAGCAATCTACTTTTTAAAAAGCAGACTGAAGATTTGGACAGAGAGATCTCAAAAACAGAAATCAAAACAAAACATCACCAATGGCTAATAAACACTTTTAAAAATGTTAAGCAACTGGGCCTCACATATAGATGTTTTATGTTGAAGTTGTAATGACACAGGCTGATAGGATAGTATGTATAAGTGACCCTAAAAATTCCACCAGAGAACTCCTAAACCTGATAAACAGCTTCAGTGAAGTAGCTGGATATAAAATTAACTCAAACAAGTCAATGGCCTTTCTCTACACAAAGGACAAACAGGCTGAGAAAGAAATTAGGAAAACAACACCCTTCACAATAGTCACAAATAATATAAAATACCTTGGCATGAGTCTAACTAAGGAAGTGAAAGATCTGTATTCTAAGAACTTCAAGTCTCCGAAGAAAGAAATTAAAGAAGATCTCAGAAGATGGAAAGATCTCCCATGCTCATGGATTGACAGGATCAATATAATAAAAATGGCTATCTTGCCAAAAGCAATCTACAGATTCAATGCAATCCCCATCAAAATTCCAACGCAATTCTTCAACGAATTAGAAAGGGCAATCAGCAGATTCATCTGGAATAACAAAACACCTAGGATAGCAAAAACTCTTCTCAAGGATAAAAGAACCTCTGGGGAAATCACCATGCCTGACCTAAAGCTGTACTACAGAGCAATTGTGATTAAAAACTGCATGGTACCGGTATAGTGACAGACAAGTAGACCAATGGAATAGAATTGAAGACCCAGAAATGAACCCACACACCTATGGTCACTTGATCTTTGACAAGAGAGCTAAAACCATCCAGTGGAAAAAAAGACAGCATTTTCAACAAATGGTGCTGGCACAAGTGATCCATTCCTATCTCCTTGTATTAAGGTCAAATCTAAGTGGATCAAGGAACTCCACATAAAACCAAAAACAGTGAAACTTATAGAGGAAAAAGTGGGGAAAAGCCTCGAAGCACAGGGGAAAAATTCCTGAATAGAACAGCAATGGCTTGTGCTGTAAGATCAAGAATCAACAAATGGGACCTCATAAAATTGCAAAGCTTCTGTAAGGCAAAAGACACCATCAATAAGACAAAAAGGCCACCAACAGATTGGGAAAGGATCTTTACCTATCCTAAATCAGATAGGGGACTAATATCCAATATATATAAAGAACTCAAGAAGGTGGACTCCAGAAAATCAAATAACCCCATTAAATGGTGGGGCTCAGAGCTAAAAAAGAATTCTCACCTGAGGAATACTGAATT